>NC_135727.1:41634019-42834019 GCF_964656455.1 Halichoerus grypus | reverse complement strand
ACATCAAAACCCACCAAGCTCCATTTAGCTTCATATACCTGGAAAAGGCAGGGGCTAATGGCTTTCAGCGGGCCCTTTCCTTTTGCATACACAGTATCTATTATGCTATTGGGGGAAAGTATGCAGGCCTAGCTCCGTTTTCAAATGCTAGGAATTTTTGCCTTTATTACCACTTTAAGCCTTGGGAAAATAATCAAAGAATGACACTAACCCATATTCCAAAAGTGAAGTCCTAGCAAATCGCAAAGGGAAAAAATAAGTGGAAAGACTTCTTAATCATAAAGCTAGCTGTGCTCCATTCTGTTCATTCTAGACAGTTGGAGAGATGATTTCAAGAATTTGCCAGATTCCAGATTAATCAGAAAGCACATGAACTGGGATGACTGACAGCACAGTAAGAACATCTCTGCTTCACAGAAATGGAGACAGGCTGACCTAGATTTGAGACTGTACAGTTATACAAGAGGAGCCTTCTTGATTACACTTTTAATGGGGAGTGGGGAGGAATCTTCTATTTGATTGGCAACTCTTCTATAGTTAAGACTTAGTCCAAACTCACTGCAAGACCATTTTTTTTTAAATGCCCTCAAACGTTACAAGCCTTATTGTGAATTATTACCTTATTTCTATCCATTTCTCTTTGTCATCATTACTACTCTGTGGGATTTGATCTTGCCTTTCTTCAAGGAGATAACTAGGCAAGCTGGGCTTAATGCTCCAACCTTTCCCATCTCTTGCCTGAACATACAATCAAGGAGTCCCAGATCACTGACTGGAGCAGTGAGGTAGTTTTTCAAACTCCGATATTCAGAGATAACGAGGTGGTGGGAAGGGTTGGCCCAGCACTCTGTGATGAAGATGTGGGAGTATTTATCATTTTATGACCAACAATTTTGCTGGACCCCCACAAAGGGCCTCTTTCTAAGGAATGCTTTCTTAACTCTGTGAGTGAGTTATATAGGCTGAAACAAAATTTTCAGGAGATAAGCATTACTTTTATTTGGTCAGTGTTATTTTTCCTTCTTTAGACCTGCTTCTCATGGGCTTGCTCCAGCTGCAACACCACACTCTTGGGTTGTTGTGAATGGCAGCAAAAAGCTACCTAGTTGATTTGGTTGATTCAGTCTACTGGTCAGTCACTTTAAAAGGAGATGCCAAACAAAATTCTGTGAAAACTGCCTTGGAAGGGTTGCAGACAGAACTGAGAGAGCATGGCACCACCCTACCCCATCCTCTTGACCCACATACAAACACCAACATAGCAGCTTCCAGAAGAGCCTTGCCTGCAGTAAAAGTGGTACAGCTTCATTACAAAACTGTAAATCTGGGGAAGCAGTGAAAGAACATGTACTTTGGAGTCAGGACACTCTTTTGCCACTTTATTATTATTGTTATTAGTAGTGGTATTAGAATGTATAGAGTGTTTACTAGGCACCCACATCTATGTTGGGTCCTTTATATAGTTTACATTTCATTTTTTAATGACCCAGGAGAAAGGTACTATTATAATCCCCGTATTATAGATGGGGAAACTGAGGCACAGGCAGGTTATCCTAATTGCCCGGAGTCATATAGCCACAATCAATAGCGGATCCTCCATTCAAACATAGGTATGTCTAATTTCAATTCCTAAATTAACATTTTTCCTCTTCTGCTTCCCTAACAAACATGTGACTGTGGCCAAGTAATCTAACTCCAAGTTTCCCAACCAGTGTGCCACAGATAGGCTACAGGGGTGCTAACACATTAAATCCTCAACTCTTGTGTGGCCAGTAAGGCCTGGGGTGACCAGTTACTTCGAGCTACTAAAAACGTTATCATTTTATCCCAATAAACAAATATATTTTATTATGTTCTATGTGTACAATGACATGAAAAAGTTTGGGCAGTACTAATTAATTTCTGTTAACTTCAGTGTAGTCATCTATAATGTTGGATTAATCATTTTTATTTGTTGGAGTTTTGGTGAGGATTAAATGAGATAATGTACATAAGTCACTGGTTCTCCAGAGAATATCTATCTATCTATATATCTATGTCTCCATCCCCAGTCTGTCTGTCTGTCTGTCTCTCTCTCTATATATATAAGAGATTTATTATAAGGAATTGGCTCATGCAATTACAGAGCCTGACAAGTCCCAAGATCAGCAGTCAGCGAGCTGGAGACCCAAGAGAACTGATGGTATAAGTTTCAGTCCAATTGCCGGCAGGCCTGACCCAGGAAGAGCTGATGTTTCGGTTTGAGTCCAAAGGCAGGAAAAAAAAAAAAATGTTCCAGCTCAAAGCAGTCAGGCAGGAGGAAATTCTCTCTTACTCAGGGGAAAGTATTTTTGTTTTATTTGGGCCTTCAACTGATTGGATGAGGCCCACCCACATGAAAGAGGACAATTTGTTTTGCTCAGTCTACTGATTCAAATGTTAATCTCATCCAGAAACCACTTCAGAGACTGACACAGAATAATGTTTGACCAAATGTTTGGGCACTCTGTGCCCCAGTCAACTTGACACATAAAATTAACCACCATAGTCACCTGGCATGATATCTGACATGTGGCAAGGATGTAACAAAAGATCCTTCCCTTCAGGGAGTAATGGGTTGATCAGATAAAGGAATATATGCTCACATATAATAACATCTCTGCTAGGAGGTTTGCACTCGTCCTAGGGAGCAAGACCTCCTAATTCAGGAAAACTGCATGATTCCCAGAGTCTCTAAACGGTGACACAAAGGAGGTAAACCCAGGTAAATCCCTTTGGTTGGGAAGCCTTTCAGTGCCTCTCAAACTGAACAAGACCTGGTGGATGGCAGTTGGGGCGGGGGTTCTGCTTATTCCTCCTATAAATTGAGCTGGTCCTTGGGCATGGTCAGGAAGAGCAACAGGCTTTATATGTTGCAGCTTTTAAAGTCAGCAGATACCAATGAGGTGTCCACTTTAGGTCCCGTCTCCCAGCCGTCTCATAATATTGAAGTCAATGTCATAAAGGACAAAAAATATGTAGCCACATGTAGCTTCTGCCCTGTTACAGAAAGTTTCCATGCATCTTGCTAGTAATGACCCCAACCAAAGAAATATATAAAAGGGGAGATTTTTTTTGAATCTTTTGTATTTGTTATCTGCAAAGCAGTGTGCAAATATGATAATAGCAAAAAATTACAAGCAAGCATATTAAAGTATTTTTAACATCTGAAGGGAAGATTATCAGGATAATGAGTTAAATTATGGTTGCCAGTGTGAACTGAATTAATACTACCGATATTAAACATTATTTCTAATAATATAAGTTATCATTCCTAATATTAAACATTATTTCCAATATCATAAATTATATTACAGATAAGAATTATCACTGCTAAAGTTATAAATCAAATTGTATTTACTACCTCTATTATTAACAATAACTAATACTTACTGAGTGCTTACTAGGTGTTAAGATACTGTGTGTTCTAAATGCCTGACATGTATTTATCATCAAATTCTCACACTAACCTTATGAAGTAGGCCCAGATATTACCTCTGTTTTGCTGATATGGAAACTGAAGCACAGAGACATTGAAATGACTCCCCCAAGGAAACACAGGTAGGGAGTTGCAGGAGTGGTAACTGGACCTAGTTCCAAGGCCCAAATCCTTCATCCCATGCTATACTGCCTATAAAGATTTTTTTTCTAGACTCTTCTAGTATCTCATTCTTTTTGAGAATTTGTTGGAATTAGGCAAAGAATAGTGCCAAAGAATAGGTCTGAGAAGCCCTGGCCTTTGTGAGGGTTTGGATGAAGGCCAGGTCTTTTGTTTTTGTTTGTTTGTTTTTTGGAATGGGGTTTGGAGAAGTCCAGACACTGGTCAGAGGTCACACATCATTAAGCATGTGCCTGGGGCCTGAGCCTGCATCCCCCCCCCCCCCCGTTTCATAAGGCAACAGGCAAGGGTGATGTTAAGCTCATATTTTGGGGGGGAATTATCAAGCCAGCAGGACTGAGATAAAAGGGACAGGAGGATTTAATGAACTATTGGGACTTCATCAGGATAAAAAGCTTTTGCACAGCAACGGAACAATCAATAAAACTAAAAGGCAACCTACAAAATGGGAGAAGATATTTGCAAATGACATAGCAGATAAAGGGCTAATATCCAAAATCTATAAAGAATTTATCAAGCTCAACACCCAAAAATAAAAAAATCCAGTCAAGAAATAGGGAGAAGACATGAACAGACATTTCTCCAAAGAAGGCATACAAATGGCTAACAGACACATGAAGAAATACTCAACATCCCTTGGCATCAGGGAAATCCAAATCAAAACCATGAGATACCACCTCACACCTGGCAGAATGGCTAAAATGAGTAAGTCAGGAAACAACATGTTGGCGAGGATGTGGAAAAAAAGAGACCCCTCTTACACTGTTGGTGGGAATGCAAACTGGTGCAGCTACTCTGGACAATAGTATGGAGGTTCCTCAAGAAGTTTAAAACAGAACTAGCCTATGGCCCAGCAATTGCACAACTAGGTATTTATCCAAAGGATACAAAAATAGTGGTTCAAATGAGCACATGTACCCCAATGTTTATAGCAGCAATGTCCACAATAGCCAAACTATGGAAAGAGCCCAGATGTCCACTGACAGATGACATAAAGATGGATAAAGATGGATATAGACAGATGACATAAAGATGGACAAAGAAGAGGTGGTGTGTGTGTGTGTGTATATGTTTGTGTGTATACACATACACACAATGGAATATTAGTCAGCCATCAAAAGGATGAAATCTTGCCATTTGCAAGGACATGGATGGAACTAGATGATATCATGCTAAGTGAAATAAGTCAATCAGAGAAAGACAAATACCATATGATTTCACTCACATGTGGAATTCAAGAGAACAGATGAATACAGGGGAAGGGAAGGAAAAATAAGATAAAAATAGGGAGGCAAACCATAAGAGACACTGAACTCTAGGAAACAAAGTAAGGGTCACTGGAGGGGGGGTGAGTAGGGGGGATGGGGTAAATGGGTGATGGGCATTAAGGAGGGCACTTGATGTAATGAGCACTGGGTGTTATATCAACTGATAAATCACTAAATTCTACCCTTGAAACGAATAATACACCATATGTTAACTAACTTGAATTTATATAAAAATTTTAAATAAAGAGACAGGAGGATTTAAAAAAAAAAGTTCAGATGCCAGAGGGGTCTAAGACCCTCTCTCAGGTCCCACCTCTGCTGAAAAAAGGATATTTAAATATCCTGGGAATTCACCCTCTTGACCTCAGAATTCAAACAGAATGGCCCCATCTGACCATGGGAGCTGTGGTATCCTTAGAGGCAGACCACACTCCCAGCAGGTATCCCTACAGCTGTGACAGAAACCTCTGGGGCCTATGGTGGGAGAGGGTCCCTAGAGGGAGGTCCTTTGGAATCACCCACATCTGACATGCAGTATGAGGTCTGTGGATATGAATGCAGCAGACACACGTCAGTACAAATGGTCATATACAGGGATAGAAGGAATGAACAGGACTGCAAAAGTCAGGAAGAAGGTGGGGCTCATGCTGTGTGGTAGAGACAACAGGGCTCCCACAGGCTAGCTTGCTCCCCATCCTCCCTTTGTCCTCACCCCCTATAACCCTGCAGCATAGAGGATAAACCTAGGTTTGTATTTTGAAGGGTAGTCTTTTTCACTGCTCTGGTTTTTGGGAGGTCTGTCAAAGAAGGTGATCAAAGGTGATTAGCCTCCATTACATGTTAGGGAACATATCAGGGGATGTTGATTTGGATATCCCCATTTGTTCCTGTTTAGGCTGAATGCCTCCTATGCTCAGTGCTAATTAAAATAGTCAAAACCTCTGTGTGTACCTATGTGTGAATGTGACCACATTCCCTCTGATCTCTACCCCAACTCACCCGGCCTGCCTACCTGCTTATGTCTGCCTTGAACATACAGACTCCAAAGGGTGGAGGCTAGCACTATGGGGAACAGGGGAGACCTCTCCATGGCCACCACCACCGCAGGTGATTCATGCTCCAGGAAAGTTTTCTAGAGGATTCACAATGTGACAACATCCCAGATCTCTCTGGATCCAGCTCCTTCTCTAGTTTAGAGTTCAAGCTCTGGATGGGGTGGAAATACAGCATTTTGGAAAAGTAATAGCACCAAGAGTGTGGGTAGTGGATGAAAGAGAGAAGGAAGAATGAGGAGTTGAGAGAAGGAGGAGGAAGTTTTGTCAATGGTGGGAGGTGTTGTCAGACGGAATATTTCTGGTAAATTTTATTGAGTGTAATTATTGGGGGAGAATCTGTACTCCTACGTATCTTACTGGTTATGCCAAGAATGCAAGGTCCTGTCTGTTCTTTACCTGGGCCATTTCTCAGGGTTGTGTTTGCAGCATGCAGCCTTTGAGGGATGAGGTAATGTCTCTCTCAGGACAAAGATTGGGCTTGTTTAGTGCTTGCTACAAATTGGTAGGTTCTCCAAGCTCAGTGTTTGACTCTAGTCAAACCTGGCCTGCTCCATGTGGTTCCTGTCAGATTTGAGAGACAAGGAGAACCTATGCAAATTGTGTTCATGCTGCTTGCTGTCCTGAAAGTAATACTATCCCTTGTTTCCAACCAAGATGTCTTATTCTTCTACCAGCATCCATGAAACAGGATTACTTAATAGCTTGTAGGGTAAAATAAAAATCGCAGATGTAGCAATAACATGTATGGAAAAGTGCATATTTCAAATGTACAGCTTAAGGAACTGTCGAAAGTGAACACATCTGTGATTAGGTGACCAGATCAATAAACAGAATCTCAACAGTACTTCAGAACAGCCAGGAGTTGATGGTCTTGAGAAGGTTGAGGATCTTAGGGAAGAGGATCATCTTCGGAAACAGAACAAGTCACGGGCAGTCTGTAGTCAGGTATGAAGCTGACAGCTGGGATCCATTAGAGTCTGGTCACATTTCCCAGGCCTCGTGGGTAGGCAGCCGAAGCATGTGGCATTGTTTAGTTGATGGGGTGGTTCATGCGAACATCCCCCACAGGCACCATGCATCACTGGCTTTGGAGCAGGAGGTTGGGCAAAAGAGGCAAGGCAGTACCAGGAGGTAGAAGGGGCACTGTACTTCCCCTCACGCTTTCTGTCCTTCTCCTCTATCCTAGGAAGAGACTAGAAAGAGAAAAGGGACTAGAAAAGAGGCGGATGGACCCGGGACGGCTGGAAGTTACAGGGAGCAGTCCCTGAGGCTGCAGAAACACCTGGGGAGGGCACATTTATAGAATTGTCACACCCTTTCCAGGAGACCCTACCTCAGCTAAGCTTGAACAAAAGTACGTCATATGGCATTTTTGAGAACTGCAGAGTCCCAACCCTCAAAGACACTGGAGAGGGTCAGCACAGTGCACCCCTTGGCAAGGGCACCCTGTGGTCTGCCAACCATCAGCATCAGAAGGCCAGGATGATCTGGGGGCAAAGAGGGACTCAGCTGTGTTTGGCAGTCCTGGGAGGACAGTTGGGGGAAACTTGGAGGACAAAATGCATGTGGGGAAGGCTTGAGGTCAAAGAGTTTGAGCAGGGCAAAGGCAGGAAGGGCAAGAGGTTGGGTACATTACCTTATGGACAAAACCAGTCATCCTCCTGGATGAACAAGGAGAGGAACTAACGTGCAAGGCCTCCTTAGGGTCCTGATAATCTGTGAAAGGAAAAGGAAAGGGTGGGGATTAAGAAGTTATATTAGTTTTCTATTAGTTATATTAGATTGCCACAAATTCAGCAGCTTAAATCAATACGCATTTATTAGCTCACCATTTGGGAGGTCAGAAGTCCAGGTGGGCTCACCTGAGTTTTCTGCTGAAGGTCTCCCAAGGCCAAAGTCAGGTGTCAGCCTAGCTGGCCTCTTGGATGGAGGCTCCAGGGAAGAATCCTTCCAGGCTCATTCAGGGTGTTGGAAAGATCCAGCTCTTGTTGGCTGGAGGGCTGAACTGCCCGCTGCCTTGCTGGCTGTTGGCCAGGAGCCTATCTCTGTGCCTCGAGGTTCTTGCATTCCTTTTTAAGTGCCCCCCCCCTCCATCTTCAAAGCCAGCAATCCTGCATTGTGTGCTTCTCACACTTCAACTTTCTCTGACTTCCCTTTCTTCTGCACCTAGAGAAAGCTCTCTGCTTTCCAGCACTCATGTGATTAGGTCAGATCCAACTGAATAATCTCCCTATTTTATGGTCAACTGTGCCATATAACAGCATTATCACAGAAGCGGTATTTCATCATATTCACAAGATCTAGGGATGAGGACAGGGCATCCTTGGTGGGTCATTGTAGGATTTCTGTCTGCTACAAGGGTGTTTAGGGGGTGGGGTGACAGGGACTTAGTATTTCACCAGGAACATCAGGCCCCAGAGAGCCACCCCACACCTTCAGGCAAAGCAGGGTCCAGGAACTTGTTTTGGTTCCGGAGATGGGTATGGGGAGAAGATGACAGGCATACCTTGGCAATTGTTATCTCTTAACAATTTATGATCTAGTGAAGTTGATGGGCCCCAGAAATTGAGCTACAATGACTGGAGGTGAGAATGGAAGGGGGGAGAAATGGGAGGACTCTTTGAGTTCTGGGACTTCAGATTCCCCCATCCCTAAGTCTCCTAAAAAGAGTATGAAATGATCCCTCCCCCCTCCCAGCCTCCTTAAATGGAGGCATTACTTACCCTTCTGGAATTGCATGGTGAGACCTATATGGCAGGGACATACTGCTGTCCAGGCTCACTCATGTCTGAGTCACACTGAATTACTTAGAGGTATGGTGGGTAACAGTTTGGGACAGAGCCAGGAGCAAAGCAAAGCCCAGCAGGAAAATGGGGTGTGTGGCATTTAACTTTGGTTTTCCATGGGCCTTGCAGGAGGGGAAGGGAATGGATTGCTGGGCTCCATGGTTTGGTGGAGTCTGGGTCTCCTTGTTCCAAAGGCCCTAACTGTGGCAGTCTGGGCTGTGTTATTCTCAAAGGTTCTGCAAAATGCCCAAGTTCATTGGTAGATAAATAATCATTAATAAGGAACTGTGGCCTGGCCTGTGTAGGCATGCCCAGGTAAACCATCCCCTCTCTGTTTTACCCTCTAGAGATCTTTCATCTAGCCTTCTACTAGTGTGCAGACTGGTGTTGGGGTGGTGTACTTGGGGTTCTAACTGCTTATTAAACAGACTTCCACCTGATCCTATCTTTAAGTCTCACCTTCAACCTCCCACCACTCCTAGAGGGAACCCATGCCTCCCATTCTTTATTATGAGGGGCTGACAAACCTCTATCCCATCAACAAATCTCCTTTGTTCCTTCTCTCAATGCCTCTTTCACCCAGACATCATCATCTTTCTTTCCTTTACCTTCCTCACTCCATTCCCTCTAGTCTTCCAGGCCATATCGATTGAGATGGATCTTATCCAAGCATGTATTGGACACATGCAGGCTGAAAGGCTTGCACCACTGTGTGATGTCAAATACTACCTGTATAAACAGCTGCAAACAACAGGCTGTTGACATGAGGTATCTTCCTTTGACCAGGGAATTCAGGGAAGGAGGAGTGGGTGGTGTCACAGATGGAGAGAGGAAAAAGAGCACTCAATAACTGAGCATCGAGAATAGTATCTTTCTTTGCATTTTTCCTTTCTAAAATTTTCTTATTCTTTTTACCTGGGCTGCTAGAAAGCTAAGCAGCATTAACGAAGGATTAACCAACTTCTGAGAAGCATTTATTGTGTGCCAACACTATACCAGATGCTTTTGACCTGAGTTACTTCAAATGTGTCTCCTGACAACATCAGGAAGCATAGATTCAACCCCCTGCTCCTACTCTGGTCACCCCACCCCTGCCTAGATCCCAAACATCAGCACCTCTAATACCAGCCACTGCCTGTGCCTATGACCATTTTATGATGAAAAAGAAGGAAATCCTCATTCTTTTCTGATGCATCATAATAATAAGATAGTAACTTGGATAAAAATATTAGTTATATGTGATAATTATTCCCATGAATATCCAAGCAGTGGTTAAGAGAATGGAACCTGGTATCAACTGGCTGTGGAACATCAGGCAAGACATTTAACCTCTCTGAATCTCAGTATGCTCAAATGTAAACTGGGGATATCTTTAATACCTATCCTGCTCATATGGTTGTGGAGATTGAGTCAATGCATGTAAAACATTTAAGCAGCACCTGATACACAGTAAGGAGTTAAGAAACTCTCCTGTTATTAATATTATCATCATTACTACCGTGTGCCAAGTTTTAACTCATTTAAATCTGATAAAAAAACCTCGTGAGGTGTGAATTTCTCCCTAGTTTACAAGAAACCGTCATTCCTAATAGCATTAATTGCAACTACAGTACTAACATAAACGCAAATAACAATATCAGTGATGACTCATAATTATGTCCATTTTACAGATGCATGCCAAGATTCTCAGGAGTGGTAATAATTAGATTATAATATCAATGTAAGGTAAATTATCAATATTCCAAAATCATCTCCATTTCAGAGGCGGCATCAGATAACATCATTATTCTTATATTAATATCCATTATTAGGGTAGATGCTAAAATAATATTAATAATAATAATGATAATAACAACAACACCATAAATCATGTGTTATCATTATGCCATTTCCAAGAGGGGAGAATTACCACACCAGCCATTACCAGGAATGGTAGTTCCTGTAGTTTTTTTTAAAAAAATCATAATAATATAATTAACGGCATTAATGCTTTACCTTAGTTATCCTGATTCTGATGAGATGAAAAGGTTAACATCAGGGTTTCTTAGCAGTATAGAATTAATTTAGCATTAATTATTTTTATTAGTAAATTATTAAACTGTGTTATACTTCCTAGAACATTTGTAATAAATAATACAATTATGGTATACATACTAGTTAATACAATTGTGGTATTCATTATAATAATGATTAATGACATAATAACTTAATTATGACCTTATTATAATGATACTATTGAAATAATTAAATAATATATTTAATAATAATGTAAGCACAAATAATAATGGATGCACAGTAATTATCCTCACTGAACAAAAGGTAAAGCATAACACAAGTCTTCCTGGAGGTGCTTCCTGGGTAACTAATATTATAACATTATAATATTAATTTAACTACAGACAATATTATTATGGATATGCTATGATTATGCGCCTTTTACCACGGGGAAAGTCAATACCCAGGCACAGTGACATATAATTAGTTCTTTAACGTTAACCTAACTGCACATAGTAACATTACGGAATGTCCTATAACCATACCCACTTCCGAGAAGGGAGAAGGCGAGGCCAGCATCCGGGGTAGTGAAACTATGACTATGGCGCTAACACTACACAGATGCAGACTGTACCCAGGAAGTGCTCGGAGCCGGGCCATTTCCCTGGCGGGGAGAACTGGGAACAGCTCCGCAGTGGATGGCGCCCCCTTGAGCAACGTCTTGGGCTCCTCTGTGCTACAGGTACTTAAGCTGCGCAGCATCCCCCGCGCCCTCCCCTGCCGCCCCCCCCCCCCCCCCCCGCCCCGGCCCCAACCCAGGCACTGGCTTCCGGCCCGGGCCGCGGCCCCTGAGCCTACTGCACTCCTCTGCACGCTCTCCCCAGAACACGCTACCTTCTAGCGGTCGCTGAGGAGAGGGGCTCCACTGCGCCTGTGTTGTGGACATTTCCTCCTCGAGGCCGCGTGTGAGCCGACCCACACTCCCGGTGCCCCACGGCTGCCGTCGCCCCCAGTCCAGGAGAAGAGGAGCCGGGATGGGGAGGGACCGGGCGGAGCTGCCGCTTGGGGCAGCGGAGGGGAGAAACTGCTTCCCCTTCCTTTATCGCCCTTCCTCGACACCGATCTGGATGAGGCTGGCGTTCACGGTGCGGACCATGTACACGTTGCGAGTGGATGGGGATCAGATGCGCTTGGGGTATGGGGTAAGGAAGGGAAGTGTTCAGGGTCTGGGAGATGCTTCTGGAGACGATGTGAATGGGCGGAGGTTATCAAGCCACCCATCCCTTTGTCGGTCCAGTCCTGGAACCAGTAATTGCCCCCACCCCCAACTTATTTGAACCGGTACGCGAAGGATGTTGGCAGCCAGTGAGCTAAGTGGATATCTGAGGGAACAGTGTACTAGGCATAGGGCACGGCCATTGCAAAGGCCTGGAAGCTAGAAGAAGCTCTGCTGGTTTTATGAATTATCAGAAGGGCCCTAGCAGAGACCAATTTGTGTTGACAAATAATAAAAATATTTACCAACTAACACGGAAGTCTCAACTCTATTTAGCTCTACTCTTCCTTTTTAGGATAGTTAACAGCTTTATCTGATAAATGTTTATTTAAATGTGTGATATTTTATATAAGACATAATTAAGATGAATCATTCAGTTTTCAATATTTAACCTTTTTGGTTTATAAAAACAGCAATTTCATATGATTCAAACAATTATCGTCAACTTATAAATACATTTAGTTATAACTATTTTATTCTATAAATTACATTATGATTACATAAATATAAGGTAAATATGTTATATAAATATATGTAAATTTATAAACTACAAGTATTATATGCAGTCTGTATATATATAATTTATAAAATATAAATATATGCAATCTTTAATAATATTGTAACAGTTTTTATAATATAGCATGCACCTATATATGTATGCACATATTACTCTATCATATGTAATTAATATAAAAACATGTATCATGTTAAAATATTTCATAATGGCCCTTCACTGTCCTGAAATGAAATTTATAGGTAATATGACTTACCTCTGCCCCAAATTTGAAAAATAAAACAACTTAATGACCTAACTTTAATATAAAGATGATATAAAAGATATAATAATGTGCATTGTCATATGTAAACACTTGGGAAGTACGTTAGAAGAATTAATAAACTAGATATATAGTTAATAGGAATAGTGGCAGTAGTCAAAGTGGTTATAGAAAATACTTGCTGAGTATTATCTGTGTGCCAGGCACTGTTCTAAGCACTTGAACTGCACTGAAGTATTTAATCCTTACAGCCCCCTGACAGAGCCAGCAGAGGGTTTCCATTATTTAGTTAGCTCAGCATGAGGAGGGGTTTATGGTAGCCCAATGATGTGCTAAGCTTGCAAATGGAGAAGGAAATAAGTTATCTAAAGAAGATGAGTAAGCCCTAATGGGCACTTACTTTGGAGCCTGTGTATCCTAGTTGACACAGAATTTGATTTGCAATAGGGGCAGCCAAGTGTAGAATTGAAGATGTGGGCCCTGCTTGTAACTTTTAGAACCTCGCTGTTTGATGAGCAGCAGTTGTGTCTCTGCCATGAATCAGAGCTCTCCCCATAACAGAGCAGAACTTCGACAGTATCAGAGGTCTCATCGTGAAATCTGTGTGGCAGCACATGGCATGGAAACAACTAACTTTGGGCAGAAAATGCCTGTAGACTCTGCAGTTTGCCTGTGCTAAGGCTCCGTGTGGGAGAGGGGGAGTGTGTGCTTCTATGGGGTATGTGCACACCTCTACGCACACTCTAGCAGACCTCAGTTGACTGCAACCCAACAAGAGCCCTCAGGTCACTGGCTTTTCTTCCCACCCGTACTCCTCATTGTAAGACAAACTTTTAGTCACCACAGTAACTTTTCTTCAGGGTACCTATTTATGTGTGCAAGAATCTAAAAGTTGGAAGGAATAGTGGTTCTATCCAGACAGGGGTTTGAGGTAAGGATGGGACTGGGTATGGTGGTTAAAGGGGACATTAGCTATATCTGCAATGCTTTATTTCTTTAATAAAACAAAGCTACTAAAAGCAAATCGGAAAAAAAGTTAACATTATTAAATTTGGATGGTAAAATCATGGGAATTTGTAATATTATTCTTTTTAGTTCTCTGTAATTTTGAAATTAAGAAAAAAAAAATCAAAAAGAAGATTGCCAGGGGGAGATTTTCCAATTTAGCACATATGCTGATTGTCTTCTTGACCAAAGACTTCACCAACCATCAGATAATCTGTTTTATTGGTGCTGGGTTAGAGCTTGTCTAGTGTAATGCCTCCCTTTCTTCTCAGAGTAGAAACTGACTTTCTCAGACGTCATGTATCTTTTTAAAGAGACAGAGGTGGAATGAGAACCCAGGGTTTCTGATCTCTAGCTAGCTCTATGCTCTTTTCACGCTGTTATACCCTTTTCTTATACTGCCTTGGCATTGGGGTCTAGGGTGATAACCCTGAGGGCCTGACAAATCCTCAGTCAATCCAGAAAGATTTCAGTCTCATCATGATTCTTTACTTACTAAAATAGAAAAGTGGGTTTGGATGTTTTAGAAAAGATTTTCAACAATCCAGCTAATGTGAAAATTAATTAACCAAAGCAGCTCACCCCATTCACACTTAATTGTGCGAGGTCTCATGGAATGAGAATATATAAAACTACATTCAGTAAGACCTACTAAGTGTCTGGTCCAGGAGGTGCTTGAGGAGTGATGAAATGAAAAAGGAAAAAAAAAAAAAAAAAACATGAGGACTCTCTGACCTTGACTAATGTGCCAGTCAATATGGCAGGAAAACTAGGATGCCACTCCCACCTTGATGCCTAGGTAAGCTAAGCTCAGGGCATGACTAAAATTTGGTTGGGGAGGTGTGGAAGGTGGGAGAAATGGTATGAGCGTGCAGACAGAAAAGAGCTGAGTGAGGGCTCACAGCATAACTGTTCCCTGACAAGGAGGGCTAGGTAGGACTGGGAGGGAGGAGGTCAGCCTGTCAAGAGCAAGGCATTTTGATAGGGTAGGGCCTAATTTGGAAGAGCTTGGGTGGTAGAGTTGGTGATTTTAGCTGACTTACCAGGGAATTATGAGCTCTGGAGCAGGGTTGTGGCATAGAGTTTATTTTGTTATTCCTGTTTCTAGTGATGCTGGCTAATGGAAAGGTAGCAGTCATTTATTATTGTGAACACATTTTGTACTTTGGGGTCTATCTCCTGATATTCCTATCAGAGTTTGGGTACATCACTGCTTTCTGTGGTGGGTAGCAGCAGGAGGAATTTTTTTTTTAAAGATTTTATTTATTTGAGAGAGAGACAGAGAGGAGAGAAGAGAGAGAGAGAGAGCGTGTGCACAAGCTGGGGGGAGGGGCAGAGGGCGAGGGAGAAGCAGACTCTTCACTGAGCAGGAAGCCTGGTGCAGGGCTCGATGCCAGGACCCTGGGATCATGACCTGAGCTGAAGGCAGGTGCTTAACCAACCGAGCCACCCAGGGGCCCTCAGCAGGAGGAATCTTAAGGTCTTTGATAAATTCAAACAACTTTTGATTATTAGTAAATTTGGGGGAAAAAAACCCACATGATTTCATCCCACAAAGATTTAATGAATACTTACTATGTACAATGCATCGGACCTTGTCCTAGGAATACAAAGTAAATGAGACGCCCATCTAACTGGGGAGTTGTGTAGACAAACGTGATGAGAGCACCACAGGGGAAAGAATTCACATGGGGCAATGAAGTACAGTTTCATAGAAGTGGCGTTTGAAGCTGGATCTTGGAGGATTAGTAGGCTCTCAATAGATAGGCACAGAAGCAAAGGGTATTCTAGAGGAAGAAATCTGAAGAGCAAAGGCAGAGAAAAGTGAGTGGCATGTTCAGGGAAGGTGAGTGTCAACTGAAGTGTAGGATGTGTGCAGAACTGTGGGGAGGAGCAGAAATGACAGGCAGTCTAGGGTGAGCCAACGGAGCTAGGCTTAGGATGGATGTGCATCCCGTGAGCCACTGCAGGTTTTGAGCAGTGGAAGGACATGGTCGTATACTTCAGAAAGATCACTTAGTAGCATTCTAAAGAACAGATTGGAATGGGAAAGTTGGAAAATCATTTAGAAGGGAATTGCAATAGTCCAAACAAGATACGAGAAGGATCTGGACTTTCACATCTGTGAGGATGGAGAGGAGGGGAAGAATTTAAGTCACTTTTCAGAAATGACAAGCTTTAATGTCTTTTTGGGAGGAGCAGGGGGAGGTCAGTGGGAAGGGAAAGGCAAGATTCAGGGATGATTTCCAAAGATTTTGATTTGGATGACTGCAGACATGGGAGGTGGAGCAGATGTAGCATGGAAGATAAATTCACTGCCAGGCATCCTGGATTTGAGGGGGCAGAAGAGAGCCTGCTCCCAGGGTTGGCGGGCAGTGCTGATATCCTGTCTCCCAGAGGCTCATTTGCTGCTGCAGCCTTCAAATTAACATCAGTGCATCTGAGAAGGGCTCCTGGCTAGTGACTAATTCCCAAGGAAGCTCTCATCAGGCCTCAGGTAATCAGGAGTTGAGGAGTTGGTTGTAATGTTTCACGTGGCTTCACCTCCAGAACGTAATTGAGGCTCATTTCTCGGGTAAAGATCTAAGGAATGATCTTGACAAAGCGTAGCACAGATCCTGTAATGAAAGGGAAATGAAGATGGTTGCCAGCCCATTATTAAGCATAATAAGTAGGTTGAAATGAGATGAAAGACTTCATTTAGGCAGAACTTTCCCATTGACGAATGGTAGGGGGTAAAAGTGTGAAAAGAAAGCGTATAATCCAATTCATAAAAAACATTGAAATGCTTTTTAAAACCTGGAGCGATAATCACTCATTGTATTTATAGAGCTGGGGTGGGAGATATTTTCTCTATTGATGGATACTGATGCTCAGATGAAATTTTTAAAATAAAATTTTTTTCTACTGACAGGACTTTATCTAAAAAATAATGAAACAGCTCTGTCCATATTTCTAGGCTGGGAGCAAGGAGGCATGGGTCCAGCAGTAAGGGCACAGGCCATTTACTTCTTGGAGGGTTTGACTTCTTGTGCCTGGGGCTGCCCACTTGAGGCAGATAGTGTTCACCATGATGGGTATAAATGCAAACAAACTTGTCCTTAGGTATGTGTTTGGGGGAGAGCTAAGAAAGAAATAGAAAGCATTTAACTCCCACATTAAAATATTAAGAACAAGGAGAATAACATTGTGTTCAATAATTATAATACATAAATACAAAAGTTAAGATAAACACACAACTCCATTCCTAGATTATGATTTTAGGAATTGGGTGATCATCCCTAGATATTTAATTTTAAATCAATATGAGTCAGATAAAATTGATCCAAGTTTTAGATCTGATCTTCAGAGGTTAAATAAGTACACAGATTATTAAGAATTCATTACTCTGTAAATACTGTGTGTAATTCATAGATAAACAATTGGCAAACATTATTTGATGGCTATTATTCCCACAATGGTTATTATTTGGAGATAGGTTATCATTCAGCTGGAAAGGTCTAGTCTACTGGACAGACCTGTGCTCTTTGGAATACATATGACAATTTGGATAGCATCAAGCAAACCTTAATATTTTAATGGCTCATGAGCTGGGATGAGGAGTATAGGAGGCAATATATAGAACACGCAGTGATTAAGAACATAAGTTCTGGAGTCCAACTCACCTGTGTTGGGATCCACACTCTACCACCACAACTTGTGTGACCTTGAGCAAGTCATTTAACTCTGAGGTTTTGTTTTTTTTTTCTTCTTCTCAGTAAAAGGGGAATGATAAGAGTCCCTACCTCCCAGAGTTAACAGGTAATGAAATGAGAAAAAATACATGCAAAGCACCTATCACAGCACCCAGCTATTCTGTACCAAGGGCTCAATGAACGCCAGTAGCTGCTGTTGCACCTTTCTGTGCTGGGTCATCCACCTGCTGTGTGTGTAACCTGATTACCCAGTTTGAGCAAGAACTCAGCTGCATGCTCAACTTTTGGCTCCCTCTGTCACCCACAGTGGTGCATCCCCAGTTGTGCTGTGATCCCTCCCCAGCAACCAGTGGTTGGCAGATTGCAATTTTTTGGTTTAGAGGTTAGGTGGGGAAAGGTGAGTGCTACACAAAAAACTTGGACAGCTCCCCCTCTAGTGGTGATTTGATGAATTGCCCCCAACAATTGCCCTGTTGATCACAAATAGGAGAGCTGGCTGTAAAAATAGTTAAAACAGATGGTTTAACAAATGAATTTATGAATCACAAACACATAATAAACTAGTACCAGATGTACATCTGAGGCAGAGGACTTAAGTTGTAATGAATATCATCAAGATATCTGGAGCTTGCATATTTTCTGCTGTGCTAATTAGCCATTTTACCTAAACAGATTTCTAATTTGGGATAAAAATCCAGAATTGGCAATTCTAAACATAGCTATATATCCTACCCCCCAATAAAAAATTGTAATGTATATAGCCACTAGAGTCTGTAATTTTACTGTACAGAATATTTTTTTCTAAAGTAATATAATTATTGTTGATAACAACATCTTATCCTCTTTTAGGGATTTATAAACTTTTCTCAGAGCTTTGTTTTCACAGCAGGTAGGTGTAGCAGGTTTTCCTTTCCTGGTTGAGGAGAAAGCCAAGGCTTATCTATAGAGAGGCTAAATAGGTTTTCTTTTGTCACCCAGGGAACTTCCCATATGATTGTATTAGAGTTTAGTCCTATGAGTCTCCTCTTGGCAAAATAAATTGCATGGATACTGGTATGTCCCTTTACGTGCTCATACACTTTTTTTTTCCTGTTTGAATCTTCATATCAGACTCCCTAAGAACACACTTGTTTGGCAGATCAGATTGAAAATGATTAAAATAGAGACCTGTTTTTTTTTTTTTAAATGTTTTTAAAGTTTTATTTTTATTTTTATTTTAGAGAAAGAGAGAGCATGCGCTTGGGGGAGGGACAGAGAGAGGTAGAGAAGCAGACTCCCCGCTGAGCTGGGAGGCAGACATGGGGCTCTATCCCAGGATCCTGAGATCATGACCTGAGCAGAAACCAAGAGTCAGAGGCTTAACCCACTGAACAACCCAGGTGCCCAGAGACCTGGGTTTTAAAGAAGTGACTTTTTTTGCTCCATTATAATTGCTTTGGATAGTTCAGATATTAAAGCATTTCTGCCAAGAAGACTAAACCTAGAGTAATAACTTTGTGAGCGTTACAGAAATGTAAATCCAGAGAGTAGAGATGAAAATCTAAAGAAATACAGTTGTTGTTTTTTTTTAATACTTGAATTGCTATTCATAAGACTTAGGAGTGAACAGAGAATGGATAATTTAGAAATAGGAGGTATTTTCTGATGGAATGACAAGAATATTTATAACCATATTGAGTTATTGTGAAGCAGAGAACAGGCAGCATTCACTTACACTTTTAATGAGCTTGTGCTATAGCAAGCTTCACTTCAACTGTAGAATTTCACTGTTTTGGGGTGGGAAAGTGTTTTCCTTCTTGTAGTGTCTATTTACACTTGTGGCTGGTCAGTGAAACCCAGTTCTCAAATCACCTGTGGGAGAAGCTGGACTGTCCAGAAACCTCTTTTCTCAGGAGCTCTTTGGGCGCTGGAGTTGTAAACAGAATGGGGCTGGATCACTCTGGATTACAGGCCTGTGCTGATGAGATCAAGCTTGCAGGTTGGCTTCCTCTGTGGGCTACTCAATTCCACTATGTCCCCAACCTGGCTATAGTCTGCACCTTTGTCAGCTGCATTACAGATCCCTATTTGCCAAATATGTATAGTGTCAACATGTGAGGGACCCTGAAAGTGTGGCATATTATTGCCAACTCCTTCTCATGAGAGAAATGTGACTTGCACTGGTGACTTCTGGTGGCACCATCTTTAAAATTCCTGCAATGACCTTGGCTAATCGAATTGTATGTGACCTTTCTCCTCCTCCTGCCTTTTTGTGACCCTCTCACACCTTTCGGTGCTTCTCTCTTAACCTCACCGTTTCAGTCCCTTCCTGCTGCCTAGCCACCTGATTTTCCAGATCTCTTACGGCAGTACATCCTTCTTAGTTGCTTCACTACTCCCAAATTTAAAAAATCAATGTACTATATCATATTCTTTTTTCTTTTATTTTTTTATTATGTTATGTTAATCACCATACATTACATCATTAGTTTTTGATGTAGTGTTCCATGATTCATTGTTTGTGCATAACACCCAGTGCTCCATGCAGAACGTGCCCTCTTTAATACCCATCACCAGGCTAACCCATCCCCCTACCCCCCTCCCCTCTAGAACCCTCAGTTTGTTTTTCAGAGTCCATAGACTCTCATGGTTCATACTATATCATATTCTATCCCCTCTTGCTCTACTACTCTTTGTTTGTTTACCTAGGAATAGAAATCCAAAAGAAACAAGTCATACCATCATGTTGGAATCTAGTAGTGGTCCAGTACTCTCTAGTTATAAGACTACAATGCCTCAACTAATGAGAATGGATTTCTACTGATGAAAGTTCGGTGTGGGAAAATATTTGGTGGCACATGGGCCTTCACGGATCTCTGGTATCATACCCTTTGTCTACTTTTGGGGAAGAGTCCCTCAGGTTTCTTGAAATACCTTATATTGTAAACTTGTGAATACTAAAGGAAGAGAATAGAGGGGATAGCATTTGGAAATTGTTTTCCCCATTACTGCAGATCTGTTTTCTGCCTATTGACTACCTTATAACTAAATAATTCCTCTCTGCTAGCTAAACAAGAGAACAGAAGAAAAGGAACTATGACTCTATTAAATCAAATACATGTTGCTCAAATAGTACTTAAAAGGAAATGAATTCTCAGTATACTCTCAAGGTCTGTATGATAAAGCTAATTGTAAAGGCAATTAAATGTCTTCAGCTGCCTTTGAGCATGATCGGTGTGTCTCAGGAGCAGATATTTTGATTATCTTCGGTACCAACCATGTCCTGTCACTAATAGGCCAAACCAGCCTGTTAACATTGTAAAAGGGAGATTATACAACAGATCGTTTAAAGGAGGCAACTAAAGGGATTTAGGGAACAAATGGAAAAAACATTCCAAAAGCTTTTTTTTTTCTATTAAGTAGGTAATTATAGAGGTTGAAGTTACTTCGCTAAGCCAAATTTGTTAATTCAAAAACACTTGCTGTGCATCTTAGGGTTAGGGGAAAAAAACTGGACTATTAAAGAGTCTTTTTAAATTATCCCCAGGTTTTTGTTGTTGATGCATGGGGACAGTGTCACAGACAGTCCATAAAGAGGAATAATATAAAATTCATTTAAAGATGATAAAACAATAAATACTAAAATTAATCCAGAAATGGATTGCCATAATTTACCATGACCCAGAAGGTTTAACTAATGCAGATCTCTCCTCTCTATTATTGACAGTTATGAGAGTGACACATGACAGGTAAACGACCGATACCAGGGAGTGAATAAAAAAGCCCCCAAGAGATAGCTAGTCATAAGTACATACTTAGTCTAATCCCATTGTAGCTTCTTGGCTTCAACAGTGCATAATGGTCATCAAAATCCGTAGTGGTGAATCCGGTGCCTTCTGAAGTTCAAATGCCCTTCACTATAAATTTAGAATGAGTTATTTATTTGATTATTAATTTATTTCCAATGAATATTTCACATACATAAGAGGATTTGAGGCAGCTTATAATAAAAGCCCATATGTAGCAGGGCAGTAAAAAATGAAGTCAGAAAGAGAGATCAGAAACCACAGAGTTCAAAAACTTTCTTGGGCTGTAGACCCCTTTGAAGATCTATTAAAGAGCTGTGGAATATCTCCCCAGAAAAGTATAACTATGCAAATAGGCACAACAACCTTGAAGTCTATCCAGGCACCTTCCCCCTGGGTGTCCTTGAATCCCAGGTCAAGAACCCTTGTATAGAGAAAGCAAAATCTTGAGGTAAGGTAGTTATTGCATTTGGGGTTGCCTGGGTGGTACAGTCAGTTAAGTGTCCCACTCTTGGTTCTGACTCAGGTCCTGATCTCAGGGTTATGAGATCAGCCTGGAGTTGCTCCACACTCAGCATGGAGTCTGTTTAAGAGTCTCTTCCTCTCTCTCTGCCTCTCCCTCCACCTGCACTCTCTCTCTCTCTCTTTCTCTCTCTCTCTTTAAAATAGATAAATATTTTTTAAAAAAAGATAGTTATTGCATTTGAGTATTGCATTTAGCCCTGAGCTTCTAGTCAACTGAGGTTAAAAGATAAACACACGGCTACAGAGTTCTCAACATCTAAAAAAGGAAGCAGATCAGTTTACAAAATTATAAGTGAAACATGTAATTTTAAAATGGCCGTGTTTATACAGTTTATGAAAGGATTATTTTATAAAGGGTAATCAAGTAATATAAAGGGATGTAACACAATTTGATGAAATTCTTTTAAATTAAGTAATTGGAGGTAAAATATCTTTGCTAATTGTGTTGATTAGCATATTAAATTAGCCAGTATCTCATTTCCAACCATTCTGGAAAAGAGGGAATTTACTGCATATGTTTTTCTTTAATGGTACACTTACCCACCTAATAGTATTTGATTAAAGCTGACATTAATATAATATATTCCCATGAGCTAACATCAGCTGAACAGCAAGGGAGGCCTTAGGGTATAAAAAAAATCGAACTGTGATTAAATATCTGCTATTAATAGGTCATACCATGGAAAACTGGCATGTAGAGAATGGCAAATAATCACTTTAGGTGCCTACTGCTTCCAACTTTTCTGAAAGGCAAATAAATAACACAGTCGTTCCTGTCACAATTACAGGCAGAGGCAGTATAGGCTGGGGGTTAAGAACACAGTCTGTAGAGTCAGAGACTGGTTTTCTACCACTTACTAGCTGTGTGACCTTGGGCAAAGTCACTGAACTTCTCTGAGTCTCCGTTTTCTTGTCTGTTGAATAAGACTCATAAGTGAATCTCAGGGCTGCTCCTAGGTTGTACAAGGGTCCCCTGGAAGTATTTCCTTTGTGGGGCTCCTGTCCAAACAATTGGAGTCACCTAAAATCTACATGTCAGTGTCATCCTAGCAGTCCAATCTCACACAACCCTGTGAAGCCAATACCATATGACTGGCAGGAGTAATCCATTTGCCAGGCTACTCTGCTGGAATTGGGACCTAGTGGTGGGGCCCCAGGACAAGCTGGAGCTCCTTGGAGGATCCAGTCAACTCCACGCAGAAGGTTACTGTAGGGAACTGGAAATTCCCCTGAGGCACAGAGCTAGAATAGGGATTCTGACTGGCAGGCCCAAGGAGGATGCTGATCTATCTCAAAGGATCACTGGGAAGATTAAATGAGGTAATCTATGTAAAGCACTTGGCATGCAAATTCTGTGAAGCCTGGCTCACAGTAAGTTCTCAGTACATGTTGGCAATGATGGTTGCTCTTCATTAGTATTAGCGATGCTCACTGCATTTCATGCCCAATCTGGTTTTCTTTCAGTGGATGGCTGCATTGACTGGTCAGTGGATCTCAAGACATACATGGCTTTGGCAGGTGAACCAGTACGAGTGAAATGTGCCCTTTTCTACAGTTATATTCGCACCAACTATAGCATGGCCCAGAGCACTGGGCTCAGGCTTATGTGGTACAAAAACAAAGGTGATTTGGAAGAGCCCATCATCTTTTCAGAGGTCAGGATGAGCAAAGAAGAAGATTCAATATGGTTTCACTCAGCTGAGGCACAAGACAGTGGATTCTACACTTGTGTTTTGAGGTGAGTGCTGCATGAAAATGTTGCTCAATACCATAGCTGGTAGTCTTTTGATTGGACCTGGAGTGTATAGAGGTGTGGCTCACGTTATACAGTGGATATATTGAAAGGTTGCAGTGCATGAAGAGCTTCAGTAAATTCAATTCTGATTATTTGTTGGAACTAGACAGTAAATTCTTATCAAATTTCAGAAAATGGGACTTTTTTTTTTTTTAAAGATTTTATTTATTTCACAGAGAGACACAGTGAGAGCAGGAACACAAGCAAGGGGAGTGGGAGAGGGAGAAGCAGACCTCCCACGGAGCAGGGAGCCCGATGCGGGGCTCGATCCCAGGACCCTGGGACCAGGACCTGAGCCGAAGGCAGACGCTTAATGACTGAGCCACCCAGGCATCCCCAGAAAATGGGACTTTCGTTTACTGTGTATGCTCATATAATTTAGAAAAGTTTATGATTCATTTCTTCCTCAACTCACCCCTACCTTAGGGTCTTATATTAACAATTGTATTTTAATAGAGCCAGTTGGCTCAATGATCTTAATATCTGACCATAAAAATGGCCTAAAGTATCATTTAGGCCAAGGTCTCTCTTTTTTTGTTGATGGAAAATAGCTTCAGATGCTACTGGGAGATCTCTTAGCAAATGAGCTACTGTTGAAAGTTTTCACATAATTTGCAATATGAGCTTGAGTCCACCGTATCTAAATATTCAACATGGAACCCTGTAAACACATTGTCATCCTGAGTTCCTAGGTCCTTTACAGGGAACATACCACAGATACAATTCATTCTTGCAAGAAGTTTACCGTGAAAAGCAATCTGTTTTATACTTTGGGATTCTACAATATGTCCTTCCTTCCCCTCTGCCCTGGTGCTAGGATCTAGGATCTAGAATCTCAGATAGAGACTGCATTAGGTATTGAAGTAGATAACTGAGATGACCTTTAAACCACTTTTCATTTCTGCCATTTTGGGAGTCTCTGATCTTGCTCACCAGGGACTTACACTCTATTATTTGATTTTAACTTCTTGGAAATGCAGACCCTTCCTATTTTTGTCTCCTGTGGACTTTGATGCCAAAGCTATGTGTCACCTCTTCAAAAGCACTTCGAAACCCCTGGTGAGGCCTCATTGTTCAAAAGGCCAGGAGAACAAGGTGGTGTATAAATAATCTTCCTGATGCTCTAGGCATCACTTTTGTACTTGTGTGTTTTGAGGGGGGAGTGTTGGGGAAGCAAGTGGTGAGTTTAGTTTCTGTTTGTGGTGGGCAAAAACTCCAGGATATTGGCAGAAATTCTCATCACATCCTTAGTGATAATCAATATTTTCACCTACTTGGGTATCTCTTGGCAAAATTGAGAAAAGGATGGTAATTCAGCTTCAGTGACTGACACTATATTCTTCAGGGTGCTGCTACTCTTTTTCTGCTTACCTCCACTCTGCCCCCCACCCTCATTAAATCCGGTAATCTAAAATAGATCCCTTTTCCTCCTTCTGATTCATTTGCTTTTTTGGTTTTTTTTTGTTTTGTTTTCATAGATTTAAAATTTTATTTGCAAAGCATCAGTTCACTATATAGATGTTCTATACTGATAATGAATTATCAATTTAATTATTGCTTATTTTCCTTGCCCTGCTTATATCCCCACACTTGCTACCCCTCTCCTCTTTTCTCTCCTCTAACCCCATTCTCCTACTCTGAGCAATGTTAATAATCTAGTGTGTATCCTTGCATACCTTCTCCCTATTCTTTGAAATATATATACATGGGGATTTTCTCCTCATTGTTTTGCAAAATAAAAGAAGAGTTACATATTTCTCTGCATTTTCTTTTCTTAGAAAAATACATAGTGGGAATCTTTCCAAGTCAACTGATAGAGAGTTCACTCATCCTTTTAAGTATATAATATTCTGTGCTGCTTAGTAGTGTATGATACCATAATTTGGTCAATTATTTTCCTATTTATTTGCATGTATTTTGTTTCCAGTTTTTTGTCCCTATAAAATGTGCTGTAATAAAAGAGCCCTCCATTTGCTTTTAAATAAACTTATAAATTTTAGAACAGTTTTAGATTTATAGAATTATTGCAAAGAGAGTACAGTAAGTTCCTGTATGCCCTATACCCATTTCCCCTTTTATCAACATCTTACATGATTATGGAACATCCGTTACAATTAATGAACCAATAGTGGTACATTATTATTAACTAAAGTCTATACTTATTCAGAGTTCCTCAGATTTTCCTTAATGTCTTTTTGCTATTCTAGGATCCCATTTGGGATAACACATTACATTTAGTTGTTAGGTCTCCTTAAGTTCCTTTTGGCTGTGGGAGTTTTTCAGACTTTCCTTATTTCTTAAGACCTTGACAGTTTGAATAGTACTGTTCAGATATTTTGTAGAATGTCCCTCAGTTGCGATTTATCTGATATTTATTTCATGGTTAGATGGGGATAATATGTTTTTTGGGGGAAGACAACAGATGTAAAATATTCTCCTTATATCATATCAAGGATACAGAGTTTCAGTATGCCTTATCACTTTTGATATTGACCTTGATCACCTGGCTTGAGGTAATATTTTTCTTTCTCAACAGTAAAGTTACTTTTTTCCCCTCTTTTTTTCGTACTCTTCTCTTTGGAAGAAACTAGTTATTCACAGCTCATATTAAGGAGTGGGGAGTTATGCCCCACCTCATCAAGGGCAGAGTAGTTACATAAAATTGCTTATAATTCTTCTGCATAGAATATTTGTCTCTTTACTCCTATTTATTTAATCAGTATGGACTCACGGATATTTATATTATACGTTAGGTAATAATCCAATGCTACTTTATTTTCTAGCTCAAATTCTTCTACCTCTGTCCATCGGGAGTTCTTTCGGTTGGCGTATCTGTTCCTTTGACATAACCTCATTGTTGTGTGCGTGTGTGTGTCTGTATGTGTGTATGTGTGTATTTTGAGCATTTCTTTATATTTCAGCACTGTAAGATACTCCAGGCTTATCTTATATATTTCCTGCCCCAGTCCTAGTCCTGCCCCAGCCATTTTTCCAAGGAGCCCTCATTCCTTTTAATGGAGAATGGCATTAGAAACCAAGATTTCCATGCTAAGTATGCTCATTGCTACTGGGGTGTGATTGCTTCTAGGCCTTCTCAGTTGACAGCCTATTTGCTTTTATTTTTTAATTTTTAAATTTTTTTAAAGATTTTATTTATTTATTTGACAGAGAGAGACACAGTGAGAGAGGGAACACAAGCAGGGGGAGTGGGAGAGGGAGAAGCAGGCTTCCCGTGGAGCAGGGAGCCCGATGTGGAACTCGATCCCAGGACCCTGGGATCAGGACCTGAGCTGAAGGCAGATGCTTAACGACTGGGCCACCCAGGTGCCCCGCCTATTTGCTTTTAAACAAAGCCTTGCAGTATTTCATGCACAAGTGGGATTTCTCAGTGCCCCTGAAATCCTTTCCTGCAGGTGGCCCTCTCTTTCAAGTACACATCAGATTAAATTTGTATCTATTGTAGATATCATCTAAGTCAGTGGTTCTTAACTCACATGTAGATCAGTAGAAGAGAAAAGGATGATATCACACTGAGCAGAGGCTTAGATTCATGTAGTAGATCTTTTATTCGTGCAGTAGATCTTAGGGAGTGACTGGGACTGATGGGGTGGGTGAAACTTGAATATCATACCTCATGTGTGCCTTGGTAAGAAAAAAAAAATTTGGGAACCACTGTTCTAAAGGAAGCAACAGTTTTTTTGTCAAATCAGAGATAGAGATAATCTCTTTCAGAATGATTCAAGTCATGTAGCTGGCATTTGGCTGTGTATGTTTTTCAGATATAGTACTAGCCACTGACTCCAAATATGTGCCAAGTGAGAAATTCAGTCCATATAGGTGATTTTATGCCATTATCAAGAGAGTGACATTTATAGGGAAAAAGGCTCTGAATTTGACAATATCTGTATCCACCTAAAATCCCCAATTAGATACCGCTTTAAGGTAATTATAGATGATTTTTTTCTATGCATTATTGACCTCATTAAAAATTAGTCTGTTAATTTCAGTGTGTTTAAAAATGCAGATATGAAATATTTAGTAATATTATTCACCCATTTGAATCATAGCAAGAGAAATTTACTGTTTGTGATCTTTCTGTAGCCAGTCACTTATTTTTATGTTTTTTCTTTGGCCAGTCTCAAGAGTGGTTAGTTGAATTTCTCAGCATGTTAGTTAAGGGTTATAGTAATAGAGAAATGATGGAGAAGTGAGTCATATTTTGAGAGGCAGTGCCAGTCCAAGAATTACTGTCTCCCTTGCTTCCCACCTGAATCTTTTCATTGGAGGCACTTAGTAGGATAAAAATGACAAGACTAATCTTATTTGACAAAATCCCACATATCACTTTGCCAACAACTTGGAACAAGGGATGATTTAAGCTGTGGATGAAGACAGATATATTTATATAATCCTGAATTTAATTCATAGGTAATGAAAAGAATGACTAAGTATTATCAAACATCTGTAGAAACCTGAGCGTTTGGGTATCACAATGGCCAAGTGAAGTGAACCAGTTAATAGCTTCAAAAACCATTATGACCATTTATCTCTCCAACAAAGTAAACAGAACAAGGAGCCCCCTTCTTAAATGGGAACATAGTCCAACTGTTTTTGGTCTTTAGTAATCATTGAAATAAATGAGGTTCTCAAAATCTGAATGTCTCATAAACTCTTTCTAAAGCATTCCTTAGTGCATTTATCCAGCCCTGAGGCATGGCACTTGCCTTGTTATTCATCACATTTTAGTGATTATTACTCCAACAAAACAACATCATCAGAAAATTTGAGGCAGTAGAGGTATTTGAAACAAGAAATGTAGCATGTTGCTAATTATTGAATCTGTACAACTAGTATGTGAGGGTTCATTATATTGCTATTTTTATTTTTGAGTATGTTTGAAATGTTACACAATGAAAAAGAAAATAAATAAATATAAGTGCACAGTAACTTTGCCTGATTTTAATGGCCCAGTTGGTTAAACATCTCATCTGCCTTGGGCTCAGGTCATGATCCCAGGGTCCTGGGATCCAGCCCCACATCAGGCTCTCTGCTCAGTGGGGAGTCTGCTTCTCCCTCTCCCTCTGTGCTCTCTCCTTCTGTGTCCTCTCTCTAGCTTTCTCTCAAATAAATAAATAAAATCTTTAAGAAAAAGAAGTCTTCTCAACTCCACTTCCCCTGCCAGCCACTGCCCATTTCTTTGCTTCCATTTGCAGCAAAACTATTTAAAAACAAAACAAAAACAAAACTGCTGTCTTTAGAGTCTTGATTCTCTATTAAACCCATCCCAATTAGAATTTTACTTTCACTACTGCACCAAAATTGCTCATATCAAAGTCTCCAATGCCTCAACGATGCTAAATCCAATGGTCAGGTCAATTGTCACTCTTTCTTTTACTTAATCAGTGCCCTTGGCACAGTTGATCAACCCCTTCTTTTTGATATATGTTCTTTACCTGACTTGCAGAGAATTACACTATCCTAGTTTTCCTTCTATCAGTTACCCTTTCTTAAGTTCCTTAGCTGGTTCCTCATAGTCCCCCTTAATGTTAGGGGTGCCTGGGGCTTGGTCCTTAGGTTTTTTTCATCTCTATCCATACCTACTCCCTCCATGATTTGTTTATACAGTCTTACAGTTTTATATACTATCTGTACACTGATAACTCCAACACGTATACCTTCCAGCCCAGATCTCTCTCCTAAAATACAGAATCTTTTATCCAATAGACTTTTCAGCATCTCTGCTTGGTGTCAAAAGGAGTATGTCCTAAACTGAACTTCTGATCTTCCTCCTGTCTTTTCAGAGGTTCCTAGAAAACAAAACATGAGGCAAAAGCTAATGTGTATTAGGGAGTATAATCCCAAGGACACAATATATTTATATATTTCCCTTTTATATATAATATATTTATAATCCCAAGGACACAATATATATGTATATATTTCCCTTTTCCTATAGGAAAAGGGAAGTGAGGCAGGGGAAGAGGGAGGTTATTTCAAGATAGTTGACCTAGGAGGAGAAATAGAGAATTTATCTCTCAGCTCCCATGTCCCATTGGTCAAGAGGTTATCCCACAGGGTCTTTTTTTTTTTTTTTTTTTAGATTTTATTTATTTATTTGAGAGAGACAGAGAGAGAGACAGAGAGAGAGAGAACACAAGCAGGAGGAGGAGCAGAGGCAGAGGGAGAAGCAGATTCCCCACTGAGCAGGGAGCCCGATATGGGACTCAATCCCAGGACCCTGGGATCGTGACCTGAGCCAAAGGCAGATGTTTAACCGACTGAGCCACCCAGGTGCCCCAGTATCCCACAGGGTCTTAACTGCCTCAAACTTTGGGGATTGCACAGACTGTGCCTTCCATATCACTGCTATCACTCTGGTCCAAGCCACCATGTCTTACCTCTGTTGTTGCAATGACTTCTAATTGGTTTCTCTGCTTTTCTACATGTCTCCCTTCGATCTGTTCTTAATACCAGCAGTCACATAATGTTTCTGTTGTACTCAGGACCTTCCGATGGCATCCCATTTCATTTGGAATTAAAGCCAAGACCTTACTAGGGCTTACAAGACCCTCTGACCTTGCTGTTTCTCAAACAGGTATACTCTCAGACAGGTATACTCCAGCTTTAGGGTTTTTGCACTGACTGTTACCTCTGTCTAGAATGCTTTATTCTCCTATAGCTACATGATTAACTCCCTCATTTCCTCCAATTATACAGTTTCCTTTATTTTAACCTTATCGATGCATCTTCCTTGACTATTTTATTTATATATAATCTTAAGATTCTCTTCCACTCAGTCCCCATCCCCTGTACTCTTGATACTTCTTACCTTGCTCTTATTTTTTCCCTAGCAATTATAAACTTTTATGATATATATAATTTACCTATCATATTTATTGCTTATTTTCTCTCCTTATGCTAGGATGTAAGCTCCTTAAGGATAGAGATCTTTGTCTATTCTGCTCACTAATAAAGCTCAAGGGCCTAGAAAGTATATGGCACATAGTAAATGCTCTGCAAGTGATTATTGAATGAGTGAATGAGCTATGTCTCAGTTAAAGTTGGGCAGTCACCTGACATTCAAATTATTGTTACCATATAGGAATATAGGCCAAATATTGCCAGGTCTTCTGATTTTTTTAAGAAAAACCTGAAATCTGATTATTTATATGAAATTTCCCCAATTTTTTAATTTTCTGGGCTCCTCTTCCAAGAGTCCCTACTCAGATTCAACCAGTAGACTCACAGTTTACAAACTCTGTACTACTAGGTTTTGACTCCAGTATTAACCGAGGGAGTAATGGTGTATTTTAGTTGTGTGACCTGTGCCTTGATTTCCTCACCTGGAAAATGAAAATTTGTTTATTCAACTTAAGATATTTTGAACACTTGCAGTAGGTGTTTTGTGTATAGCATTGAACAAGACAGATTAAAGTTCCTACTCTCCTGGAACTTACCTTCTAGAGTGGGGGAAACATACATTCACAAGACTATTTTGGGTAGTACTGATGGTGAGACTAAAAAAAGGTCATGTTACAAGAGTGACTGGAAGGTCATTTTTGGTTGAGTGGTCAAGAAGGGCCTCCCAGAGAAAGGGACTTATAAGCTGAGACCTGCATGGCAGGAAGGATCCAGCCTTGTGAAGGTCTATGGGAACAGTGTACCAGTCAGAGTGAACAGCAAGTACAAAGGTCATAAAACAGGAACAGGCTTGTTATATTCAAGGAAACTAAAAAGGCCAGTCTGGGTGGAGTACAGTGAATTGAGGGAAAATAGTATTGGATAAGGCTGGAGAGGCAGGCATAGGTCAGATCCTGCTGCATATTGTGGGCCAGAATAAGAAGTTGATTTTTATTTAATCAGAGGCAAAAGGAGAGTGTTATAGTTCGTCCGTTTATTTTAAACTGGGGAATAACACGATCAGATTTCCATTTTTAAAAGATCACTCTGGCTGCCCCAGTGAGAATGGATTGTAGGGAGATAAGGAAAGAGACCAAGTTGGGAAGCAATTCTATCAGTTGAGGGGAGATATATGATGCTAAGCTTGGATTGGGGTGGTAGCTAAGGAGATGGGGAAAGTGAATGGAGCCAAGATATGTATTGAAGGATGACCTGACAGGACATACTGATGCACTGGTTGTGAAAATGAAATAGTTGAATAAAGGATGACTTCTATGTTTTTGACTTAAGCAACTGAATAAATCATGGTGCTCTTAACTGAGAGAGAGAACACTTGAAGAGGAACAAGGATAATAGTGTCTACCTCAGGAAATGCTGATGAGCACTTAGCACCAAAGCTGACATAGAGTAAGTGCTCAACACATTATCTCTTATTTCTATTTTTACTACCGATACAACTATTACTATTAGCTCTGCTTTTTAGCCCTTATTATATGGCAAACACTGTGATAGTCCTCAGTAGCTCTGTGAGGTAGGTCATATTGAAGATGTTAAAACTGGTACTCACAGAGGTTAAAGAACTTGGCCAGTGATACATGGCTATCAAATGGTGGAGTTGAGACTTGGACCCAAATCTGTGTAGCTCACGCACATAATCAGTTTTTTTTTTTTTTAACTGTATTTTCATTACCTATCTTTCCTGTTCTTCATAGGTATTTGTATATTACAACAAATGAGATATGCTTAATTCTTGCCTGTATAAAGTTCTGTGATTCTGCTTTCAGTTTCCTCAGTGTAAAATACCATCTGGTGATGAAGATGAGATTCTATTGATTAAAGATGGACAAGAGAGGACAGTGAAATAGAGATTCTTAGTTCATGATAAGTGAGGATCAAGTTAAAGCAGAAATTTCCAGAGATAAAACCAGATTACTTGTTTTACAGAGTTTGAAACCCTTTGTGATCATTTATCAGTTCCCAAACATTATGTAGACATGCTTAAAAGTTGTTATTTCCCAAAAAATAAGAGATGGAGGAACCTTGCTGGATGTATATCCTTAACTGACTTTCTTTCGTCTGTTTACTCTGATTCGCAAATTTCCAAGATAGAAGATTCATGATGAATCAATTAGAGAAGCATATACATCAGTATATGACAAAGTGCTAGAATGAATATAATGAGGTATTATGAATGCAGGATTATGTTTTTCAAGAACATATTGCATGAAACCACTTCTTCCCATTCATCTTGAAGGTAAAATATTTCATACTGGTAGAAAAGTGAGAGAATATTCCTTTCTAACTATAGTTTTAGTTTGCTTTTTAATATAAGGGATACTTTTTAGCTGATATCATTTCAGGTCTTAGGTATCTATTAGTCACTAAACAAATATTTATTGAGCATCTACTCTGTGAAAGGTACTGAAAAAGGCAGAAGTGAATGACAGGCCTCCTGCCTTCTAACAGATTAAAACAGGAATTAGGACATGTATACAAATTACAATCAAACAAGTAAAACTCAAATAAAAGACAGGATTCCATGTGGTTCAGCATATAATGGTATCCTAAGAAACAGTATAGCAACTAAACAATTTTAAAAGTTTGAATATTTAAGGATTTACTATAGTCCTTTGAAAAACATCAAGGGGAAGCCAATTTGTAATGCCCAGCAACATTTAAGATCAGCTTTTCAGGGCGCCTCGGTGGCTCGCTGGTTAAGCGACTGCCTTCGGCTCAGGTCATGATCCCAGGGTCCTGGGATCGAGTCCCACATTGGGCTCCCTGCTCTGTGGGGAGCCTGCTTCTCCCTCTCCCACTCACCCTGCTTGCTGTGTCTCTCTCGGTCAAATAAATAAATAAATAATCTTTAAAAAAAATCAGCTTTTCATATTACTTTCATGTTCAATATCTCTTACACACTACAGCATCCCAGAAAACTCTCTAATCACTCCTCATTCTCAACTAAAAAATTCACTCTGGAATGTATCCCCTGTAAGTTTTTCCTCTTTTTTCCATTTTCATCCTCTATCACTTGTTTTCTTCTTTGTAAGAAGCTCTTGCTTCCCTTTCCAATGTTATTTAATTGAACTAGCATTGTTCCTTGCAATTTTTCAGCTCTTTCTGCCTATTACAACTGTTCTGCACAGTAAAAGCTCAGGAACTGATTTGGCATACTAAGAATCTCCACAGAAGTTGCTGGATTTGGAGAGACCCATGCATCCAAAAAGATGATTATCTTTAGAGGGCAGGGAGAAGGGGAAAGCTGCCAACACTAACTTAATGTCTTTTATTCCATCACACATGAGAGAAAGTGAAGTGCTATAAGAAAGATAGAGATAAAATAGTAGCAGAGAGTAAGGACTTATAAAATCAGGGATGTTTGAGATGGTTCTTTTTTTTAAAGATTTTTATTTATTTGACAGAGAGAGAGAGAGAGAAAGAGAGAGAGAGAGAGAGAGCGCACACACAAGCAGGGGGAGTGGCAGGCAGAGGGAGAGGGAGAAACAGGTTCTCCACGGAGCAGGGAGCCTGACGCGGGGCTTGACCCCAGGCCCCTGGGATCATGACCTGAGCCCAGGGCAGATGCTTAACGGAGTGAGCCACCTAGGCGCCCCTGAGATAGTTCTTGAGGATCTGAACAGGTGGCGATAGTGGAGGCCTTCCCAGGCAGATGGAATGGTGTTCAAGGGCAAGAAGGCAGTAAAACATGGACTATGCACAGGGAAAAACAGGGAGGTCCGTTTGGTTGGAATCTGAGTTTATCAAGGCCTTTTTACTGAATGTGAAACTAACAATAACTAGATATATTTCTGGAGCATGAGACTTTAAGAGACTAAGACACTGACTAGTTCTTAGAAAACCAGTTAAAAAACACAACTAATGAGTACCTTAACTTGTAGTCACATAACAGTGCAGGTTTTTAGCAGATGCTGTTTCCATGGAGAAAGTGTATGTTTAAAGGGGGTAAATTCCCTTTTCTGACTCCCCTTATTAACAAAAGGAGTTGCTGCTGACCTCAGCATTGTCACTCAGCATGTGCACTCCAACTTGTTTTCTCAGGGATGGGGATGAATTCACATTTAGCCATCCCCTTTCTTTCACCACTGTGAAGAGTGATCCACTTAGGCAAGAGAGCTGCTTAAAGTTTAGTAGGTACAGTCTGGATCTATGGCTATGAAACAGAAAAGCTAAATAGGAGGGTGAGGTGGAATTCCATATCACCTTGATCTCATTAACACGAGACCCAGGTTAACACTAATCTACATCTTATTTTGAGACCAGAACATACTCTTCACCACTAAGGCAGTATACATTTATCTAGGTGGAGAGATGTCATATACATTTTGTTATTTTTCAGCCCCATTATTCTGCCCTTTACCAGGCCTTCCTTCAACTCCCCATAAAGGAGAGTGGTTTGGCCATGTTTCATACTTACATTCATCTCTTTTACTCTCAGGCGAAATCTCTCTCTGTACCACTCCCTCCCTCTCGCCCCCTCTCCTCTTTTTTAACTGGGTCTAAAGCTTACCCATAGACTACCCCCACACACACTTTACACACACATAGAGCAGAGCAGGCTTTCAATACATGTTGGTTGCTGACTCACTGGCTGGAAGCCTCTGATCACTAGGCTCTGGAGGTTTTTAATTTGGTCACAAGAACTCTTTTTCCCCCTGATATGTTAAGTTTTGCCAATAGAAACAGAAATAGATAAGCAGGAAGGCAATTTTTATGACAGTGCAAAGAATGATGCTGGAAACACCACCATTTAGAGCAGGGTGCAAAGTCACAGAAAATTCTGATTTTTAAGGCATTTAGGGAAGTTTCCTATTAGGTAATATCTTTGTACAAATGCTCCAGCAAACTCTTGACTTTGATGCCGCTTGATATAAAGCAAAGATGAAAAAGCATTGTTGTTTCTAAATAAAATATGGCTTGAGTTATTTTTACTTTCCATTATTTTTTTATAAATCTTTCTACCAGCTTCTTTTTAAAAAAATTTTTTATTGTTATGTTAATCACCATACATTACATCATTAGTTTTTGATGTAGTGTTCCATGATTCATTGTTTGTGCATAACACCCAGTGCTCCATGCAGAACGTGCCGTCTTTAATACCCATCACCAGACTAACCCATCCTCCCACCTCCCTCCCCTCTAGAACCCTCAGTTTGTTTTTCAGAGTACATCGTCTCTCATGGTTTGTCTCCCCCTCCGATTCCCCCCCTTCATTCTTCCTCTCCTGCTATCTTCTTTTTTTTTCTTAACATATATTGCATTATTTGTTTCAGAGGTACAGATCTGTGATTCAACAGTCTTGCACAATTCACAGCGCTCACCATAGCACATACCCTCCCCAGTGTCTATCACCCAGCCACCCCATCCCTCCCACCCCACCCCTCACTCCAGCAACCCTCAGTTTGTTTCCTGAGATTAAGAATTCCTCATATCAGTGAGGTCATATGATACATGTCTTTCTCTGATTGACTTATTTTGCTCAGAATAACACCCTCCAGTTCCATCCACGTCATTGCAAATGGCAAGACTCATTCCTTTGGATGGCTGCATAATATTCCATTGTATATATATACTACTTCGTCTTTATCCATTCATCTGTCGATGGACATCTTGGCTCTTTCCACAGTTTGGCTATTGTGGACATTGCTGCTATAAACATCGGGGTGCATGTACCCCTTCGGATCCCTGCATTTGTATCTTTGGGGTAAATACCCAGTAGTGCAATTGCTGGATCGTATGGTAGCTCTATTTTCAACTTTTTGAGGAACCTCCATACTGTTTTCCAGAGTGGTTGCACCAGCTTGCATTCCCACCAACAGTGTAGGAGGGTTCCCCTTTCTCCGCATCCCCGCCAACATCTGTCGTTTCCTGACTTGTTAATTTTAGCCATTCTGACTGGTGTGAGGTGGTATCTCATTGAGGTTTTGATTTGGGCTTCCCTGATGCCGAGTGATGTTGAGCACTTTTTCATGTGTCTGTTGGCCATTTGGATGTCTTCTTTGGAAAAATGTCTGTTCATGTCTTCTGCCCATTTCTTGATTGAATTCTTTGTTCTTTGGGTGTTGAGTTTGATAAGTTCTTTTTTTTTTTTAAAGATTTTATTTATTTATTTGAGAGAGGATGAGATAGAGCATGAGAGGGGGGAGGGTTAGAGGGAGAAGCAGACTCCCTGCTGAGCAGGGAGCCCGATGCAGGACTCGATCCCGGGACTCCAGGATCATGACCTGAGCTGAAGGCAGTCGCTTAACCAACTGAGCCACCCAGGCGCCCCTAGTTTGATAAGTTCTTTATAGATTTTGGATACTAGCCCTTTATCTGATACGTCATTTGCAAATATCTTCTCCCATTCTGTCGGTTGTCTTTTGGTTTTGTTGACTGTTTCTTTTGCTGTGCAAAAGCTTTTTATCTTGATGAAGTTCCAATAGTTCATTTTTGCCCTTGCTTCCCTTGCCTTTGGCGATGTTTCTAGGAAGAAGTTGCTGCCGCTGAGGTCGAATAGGTTGCTGCCTGTGTTCTCCTTTAGGATTTTGATGGACTCCTGTCTCACATTGAGGTCTTTCAACCATTTTGAGTCTATTTTTGTGTGTGGTGTAAGGAAATGGTCCAGTTTCATTCTTCTGCATGTGGCTGTCCAGTTTTCCCAACACCATTTGTTGAAGACACTGTCTTTTTTCCATTGGACATTCTTTCCTGCTTTGTCAAAGATTAGTTGACCATAGAGTTGAGGGTCCATTTCTGGGCTCTCTATTCTGTTCCATTGATCTATGTGTCTGTTTTTGTGCCAGTACCATACTGTCTTGATGATGACAGCTTTGTAATAGAGCTGGAAGTCCGGAATTGTGATGCCGCCAGCTTTTCTTTTCTTTTTCAACATTCCTCTGGCTATTCGGGGTCTTTTCTGGTTCCATACAAATTTTAGGATTATTTGTTCCATTTCTTTGAAAAAAGTGGATGGTATTTTGATGGGGATTGCATTGAATGTGTAGATTGCTCTAGGTAGCATTGACATCTTCACAATATTTGTTCTTCCAATCCATGAGCATGGAACGTTTTTCCATTTCTTTGTGTCTTCCTCAATTTCTTTCATGAGTATTTTATAGTTTTGAGTACAGATTCTTTGCCTCTTTGGTTAGATTTATTCCTAGGTATCTTATGGTTTTGGGTGCAATTGTAAATGGGATCGACTCCTTAATTTCTCTTTCTTCTGTCTTGTTGTTGGTGTATAGGAATGCCACTGATTTCTTTCTTTTCTTTTTTTTTTTTTTTTATTTGAGAGAGAATGAGAGAGAGCAAGCACATGAGAGGGGGGAGGGTCAGAGGGAGAAGCAGACTCCCCGCCGAGCAGGGAGCCCGATGCGGGACTCGATCCAGGGACTCCAGGACCATGACCCGAGCCGAAGGCAGTCGCCCAACCAACTGAGCCACCCAGGCGCCCATGGAATGCCACTGATTTCTGTGCATTGATTTTATATCCTGCCACTTTACTGAATTCCTGTATGAGTTCTAGCAGTTTTGGGGTGGAGTCTTTTGGGTTTTCCACATAAAGTATCATATCATCTGCAAAGAGTGAGAGTTTGACTTCTTCTTTGCTGATTCAGATGCCTTTTATTTCTTTTTGTTGTCTGATTGCTGTGGCTAGGACTTCTAATACTATGTTGAATAGCAGTGGTGATAGTGCACATCCCTGCCGTGTTCCTGACCTTAGGGGGAAAGCTCTCAGTTTTTCCCCATTGAGAATGATATTCGCTGTGGGTTTTTCATAGGTGGCTTTTATGATATTGAGGTATGTGCCCTCTATCCCTATACTCTGAAGAGTTTTGATCAAGAAAGGATGCTGTACTTTGTCAAATGCTTTTTCTGCATCTATTGATAGGATCATATGTTTCTTGTTCTTTCTTTTGTTAATGTATTGTATCACATTGATTGATTTGTGGATGTTGAACCAACCTTGCAGCCCAGGGATAAATCCCACTTGGTCGTGGTGAATAATCCTTTATGTACTGTTGGATCCTATTGGCTAGTATTTTAGTGAGAATTTTTGCATCCATGTTCATCAAGGATATTGGTCTGTAATTCTCCTTTTTGTTGGGGTCTTTGTCTGGTTTGGGGATCAAGGTAATGGTGGCCTCATAAAATGAGTTTGGAAGTTTTCCTTCCATTTCTATTTTTGAAAAGAGTTTCAGAAGAATAGGTATTAATTCTTCTTTAAATGTTTGGTAGAATTCCCCTGGGAAGCCCTCTGGCCCTGGGTTTTTGTTTGTTGGGAGATTTTTGATGACTGCTTCAATTTCCTTAGGGGTTATAGGTCTGTTCAGGTTTTCTGTTCTTTCCTGGTTCAGTTTTGGTAGTTGATACATCTCTAGGAATGCATCCATTTCTTCCAGATTATCTAATTTGCTGGCATATAGTTGCTCATAATATGTTTTATAATTGTTTGTATTTCTTTTGTGTTGGTTGTGATCTCTCCTCTTTCATTCATGATTTTGTTGATTTGGGTCATTTCTCTTTTCTTTTTGATAACTCTGGCCAGGGGTTTATCAATCTTGTTAATTCTTCCAAAGAACCAGCTCCTAGCTTCATTGATCTGTTCTACTGTTCTTTTGGTTTCTATTTCATTGATTTCTGCTCTGATCTTTATTATTTCTCTTCTCTTGCCGGGTTTAGGCTTTATTTGCTGTTTTTTCTCCAGCTCCTTTAGATGTAGGGTTAGGTTGTGTATTTGAGACCTTTCTTGTTCCTTGAGAAAGGCTTATATTGCTATATACTTTCCTCTTAGGACTGCCTTTGCTGCATCCCAAAGATTTTGAACAGTTGTATTTTCATTTTCATTGGTTTCCATGAATTTTTTAAATTCTTCTTTAATTTCCTGGTTGACCCATTCATTCTTTAGTAGGATGCTCTTTAGCCTCTATGTATTTGAGTTGTTTCTGACTTTCCTCTTGTGATTGAGTTCTAGCTTCAAAGTATTGTGGTCTAAAAATAGGCAGGGAATGATCCCAATCTTTTGGTACCAGTTGAGACCTGATTTATGACCTGGGATGTGATCGATTCTGGAGAATGTTCCATGGGCACTAGAGAAGAATGTGTATCCCATTGCTTTGGGATGGAATGTTCTGAATATGTCTGTGAAGTCCATTTGGTCCAGTGTGTCATTTAAAGTCTCTGTTTCCTTGTTGATCTTTTGCTTAGATGATCTGTCCATTTCAGTGAGGGGGGTGTTAAAGTCCCCCACTATTATTGTATTGCTGTCGACGTGTTTCTTTGCTTTTGTTATTAATTGCCCTATATAATTGGCTGCTCCCATGTTAGGGGCATGGATATTTACAATTGTTAGATCTTTTTGCTGGATAGACCCTTTAAGTATGATATAGTGTCCTTCCTCATCTCTTATTATAGTCTTTGGTTTAAAATCTAATTTGTCTGATATAAGGATTGCCACCCCAGCTTTCTTTTGGTGTCCGTTAGCATGGTAAATGGTTTTCCACCCCCTCACTTTAAATCTGGGGGTGTCTTTGGGTCTAAAAGGAGTCTCTTGCAGACAGCATATCGATGGATCTTGTTTTAATCCAATCTGATAGCCTGTGTCTTTTGATTGGGGCATTTAGCCCATTTACATTCAGGGTAACTATTGAAAGATATGACTTTAGTGCCATTGTATTGCCTGTAAAGTGACTGTTACTGTATATTGTCTGTGTTCCTTTCTGGTCTATGTTGCTTTTAGGCTCTCTCTTTGCTTAGAGGACCCCTTTCAATATTTCTTGTAGGGCTGGTTTCGTGTTAGCAAATTCCTTTAGTTTTTGTTTGTCCTGGAAGCTTTTTATCTCTCCTTCTATTTTCCATGACAGCCTAGCTGGATATAGTATTCCTGGCTGCATATTTTTCTCATTTAGTGCTCTGAATATATCATGCCAGTCCTTTCTGGCCTGCCAGGTCTCTGTGGATAAATCTGTTGCCAATCTAATATTTCTACCATTGTAGGTTACAGATCTCTTCACCCGAGCTGCTTTCAGGATTTTCTCTTTGTCTCTGAGACTCATAAGTTTTACTATTAGATGTCGGGGTGTTGTCCTGTTTTTATTGATTTTGAGAGGGGTTCTCTGTGCTTCCTGGATTTTGATGCCTGTTTCCTTCCCCAAATTAGGGAAGTTCTCTGCTATAATTTGCTCCAATATACCTTCTGCCCCTCTCTCTCTTTCTTCTTCTTCTGGGATCCCAATTATTCTGATGTTGTTTTGTCTTATGGTATCGCTTATCTCTCGAATTCTGCCCTCGTGATCCAGTAGTTGTTTATCTCTCTTTTTCTCAGCTTCTTTCTTTTCCATCATTTGGTGTTCTATATCACTGATTCTCTCTTCTGCCTCATTTATCCTAGCAGTTAGCACCCCCATTTTTGATTGCACCTCATTAATAGCCTTTTTGATTTTGACTTGGTAAGATTTTAGTTCTTTTATTTCTCCAGAAAGGGTTTCTCCAATAACTTCCATGCTTTTTTCAAGCCCAGCTAGTATCTTTGAAGTGATGATTCTGAACTCTAGATCCGACATCTTACTAATGTCCGTATTGAGTAGGTCCCTGGCAGTTGGTACTACCTCTTGTTCTTTTTGTTGAGGTGATTTTTTCCGTCTTGTCATTTTGTCCAGAGGAGAATAGATGAATGAGAGAACAAAATGCTAACGGGGTAACAATGTCCCCAGAAAATATACTCTAAACAAATCAGAAAAGACCTGAAGCTGGTGGAAAAGAAAGGGAAAGAAAGAAAAAAGAAAAAGAAGAAAAAAAGAAAAAGAAAAGGATAAAAACAAACAAAAACAGAACAAAACAGAAAAACCCAGAATATCAGAATATGATCAAATATGATAGATTTTTAGTGCATAGATCAGTGCCACACACTAGATTTTGGGTGTTTTTTGGTCTGTTAGAAGAAAGTGCCTCCCAAAATTTTAAAGAAAGAAAAAGTTATATATGTACAAAAATAAGGGTTGATATGATGAAGGGATGGAATATGACTGTAAAGATGAAAATTATAAAAAATATTATAAAAGGAATTGATAAGAAGTTGTTTGAAAGAAGAAAGAAGAGGATTTTAAAAAAAAAAGAAAAAAAAGGGAGAGAATGTGATCAGGCAGGAGAGTAGAACAAAACCATACACTAGAGATTTAGGGTATATTTTGATCTGTTAGAAGAAACTATCTCAAAATTTTAAAGAGAGAACAACATATATATATATATATGCCAAAAATAAGGGTAACTACTATGAAGGGATTGAATATGACTCTAAAAATGAAAAATAAAAATGTTTTTTAAAAAAGGGATTGATAAGATGTTGGTTGAAAAAGGGAAAAAGAAAAATTCAAAAAAGAAAAAAAGACAGTTAAAAAAAATGACTTTTTTTTTTTTAAAGATTTTATTTATTTATTTGACAGAGAGAGACACAGCGAGAGAGGGAACATAAGCAGGGGGAATGGGAGAGGGAGAAGCAGGCTTCCCGCTGAGCAGAGAGCCCGATGTGGGGCTCGATCCCAGGACCCTAGGATCATGACCTGAGCCAAAGGCAGATGCTTAACGAGTGAGCCACCCAGGCGCCCCCCAAAAAATTGACTTTTAAAGACTAAAGAATCATGGTAAAAAAGCCATGGATTCTATGTGCAGTATTCCCCTAGCACTGGAGTTCTGCCGTTCTCATTGATCAGTAAACTTGGTCTTGGCTGGCTATTCTTGCAGATCTTCTGGGGGAGGGGCCTGTTGCCGTGGTTTTTAAATGTCTTTGTTGGAGGCGGAATTGCCCTGCCCTTGCTGGGGGCCGGGCTAAGTAATCTGCTAGCGTTTGCTCTCGGTAGCTTCTGTTCCCTTCAAGCTTTCTGTACAGCTTTGGAGGACGAGAGTGAAGATGGTGGCCTCCCAATCTCTGCCCTGGAGGAACCGAGAACTCGGGACCCCACTCCTCAGTGCGCCCCCAGAGAAAAGCAGTCAGTCACTCCTGTCTCCCCAGTCTCCGGCCGCACTCCATGTTCACCCGGCCTGTTACCGAGCATTTCTATCTCTGGCACCTGACCCCGTGTGGAGTCTCCAAACCCAGCAGATCCCTGCGGTGCGCTCCCGCGCCGCTCCTCCCGGGGGAGGAAGGGGAGTCTCCCCAGATCTGCCGCTTGTTGGGTCCCAGCTGGAGGAGCAGTGGCCCGACTGTGCCGCGGATCACGGTTTATGGCAACCCCGAGCTGAGAGCCCGTGCCTCGGCTCCGTCTCTGCAGCCAGCTTCCCTGCTCCAATACCTGGGAGCTCTGCCGCCCTCAGGCACCCCCAGTCTTTCTGTGACCCTGAGGGTCCTGAGACCACACTGTCCCGCGAAGGTTCCACCCCCTGCTTATCCACTGGAGCGACGTCCCTCAGCGGAGCCGACTTCTAAAAGTTCCGATTTTGTGCCCCGTGGCTCTATCACTTGCCAGAATCGGCAGACGGAGGCCCCCTCCCCCGCAGTCTATCCTCCTGAATATTGCCTCGAATTCAGTTCTCCGCACGTCCTACCTTCCAGAAAGTGGTCGCTTTTCTGTTCAGAGAGTTGTTGCTATTCTTTTCTTCGATCTCCTGTTGAGTTTGTAGGTGTTCAGAATGGTTTGATCCCTATCCCACTGAATTCCTGAGACCAGAGGAAATCCAGGTCTCCTACTCCTCCTACTTTCCATTATTTTATTTTTTTTAAAGATTTTATTTATTTATTTGAGAGAGAGAGCACATGAAAGGGGGGAGGGTCAGAGGGAGAAGCAGACTCCCTGCTGAGCAGGGAGCCCGATGCGGGACTCGATCCTGGGACTCCAGGATAATGACCTGAGCCAAAGGCAGTCGCTTAACCAACTGAGCCACCCAGGCGCCCTACTTTCCATTATTTTAGAGAAATAACCAAGTGTAACCAAGTTTGACTTCCCAGAGTGTGGATAGGTCATTAGAAAGAATAGAAAGAGGGAGGTCAGAGGTATCCTCCCTGGTCATTCCCTTTCACTGCTTTGCCTGCCATTACCTCAAATGCAAGCCCAGAGAGCATCATCATTTTTACAGAGGTAAAAATCACTGTTTTTGACCAAGACATTGGCCCCTGTGAAATTTTCATCCCCTTCCCTTGCCCACTAGAGCTGGGTCTTTCTTCCAGCACCATCATTTTTAAAGCTGTCTTACTCTTTAGCTACCCATCTCACTAAGCGTGCTAGCCCGAAGGCTCAAAGGCCAAGTCAGATTACCTCTGTTGGGTTTGTTGAGGGTATTTAGTGATAAAAATGGAATTTATTTTAATTTATTAAATTCTTTCCTCTGGACATATAGAGAAAAAATTAAGATGGCTGTTAACACATGAAATCATGAAAATGTCAGTATTTTTCCTAAATCCTACCAAGCAGAAACCCTAAATCCAAACAAACTGACTGAATCTTTTCTGGAAAAAAATAAATTATGAAAACAAGTTGTAACACCAGAGATTTGTGTCTGGTACGCCTCTTAGAACTACTCGACTTCCTTTCCAGTGGCCCCGCTAGGCTCCCCCATTGCCCTCCCCTTTGGTTTTCTTTCAGTTCGGTCCTATCCTAATTGGATCCTCTGTGCAGCTTGATGATACTTTCCTCCCCCACCCCACTCCTCACCTCCCCCCCCACCCCACTCCTCACCTCCCCCTAAGTTCCTAAATATGCCACTGCCCAGTAGCCCCCACCCCCACTCAGACCTTCTGTCCTCATTGTCGGGTGCCTTGTCTAAGGGACACATGGGGAAACCCTCTTCATTTTCCATCTTTTTGCCACATAGTTCAGTATCTGCTCTCCTCTTCTCCTGTCCCAAAGGAAGAGGTGGCCTTTCCAAACCCATTCAAGTCAGCAAATTCACATCCTTTTATTTTTTTTTTGTCTATTTGTGAACATTTATTTTATTTTTGCAACACAGAAGTATATAAAATAGAAGCCCTCTATCCTACTGCCCCACCCTACTCCACTTTTTTGAAAAGAAAACGTTTTTCCAGACTTTTCTATGCTTTTTCAAACACCAATCTATAACATAAGGCACACGTAAATCTATAATATACATATACATATGTACACTTAGAGAATTTGGGGGTTTTGTTTCATACAAACATATTTTTTTCATTGAACAGTACAATGGACATGGCTCCAAAACAGTATACAGGGTCTATTCCATTTTTTCACATATTTCCTGTGCTTTCAAGCTTTCTTCAGCTGTCTCCTCCATGGTTCAAGTTCTCCCATATTCAAAAAACCTTGTTATCTCTCAGCCATCTATCCTGCCCCACTCCTACCCTTCACAGCCAGGAGTCCTTGAAGAGCCTCCCTCACTGACTGCACTTCTTTGCTTCCCACTTAGCCCCTGGTCCTTGCAGTTTGGTTTCTGCCCCTCCCCTACCCATATCTGCTCAAAAATCACTTTTTCTCCTCCTTAGGGCCTCCCCTACAGCCCTGGGCACTGCTGAGCATGCTCTCCTCATAACTCTCTTCCCCCTGTTCTGACTACTCCTAAGGACCTTATTGCTTCCATGGTTCCCAACCAGGGGTGATTTTGCCCTCCAGTGGACACGTTATAGTATCTGGAGACATTTTCAGTTGTCACAGTGGAAGAGTAGGTGCTACTGCCATCTAGTGTGTAGAGGCTAGGGATTCTGCCAAACATCCTAAATGCACAGGATGGTCCCCTGAAACACTTAAGTATCCAGCCCCAAGTATCAAGAGTACTGAGGTTGTAAAACCCTGCCCTAGAGGAATTTAAGCAAGTCCAAGGATATTTCTGACAAGTATAGGACCTTTAATAACCACCTAGGGATCTGGCCCCAAATCCTGAAAATAATTATCTGTATCTGTTCCCAAATGAAACACCTCAAAGTCACGTCCAGATGCTGCAGAGATGTCCCAAGCCCATGACAGCTTCAGTTTCTAGGTCCACAGTCCCCAGGTAATGTCCAAGTCTCCTCCAGTTGTCAGTCTGGTCCAGGTGTGAAACCTCACCATCTTTCCATCTGTGGGCTAAACCATACATTTAGCTTCCCTCAACACCATTCACAGTCATAAGAAAGGAGACACAGACCATCCTCTCCCCTCCCCCTTTCCCAATTTACCCCCTCCCCCTAGAAATTGATTTCCCTTTGGGATATGTTCTATTCCACATTTCTGAATTCACTGAGGGATTTGTAGCCAGATTCCCTTCCCACTATTATTCTGGTGGTGGGTTGGGAAAGAGAATCCCTCAGGATGGCACCACACTGGTCTGTGGTCTAAACCAGTAAACACTCTGGGCACTATCAGTTGCTGACTCACCTCTTAGGCAGTGGCAGGAGTTTCCAGTTCTGCCACTGGGGACTGGGGAGGGTTCTCCTGTTGTGGAGCTAGACAGCCATAGCAGTCCTTGTCTGCAACTGGTGCTGGTGTCCCCTGTTTGTAGACCTAAAGGATTTTCTTAGGGACGGCAAATCTCTGCTGTGTTTTAAGCCCAGGGTTAACTGTAGGCCTGTTTTGATTGTTTCTCACAATATAACTTGATCAGAACATGAAAAAGCTTCCCGTCCAGTTCATTCCTGGACACTCTTGGGATGCAGGAATCCTCACTATACCCATAACTCTCTGATACTCCTCCCCAGCTAGTTCCGACATTTTCTTTGACAGTCTTTGGTTTGCAGCTGCTCTTCTGGTGCCAATTTCTGACTTGGAAATAATCTGGTTGCCCAGAACAGGAACCCGCTCAAGTTAGCTTAAAGAAAAGGGGATCTGTGTAGAGTGTATTTTCATGCAGCACAATCGCAGGAAGTGGAAAAGTGGTCATGCCACCACTCTCTCCATCTCTGAGGTTGCAGGATCAACTCCTGTGCTGTTTCTCTGTGCTTGTCTGCTCCCTGGGGCCTCATTCTGACATCCTCTAAAAGACACTTGGCTTCTATAAAGCACACAGTTCTGCTCCCTGACAGCCAGGACCAGGCCTGATTGTGGCCTCGGCATTCATGACTCTGACCAGGGCCCCAACTCCAAATGACCCATTGTTTCCTTACCCAACACCACCCTGACTATGGAATCTGCCTCTCTGTTCAGACTCTCTAGTGTGAGAAACTGTTTGGCTCAGTTATGGATCAGATGTCCACTCCTGCTCCAATCATATACAGCCTAGGTGGGGAGAGGGGTGGGTTGCCATATACATGGCTGCTCAGGTCCACCAGATACTAGGGTTGGAGAGGGAGACACATACTAAGAAGCTATGGTGCTTCTGGGGTGTGGAATGCTAATGCTCTGGAACACAAAAGGGGTCATCAAAATAAGTCTCTGTCTCTATGTTTTACCCCCCAACTACCCAATCTACACCCTCCCCAGCCACCACCCCGTACCCCACCTCCCAGCCTACTTTTCCACCTCTTGCCCTATTTGCCCACCCTCCCTTTCCCCCCACTCTTCCCAACCCCTTCCCTACCTCTCCCCCTCCCTCTGAAAATTGATTTTTCATTGGGATTTTCTGTTCTATTTCACATTTCTGAATTCACTTAGGGCTTTGCAGCCAGATTCCCCTCCCACAGTGGAAGCAAATTTCCCTCTGTGAAAAATTCATAGCATTACACCAAGGGCAGTCCCAATCCCCAGGCCTGCGAAATATGGGAGGTCTTCTCTGCTGATGGGGTTCAGAGTCTCTCCTGTCTCTTTGGGATTCTTGAGGGTCTGCTCCCTGGGACCCCCCATAAGACCACAAGCTAACATCAGAGGGCTTCCAGTGGGGAGATGTCTGAGATGGAGCTCCTGCTGTGAATGTTGCTGCTGGTGGGGATGGTGCGGGCGCAGGTGGGAAAGGGGATGAGGGGCATGAGTAGGAATATGTGAATGAGGCAGGGAGCTGGACAGGGAGGGGTGATGGTGTGACTCTGGACCCGGGCTTCATGGTTCCAGAGAAATAAAACATGGTTGTTTCCACTGACCTGAGATCTCCCTCCCTCTGCCCACCAGAGGTGTAATTTTTCTGCTCCTCAGCTTCATGAAGGTGGACAGGGCCTCTCCCCAGCTTCTTGGTGGCCTCTGCCCCTTCTGCATCCTTTTGTCTTCTTCTTCCTCTTCCTGTGGCACCAGCAGCTGTAGCAGAAGTAGCAGCAGCCCCTGCCTCCTCCTCCTCCTCACATGCTCCTTCTGTTTCAGCCCCACTGGCAGTGGCCAGGCCTGGCTCCTCTGCGACCTGGACCTGCTCCTGCTTCCGCGGAGACTCCAGTTCCTGGAGAGAAGTGGGCAGGATTAAGACCTATTCTGGGGGCAGTGAGGGTGTGGGCCAGGGAAATGGGGCCGGGAGATGGGGCAGGGACCAATCGAGGTAATCTTACAGCCCGGAAGACCTTCCACCTCAGGAGGTCCCTTTCCTTTCCCATCTCTGCCAGGTTTGCTTGTGTCTGCTGCAGCTGAAAGGCAGACTCCTTGCGCTCCATCTCCTGCTGCTCTGTGAGCTCCTGTAGGTCTGAGGCCAAGGCCTGTGCAGCAGACTTATGCAGTCTGGTGAAGTTCTGCAGCCAGTGCACCCTGCGCCCGTGTAACTGGCTCTGCCTGCGGGCAAAGCGCATGCCCAGGGCGAGGCTGCTCCAGGCACAGGCGTCTTTGGCCTCGCTGGGCACCGCGCTGTCCTCCAGGATGGCCCTGAGCTTGTTCTCCACCTCCTCCCAGGACAGGGATATATTCTCAAGATAGAACTCAGGGCCTTTCGTGTGCCCGGCCATCTTCTCATTGATGAAGGCCACCACATTGTTGTGCTGGAACCCAGCACTGGGGTCGTCAGGTTTCAAGGACATGACGACTAAGCACCTTAGGGGTTTGGCTGTCCCTGTGGGATGAATCAACCAGTTGCTCTTTCCTCTCCCCTTTGGCCCCTCCCCACTCAGTCTCTTCCCATCCAATCGGCCTGCCCCGCCCTGCCCCGCCCCTCCTCACCCCCCTCAGACCCTCATAAAGACCCCCTCACCGACTGGCTTGCCCCGCCATAGTACACGTCTCACCAGGCTTCTCTTCTCTAGGTGGCGTTAGAGAAGAAGCGGACCTACCTTTCTTGCCTACCGTACCAAAAGAGAAAGCGCACCTCTCTCCCTCTAGGGGCTCTGAGGAAAGGAAGTCTCAACGCCAACCCTCGAGGCTTTTACCCTGGGACTGTTCCAACTTCCAGAGAGTGGGGGTGGGAGGGAATGTGTGAGGAAGGTTCCTCCCAAACTCCGGGACATAAGAGAACCCGCTACATTGTTGAAAGTCTCTGAAGGCAGGAAACAACAGGAGTGGTCAGAAAAGACAGAACTGAGAATATAATCAAGAACAAAAAGTTTCATCCCCACTCTCCACCCCCACCATAATGGTTTGTTCCACATCAGGGGCCCTGCCCCTCCCCGAGGTGGAATGTTCTAGAACAGAAAAAGCTCCCCCCTTCCGCCCCCTTCCGTCCCCTCCCACCCTCCCCCTCCTTCCCCCCCCCCCTCCCCGCCGCCGCCAGGAAGATTCTGTATCTCCTCTTCCAGACACTCCTGGACTGGAATATGAAGGTCAGAAAATTTTTTATGTAAAGGGCCAGGTAGTAATCATTTGAGGCTTTGTATGCAAAAGATCTCTGTCCCAACTACTTGTAGCCTAAAAGCAGTCATAAAAAATAGTTGAAGAAATAAGCATGGCTATATTGCAGTAAAACTTTGTATAAAAATAGGCAGCTGGGAGGATTTGGCCTATAGTTTGCCAACTCCGGGTCTAGACTCATATTTCCTGCATATCCCAAAGATATCCAAAATCCAAATGTTCACCCTTTCCACCTAGAGATGATTCTCCTCCTATATTCCTATGTTCAGTATGGAAACCTCAAAACTGTCAAAACCGCTTGTCTTTAATAACATAGCAAATCAGTCCCCAAGTCTTGTTGCTACTACCTCAGAAACTTCTATTGACATCCATTCCCATTTAGAGAATGCCCGCATTGCCTCCTAAATAATCTCCCTAACTTTAATCTCTTTCTAACTCCTAATCTTTCCTAGTATTATGCTACTTTCAAGCTTAAAAATATTTGATTGCTTCCTGTGACACACTCCTTGGCCTAATATTAGAATCTCACTTTAGTCTACCTTTCTAATTTAACTCTCTTCATTCTCTTTTCTGTGCCATCATTTATGCACTGAAGGTACTGGCCATGCAGAGATACACTCATTTTGGGTTTTAATTTATTTTTCTATTTGAAAAAAATCAGAAATTCACTATTTATTATATGGGAATTATGTTTTGTTCTATGAACGACATTGAAATAGATGACATTTCTTCTCTAAGTGTCTTGAGTCAGATAGAAAAAAATAATGTATCAGGCATCAAAATATTACTTAAGAAGGTGGTTAAATCCCAGAGTTTTAAATCCCACTATTTTAGCTCTCTTTTCATTTTTTATTTTATTTTTTTTTTTTGAGACCAATAAACTTTATTAAGTAAAGGTCCTCAAAGAGTAACTTCAAAAGTTTGACGTTTGGATGATTTCTGTTTCTGGCACGTACAGAAAAGAGGCTCAATTTATCCTCCCAAGTGGGGAAAAAATAAATAAAAGAAAATATTTAACCAACAGTTCAGAGGACATTGGACATCAGAGAGTGAACGACAATGGTCTCTGAGAAATGGGAAATAATTTGAGCTCTACCATTCTCTCAGCTTAGTGCCTACTGATAGTTTCCATGGAATGACAAAGGAATGTGGAACACAAGAGATTACATAGGTTGAAGAGATGGATATTATTGAGTCCAGAGAAACCACAGCAACAAGAATTTACAGACAAAGTAACGAAGAGCAGAAAACTGTAGAGAGCAAGAATTCCACAGGAATGCATGATCAATAATATAGAGAATAATGAACAAACTAATCCACTTTCAATATCCCTCTTCAAATATCTCTAACTCTTTTTTTTAAATGTTATCTTTTTTTTTTCCATTTCAGTTTGTGTATTTTAAATTATTAGTCTTAAATGGAAAGGGTTCATGTTTCGGCTTGTTCAACAGTGACTTTTGTAGAAAGATCATTCAGGAGATAATGTAGAAATTGGAATGGCAAGGAAAGAGCAGAGATACTGGAGTCAGGGAGATCCATTAGGGGGATGTCACGGTAATTCAATATGTAAACTAAGGCAGTGGACGTCAGAATGGAGAGAAGAGTGTAGAGAGCTCTTTGGTTGATAGAATTCATAGGACTGTTAGGGACAGGGATGAGAAAATTAGGGTAATTCCCAGATTTCTGATACAGGGAACTAAATAGATAGTGATGCTGTAGACTTAGATGGAGAATGAAAGAGAAGCTGTTTGGGAGGGAGTTCACCTGTACACATATTGATATTGAGATAGCTGTGGGGCATCCTAATAGAGATACCCCACAGGCAGTTAGATATATGAGTCTAGTACTTAGGAAAGACATCAGGGCTGGAGATACAGTATTGAAAAATGGAAGTTGGGTTCTAAGTAGTGGTTGAAATAATTGAGGGGGAAGATATAGAGCAAGAACAGGGTGCTGAGAACAGTTCTCTTCTTACCACTCTCCACTCTCACTGATGGTTTTATAGCAGCTGACCTGTGTACTCCTTGGCCACCTCTACTTCTGGCCTCAGAACATTTTTTTACCCTTTTTTATTCCTTCCATAACACTGTAAACATGGACTTCAGCTTGTGATCACTTGTATCTGTATGCTACCATTCTTCCATTTCTGCTTATAAATACTTTTAGAAGATTAAAATAAGTCATTTTTTTTAAGTTTTTACTTAAATTCCAGTTAGTGAACATACAGTGTAATATTAGTTTCAGGTGTACAATATAGTGATTCATCACTTCCATTTACATCACCCAGTGCTCATCACAACTGCAGTCCTTAATCTCCATCACCTATTTCACCTGTCCCCCAACCTGCCTCCCCTCTGGTAACCATCAGTTTGTTCTCTATAGTTAAGAGTCTATTTCTTGGTTTGTCTCTCTCTCTTCCCCACCCCATGATTGTTTGTTTTGTTTCTTAAATTCCACATATGAGTGAAATTATATGGTATTTGTCTTTCTCTGACTGACTTACTTCACTTAACATAATACTTTCTAGCTCTATCCATGATGCTGCAAATGGCAAGATTTCATTCTTTTTTATGGCTGAGTAATATTTGATTTTGTGTGTGTATGTATGTGTGTGTGTGTGTGTGTGTGTATCACATTATTTATCCATTCATCAGTCTGTGGACATTTGTGTTATTTCCATAATTTGGCTATTGTAGATAATGCTGCTATAAACATCAGGGTGCTTGTATCCCTTTGAATTAGTATTTTTGAATTCTTTGGGTAAATAACTAGTAGTACAATTGCTAGATCATAGGGTAGTTCTATTTTTAAATATAAGTAGTTCTATTTAGGTAGTTCTATTTTAAATTTAAATAGAGGAGGAACCTCCATACTGTTTTCCAGACTGGCTGCACCAATTTGCATTCCCACCAGTAGTGCTAGAGAGTTCCTTTTTCTCCACATCCTGTTGTTTCTTGTGTTGTTGATTTCAGCCATTCTGACAGGTGTGATATGGTATCTCATTGTAGTTTTGATTTGCATTTCCCCAATGATCAGTGATGTCTACTGCTCATTTTTTAAATTGGATTACTCATTTTTTGGGTGTTGAGTTTGATAAGTTCTTTATAGATTTTGGATGCTAACCCTTTCTCAGATATGTCATTTGCAAATATCTTCTCCCATTCCAAATGTTGTCTTTTAGTTTTGTTGATTGTTTCCTTTGCTGTGCAGAAGCTTTTTATTTCGATGCAGGCTCAATAGTTCAATTTTTGCTTTTGTTTCCCTTGCCTCAGGAGACATATGTAGAAAGAAATTGGTATGGCCAGTGTCAAAGTAGTTATTGCCTGTGTTCTACTCCAGGATTTTAATGGTTTCCTGTTTCACATTTAGTCTTTAATCCTTTTTGAATTTATTTTTACATCTGGTGTAAGAAAGTGGTCCAGTTTCATTCTTTTGCATGTTTCTGTCCAGTTTTCCCAACACCATTTGTGGAAGAGACTCTCTTTTTCCAATTGAATGTTCTTTACTGCTTTGTTGAAGATTAATTGACCATATAGTTGTGGGTTCATTTCTGGGTTTTCTATTCTGTTCTATTGATCTATGTGTCTATTTTGTGCCAGTACCATACTGTTTTCATCAATACGGCTTTGTAACATAACTCGAAGCCTGGGATTGCAATCCTCCAGCTTTGCTTTTCTTTTTCAAGGTCGCTTTGGCTATTCAGGGTCTTCTGTGGTTCCATACAAATTTTAGGATTGTTCTAGCTCTGTGAAAAATGCTGATGGTATTTTGACAGTGATTGTAGATTGCTTTGGGTAGTATAGACATTTTAACAATGTTCGTTCTTCAATCCATGAGAATGGAATGTCTTTCCATTTCATTACGTCATCTCCAATTTCTTTCATCAGTGTTTTATAGTTTTTAGAGTACCAGTCTTCCACCTCTTTGGTTAAGTTTATTCTTAGGTATCTTGTGGTTTTTGGTGCAATTGTAAATAGGATTGATTGCTTGATTTCTCTTTCCGCTGCTTCATTATTGGTCTGTAGAGGTGCAACCAATTTCTGTACGTTGATTTTATATTCTGTAACTTTACTGAATTGCATCAGTTCTAACAATTTTATGTTGGAGTCTTTCAGGTTTTCATATAGAGTATCATGCCATCTGCAAATGGTGAAAGTTTGATTTCTTCCTTGCTGATTTGGGTTTTATTTCTTTTTGTTGTCTGACCACTGTGACTAGGACTTGCAGTACTATGTTAAATAACAGTGGTGAGAGTGGAGATTCCTGTCCTGTGCCTGACCTTAGTGGAAAAGCTCTCAGTTTTTTTTTTTCCCATTGAGGATATTAGCTGTGGCTTTTTCATGTATGGCCTTTATTTTGTTGAGGTTTGTTTCCTCTAAACCTACTTTGTTGAGAGTTTTTATCATGAATGGAGGTTGTAGTTTGTCAAATGCTTTTTATGCATCTATTGAGAGGATCATGTGGTTCTTACCCTTTCTTTTATTAATGTGGTGTATCAGATTGATTTGCAAATATTGATCCACCCTTGCAGCCCAGGAATAAATCCCACTTGATCTTGGTGAATGCTTCTTTTAATGTAGTTTGGATTTGGTTTGCTAGTATTTTATTAAGAATTTTTGCATCCATGTTCATCAGAGATATTGGCCTGTAGTTCTCTTTTTTAGTGGAGCCTATCTGGTTTAGGTATTGGGGTAAGGCTGGCCTCATAGAATGAATTTGTATGTTTTTCTTCCTTTTCTATTTTTTGGAATAGTTTGAGAAGTATAGGTATTAACTCTTCTTGAAATGTTTGGTAGAATTCTCCTGTGAAACCACCTGGCCCTGGACTTTCATTTGTTGGGAGATTTTTTTATGACTAATTCAATTTCTTTGCTGTTTATCAGTCAGTTCAATTTTTCTATTTCTCACTGTTTCAGTTTTGGTAGTTTATATGTTTCTAGGAATTTATCCATTTCTTCCAGGTTGTTCAATTTGTTGGCATATAGTTTTTCATAATATTCTCTTATAATTGTGTTTCTGTGGTGTCAGTTATTATTTCTCCTTTCTCATTTGTGATTTTATTTGTTTGGGTCTTTTTTCTTTTTTATAAGTCTGGCTACAGGTTTATCAATTTTATTGATTTTTTTTTCACAGGACCAGCTCCTGGTTTCATTGATCTGTTTTATTATTTTTTTAGTTTTTATATCATTTATTTCTATTTTATTATAATCTTTTTTATTTTAATTATATATTTTAATTTATTATTATTATTTATATTATGCTCAATTAGCCAACATATAAGTATATCATTAGTTTTTGATGTAGTGTTCAACGATTCATTAGTTGCATATAACACCCAGTGCTCATCACCACACATATCCTTCTTAATGCCCATCGCCCAGTTAGACCATCTCCCCACCCCCCTCCCTTCTGTAACCCTCAGTTTGGTTCCTGGAGTCCAGGGTCTCTCATGGTTTGTCTCCCTCTCTGATTTCTTCCCATTCAGTTTTCCCTCCCTTCCCCTGTGGTCCTCCATGCTATTTGTTATGTTCCACATATGAGTGAAACCATATGATAATTGTCTTTCTCTGCTTGACTTATTTCACTTAGCATATATATTTTTAAAATATATTATTTTAGGGGCACCTGGGTGGCTCAGTTGGTTGGGTGACTGCCTTTAGCTCAGGTCATGATCCTGGAGTCCCAGGATCGAGTCCCGCATCGGGCTCCCTGCTCAGTGGGGAGTCTGCTTCTCCCTCTGACCCTCCCCCCTCTCATGTGCTCTCTCTCTCTCTCTCTCTCTCATTCTCGCTCTCTCAAATAAATAAATAAAATCTTAAAAAAACTATAAAATATATTATTTTATTATAACTATTATATATTATAATTGTTATTATTTCCTTCCTTCTGCTGGCTTTAGGCTTCATTTGTTGTTCTTTTTCTAGCACTTTAAGTTTAATGTTAGGGTGTATATTTGAGATTTTTCTTTCTTCTTGAAGTAGGTCTGTGTTGCTATAAACTTCCCTCTTAGGAATGCTTTTGCTGCATCCCAAATTTTTTGGACCATTGTGTTTTCATTTCATTTCTTTCCATGTATCTTTTTTTTTTTTTTTATTTCTTCTTCGATTTCCTGGTTGACCCATTAATTGTTTTTTTTTTAAAGATTTTATTTATTTATTTGAGAGAGTGTGTGTATGAGTGAGAGGGAGAGGGAGAGAGAATCAGAAGCAGACTCTGCACTGAGCACAGAGCCCAATGTGGGGCCCAAGCCCACAACTACGAGATCATGACCTCAGCTGATACCAAGAGTCAGACACTTAACCAACTGAGCCACCCAGGTGCCCCTGACCCATTCACTGTTTAGTAGCATGTTGTTTAGCCTCCATTTATTTTTGGTCTTTCCAAATTTTTTTTTTGTGGTTGACTTCAAATTTCATAGTGTTGTGGTCAGAAGATAAGCGTGGTATGATCTCAGTCTTTTTGTGTTTGTTGAGGCCTGATTTGTGACCTAATATGTGATCTATTCTGGAGAAAGTCCCATGTGCACTTGAAAAGAATGTGTAAACTCTTCTTTTAGGATGGAATATTCTGAATATATCTGTTAAGTTCATCTGGTCCAGAATGTCACTCAAAGCTGTTGTTTCCTTGTTGGTTTTCTGTTTAGATGATCTGTCCAGTGATGTAAGTGGGGTGTTAAAGACTCTTACTATTATTGTATTATTAGCAATTAGTTCCTTTTATGTTTGTTATTAGTTGTTTTATATATTTGGGTCCTCCCATGTTGGGTGCATAAATATTTACAATTGTTAGATCTTCTTGTTGGATTGTCCCCTTTATTATGATATACTGCCCTTTTTCATCTCTTGTTAAGTGTTTATTTTAAAGTCTAGTTTGTCCAATATAAGTTTTCCCCTCTGGCTTTCTTTTTTTTTTTTAAAGATTTTATTTATTTATTTGAGAGAGAGAGCATGAGAGGGGGGAGGGCCAGAGGGAGAAGCAGACTCCCTGCTGAGCAGGAAGCCCGATGTGGGACTCGATCCTGGGACTCCAGGATCATGACCTGAGCCGAAGGCAATCGCTTAGCCAACTGAGCCACCCAGGCGCCCTCCCCCCTGGCTTTCTTTTGATGTCCATTTGTATGATAAATGTTTTTCCATCTCCTCACTTTCAATATTCAAGTATCTTAAGGTCTAAAATGAGTCTTGTTTAGGCAGCATATAGATGGATCTTTTTTTTTTTTTAATCTGTTATGACACCCTATGTCTTTTAATTGTAGCTTTTAATCCATTTATATTCAGAGTAATTATTGATAGATATGTATTTAGTGCCATTTTATTACTTGTTTTGTTGTTGTTTCTGGAGATTTTCTCTGTTCCTTTCTTGTCTTTGTCACTTTTGGTCTTACCTTTCCACTCAAAAAGTCCCCTTTAATATTTCTTGCAGGGGTGGTTTAGTGTTCACAAACCCCTTTAGTTTTTGTTTGTCTGGGAAACTCTTTATCTCTCCTTCTATTCTGAATGATAGCCTTGCTGGATAGAGTACTCTTGGCTACAGATTTTTCTCATTCAGCAATTTGAATATATCATGTCACTTTTTTCTTGTTCGCCACATTTCTGTTGAGAAATCTCCAGCTAGCTTTATGGTTGTGCCCTTGTAAGTTAAGGATTTATTTTGTCTTGCTGCTTTTAAGAATTTTTCTTGATCACTATATTTCATAAATTTAATCCCAATATGTCTTGATGTTGGCCTGCTTTTGTTGATTTTGATGGGAGTTCTCTGTGCTCCTGAATGTGGATGTCTGTTTCCTTCCCCAGGCTAGGGAAGTTTTCAGCTATTATTTCCTCAAATAAATTTTCTGCCCCATTTTCTCTCTCTTCTTTTTCTGGGACTCCTATAATATGAATGTTATTATGTTTTATGGAGTCACTGAGTTCCCTAAGTCTGTTGTCGTGTTCCATAATTCTTCTTTTTCTCTTTTGTTCAGCTTTCTTATTTTCCATTATTTTGTCTTCTATATCACTGATTTGTTCCTCTGCTTCGTCCATTCTACTGTTCATTGCATGAAGCCTATTTCCAATCTCAGTTATTGAATTCTTAACTTCTGACTGATTTCTTTAACTGTTTTATCTCTGTGGTAATAGTCTCCCTGATGTCTTCCACTCTTTTCTCAAGTCCAGCAAATATCCTTATAATTGTTGCTTTAAATTCTCCATTAGGCTTGTTACTTATATCTGTTTCACTTAGATCTCTGCTATGGCCTTATCTTGTTATTTCATTTGGGATGAATTCCTGTGTCATGGCATTTTTGTCCAAGACTCTGCCTTCTTCTCTGTGTTAGAAAAGCCAGTTATGTTTCCTGCTCCTGAGAGTAATGGCTTTATAAAGAAGAGCTCATGTAATGCCCAGGGTCTGGCACATCAGGGTGTGTTTCCCATGTGTACTGCATGTGCTCTGCTGTTGTGTTCTGGCTGCTCTTTCCTTCGGACCATTCATCTACAGAGGCTCTTCTTGCCTGCAGTTGGCAGTGTTTGGTCCTTGGCCAGAATGTGGTGAATTTAAACTAGGTGTGCTCTGGTCTGCTTGTTAAATGAGACCTGACACTTCTTCCACTAGAACTGAAGCCCTGCAGAAATCTCTGGTAAGGAGATGTGGTGTGGGCTGGGGTTTCTGCTGGTCTTCTGGGGAAGAGGCCTGCTGCACTGGGACTGAGGCAAGCTTGACTGAGAAGAACAGATCCACCAGAGTGTAAGGTGTTGGGGCTTGATGTAAGCAAGTTAGGCAGCTGGCGTTGGTGCTGTGCTGTTTCCTACAGGTGGCTCTGTGTTTATGCTGAGGGTCTGGGGAGGGAAATGGCACCAGCCAGCTCGTTTGTCCCCAGAGGGGCATCTCCATGAATGCTGCCTCTCAACGATGTGTTCCAAGAAGAGCAAATATCTCCCTGCTGTGTGTCCCAGGCATTTTTCAGATTGCTGTTTCCACGTTGCCCACCTCCAAGTTATTTGCCTTCCTTCTCTCCAAGAGCAATGCAGTGCCCTCTCGGCTCTATCCCCGCCAAGCCCACTGACCTTGAAAACTCCAGGCTTTAAGCCTCACTGGTTGCAAGAACTCATGAAAATCAGCCTTTCTTGTTTTTCCATGCAATGACTTTAGGGAAATGTTCTCCTTGTATGTTCCTCCGTGTGCTCTACTCTCTCTTGCCCTTCTCTATGACCACAGCTCCCTCTCCTCCACAGCATCTGCAATCCACTTCTCCCCTAAAACATGTCTCTGTACTTCCTACCTTCTTTGATGTGGCTTCTCTCTTTTTAGTTGTGGAGTTTGTTTTGTAAATATCCCAGTTGACTCTGTCGCCATCTTCTATTCTCCCACTAGTAAGTCATCTCTTTTGGAGAAGAGAAAATGAAGACAGGGAAACCTGTTAAGATGCTACTTTAATCGTGCAGACAAAACATGATAACAGCTTGAACTGTGGCAGGACGTAGGTGAGATATCAGATAAGGAAAGAATTTTGAAACAGAATTAACACAACTTGTTAAACAGTTGCATATAGGGAATACGTATGGGGAAGTGGAGAGGAGGATGATTTTTAGGCATCTGACTTGAGAAACTGGGTGGTGTGATAAGTGATGCCTCTAATCATAATAAATATTATAGGAGGAAGAACAGACTATAGGGAAGAAATAACTTCAGTTTGGGACTGATAAGTGCCTTCATGACAATCATATGGATATACTTGGCTAGATCTTAGGAGAGGACAGAAATGGAGAAAAATCTTATAGGACTGGATGTCTTTAGCACTTAGTTTGTGGTTGAAACTTAGTGCTAGAACACTTAGTGCTGGAGATGAATGTTGGAGGGAGAGAAGAACATAAACAAACAAAATGGAAGAAGGAATCATGAGGCCTGGGGGAAGATGGGAAACTTTTTTGGAAATAGGTTGAGGAAGAAAAGACAGTAATATAGTAATAAGGAATGATTAGAGAAGTAGGCAATCATAAGAGAGATATCTTAGAAGTAAGAAGAGATTCAGAAAGTTGAAGGAAAATTTTCAAGTGTCAAATAATATACAGAGGTCAGATAGGACAAGGGTGAAAAAGAAGCCATTAGATTTGGCTAATAAGATATCCTTAGTTAGATTAGTGATAGAAATTCAATAGAATGATGGGGCAGAAGCCAAATGATAGTGGGTCATAGAGTGATGTTAGAGCAGCATGCAGAAATTTTGAATGTTGACAAGTCTTTCAAGATCTTTGATAGTGACAGCTATAGTGAGTAGGCAGGAGTCGGAAACTAGATCTTGGTGTCATAGGGTATGACAGCGTAGTTGCTAAGACAATTAACATAAAATTTCAACACAAAGACAAGAATAATACTTTGGCATCTACTGTATGGGGAGGAAGATAACCATATATAAAGAAAACTGTGCTTTTGAAGAGTTTGAAATGTAACTCAGGCAATAAAGCAAAACCTTTGTGAATACTATAGGAATAATTACAAAACAACATATTACCAGATATAAAAATATCAGTGTGATATAAATAAGCAGTGAAGAAGTAAGAAATAGTTATTAGAGTCAGTGAGATTGGTTGAGGAAGACTTTCTAGAGGAAGAGTTTTGTTTTTGTTTTTAACAGAAACAACAGGGTTCTCCATAGATTTCTGAAGAGCATTTTGGCTGTGGTATGATTGAAGCAGATTGATTCTCTTAAAGTTGTCTTCAACCAAACAGTAAAGCAGGGGTCACTCATACCATGTTGGGGATGATGGTGATAGCAGGGAATGTTTTGAATTTACTTTGATTATTTCCTTACCTTTACTACATCTCAGTCAGTTATTGGCAGACAGATTTTGAACTAGCTACTTGTACCCTTAGGTGGCAGATTGCTATTACTTTCCTTGAGAATGGTTACTTGAACTTACTGCTGGAAAGATCAGTAATTCTCAATTATCTATGAATGCATTATCATATATATATAATTTTTTCTTGATTAGGTACCTGACTTAAATGCTCAACCCCCAAATAAATTATACTTTGTTTTGAATTCAGGGTACATGATATTTTGATGATAAAATTTTATCTTAAGCAAGTAGTTTTTAGAATATATATATAATTTCTACTGTAACCTGGTTCATTGGCTGCTCTCTTTTTTAAATAACAACAAAAAACAAAACATCTTGATTTAAATTACAGTTTGGCTTGGGAGTCAGTAGATAATGTATTAATAGTGGTGTCAGTAGATAATGTATTAATAGTGGTGATGATGTTATAAAGGGTTAATTTTTATTGAGCACTTATCATGAGCTAGGTACTGTGCTAAGCATCTTAAATGAACTATCCCATTGTTGGAAGACAATTCTCCATGGGTCTCTTGCACTTCTGCATGTTTTATGAGCAGAGGCACTCACTATCTCTTTCCCCAGATTACCTTTTTAAGGATTTATATATAGAGAACAGTCACAAAAGCTAGAAAATAGTGTCTTTCACCAGAGCAAAGGGCAGGTTTGCTTACAGCCTCAGAAAATAAAGATAGTGGCTCCCTTTGGAGCAAAGGGCAGGCATGCTTATGACCCATTATAAAAGATTTGTGTATTCTAAACTTGGGATTCTTCTACTTTAACACAATCCACTGCTTGTACAGGTGTCATCTGGCCCTCTGTGTATTGTCCTATAGGGATTGTTAGGGAAGCATCACAAATGCGGATACTTTGGCTACTTTCATCGCTGTGAATAATTAACTATCTGTTTCTGACCCAGTAGTCTCTTGTCTTCTACCAATACCCATGAAACTGTCAGCCTAACTTGTTAGCTTGCAAGTATGGTAAAATCACATATCCTCACAGTTCTTAACACTTGTGTAACATAATAATCTTTTATGGATAACTTTTCTTTAATTTTCATTTTGCATATGCAAAAATGAAGTTCAGTGACCTGTCCAGAGATTCATAATTAAGATATGAGAGAGCTGGGATTTGAACCGAAAACTCTCTTCCTTCAGAGGCCACATTCTCAAGCAGTGAGCTACTCAGATCCAGTTCAGTTCAAGTCTGTGGGTTGACCTTTTTTCTGAATGCATCATGAACCATACAGAAATTATGTTTGAATAATTCTGGGTTGGAGATAATCAGTGTCATGCCGAAGCCTGAGTGTTCATGTCAGCAGGAGAGAATGGTTAAAAAAGTATTCTCTGTTTATACCTCCAATAAATCCTTGTTTGTTTATTAATCAAGTTTCTGCCTAATAGAAAAAAATGTACATAAACTCAAACCTAGTATATTGACATTCTTATAGACTAGAGATATCATCTTTGAATGATGACACTTTTCGTTTAAACAAACTGAAAAAATAAAAAAACCCTAACTCTTCACAACTCTAGATAAGATTATTTTCTTGTAGACTAAAAAGGATAAAAGTGAATTTTTCAAAAGATCTGTGTTTCCCCATCTTACCATAGCACAGATATTTTTGTTGTTTGTTTTTTGAGGTCTCCCCATTGGGGCAAGTCCCTTTTTTTGTAAATTTTAATTCTAAGATAGTTAACATGCAATGTTACATTATTTTCAGGTGTACAATATAGTGATTCAACAGTTCTACTTATTACTCAGTGCTCATCAAGATAAGTGTACTCTTAATCTCTTTCACCTATTTCACCTATCCTCCCACTCACCTTCCCTCTGGTAACCATTTGTTTGTTCTCTATAGTTAAGAGTCTGTTTTTTGGTTTGTCTCCTTTTTCCCCTTTGTTCATTTCTTTTGTTTCTATTTTTATTGCAGCATTATTAAATAGCACAGATATTTTTATGATTATGTTAAGTTTATATCTGTTTTACCATATATATATATATAATCAACATGGCACATAGCAGATGTTCAGTGAATGTCATTTGAATGTATCTGAAATGTTGCAGCTCTTCATAAAAATGATAATACTAAGAAATTGATCAGAGCTTTGGCCGTCCTGCTCTTTTTTAAAGGCTTTTATTTTTTAGAGATGTTTCGGATTCACAGCAAAATTGAGAGGAAGGTACAGAAATTCCCCATATATCTCTTGCCCCCACACATGCATACCCTATTATCTGCATCCAATGCCAGAGTGAACATTTGCTACAATTGATTAACCTACATTGACACATCATTATAACCTAAAGTCCATAGTTTTCATTGTGGTTCACTCTTCTACATTCTATGGATTTGGATAAATGTATAATGGCATGTATCCATCATTATAGTATCATATAGAGTATTTCACTGCCCTTAAAGTCCTCTGTGTTCCACCTATTCATCCCTCCTCCCAACCCTTGGGAACCACCAATCTTTTTAGTGTCTCCATAGTTTTGCCTTTTCCAAATGTTATATAGTTGGAATCCTACAGTATGTAGCTTTTTAAGATTGGCTTCTTTTACTTAGTAATATGCATTTAATGTTCCTCCATATCTTTTCATGGCTTGAGAGCTCATTTCCTTTTAGCACTTAATAATATTCCATTGTGTGGATATACCACAGTTTATTTACACATTCATCTACTAAAGGATATCTTGGTTGCTTCCAAATTTTGGCAATCATGAACAAAACTTCTGTAAACATCTATGTGCAGGCTTTTGTGTGGACATTATTTTTCCACTCCTTTGGGTAGATACCAAAGAACACAAATGCTAGATCATATGGTAAGGGTATGTTTAGTTTTGTAAAAAAAAAAAAAAACCTACTAAACTATATTCCAAGTGGCTGTACCATTTTGCATTCCCATCAGCAATGAATGAGAGTTTCTGTTGCTCCACACCATCACTAACATTTGCTGTTGTCAGTGTTCTGGATTTTGGCCATTCTAATAGGTGTACGGTTGTGGCTCATGTTTGTTTTCATTTGCATTTCCCTGGTGACATGATATATATCTTTTCAAATGTTCATTTGACATCTGTATATCTTACCTTCTTTGATGAAGGTCTTTGACCTATTTAATTTTTCGTTTGTTTTCTTATTGAATTTTAAAAATTCTTTGTATATTTTGGATAACAGTCCTTGATTAGATGTGTCTTCTAGTATTTTCTCCCAGTCTGTGGTTTGTTTTCTAATTCTCTTGACATTGTCTTTTGTAGAGCAGAAGTTTTTAATTTTATTAGCTTTCAGTTATTTGTTTCATAGATCATGTCCTTGATGTTGATTAAAAAAATCATTGCCATATCCAAGGTCATTAAGGTTTTTTCCTATGTTGTTTTCTAAAAATTTTATAGTTTTGCATTTTACATTTAGTTCTGAGATCCATTTTGAATTAGTTTTCATGATGGGTATAAAGATCTGCAGCTAGATTCATTTTTTTTTTTAATTTGGATGTCCAGTTGTTCCAATGTCATTTGTTTATATTTATTTTTTATTATTTTATTTTTTTAAAGGTTTATTTATTTGCTGGAAAGAGAGAGAGAGGCAGAAGGGGAGGGAGAGGGAAAGGAAGGGAATCTCAAGAAGACTCCCCGCTGAGCACAGAGCCCTACACGGGACTCAATCTCACAACCCTGAGATCATGACCTGAATTGAAACCAGGAGTCAGATGCTTAATTGGTGAACCACCCAGGCACTCCAGTACCATTTGCTGAAAAGACATTCTTTGTTCCATTGTGTTGCCTTTGCTTCTTTGTCAAAGATTAGTTGACTATATTTATGTAGGTCTATTTCCAGGCTTGATATTCTGTTCCATTGATGTGTTTATGTATTGTGTCTTTTTTTTTAAAGATCTTATTTATTTATTTGACAGAGAGATAGAGAGCACAAGTAGGCAGAGTGGCAGGCAGAGGGAGAGGGAGAGGGAGAAGCAGGCTCTCCGATGAGCAGGGAGCTGGACGTGGGGCTCGATCCCAGGACCCTGGGATCATGACCTGAGCTTAACGGACTGAGCCACCCAGGCACCCCTATGTGTTGTGTCTTAATTACTGTAGCTTTAAAGTAGGTCTTAAAGTCAGGTAGCATCAGTCCTCCAAATTTGCTCTTCTCAGTTTTGTAGTTATCCTCATGTAAATCTTGTAGGTACTTTGTTTGATATATACCTAAGTGTGACGTTTTGGGGGTTTCTAATGTAAGTAGTATCATGTTTTTAATTTCAAATTAAAAACTTTTTCATTGCTGGCATATATGAGAGCAATTGATTTTTGTGTATTAACCTTATATCCTGGAACCATGTTATAATTGTTTACTAGTTTCAGGTTTTGTCAGCTCTTTCAGATTTTCTGCATAGATCATCTATCTGTACAGATCAATCATACATCCATGAAAAAAGATATTTTTATATTTTCCTTCTGAATCAGTCAGATATTTTCTTCTCATATCTATTGCATTAGCCAGGAGTTTTAGTATGGTGTTGAATAGGAATGGTGAGATGGGACGTCTTTGCCTTATTCTTAATTTTGGTAGGAAATCTTGTAGTTTCTTAACACTAAGTATGATGTTAGCTGTAGGTTTTTCATAAATACTCTTTACCAAGTTGAGGAATTTTCCCTCTATTCCTAGTTTGTTGAGAGATTTTATCATAAATGATGTTGGATTTTGTCAAATGCTTTCCCTGCATCTACTGATATAGTCGTGTATTTTTTCTTCTTTAGCCTGTTAATATGATGAACTACATTAATTCATTTTTAAATTTTTGAACCAGCTTCTATAGCTGGGATAAATCCCACTTGGTTGTGGTGTATAATTATTTTTATACATTACTGAATTTGATTTCCTAATATTTTGTTGAGGATTGTGCATTTATGTTCATGAAAGACATTCAGTGTATAGTTTTCTTGTAATCTCTTTGGTTTTGGTATTAAGGTAACGCTGGCCTCGTAGAATGAGTTAAGAAATATTCCCTCCGCTTTTATCTTCTGAAGGAGATTGTAGAGAATTTGTATAATTTCATCCTTAAATATTTGGTAGAATTCACCAGTGAATCCATGTGGGCCTGATGTTTTATATTTTGGAAGGTTATTAATTATTGATTCAATTTCTTTAACAGCCATAGGCCTTATTCATATGTCTCTTTTGTCTTGTATGAGTTTTGGCAGACTGTGCCTTTCAAGAGATTGGTCCATTTCATCTAGGTTATCAAATTTATGGGCACAGAGTTGTTTGTAGTATTTATTCTTTATACTTTTGATATCATGGGAACTATAGTGATATCCTCTATTTTCTTTCTGATATTAATAATTTATTTCTTCTTTCTTTTTCTCTTCTTGTTCTTTTAAATCATTAACACTGCTTGTTTCTAGTTATATGTGCTTAATCTTGCACTCATCTAAAAGTCTCCTTTCCAGCAAGGTCAAGGGTATTTTTCAATACAATTTTCTTATTTTGTAATAATTTTGAAGGAATGGAATTCACCAAAAGGCCTAAGATCTTGTTTGTTTATTTTTTTATTTTTTTAAATTGTTTTATTTTTTTAATTCTATTTTTTTCCTCTAGTTGATTCAGCACGTGAGTTGTTACACACTCCTTAGTGAATTCCGACTTACATGGCCACCATCCAGATCTTGTTTATTTATTGATTTGCTTCCCTTCCCTGAATTTGAATTATATCAGTTCATAGTTCTTATGTTTCCAGTAGGACAATATTATCCAAGGGTGGTATATTGATTAAGTGATATTATTGCATAGCAGTCAATTGACATTTCAAAAATGTCAAAAAACAAATTTTGTTTTAGTTTACTGATCATCAGATAGTTCTGGGATTTACAAAGAAAGCATTTGAAATGAGAATAACACAATTGAAGGAACCATTTAGAAAAGCTGCATGGAGCACTGGGTGTTATACAAAAACAATGAATCATGGAACACTACATCAAAAACTAATGATGTACTGTATGGTGACTAACATAAAAAAATAAAATTAAATTAAAAAAAGAAAGTTTCAAGTATGTCCTGAGGCATTTTATCTGAGCTTCTGCTTTTATTAATTAATTAATTAATTTATTTAATTTATTTGAAAGAGAGAGAGAGAGATCGAGGAGGAGCAGAGGAAGAAGGATAAGCAGACTCTTTGCTGAGCATGAAGCCCGATGCTGGGCTCAATCCCATGACCCTGAGATCATGACCTGAGCCGAAATCAAGTGGGACAATTAACCAGCTGAGCTACTCAGGCACCCTGCTTCTGCTTTTAGATATGAAAAAGGTTCCCTAATTTATTTAGTTTCATTTTAATCAGTCAGCATTGGTGATATAAAAAATTTACATAAACTCAAATTCTGAAATAAAACTTAAGATTTTGTAGTATAAACATATTGTATAAATGGAAGTTAGAAAGAGACCTCTGGATTCTTCTGGTATGTTTTATTTATTTATTTTTTTAAATTATGTTATGGTAAACAAGATACATTACATCATTAGTTTTTGATGTAGTGTTCCATGATTCATTGTTTGCGTATAACACCCAGTGCTCCATTCAACACATGCCCTCTTTAATACCCATCATCAGGCTAACCCATCCCCTCACCCCTCTCCCCTCTAGAACCCTCAGTTTGTTTCTTAGAGTCCATAGTCTCTCCTAGTTCATATCCCCATCTGATTTTCCCCCCTTCATTCTTCCCTTCCTGCTATCTTCTTTTTTTTTTTTTTTTTAACATACAATGTATTATTTGTTTCAGAGGTACAGGTCTGTGATTCATCAGTCTTACACAATTCACAGCGCTCGCCATAGCACATACCCTGCCCAATGTCTATCACCCAGCCTCTCCATCCCTCCAAACCCCCACCACTCCAGCAACCCTCAGTTTGTTTCCTGAGATTAAGAATTCCTCATATCAATGAGGTCATATGATACATGTCTTTCTCTGATTGACTTATTTCGCTCAGCATAATACCCTCCAGTTCCATCCATGTCGTTGCAAATGGCAAGATTTCAATCCTTTTTATGGCTGCATAATATTCCATTGTATATATATACCACTTCTTCTTTATGCATTCATCTGTTGATGGACATCTTGGCTCTTTCCACAGTTTGGCTATTTTGGACATTGCTGCTATAAACATTGGGGTGCACGTACCCCGTCGGATCCCTACATTTGTATCTTTGTGGTAAATACCCAGTAGTGCAATTGCTGGAACATAAGGTAGCTCTATTTTCAACTTTTTGAGGAACCTCCATACTGTTTTCCAGAGTGGCTGCACCAGCTTGCATTCCCAACAGTGTAGGAGGGTTCCCTTTTCTCCACATCCCTGCCAACATCTGTTGTTTCCTCACTTGTTAATTTAGCCATTCTGACTGGTGTGAGGTAGTATCTCACTGAGGTTTTGATTTGGATTTCCTTGATGCTGAGTGATGTTGAGCACTTTTTCATGTGTCTGTTGGCCATTTGGATGTCTTCTTTGCAGAAATGTCTGTTCATGTCTTCTGCCCATTTCTTGATTGGATTCTTTGTTCTTTGGGTGTTGAGTTTGATAAGTTCTTTATGGATTTTGATACTAGCCCTTTATCTGATATGTCATTTACAAATATCTTCTCCCATTCTGTCAGTTGTCTTTTGGTTTTGTTGATTGTTTCCTTTGCTATGCAAAAGCTTTTTATCTTGATGAAGTCCCAAGAGTTCATTTTTGCCCTTGCTTCCCTTGCTTTTGACGATGTTTCTAGGAAGAAGTTGCTGCGGTTGAGGTCAAAGAGGTTACTGCCTGTGTTCTGCTTTAGGATTTTGATGGATTCCTGTCTCACATTTAGGTCTTTCATTCCTTTTGAGTCTCTTTTTGTATGTGGTGTAAGGAAATGGTCCAGCTTCATTTCTGCATGTGGCTGTCCAGTTTTCCCAACACCATTTGTTGAAGAGACTGTCTTTTTTTCCATTGGACATTCTTTCCTGCTTTGTTGAAGATTAGTCGACCACAGAGTTGAGGGTCCATTTCTGGGCTCTGTCTTCTGCTCTATTGATCTATGTGTCTGTTTTTGTGCCAGTACCATACTGTCTTGATGATTACAGCTGTGTAATAGAGCTGGAAGTCCGGAATTGTGATGCCGCCAGCTTTTCTTTTCTTTTTCAACATTCCTCTGGCTATTCGGGGTCTTTTCTGGTTCCATACAAATTTTAGGATTATTTGTTCCATTTCTTTGAAAAAAGTGGATGGTATCTTGATAGGGATTACATTGAATGTAGATTGCTGTAGGTACATTGACATCTTCACAATGTTTGTTCTTCCAATCCATGAGAATGGAACATTTTTCCATTTCTTTGTGTCTTCCTCAATTTCTTTCATGAGTATTTTATAGTTTTCTGAGTACAGATCCTTTGCCTCTTTGGTTAGATTTATTCTGAGGTATCTTATGATTTTGGGTGCAATTGTAAATGGGATTGACTCCTTAATTTCTCTTTCTTCTGTCTTGTTGTTGGTGTATAAGAATGCCACTGATTTCTGTGCATTGATTTTATATCCTGCCACTTTACTGAATTCCTGTGTGAGTTCTAGCAGTTTTGGGGTGGAGTCTTTGGGGTTTTCTACATAAAGTATCATATCATCTGCAAAGAGTGAGAGTTTCACTTCTTCTTTGCCAACTTGGATGTATTTTATTTCTTTTTGTTGTCTGATTGCTGTGGCTAGGACTTCTAATACTCTGTTGAATAACAGTGATGATAGTGGACATCTCTGCTGTGTTCCTGACCTTAGCGGGAAAACTCTCAGTTTTACCCCATTGAGAATGATATTTGCTGTGGGTTTTTCATAGATGACTTTTATGATATTGAGGTATGTACCCTCTATCCATATACTCTGAAGAGTTTTGATCAAGAAAGGATGCTGTACTTTGTCAAATGCTTTTTCTGCATCTATTGAGAGGATCATATGGCTCTTGTTCTTTCTTTTATTAATGTATTGTATCACAGTGATTGATTTGTGGATGTTGAACCAACCTTGCAGCCCAGGGATAAATCCCACTTGGTCGTGGTGAATAATCCTTTTAATGTACTGTTGGATCCTATTGGCTAGTATTTGGTGAGAATTTTTGCATCCATGTTCATCAGGGATATTGGTCTGTAATTCTCCTTTTTGTTGGGGTCTTTGTCTGGTTTGGGGATCAAGGTAATGGTGGCCTCATAAAATGAGGCCAAAAGTTGTCCTTCCATTTCTATTTTTTGGAACAGTTTCAGAAGAATAGGTATTAATTCTTCTTTAAATGTTTGGTAGAATTCCCCTGGGAAGCCATCTGGCCCTGAGCTTTTGTTTGTTGGGAGATTTTTGATGACTGCTTCAATTTCCTTAGTGGTTATAGGTCTGTTCAGGTTTTCTGTTTCTTCCTGGTTCAGTTTTGGTAGTTGATACATCTCTAGGAATGCATCCATTTCTTCCAGATTATCTAATTTGCTGGCATAGAGTTGCTCCTACTATGTTCTTATAATTGTTTGTATTTCTTTGGTGTTGGTTATGATCTCTCCTCTTTCATTCATGATTTTATTTATTGGGGTCATTTCTCTTTTCTTTTTGATAAGTCTGGCCAGGGGTTTATCAATCTTGTTAATTCATTCAAAGAACCAGCTCCTAGTTTTGATGATCTGTTCTACTGTTCTTTTGGTTTCTATTTCATTGATTTCTGCTCTGATCTTTATTATTTCTCTTCTCCTGCTGGGTTTAGGCTTTAATTGCTGTTCTTTCTCCAGCTCCTTTAGGTGTAGGGTTAGGTTGTGTATTTGAGACCTTTCTTGTTTCCTGAGAAAAGCTTGCATTGCTATATACTTTCCTCTTAGGACTGCCTTTGCTGCATCCCAAAGATTTTGAACAGTTGTGTTTTCATTTTCACTTGTTTCTATGAATTTTTTAAATTCTGCTTTAATTTCCTGGTTGACCCATTCATTCTTTAGAAGGATGCTCTTTAGCCTCCATGTATTTGAGTTGTTTCTGACTTTCCTCTTGTGATTGAGTTCTAGTTTCAAAGCACTGTGGTCTGAAAATATGCAGGGAATGATCCCAAATCTTTTGGTACCAGTTGAGACCTGATTTGTGACTTAGGGTGTGATCTATTCTAGAGAATGTTCCATGGGCACTAGAGAAGAATATGTATTCTGTTGCTGTGGGATGTAATGTTCTGAATATATCTGTGAAGTCCATTTGGTCCAGTGTGTCATTTAAAGTCTTTATTTCCTTGTTGATCTTTTGCTTAGATGATCTGTCCATTTCAGTGAGGGGGGTGTTAAAGTCCCCCACTATTACTGTATTGTTGTTGATGTGTTTCTTTGGTTTTGTTATTAATTGCCTTATATAATTGGCTGCTCCCATGTTAGGGGCATAGATATTTACAATTGTTAGATCTTCTTGTTGGATAGACCCTTTAAGTATGATATAGTGTCCTTCCTCATCTCTTATTACAGTCTTTGGTTTAAAATCTATTTGTCTGATATAAGGATTGCCACCCCAGCTTTCTTTTGGTGTCCATTAGCATGGTAAATGGTTTTCTACCCCATCACTTTCAATCTGGGGGTGTCTTTGGGTCTAAAAGGAGTCTCTTGCAGAGAGATGGGTCTTGTTTTTTTATCCAATCTGATAGCCTGTGTCTTTTGATTGGGGCATTTAGCCCATTTACATTCAGTGTAACTATTGAAAGATATGAATTTAGTGCCCTTGTATTGCCTGTAAAGTGACTGTTACTGTATATTGTCTGTGTTCCTTTCTGGTCTATGTTGCTTTTAGGCTCTCTCTTTGCTTAGAGGACCCCTTTCAAGATTTCTTGTAGGGCTGGTTTCCTGTTTGCAAATTCCTTTAGTTTTTGTTTGTCCTGGAAGCTTTTTATCTCTCCTTCTATTTTCAGTGACAGCCTAGCTGGATATAGTATTCCTGGCTGCATATTTTTCTCATTTAGTGCTCTGAATATATCATGCCAGTCCTTTCTGGCCTGCCAGGTCTCTGTGGATAGGTCCGTTGCCAATCTAATGTTTCTGCCATTGTAGGTTACAGATCTCTTGTCCCAAGCTGCTTTCAGGATTTTCTCTTTGTCTCTGAGACTTGTAAGTTTTACTATTAGATGTCGGGGTGTTGATGTATTTTTATTGATTTTGAGGGGGGTTCTCTCTGCCTCCTGGATTTTGATGCCTGTCTCCTTCCCCAAATTAGGGAAGTTCTCCGCTCTAATTTGCTGCAATATACCTTCTGCCCCTCTCTCTCTTTCTTCTTCTTCTGGGATCCCCATTATTCTAATATTGTTTCATCTTATGGTATCACTTATCTCTCGAATTCTGACCTCAATATCCAGTAGTTGTTTATCTCTCTTTTTCTCACTTTCTTTATTTTCCATCATTTGGTCTTCTATATCACTAATTCTTTCTTCTGCCTCATTTATCCTAGCAGTTAGAGCCTCCGTTTTTTATTGTACCTCATTAATAGCCTTTTTGATTTTGACTTGGTTAGATTTTAGTTCTTTTATTGCTCCAGAAAGGGTTTCTCTAATATTTTCTATGGTTTTTTCAAGCCCAGCTAGTATCTTTAAAATCATCATTCTGAACTCTAGTTCTGACATCTTACTAATGTCCGTATTGATTAGGTCCTTGTCAGTCGGCACTGCCTCTTGTTCTTTTTGTTGAGGTGATTTTTTCTGTCTTTTCATTTTGTCCAGAGGAGAATAGATGAATGAGAGAACAAAATGCTAACAGGGTAACAACGTCCCCCAAAAATATACACTAAACAAATCAGAAGAGACCTGAAACCGGGGGAAAAGAAAGGCAAAGAAAAAAAAAAGAAAAAGAAAAAGATACAAACAAACAAAAAACCAGAATATGATCAAATATGATCAGGCTGGTGCATAGATCAGTGCCACACACTAGATTTGGGGCATATTTTGGTCTGTTAGAAGAACGTGTTCCCAAAATTTTAAAGAAAGTAAAACTTATATATGTATAAAAGTAAGGGTTAATACGATGAAGGGATGGAATATGACTGTAAAGATGAAAATTATAAAAGATTTTATAAAAGGAATTTATAAGAAGTTGGTTGAAAAAAGAAAGAAGAGGATTTAAAAAAAAAAAGGGAGAGATTGTGATCAGGCAGGAGACTAGAACAAAGCCATACACTAGAGATTTAGGGTATATTTTGGTCTGTTAGAAGAAACTGTATCCCAAAATTTTAAAGAAAGAACAACTTATATATATATACCAAAAATAATGTTAACTACTATGTAGAGGTAAAATATGACTAAAAATGAAAAATAAAAAAGATTTTTTAAAAAAGGGATTGATAAGATGGTTGAAAAAGGGAAAAAGAAAAATTCAAAGAAAAAAGAAAAAGTTAAAAAAAAATTAACTTTGAAAGACTAAAGAATCATGGGAAAAAAGCCATGAATTCTATGTGCAGTATTCCCCTAGCGCTGGAGTTCTGCCGTTCTCACTGATTGGTAAACCTGGTCTTGGCTGGCTGTTCTTGCTGATCTTCTGGGGGAGGGGCCTGTTGCTGTGGTTCCTAAATGTGTTTGCCAGAGGCGGAATTGCCCCGCCCTTGCTGGGGGCTGGGCTAAGTAATCTGCTCGGGTTTGCTCTTGGGAGCTTTTGTTCCCTGCAAGCTTTCCATACAGCTTTGGAGGATGAGAGTGAAAATGGCGGCCTCCCAGTCTCCGCCCTGGAGGAGCCAGGAACTTGGGGCCCCACCCCTCAGTGAGCCCCCAGAGAAAAGCTGTCAATCACTCCCGTCTCCCCGGTCTCCGGCTGCACTCCATGCTCAGCCGGCCTGTGACCGAGCATTTCTATCTCTGGCACCCGACCCTGAGTGGAGTCTCCAAACCCAGCAGATTCTTGCAGTGCGCACCCGCGCTGCTCCTCCCGGGGAGGAAGGGGAGTCTCCCCAGATCTGCCGCTTGTTGGGTCCCAGCTGGAGGAGCGGTGGCCCGACTGTGCCCCGGATCATGGTTTATGGCAACCCTGAGATGAGAGCCTGCTCCTCAGATCTGTCTCTGCAGCCGGCTTCCCTGCTCCGATACCTGGGAGCTCTGCCGCACTCAGGCACCTCTGCTCTTTCTGTGACCCTGAGGGTCCTGAGACCACACTGTCCCACGAGGGTTCCACCGCCCCCCCCCGCCCCCCCGCTTATCCACTGGAGTGATGTCCCTCAGTGGAGCCGACTTCTAAAAGTTCCGATTTTGTGCTCTGCGGCTCTATCACTTACCAGTAGCGGCTCCCTTCCCCCTCCGTCTATCTTCCCGAATATCACCTCGGATTCACTTCTCCGCATGTCCTACCTTCCAGAAAGTGGTCACTTTTCTCTCTTCATGTATGTTTTAAATCCTGGATCTTACTTTTCCTGTCAGGGAACCCAAGATTGATCAACATTTTCCCTTAGAAATACTTCTGGGAAAAAAGTATAAATTATGACCTAAAGTAGTTAACATGAAAATTTTGGAATAGGAAGTGAGGTTTATTCATAAATTTGTGCAAATTATTTTGTGCTGTGCATATTAACATTATTCTTTAAATGTTATCTTTACACATCTACATTTCTTTCAATGAGCTTCGCCAAGTTTGTATGGATAACCACAAGTTAGTTTGGTTGTTAACCCATATTAACATCAAGGTCTGAGAGTAGCCAGGGGCTAACAGCCAAAACCTTGGTTCTGATCCGCCAACCAGCTATATGGGCTTAACTGAATTATTTGTCCTCTCTGTGTCTACATTTTACTCCTCTGCAAAGTGTAGATGAAACTTAACCTGTACAATTTCCTGGATTATTGGCAGAATTAAGTAAGATAAGAGATGTGGAAGTACTTAAAAGATTAGAAGTGCATGCAATTGTAAGGCCTTTCTGTAATATCACTGCAAATGCCCTTTGCTCATATTGAGCCTGAATGTTCTCCTTGTCCTCCTCAGGATGTGAAGGGAGGTCAGAAAAAAGGTAGAATCCTCATTGTTGCACACTTGCCAGTCCTCTCTGGCACCACTCCTCAAACTTGCACAGCTCTAATTGTACCTTATGAAAGAAAAGTAACATTTCTAGGTCCCAGTTGCAGGAAACATTTTAAATAGAACTGGCCTGGGGCATTTTTCTAAATAAAATCTAAATAATGCAAGATTGTTAGCGGGAACTGTGCCAGGGCTGGATTACACAACTAATAAAAATGAACCTGAGTCTTAGACTGTCAGGCAGCCTTGATCATACCAACCCCAGTGATGGAGACAGTAGGACTCACACATGGCCTTGTCTTTGAGTTCCAGGGACCTTGGTCATCATCAAGGACTTTATATTGGGGCTTGTTCATGGGTTAACAAGCAATTTGTTAGAAGCCTTTCACATGCTAGAGACCAGAGCAAGAATGAATTCATGCAGAGCCCAAGCCTAAGGTTGTTTGTGGGTGAGAGAGAAAACTGAAACATTTTCTCTTTCAGCCCATCAGCCATCCCCAGTTTGGGTTTCCTGCCCTCATCCCCATCCCAGGTTAATGAAGGTGCTGTTGGCATGGCCTGCATAGTTTATAATTTGGAGGGGTTGGGGAAGGAACACATAAGAGTATCTTTTGTCTTTTGTCCCTGGAAAATTTACCTAGAGGCCTGGACTTTATTATAGAAGGCATTTGTCTAAGAAATTCCCAGAAGTCTTAGTGAAACTCTTGCTAACAATTTGACCTCCAAGGTTCTGGCCTTTGCCAAGTAGCTACTGCTCATATTAACTGGAAGTTTCTCCCTGCCTTAGCTGTTTTCTTTTGATTCACTTCTTTTTGTGTCTATGTCAGTGTATCTTTTTGATCCTTTCAAATCTTCATGGCCCTCTGGTACTAGGCCTATTGCCCAACTGGCTTCTTTTAGACTCATTCCTATAAAGTAGCACCCTTAACCCAGTGGCATACCTTCACCCATTGCTGCCAATGTATTGTTTTTATTATACTGGTGATTGATTGTTATTATTATATCACATGTAAATTATAATTATTATTTATTAGCAATATGTAACAACTAATCCTAACAGTAATAACGATTCTAACTACAATTTATCAAATACCTAGTATGTGCTAGATGCTCTACTATATGTTTTATATATTATTTGGCTTAATAGTTACAACAGACTGGAGAGGTCAGTTACTGTAATCATTCCAACTGAAAATGGTAAACATATATTTGCTCATGGCTGTATAATGAAAGGAATTCCTGTCTCCAACCTCCAATGGAATTACCATAAAGGACTTCTTATCCTCATTTTTCAGCTGAGGAAACTGAGACTGAATGATGTTACATGACTTTTTCAAGGACACAGAACTAGTTGAACCCAGTGGATCTTAGTTCAAAGCTGGTGCTTTGTTCAGAAACCACTCTATTATGTTGGTCCCTTACTTAGAATATGTTTTCTCCCTAGGGCTAAATACATTTGGGATAGTAAGCTTCTTTCAGGGCACTGGACATTCTATCTGCTTTTATTGTTGAGACTGCTGGTCAACAGCTCTCTTTCCCTGGGGGCACACCATAATAATGGGAAGGTATTTAACAAGTAATTCTCTTTCATCCAAAGGGATGAACACCATAGAGCAGATATGATCAAAGTCTGTAACATTAAGAACTGTTCAGAATACTTTGTAAACCCAAGAGGTGACTCTTCTGTGTTCAGTACCTTTAAAAAAACTGTGACCATTTATCTTCCCTCCATTTCCTATACCTACCTTAGTCCTTCTTGTCTCCTAGTTGTAACTAGTATATTCTTTATTTGCTAATATGCTGATGCACAAAACTTGGCTAAACCTTACCCTTGTGGTAGAAGAATACCTGCAAAATTATCCTGAGTCATATTTAAACAAGAAATGTGACATTTGACCAGCCATATACCTGAATCTGTAGAATGAGGAAGAGAGGTTATTATCATAAGGGGATTGATGCAAAAGTAAAGCAGAGAGAACATGTCTCATCAGTCGACATACCTTTGATGCCCTCTCTTCTAATCAGCCAACATTTACTGAACATCTACTGTTTATTCATTTAGATCTCAGGGATAGAGTGATGAACAAAAGCAACAAATTCCATGCTTACATTTAACAAATAAATGATAGAGGGTCAGAGAGAAGAGCAAGTGTAAAAGTCCATGGCTCAAATAGGTGTAGTATATTTAAGGAACAGAGGGAATGCCATTGTGCCTGTACACTAAAGGACAGTGTTATGACAGGCCAGATCATGTAGGGCCTTAAAGGAAGCATGGACACATAGAAATGTTTAGCACCAAAGTACTGAAGGTGGGGTCAAGAAGAGCCAAATTGCACCAAACATTACCTTCTTGCCTGAGACTAATTTGTTTTGTTTTGTTTTTCTTTTATTCTGGTGGCTTTTAACTTCATGGTTTTTAAAGGGGCTGTCAGACATCTAACAAGATAATTAAATGGTCTTACATTTGATCCCTAGTGGGCATAGCCTTGAGTTCTAGGAACCTACACTGAGGAACAGACAAAAGCAATAGCTCACAATCTTCGTTGTGTAATGGGGTTGCAACTGAATATTAGAATGAGAGTACTTTGATAGTATCCTACTCAGATGACACAGGCATGGGCATAGTCAGAAGTACTTGCCAGCAATTGACTTCACTAAAAATTTAAGTAGCAGTCATTTTGATTGACTCCGTTTGTAAACCCAGTGGGCAGTGACCATTTGCACTTCTGTTTTTTGTATATCTGGCATATTGTGGAATTTCAATGAGTAAGTAGTATGAATATTGACAATTCTTTGAGGCCATCTTAAATTATTGGCTGGCATGCTAATCCCATCTGTCAGGATTGCTACCCCTTGGTTGTAAAAACACTTGGTTTTGAAGTGCCCTTGGCACTTGGTATTTGTAATAGCAGGTATCCCTTGATGTTTAGAACAGATACGATCCTGACATGTCCCACCAAGAGATTTACAGTTGACTTTCTGCTAAGTCTTACCAGGTGCTTCTGCTCTCTTCCTCACACTTTCCAGTTTTCTTTTGTGTGATTGATATGTTCTGCAGCCCAGTCAGTGTAAGGAAAAATCATGGGGCATACACAAGGAAATGAAAGCAGAATTGAATTCCATAAATACCCTTACATCATGAGTTAGCCAATTAATGCCCAACTTCTAAAGTAGCCTTATGGTAAAATTCATGTTGAAATTCCTTTATAATGCTAATGTTGGTGGATACAATTAATCTAGACCAACCACATTATACTAGGATTTGTTCTTTATAGGAATCCAGAATTTGATTCCTGACATATCTCAGTAAACACTTTAAAAAGCTATGTAAGTTAACAGGTATCTTCTGTATGTTGATCTGGTTTGGGGTATGTATCTTGAAAAAGTAAATGTTGGCTTTGAAACCAATGACAAAATCAAACAACTCTTGGAATACCTGTGAAGGGACTGGCCATAGGGACAGGGCAGAAATAACTGTAGCTCTAAATACAGACTTTCTCATAAGTTTTCACTATCAGATCTTCAATGTGGCAATATTTACCAGTGGGGAAGAAGTCTGAATTGTCTTATAGTTTAGAAGATGGGTACGGCTGCTCTATGTAGCTACTTCGTGGTCAGAGATGTCCTCATTACATTTTGTTTTATATCTTCCTGTCAGTTGAAATGGAAAACTGTTCTGTGTTGCTTTGATGTTGTTTCTGATTTCTAGGCAAGGTCCTATATGGAAAGGTAAATATTCTTGAAATATATAGAGTACAAAGTTTTAAACACCCAGTAAAGCCATTTTGCTATTTCTCTGTTTCTACAGAAACTCGACATATTGCATGAAGGTGTCAATGTCCTTGACTGTTGCAGAGAATGAATCAGGCCTGTGCTACAATAGCAGGATACGCTATTTAGAAAAATCTGAAGTCACTAAAAGAAAGGAGATTTCCTGCCCAGACATGGATGATTTTAAAAAGTCCAATCAGGAGCCTGATGTTGTGTGGTACAAGGTAACAGCATGGTGTCAATTACTTTTTTTTTTTTTTTTTTTTTTAACCTTAAGTCAATAGCTGGCTTGGGGATAGAAAAAGGGAGACATTTTATTTCTAGTTTCTGGTATCAGATATTTCATTGAGAAAAATGAACAGATCCACAGTTAAATAACTCAGAGGTATGACTTCTATATAGTACTGGTTTTAATGGACTTCCATCAGCAGGTGTCACAAGCAACCCCATCTTCTCCAACTGCTAAAAATAAGTAAAAATTCCCTCCACTCAAACTTATGAGAGCAAGTGGGAAGAAGAGTAAAGATTTAAGTAACACATGAAAGAACATATTTGAGGGACATAGAAATATTATTTACTGTTAGGAGCAAAGGCCCATTATTACAAGTACACATAATACTCCCAACAAGGGAGGAAGGTATAAATTACCACTCCTAGGCCTACAATGGCAATAAGAAAGAGCAGTGTCACTGGAACCTGGCAATAGTGGAGTGGGCCTGACAAGAGCTGTGGCCTTAAAAGAACATATGAACTGTGGCAGATAAAGAGGGATTGAGCAGGATAAATACCCTAACCCCTCTTAACTCCCGACTTCTGGTTTTCTGCTAGCACCCGTGGAAAATTAAGCAAAAGTCAGAGGGCAAAATCAGGAGATAGATTCAATAGTCTTCAGATTCCCTGGGCATAAAGTAGGTCAGACAGAGCAGAGATTGGATCTAGGGGAAGAAGCAGAGAAGTAACCACACAACCTTCTAGCTGTGACATTCTGGCTGCTAGCCTGGGGCCCTGTGGTTCTATAAGATAACTGTGTACATTCTGCCAACTCTGAGTCCTGGTAGTTGACACATGGTACAGGTTTATATGTTATAGCCAGAGGTAACCAAGGGGGTTTTCTGCACAGGTGTTGTGTACATTGTTGGACTCAAAGACACACAAAAGAAGGAACAGGTTGTTTCTATAGGATATAACAGATTCTTAGTTTCCAGGGAGGACTAAACCCTAACTCCTACAGCTGTCACATGTTTTTGCATTTGGAAGCCTCTCCATCTTCATACCTATGGGAACTCACCAGTGGACATCAAAAGCATGTCCTGACCTGGGATCTCAGTCTCTATGTGAATTGTCCTTCCTTTTTTTTTCTTAATAAAGATAATATTCTGACAGATAAAAAGGAACATATGATGATCATTATTCATAAATATAGAACATCTATAATTTAGTGGGGCCCTCCATGCCTTCTCAGTATTTATTAAGCACTCACTATATGCCATTCACTGTGCTAAGCTTGGTCTCTACATTATCTCAATTTAAGTCTCAATGCAACTCTTTGTGGGGGTGCTGTTATCCTTATTTAATAGAAAAAAAAAAAACAACTAAGGCTCAGAGGGATGCAGAAACTTATACAAAGCTACTCAGCTAACAAAGCCTGGTTCTGTATTCAAGGCAGTGTTTGCTATTCCAGAGTCCATTTTCTTAATCACTACCCTTTCCTGCAGTGATCCTAGAGCTAAACCCAGCTATGGTCACACACACTTCTCTAAGATGCAACACTGGTGCAGAGAAGCCTGTGAAAAGATAGAGTAAGAATGTTTTATTTTAATTTTATATTTGGAAAAGGAAAATTGATGAGCTCCAGAGTTAGCAGCTAGGAGTAAAATCCTTGTCATCAGCCTTTTCCTTTTCTTATGTATTCTACTGTCTCATCTTCTTACTTTTCTACTAAATTCTTTCTTCTTTCTTCACATCTTTAGACATCACTATCATCATTGTATAACAAAGCAATTTCTTCCTTGGGAAATGCTAAGCATCATTCTTAGAAATGGACCAAAGATGGTGAAGCAAATGGCTTTTCTAGCTCTGCTTGTACAGTAACTTTTAAGATTTCTATAACATTTTACAATTGACAAATATTAATCACAATGATAACTAACATTTGTTGAGTGCTCACTATATGCCAGGCTCTGTTTTAAGTGCTTTAGATAGATTAACTCGGTCTCTAGAACTACTGTATTAGGTAGGTATTATTATTATCCCCATTTTCCAGAAGTGACTGGAGACTCAGATAAGTTAAGTGACTTAACAAAAGTCACACAGCAGTTTATGACTTGCATTTTGGCTACTGGGCCCATTCTTTTAGTCACTGTACTATACTAATGGATCAGAATAAAAAACTAAACCCCAAAGTTAAAGAATTCCTAAAGCTCCCAAATGTGTTGTTAACCCTGCTTCTCACGGTTTCAAAGTATATCCTTGAAAAAAATGTATTGATGTAATGGGAAAATGTTTCCTTTTCCAATCAATAGTTTAATAATCTTCCCTGCTTGCTTTATAGTCTCTGTGTGCCCTACCGGGCTGAGCATAAAGTGATTTTGCTCCAGCTACCACAATGTAAAGACATTTGTCCAGACTTCATTCTGGTGTACATCCAAATTTAGAAATGTACAATGTATTATCTCCAGTATTTTAACAGTAAAACGTATGTGTGTTGCATGATCAATTTCCAAGTCATCTTTTTAAATATATGTAATCTTTAAACTTGCTTCTTTTATATCCATTTCTGCTTTTTTCTTACTCTCTAATAAATTTTTGTCATTCTCACATTCTGTTATGTGTTTCTAAGCCGTCTGAAATATGCTAGGGTAGGCCTTTGAGGACTGTCCTTCTGTGCCTGCATGTAATCACAGCTGGATAGGAAGGTAGAGGCGGATCAGGTGGCACTGGGGCATGTTCATAAAGATGACTGAGTAAGTTGTTGTTGTTGTTCTTGGAATGTAAGAGATATGTGTAAGGGGGTTGTATCTCCTATCCTAGTTGTTCTTGGAATGTAAGAGATATGTGTAAGGGGGTTGTATCTCCTCTATCTGAACTCTATCAGTTAGCAAAAGGAAGTGAGGAGAGGGCCTCTACTTTTAGCAGTTCATCTTAATGCTGTATGAGTGGGGCTTAGACTGTAGAACAGCATACACAATAATGTTAGTGTTTTTAGAAACATTTTTGAAAAGAGATTCTTTTCTTTATTGAACTAAGAAGAACAATGCTAGAACAGTCTCGTGTTGTGATGAGCACTGGGTGTTATACGCAACTAATGAGCATGACAAACTGTCATGTTGTGATGAGCACTGGGTGTTATATGCAACTAGTGAATTGTTGAACACTACATCAAAAACTCATGATGTACTATATGCTGGCTAACTGACCATAACAAAAACACTTGTCATAAGAGCATAGAGTCCCTTTATCCCATTTCTAAACAAAAGAATCCCCTAACTTTAATAAGACATCACACCTGTCAGAATGGCTAAAATCAAAAACTTAAGAAACAAGTGTTGGCAAGGATGTGGAGAAACAGGAACCCTCCTGCACCGTTTGTGTGAATGAAACTTGTGCAGCCACTCTGGAAAACAATATGGAGGTTGCTCAAAAAGTTAAAAATAGATCTACTCTGTGATCCAGGAATCGCATTACTGGGTACTTACCCCAAAAATACAAAAACACTAATTCAAAGGGATACATGCACCCCTGTTTATTGCAGCATTATTTACAATAGCCAAGATATGGACGCTGCCCATGTCCACTGATAAATGAATGGATAAAGAATTGGTACACACACACACACACACACACACACACACACACACACACACTGCAGTATTATTCAGCCATAAAAAAAGAATTAAATCTTGCCATTTACAACAACATGGATGGAGCTAGAGAGTACTATGCTAAGTGAAATAAATCCATCAGAGGAAGAGAAATACTGTATGATTTCACTCATATGTGGAATTTAAGAAACAAAACAAAGGAGCAAAGGGAAAAAAGAGAGAAGCAAACTAAGAAACAGACTCTTAACTATAGGGAGCAAACTGATGGTTACCAGAGGGGAGGTGAGTGGGGGGATGAGTCAAATAGGTGATGGGGATTAAGGAGTGCACTTGTTCTGATGAGCATTGGGTGATGTATGGAAGTGTTGAGTCACTATATTGTACATCTGAAACTAATATAACACTGTATGTTAACTATACTGGAATTAAAATTAAAAACTTAATAAAAATAAGACATCAGCAATAAAAATACAAATACACACCTAGAGGTAAAACACTTCTCTGATTAGTTACCTCAGTTGATAAAAGGGTTGATGTTAATGAGTGAAGCCTGCCCATGTGAATCTTCCTTTTTCTTGCCACAGCCATCTGAATTTCAGATATTTTCCATGGATTATAAATGGGATGGGTTGTGACATTATGGGTGGTTTACTGCAAATTCATTCATTTGTACAACTGTTCATTTATTCAACACATATTTATTGGGTGTCTACCATGTGCTAGGCACCATGCTAGGAACTGGGGATAGTGAAGAGACCAAAATACATTTCCCTGTTCTCATGCAGGGAATTAGATAGGTTAACAGCTTCTCCTCAACACTTTGGGAAGGAGCTACATCAATTAAAACATTTAAAAAAATAGCTCCTACTTGAAATCAACAGCATTTGTATTGAGTAAAAGGCAGTAGACATTACCTCCATTTTTAGCCATAGATAGATACGAACATCTTTGCAAAGGAAAATATTGTACCTAAATAAGATCAGTTAATATTTCCACAGTATACAATCGTTGATAGTAATCTTTCACAAATCTTTTCATATTATATAGCACACCTAAAAAACGATAATATGGCACTGTGAGGTAATTGTATGAAAACTGCTCTGAGGTTTGGGCTGCTCTAGGTCTCATGTGACTGATTTAGGACTGAAGCATAGATCACTTATGTATACACAAGTAATTCTCTAGCACCCCAGGGTGCTATGGTTCACTGGCTTGAAAGCTCTAGTCTACTTTTCTATAAAATGCAACATTTAATTTTTTTATCTAAAGATAGCTGAGTAGGTCAAGCCTGGTTGTCCATGGAATGCAAGGGATGTGTGGAAGGGGGCTCTCTCTCCTTTCTCTGAACTCCGTCAATTAGCAAAAGGAGGTGAGGCTACTTATTGGCAGCTGTTACCATCATCTTTTTACAGACAAGGAAACTGAAATAGTTACAGAGGGTCACTTGGCTAACACATGGCTGATTAGAAGTTCAAATCCTGAACTTCTGACTTCTAATACATGTTCTTCTCATAATACCAGTGATTCGGATTACTCTGCTAAATGCACCTCTTATGCACTTTATACACTCACATCACTAATACAAAAAGAATGCTCTCAAAATTGTTACTTCAGAAACAGTTCCTGAAATCGTTCTGAAGGACTCTTTAATGACTCTAAATGTCCAGAGGGACTAAGTGGACCAGAAAGAGATTTTTCTCAAGATCAAACCGGAACTAAGTAGAAGAAATTATAATATCATTGGGACCTTAGACCACATCTAGCACAACTTATTTCTCATATATGAAGAAATTGAAATGCAAAGAAGTCAAGTGATTTGCTTGAGTCTAATGGAACCCATTTATCCTTTCCTTTTTGACATTTTACTAAGTTTTATAAAAAGCTTGGAGTCTAGCCAAAAGAAATGAATGTGCGTATCTATGTATATATTTAAAAATGTACATTTTGACAAATCAGTGTAGAGGTGTATGAAGTCAGTTATACCCTGCTCTTCCACTCTATTTTAACCATCTAAGGTAATTAGTGTTTCCCGTTTATCATTCCACACTTTCCTCTATGCCAACATACTCTTTCTATATATATTATTTATTTACACACACACACACATTCACACACACACACACACACACACCTCCCTGTCCCTCATTTTATAAAAATGGAAACATCGCATATATATCACTTTTCAGCTTTCCCCGTCACACACAAATGTATCATGAACATCATTCCCTGTTGGTAATATAAATCTAAATCATTTTTAATAGCTGTATCATAGTTCCTAGGATGCAAATGAACTTCTTTTATTAAACCACTCTTCTGATGGATATTCAAGCTTTTTTTCTAGTTTTTTTTTTTTCTAATTTCACTGTTACAGTAAATATCCGTGAAAATATATCCTTATATCCTTGACATACAAGATAGGAATACTCTCTGTCATTACTATTGTTCAACATTGTTTTGGAGGTTCTAGGTGATGCAATAAGAAAATTAAATGAAATATGTTACATAAGACATGCGCGCGTGTGCACACACACATGGATTAGAAAAGACAAAATAACCTTATTTTTCAGATTATATAATTGTATACCAAGAAACCCCAAGAGACTCAACAACAACAAAACATAGAACTAATGAGATAATTTGATAAGGTAGCTTGATAAAAATATACAAACATAACATAATAAAATAAAATTTAAAAAAATACAAAATATTCAATAACTTTTGTTTTTGCTAGTAATAATCAGACATGTAAAAGGGAAGAAATGAAATTATTCCATTTACAATAATGACAAACTATGAAACACTTTGGAATAAAATAACAAAGACGGGAGGAGACCTATATAAAAATATAATTTTATTGAAGGACATAAAATGGTCTAAATTAATGGAGTGATAGGATGTATTTCTGTGTGGTATTATCTCATAGAGTAAATGGTCAGTTCTTTCCGATGTATAAATAATTCATTTTGTTAGAATATAATTTTTTTGGAATTAGACAATATGATAAACATTATAAAGTTTATATGAATGAATGAATGTACCATAATTGACAAGAAAATATTGGGTAAAAACATTCATGAAAAGGGACTTATTTTACCTGATACTAATATTACTACAAAACAACAGCAATTAAAATAGTAAGTTTAGGAAAAGATAAATAGATCAGTTGAATAGAATAAACCATCCAGAAACAGATTAAAAATATGTATTTTTGAGAACTTAGCATATGATAACATTTCATTTGAATGGGTATGGAGGGAGATAAATGGCTTATTAAAAATTCTGTGCACATAATTGACTTTCCACTTAGAAAAGATAATTAGATCTTTGACTCATACCATGTTTAAGAAAAATTCCAGATGAATTATAAGGAGGTAATTTCATCCACTAAAATAATATTTTAGGAAAGGCCATTTCTAAATGCTGTCACTCATTACAGTGAGTTAAGCTTCCAAAGTTAAGAGCTTTACATTGATTTACCTTGCAATACATTCTAACAATTTTCATGAAGGGGGAAAAAAGTCACTGGAGACCTTATAACACTCCAGCCCAAATGACCAATACTTTCTTGCTAAAATGTACTTTGGCAAAATGCTTAGGGATTTTGAATCCCTTTGGTAATGTAGTGGTATTACTATGTACCTTCTTTTGTAACCATAAAATTGCATTTCATCCTTAAATTTTTAATCTCATAACTAGAATTTTCAAAGATATTTTTATCCAGAAGGGATGAGCTGTGAAACCCATGAAGGCTTCAGTTTGGTGTGCCTTAAAACCAGTGAGTTACACAAGATTTAAGTCCCATTTATCCTTATTTTTATTCCTAGATACAGCATTAGAAGTCAGAAAGGGGTTCTTTACTATTTGTAAGTTACAAAGAAGATGAGTTAATGTGAGAGAAATGGGTATTTGAGATATATAAGAAGCAGTGGTCTTTGAATCTGGGGACCTGGATTCTGGTCACCATTCCACCATTAATGCAGATAAGTAATTGTATGTCACTGGACCTCTATTTCCCCACATATAAAATAGATGTAATAATGTCTGCCATATATCCCAGACATATTATAAAAATTTAATGACTAAAGTCCTTAATTGATATTTCCTGCTACTATAGAAAGGGAAATGTTACAAGGGAAGCTAAAAAAACTAGTTACCTAAGACATCTCAGACTCTAGTTGGGAATTTAAAATTTTTTTTTTTAAAGTCATGTTATTCTGTATAATCTACAAACATAAAACTTACCCTTTTTACCTGTATAATTTGATGTGTTTTGGCAAATGTATACACCAAAATTGAGATATAGAATGTTTCCATCACTTCAAGTTCCTTCATGTCCCTTTATAGTCAATTCCCTCTTCTTAGCCCCAGTCCTTGGTAAAAACTCATCTGGTTTCTGTTCCTACAGTTTTGCGGAATGTTATATAAATGGAATAGTATGATATGTAGCCTTCTGTGCCTGTCTCCTTTCACTTAGCATAATGCATTTGAGATATGTCTGTGTTGTGGTATATATCAATAGTTTCTTTCTTTCACTGATGAGTAGTAGTCCAATATTCCACTGTAGAAATGTACCACTCTTTCGCCATTTATTGCTTTGGTCTTTTTTTTTGTTGTTTTTTTAAAATTTAAATTCAATTAGCCAACATATAGCACATTATTAATTTTTGATATAATGTTCAATGATTCATTAGTTGCGTGCGTATAACACCCAGTGCTCATCACATCATGTGCTCTTCTTAATACCCACCACTCAGTAACTCTATCCCCCCACCCACCTCCCTATCTGCAACCCTCAGTTGTTTTTTTAAAGATTTTATTTATTTATGTGTAAGAGAGAGAGAGAGGAGAGAGAGAGAACACGAGTGGGGGAGAGGCAGAGGGAGAGGGAGGGGCAGACTCCCCGCTGAGCAGGAAGCCCGACGTAGGGCTCCATCCCAGGACCCCAGGATCATGACCTGAGCTGAAGACAGATGCTTAAGTGACTGAGCCAACCAGGAATCCCTGCCATTTATTGTTGATGACCATTTGGGATGCTGCTGGTTTTTGGCGATTAGGAATAAAGGTCTTATAAGTTGAGTTTTGACTATACAATTTCTTGATTTATCAAAATAATATGTTTTTGTCAATTTTTATAATCTTATTTTGATGTGTATGCTTTTCTCAAACTTAACAGGAGTTTGCTGTTGATCTTTCCTAAATTGTTGTAAGAATCCAGGCTTTGCAGGGACTTCCTGTATAACCTCAATTATATTCAAAGGATAAAAACAGATCAAAGCAAATTAAAGCCTCTTTTTTTTTATTATTATGTTATGTTAATCACCATACATTACATCATTAGTTTTTGATGTAGTGTTCCATGATTCATTGTTTGTGCATAACACCCAGTACTCCATGCAGAACGTGCCCTCTTTAATACCCATTACCAGGCTAACCCATCCCCCCACCCCCCTCCCCTCTAGAACCCTCAGTTTCTCAGAGTCCATAGTCTCTCATGGTTCGTCTCCCCCTGATTTCCCCCCCTTCCTTCTTTCGACATGTATCATATGATCTCACTGATATGAAGAATTCTTAATCTCAGGAAACAAACTGAGGGTTGCTGGAGTGGTGGGGGGTGGGAGGGATGGGGTGGCTGGGTGATAGACATTGGGGAGGGTATGTGTTAAGGTGAGTGCTGTGAATTGTGTAAGACTGTTGAATCACAGACCTGTGCCTCTGAAACAAATAATACATTATGTGTTTAAAAAAAAAAAAAAGAAGAAGAAATTAAAGCCTCTTAAGCAATGTCTCTTTCTACAGTCTGACTATCTTTTATATATCCACTAGAATGATCTTTCAGAAATGCACATCTGATTGTAGGATGCCACTATTTAAAGCACTCCAATGATTCCATAGAACCATTTAGTTAATAGTTCCTTTTTCTTGAGTGTTTACAGAGCCTGACACTGTGTCAAGGCATGTTCATTTATTGCCTAATTTAATTTATAGAACAGTATTACAGGTTATATAGTGAATTAGGTTATACAGTGGCAGAGCTGGGATTTGAACCCTGACAATGTGTAGGCTTTTTAGATTTGGTCTCAGCCTACTCACTGCTATTCTCAACAATAAAACTATTCAGAGTTTTTTTGTTTACTTCATGTTATTTCACATCTGAGTGCTTCACATGTTGTTCTCTCTGTTCATGTCTTACCTGCCTAACTTTTATATATTGTTTAAAATTCAGCCCAGATGCTAATAGTAGCCTACATGTACCCCAGACCTCTGTTCATGCCAGATCTGCTGTAATCTTGGATGATCCAGCATTAGAATTACTTCAGATATTTCTTCCAATCCTTTCTCCTTTTCTTCTCTTTTTGGCATTCTTATCACACTTATGTTATACTTCTTGTATTTCTTCCACAGTTCTTAGATATTCTTTTTCTAAATTCTTTTTCTATTTGCTTGTCAGTTTGGGAAGTTTTTATTGACGTACCTTCAAACTCACTGATTTTTTTCCTTGGCCATGCCCAGTTTACTGAAGTGCCTATCAAAGGCCTTCTTTATTTCTGTTACAGTGTTTTTGTTTGTAGTAGTTCCTCTTTTATTTTTTTTAAAGAGTTTCCATCTCTCTTCTCTTCTTACATATTGTCCACCATTACCATTAGGTCCATTAACATATTAATCATACTTATTTTAAATTCCCTGACTGATAATTCCAAATTTTCTGCCATAACTGAGTCTGGTTGTGATGCTTGTTCTCTCTCTTCAAATGGTGGCTTTTGTTTTGTTTTGTTTGTCTCTTAATACACCATGTAAATTTTTATTGAAAGCCAGACGTAATGTACTAGGTAAAAGGAACTGAGGTAATAGGCCTTTAATTTGAGGTTTTTACATTTATCTGGCTAAGACTTAGGCTGTGTTACTGCTTGCTATGGCCGTAGGTATTAGAGGCTAAAATTCCCTCTGGTGTCCTAGTTGTTCACTCTCCTGTTATCTTTGGGTTTCCCTAGAGATTTCCTAAAATGAGGTCTGAATTGTGCAGTTATTTTAGCTGTAATATCCTATTGTTATCCAGGAGCCCTATTGATGTGTTGTTAAGGTGTAGGGTAAGGGAAAGCAATCTGTAATCTTATGATTAGATTTCAGTTTTTAGTGAGCCTTGTCCCTGGGCTTCTGACCATCACAAGTGCTTCTCAGCTTCTCTCCCACCTCCATTAGATGAGACAGGGAGGATAGAGGGAACTGGTGCTGGCTGTTTTTCTTCTTCCACTTCAAAGGCTAGAGGGGCTACAGTTGGATATTTCCCTTTTCCCATATCCTTTGAGGGCAGGCTGTTGTTAGGAAGAATAGGGCTCTTTGGGTATATTTCAAAATGGTTACTTTTTCCTTCCTTTGCCAGAAGCATAAGGGGATTTTTCTCCAGTTTCCATGCTGAAAACCTGGTGGGGCTCCTGGAGGTAAACATTATAAAAGTGTGCTCTCTACATGACTGGGCCCAGGGGTTTTTATATATGAAGCTAGTTCATAGTCTTCAGAAATTAGTAAATTATCCTTTAAGTGTTCCTACTAGTTGCTGGCTCCTATGTCTGCTTCAGCTCCCAATAAGTTGTGATTCTCTGTACTCATGTGTCTCTCTAGTTTCTGGGGTAGTAGTTTTCACCTTTGCATGTTGAATCAGAAACTGGAAGTCAACCCTTGCATTAGAATTATAACTTTGGGGGGTACCTGGGTGGCTCGGTTGGTTAAGCATCTGACTCTTGGTTTTGGCTTAGGTCATGATCTTGGGATCATGGGATCAGGCCCAGTGCTAGGCTCTGTGCTCAGCACAGAGTCTGCTTGAGATTTTCTCCCTCTCCCTTCCTGTCCCTCTGTCCCTCCCCCTGCTCTCAATGCATGCGCGTGTACTCTCGAAAATAAATAAATAAATGAAATCTTAAAAAAAAATGAGTTATAACTTTGATTGTGTTTTGGATTGTCTCCAGACCCCTGTAGAAATGTGAATCACATTAATTCCTGACAGTCATTAACATGTCATAATAGATGTGTATGTAATCTGAAAGCAGAGTAATGAGAATGATAATAATAATAGAATAGTAGTTAATATTTATTGTTTTTAGCATGTGATGTTCTATATTACAGAACACTTAAATACATTACCTCATTTAATCCTTATAATCGCCCATATTGGTAAATATTATTATCACCACTTTTTTTAATAGGTGAAAAAACTGAGGCTTAGATCAATTAAGGGGTATGCTTAGGAACATACCACTCGGGATTCCAACCCAAGTATTTGAGTCTAGAACTTATACTTTAACCACTGTGGGGTACCATCTTTGACATTAGGACTGTGAAGAGAGAAAGTTAGAGAAATAGAGCTAGAGAGGGTAAAGACTTTCTGAAGTTTGTTATCCTGTGAATTTGGAATAGAGGTAAGGATGAAAAGGGCCAAGTTGATACTTAATTTACAATTGTGCTCCTATGTCTTCCATCTTTAAATTAAAGGAAGTTCAGGTTACCTACAGATTGTTAGGCAGATGCCTAGATGCTCTATGAAATAGTCCAGTCTCCAGAGGAAAGGAGAGAAATTGGGTCTGAGTGCAAGAGTATTAGGTATTTGAGCAAAAGTACCTTGAGGACCAGAGATTACATGATTGGCTTATGGTTGTACAACTACTTTGTGTCTGAACTTCAGAATCAGAATAAATATTTAAATAAATCTTCCTGGTGTTCTTGCCATGAGAAATGAGTCCTATGCTCTGAAAAACACTGAAATAACCATGACCAACAAATCAAACTGATTCAAAAATACCTGTTTGTATAATGATGATATCTCAGAAATGTACTGTGAATATAGTGGTGAATATTTCAGGGTGGAAATTCCAACATCCAACGTGGCTAGCAACAGGTTACTTCAAGAAACTTGGTCAACAGATGTTTCTATTGAACATCCTGGGCTCCCAACCTAGTAAATACTAGCAAGTGACACCTGCCACTCAGGAAGGCTGGCAGGGAGGGAAGGAAGCTGGGCTTTAAGGATTGACATTATTTTGTTTTGTTTTGTTTTGTTTTTTTAAAGATTTTATTTATTTATTTGAGAGAGAGAGTGAGAGAGAGAGAGAGCACAAGAGAGGGGAGCGGGGGAGGGAGAAGCAGACTCCCTGCTGAGCAGGGAGCCCGATGCGGGACTCGATCCTGGGACTCCAGGATCATGACCTGAGCCGAAGGCAGTCGCTTAACCAACTGAGCCACCCAGGCGCCCTAGATTGACATTATTTTGATTGAACAAGGAGGTTGTACAACAAACTGCTCTATGAGGGATCAGCTAGGCTATGAACTGGAGCTGTTTGTTGAACTTAGGTACCTCCAGCAAGACCGGCCCTCAGCAAAACCTTCAAGTTGATGAAGTTTATTTTAATGGTCCTAAAGTACCAATATTAGGGCCTGCTCATATTTGAGGCTTTGATGGCCTCAAACCATCTTGAGACTTGATTTACATGTTTCAAATTTCTTTGCCTAACAAGCCGTCAAAATTAAATTAAATGGATATGGAGCAATGATGCCTGTTCACTAGGAAAGAGGTCATAGGAAGATTGGGGATATAAGAGAAGCAATGACAGTAGTACGCCTAGCAGCCAGCAGTTTAAGGGAGAGATGCTGCAAATAGTGGAGTAAAAAGGCTGGAAGTCTTCTGAGGTTCGATATAGGTACACAGATATGTGAAGGGATAGCCAATGAGGTAATTTTGTAAAGGATGGGCTGGTTGGGGCAGGATGGTCATCTTTAATCCTCTTCTGAAAAAAATATAGTTTCTCTACCCACCTGCTAGGATTAGTGTTGGAGTGGCCTCTTAAGAGTTCTACATTTCGATGGGTTAAAGTATTATGTTCCTGGGGATGATTAACCAATTAGGGAAGATTTGGTTTCATCTGATTAGTACATTAGCACCAGTTTTCACCAAAGAGAGCTAGGGGTTTGGAGGAGACATAGTCCAAGATTGTGAAAGTTTAGGGATGGAAAACATTCTCTGTGCTGGGTGACCACCATATATAGTGCTGCCCAACAAGAGTGTAATGAATAAACTGCAAGCCTCTGGGCTCTGGCTGCTCACATGGTAGTATACGTTATCCTCATATGCAGAGTAAGAAACTGATACCTAAAGAACTTAAACAAATTTGCCCAAGATCACAGAACTTGGGTGAACCCCAGATTTTGACCTACAGCTGTCTTGCTGTGACTGCAGTTCACCCTTTCATCTATACTACATTGTCTCCAGAAGGGTGGAGATGACCTGACAATAACATTTTCCTATGCCACAGTTTAAAAAACCCCACAAAACTCTATTAGGTACAAATAATCTTTTATAAGGCTAGATGGTAACTTGGAAAGCACTTGGGACTATCTCAATCTAGCCCAAAGAATGTGTAAAGATTCCAGGCTGTTCTTCATCAGTGGTTATTTTCTAACTCCTATATACTCTTTAGATTTTACTTCCTGGGGAAAAAGAAATCAAAGCAGTGTGCAGGGAAAAATGAAAATGGTTAGAGCTAATTGCAGATAGACTTTCCCCAAAAATGGCATTAGAAAACAAAGTCATTTGTCTTTGAATACAATGAGTGTGTGGGCTCATTTTCCCACCCCCACCACTGCTATGTGAAAGTGAAGCAGCTCAGTTTTCATTTTCCTTTCCTCTCAAAATGCCCAGAGGGACCATATTTTTGTTTAATAACCTTCAGAATGATTCTTTAGAAATCTGAGGCTATCGGAGTTCGAAGCAATGCGAAAATAATTGTGGATTATTATTGTATGACGATAGTGGCAGCTGGACTATTTTTTTTTTCTTTTTGTTCAGACTTTCTTCTTCATTTTCCCAGAAACCTTATATCCCGAGGTTTAACTCAGAAGCAAATCTCATATAGGTGATAAACCTTGCCAGACATGGTATGTAATATAATTTTAGACAGACCCTTAACTGTTCTTTGGAAAGACCCTAGGGAGTGAAACAGCCTTATATCTAGATGCCCTAGATTGTATTACTTTTATTTACTCTCTGACAATGTGTGTGGGTAGTTGTATTGGACATAAAGCAAGCATATCTCTTAAATATTATACCTGTGAACTTAAGTGCCAGTTTTTGTGTTTTGTTGTCAAAACTGCTATCATAAAAGAAAAAAATCTGTTACAGTAAGAAACTACTAAATGGGTACTTGTTCTTTCAAATCATTTTACACACACATACACACACACACGTGTGCATACATGTACACAAGTATGCAGAGCTGGGGATTGAGAGTCAACACTGATTCTACCTTTAGGTGAATGTTTAGGATGTATGTGTGGAGGGCAGGAGTGGGGGTGAGGAGGAGGAGGGGTAGAAGCGATGTTGTCTATACCATAGTGGGAAAAGAGAAAAGTTCTCAACAATTATTTACATCATTGGCCTCACAATCATTTATTCATTGCCTTAACTGACAGATTCAGAATTTAGATGATAAAATATTTTTGCCTTGATTATTCAGCACCCCCTCACAGCTGTCTCCTATACCTCCTCTTGATGTTTGTACAGCTTTTAGCCACCACTTTGGTTGAACATTTGAGATGAGTGGTAGACAAACTGGAACCATATCTAAAAAGTAGTCTGAGAAAATTCCCAAAGGCAAAGCCACCTGGCTGAATATTCTTACATACTTGGTTATTGCTATGTCCTTGTCACTCTCTGGAAAAGGGTTAAACATTCCTTTCTAGAGAAGTACAATCTTAGTAGCAAGACTCCCTCACATTCCCATCAGGAGTGTAGAAAAATTGTCTTCCAAACCCAAATTGTATTCTCTGGTCATATATCACTTATCTCAGAAAATGAGTGAATAATTTCTCCATTTCATTACTAGAACAAAATGTGTGCTTATTTTACCTAGCTATGTTTTTAGAGAACTGCTTAAGCCTAATTTTCTTGACCCCTTGCTCTCACCCCTGCCCACCCAAATGGATCTCTTGCCTATGGGGAGGGAGACTCTGGAATATTAGCATTCATTTTTAACTATAAGAAGTAATTAATAAAATTATTTTAGACTACATTGCCAATGTAAAAGCCAAGCTGAATCTGTCAGTTAAGGCAATGAATAAATGATTGTGAGGCCAATGAAAATGAGTTTTTAATAATGCCTAAGACTCCCTTGTAGTATACTTTGTTGTTAAATGAACACTATTCTCTTAGGACTCTTAGGAAATATCCCTGTCAAAGAGAAAACAACAACAACAACAACAACAGAGCTTTATAATGATATTTAGCAACTTTTAAGGTTTTGCTATATCCGTTTTGCATTTTGGGGAGTTTGTATGCTTTTCCATTTTTGCAGAATATTTCTAAAGACTTTCTGCACTTGGGATCAGGCTTTTAAGGTAGCTCTTGGGCTGATAGTTGTGATATTTAAATTAGGTACGTTAAGATGCATTTGTGATTTTTTCTGGTCATTGACTTAACTCTAGTTATATATTTTGAAAACTAAAGAGAAGAGCACAAAAAAGTGAAAGTACTAACTTGCCAGTACTGACTTGATGAGAATTTTAATTTTTTGCTTACTTGAAAATATTTTCTCTGTAGGAATGCAAGCCCAAAATGTGGAGAAGTATAATAATACAGAAAGGAAATGCTCTTCTAATCCAAGAAGTTCAAGAAGAAGATGGAGGAAATTACACTTGTGAACTTAAATATGAAGGAAAACTTGTAAGACGAACAACTGAATTGAAAGTTACAGGTAAGAATTGGTTCTACCAAATTATGGCAAATGAAATTTTAAGTATAACGTGTTATGGGAAGAAAGAGTTTCCAAAACAAAGAGTGAACTTGCAATGACTTTAGAATTGGCTGCAAATCAGATGGTTGGAAAGCTCACTATTAATAAGTTGTACTGATAAACTATATGTGGAATATGGACAATTGATTTAGGGCACATGGGCCCAATTGCTGCATATCTGTTTTCTGCCTTTATGAAGGGTTCTTAACTCTTCAAGATATCATTGGCTCTTACTAAGCATCTCAGAAAAGATATACTGGAACCACTTTAGAATGTTGACTTAACCCATATGTAGAATCTCCTTTAGGTAATGCCTGCCTCAGAATGAGATTCTAGTGGGCTTTTGGAATGACATCCTCTTGGACTGCATCCAGAATATCATTTATAAAAAATCGCACATAAATGACTGATGTTATTGTGTGCTTCTAATGATTCTTAAATGGAACAAATCCAAACAAATAGTGTGTATGTGTGTACTTTAAATCTGAAGTACAAGTAAAATATAAACTAGTAATTCTACTCATAGCAAATGAAAGAGAGAAACTCAGGATATTCTTATCTGGTGGAGAATGTTAGAAAGTAGTTTTCAGAGACATATGACAGAACCTAATACCATAAAAGTTATCCCTGATGATGGGTGTGATGGACCCTAAGAAACTTCATGACAAAAGTCTACTTGTTATTGTTCCTGAGCAAACCTTGCCTAATTTTGTCCTTCTTATATATGTTTTAGATGTATGTGGGGGGTGTGTGTGTGTGTGTGTGTGTGTGTGTTTAAGTGTTCACACACACATTTGTATTGTGAATAAAATCTGAGCCATAGTAAAATTCGACATTATCCAGAAAATTGTAATTATAATTGCATTAATTAACTTATGACTGATGCTTTTGGGCATTACCTGTTTAACTATGTAATGTTGACATCAACTAGTTGGTTAATTATAACATATTCGCACTAACTAGGAATACAGATTTCCTTCTATGTTATTTTTGCATATGTTTAGCTGACCTTTTTGGGGTAGTGTTAAAATCAGTCTATTAGGGACGCCTGGGTGTCTCAGTCGGTTAAGCGTCTGCCTTCGGCTCAGGTCATGATCCCAGGGTCCTGGGATCGAGTCCCGCATCGGGCTCCCTGCTCCGCGGGGAGCCTGCTTCTCCCTCTGCCTCTGTCTCTCTCTCTGTCTCTCATGAATAAATAAATAAAATCTTTAAAAAAAAAATCAGTCTATTAATAATGACACTTGCTGAGTAAGTTCATTGGTGTAACACGTATTTAATTAAGTTTTTGATCCCTAAAAGCCAGCAGTTTGTCTTTTTCAAAATTCTGAAGAGGAATAAAAAATATTTTATTAGAGGGGTACCTGGGTGGCACAGTCGGTTAAGAGTCCAACTCTTGGTTTCAGCTCAGGTCATGATCTCAGGGTTGTAAGATGGAGCCCCGCATCAGGCTCCATGCTGAGCACAGAGTCTGCTTAAGTTTTCTCTCCCTCTTCCTCTGCCCCTCCCTGCTGTACACTCTTCTGTCCATCTCTCTCTCTCTCTCTCTCACTCTCTCAAATAAATACATATTTCTAAAAAAATATTTTATTAGAAACTAATATACATATACTTTAGTTCATTTTCTATCCTAATACATGACAGTTCTATTTAGTCTGAATTTGTAGAGTAACTTCTGTGGAGGTTTGAATTATTCTTTTAATTAGTATTGCACGTCCTTTCCTCTATGAGCTTTCACAATAACTACCCTATTGGGCCAAACCCAAATAGGAAAGATCTGCTTTTGGTTGATTTCTGATTTCCTCAACTAGACTTCCTGTCTCATTCAAGGAGAAGAGTCAATCAGGCAGTTATACATCATTAATAAGTGACCTGACCATGCACAAATCCTTGCAGTATCATCACTTTGACCACAATCACACAATCCTTAACAGTTGTTTGCAGAACACCTCCATTAGGAATTATTTACTAGAATTTGTAGCATTATAGTATTTGGCTTGGGTTTTAAGTTGGACCAGAATAAAGTTAACACCAAACCTCTTTTATGCTCCCACCTAATGGGTTATGGTGACAGTACATTTACTTTTTTAGTTTCTTTTTAGATTCTGGAAAAACAGAGCTAGAGCTACTTCTTTTGGGTATTTTTTAAAAATTAATTAATTAATTTTTTTATGTAGTGTTCCATGATTCATTTTTTGTGTATAACACCCTGTGTTCCATGCAATACGTGCCCTCCTTAATACCCATCACTGGGCTAACCCATCTCCCCAACCCCTTCACCTCTAAAACCCTCAGTTTGTTTCTCAGAGTCCATAGTCTCTCATGGTTTGTCTCCCCCTCTGATTTCCCCCCTTTCATTAGCACTCACCATAGCACATACCCTCCCCAATGTCTATCACACAGCCTCCCCATCCCTCTCACCCCCCACCACTCCAGCAACCCTCAGTTTGTTTCCTGAGATTAAGAATTCCTCATATCAGTGAGATTATATGATACTTGTCTTTCCCTGATTGACTTATTTTGCTTAGCCTAATACCCTCTAGTTCCATCCATGTCGTTGCAAATGGCAAGATTTCCTTTTTTTATGGCTGCATAATATTCCATTGTATATATATACCACCTCTTCTTTATCCATTCATCTGTTGAAGGACATCTTGGCTCTTTCCATAGTTTGGCTATTGTGGACATTGCTGCTATAAACATTGGGGTGCACGTACCCCTTCGGATCATTACATTTGTATCTTTGTGGTAAATACCCAGTAGTGCAATTGCTGGGTTGTAGTGTAGCTCTATTTTCAACTTCTTGAGGAACCTCCATACTGTTTTCCAGAGTCGCTGCACCAACTTGCATTCCCACCAACAGTGTAGGAGTGTTCCCCTTTCTCCGCATCCTCACCAACATCCGTTGTTTCCTGACTTGTTAATTTTAGCCATTCTGACTGGTGTGAGGTGGTATCTCATTGAGATTTTGATTTTGATTTCCCTAATGCCGAGTGATGTTAAGCACTTTTTCATGTGTCTGTTGGTCATTTGGATGTCTTCTTTGTAGAAATGTCTGTTCATGTCTTTTGCCCATTTCTTGATTGGATTAGTTGTTCTTTGGGTGTTGGGTTTGATAAGTCCTTTATAGATTTTGGATACTAGCCCTTTATCTGATATGTCATCTGCAAATACCTTCTCCCATTCTGTTGGTTGTCTTTTGGTTTTGTTAACTGTATCCTTTGCTGTGCAAAAGCTTTTTATCTTGATGAAGTCCCAATAGTTCATTTTTGCCCTTGCTTCCCTTGCCTTTGGCGATGTTTCTAGGAAGAAGTTGCTGCGGCTGAGGTTTCCTTTGGGTATTTTATAAGGTGTTAACTCACTTTCCCTAAACTTTTAGTGTAGTTGAACTACGCATTTTTTACCTCAATTCTACCTCCCAGAGGTTTTCAAACTTTAATGCACATCAGAATCATGTGGAAGAACCCAGGTAGGATAAAGATGAGGCTCATTAAATACAGGTTCCATCTCTCTCCTCCGGATTCTGATTCAGTACATCAGTAAGAATGGGAACTTGCCATTTTGTCCAGGTAACTCTGTTGTATGCCTTCCAGGGATTATGCTTTGAGAAATAGTAGCTGAGAGAATAATGCTAAGTCAGTCAGTCACAGGTTTGATTTTCTTGTGGGCATGTTAGTTCACATACACACACACCAAACTCATTTTCATAGGCCCAAAATTGTTTTACCTAACTTCCTAAGAGCTGTCATGAAAATATAAATCCTTGGTCACCAAAGGAAATCTGTCAAGGGAATGTGGGGATAAAGCAGCCTCAGCCACTGAGGCAGTAATTTTTCATTTACCATCTGAGTAAAAATGTACTGAGTATGTATCACCTGCTGGAGAAAAAATAATTCAAAATTATCCTTGGGTCAGTGGTCATCATTCATATATGAAGATATCAAGTTTATGTATTTATTAACATAACTTCAACTGTTAAATGCTTGATGTAGAAACAAAATGGTCTCTTGGTATAGAAGTTCAAGAGGTTTCTTTGTGAAGATTTATTTTTATTTGTACTATTTAAAGGTTTTACTTATTTATTTGAGAGAGAAAGAGAAAGAGAGAGATGGAGGGAAAGCATGAGAAGGGGGAGGGACAGAGGGAGAGGCAGGCTCCCCACTGAGCAGGGAGCCCAACGTGTGGCTCCATCCCAGGACCCTGGGATCATGACCTGAACTGAAGGCAGACTCTTAACCAACTGAGCCACCCAGGTGCCCCTAATTTGCACTTTTTTCTAAGTTATATTGTGATTTCCATGTTCAGTATTACAAAACAATTAAACAGTTTGTCCTCTCATAATTCAAAATATCAGGCTGGGTTTATTTAAAAAGTAACCCACTCGGGCACCTGGGTGGCTCAGTCGTTAAGCGTCTGCCTTTGGCTCAGGTCATGATCCCAGGGTCCTGGAATCGAGCCCCGCATCGGGTTCCCTGCTCTGCGGGAAGCCTGCTTCTCCCTTACCCACTCCCCCTGCTTGTGTTCCCTCTCTCGCTGTGTCTCTCTCTGTCAAATAAATAAATAAAATCTTAAGAAAAAATAAAAACCCACTCATACTTGTTTTCAGTTTAGCAATAGGCAGGCATGGAATAGGAATTTCATATAAAATAATAAGATTGGTTAATTACAAAATTATGTAGAGAGAGGTTCTTTAAAATTATATATTGTAAGTATGCAAATTTTAAAAGTTTATCAAAATTTTAAGAGGTTATTTTCTCACTGTTCTTTTTAAATTTATAAATCTGAGAAATATTTCTTCAGTAAAGCAAGTGTGTTTTAAGTGTATAGGTGCTACTTGTTTTAAATAGATCAGTTATAAAAGGATCCAGATATTCAAAACTGATGAATTAGAAGGTTTATGAAATTATTTTTTCCATATAAAAGAATTTGTCATAGGATTTCTTTAAATAGCCAGCTTTCCTGCTGCATTAAAATAGGATTTGATTTAAATGCAGCTTTTCTGGAACACTTTTAATATATAAGTTATTGCAGACTTGTGTGATGTTGTAGACATTTCCTTTTATTTCTTCCGAGGGTGCAGATGAATAGGGAAGGGTATAGCAACAAATAGACATGTACGTTAGTGTGTTTAGGTCATTTGTCAAAGATACCAACAGCTAACAATTTTATTTCCCACAGCACATTTTAGGTGGCTGTTTGTTATTTTAGAGATATTTTCCCTTTATTCTCACATTGAATTTTGTGCAGAGGGCTAGTTGAAGTGGTAAGAAGAGAAGGGAGTGTTGATTATATTATAGTGAGAATGTAGAACAGGTGATAATGGAAGAAGAAGAGGAGTGGGAGAGGGTAGGAAAGATAATGTAATAGGGTCTCCTGGGGTTAGAGGAGAGTGTCTGCCTTGAGAAAGTCAAAGACAGACATAAATTATAGGAGCTTCCCAAAATGAACACAAGCAGGAAGCCAGCACTAATTAACTGTATTTGGAAGATAATTCACCATTCACCTGGCAAATTATTCACAAGTGCATGATTTTATTCAGCTTTTTAGAAATGCACTTGGCTATTTAGAAAAAACACTAATGTGTTCTTTGGTGACTATGCAAATAATACCCGTCCTCCTGGTTATTGTAAACAGCTCTAGAGTTCCAGATTTGGGACTCTTCACATGTTAGGATAATCTCTTAATCCATTTGTATCTAAATGACATGGCTAGAAAGAGAGGTTTATTCTATGGATATATTTCAAGGATTTGCTGCTAGGTTACCATTTAAGCAATATTTGCAACACAATCTGGACACACAAAGCTTGGTAAAATTACAGAGTGGAAATTGGGATCAAGTTTTTGGTGAAGATGTTCAAATGCATGGCTTCAGTAAGTGCTTTTAATTTCACTTTGCCAAGTTATAACTAACTGTAGTGCATTGTTGTAGGTGTCGTTGAGACTGCATAGCTTATTGGAATAACCTTCGTCTGGTGTAGAGAATGGTTGCTATTTATGCACAGAGGAAGCGATTTCACATCAGGCTTGAAATCAGGCTTTTCTCGGACCGGGCTCTTTGTTTCTTTATGCCTCTACTGTTAATGCAGAGACATTGGGGTGAAAGTGGGCTTAGAAGAAATAGTGGAATGTGGAGATATGGTGGTGAGTTGGGGGAAGAAACAGAATGGAGATTCTGACTGAGTAATGATAATATAACAGGCGTGATTTGTAAGCCAACAACTACATAATAATCATAATAGGGGCACCCAGAGAGCTAGTAGCTATTGAGAGCTCACTGTGTGGCAGACATGCTTAGTGTTTTTCATTCATTTTCTCGTTTAATCCTCAGAACAACCATATGAGGGTGGATACTATTATTGTCCCCATTTTATTGAGGAAGAAAACTTAGGGGAAGTGGTGTGCCTTAGGTCACATATTTTGTAATTGGCAGAGCATGGATATGAATGTAGGTCTTTCTGACTCTCAAATACAACTTTTTAACCACCACCAAGCACAAGCCATATAATTTCATTCACCAAATATATATTACATACATTGAAAAAATATGTCAAAATATTGATCATAATGTTCGTTATTCCACTATAATGTCCTTTATGGACACTAACTATTCAAAATTTCCTATTGGAATTTGGATACCACTAAAAAGGATCCACTTGACATTTTTGGAGCCTAGTCCTTATAGCTCTCAGTGAGCACCTTAGATTAGATCAGTAGGAATGGGACACAGAAATAAATCCGAGCTTAGGATGGTGCCAGGAGAGAAACAAGAAAGAGTATAGTGCCAAGAAAAGCAAGAATGTACAGAAAATAGAATTTGCCAAGCTTCATATTTTGGTGCCAAATGGCCCTATTAATATGAAAATCCATATTGAGAAAAAAAATGGATTCCAGTGAAGTTCATTGCAGTTATCATAATGATTTCAAGCTAGTGGAAGTGAAGTGATGGAGAACAGTCTAGTTAAACAATGTTGATTCAGTTGGTAAAGAGCAGTCAACACATAAATTGGTGCCTACTCTGTGCAACAAGGAACATAGGATTTAGGTTTCTTAATGTACTTCTGAAAGCAGACAGGTAGAGATAGAATTATGTTCCCTTTGGAACCTGTGAAATTTTTAATTTTTTTTTCATTAGAACAAATAGTCTTTCAAACAGTGTTTGTAAACTTTGTTCTATGGAGCTCCATTTCTTTTTTAAAAAAAAATTTTATTGTTATGTTAATCACCATACATTACATCATTAGTTTTTGATGTAGTGTTCCATGATTCATTGTTTGTGCATAACACCCAGTGCTCCATGCAGAACATGCCCTCTTTAATACGCATCACCAGGCTAACCCATCCCCCCAACCCCTCTCCCCTCTAGAACCCTCAGTTTGTTTTTCAGAGTCCATCGTCTCTCATGGTCCATCTCCCCCTCCGATTCCCCCCCTTCATTCTTCCCCTCCTGCTATCTTCTTTTTTTTTTCCTAACATATATTGCATTATTTGTTTCAGAGGTACAGATCTGAGATTCAACAGTCTTGCACAATTCACAGCACTCACCATAGCACATACCCTCCCCAGTGTCTATCACCCAGCCACCCCATCCCTCCCACCCCACCCCCCACTCCAGCAACCCTCAGTTTGTTTCCTGAGATTAAGAATTCCTCATATTAGTGAGGTCATATGATACATGTCTTTCTCTGATTGACTTATGGAGCTCCATTTCTAAGAGATGTTAACAGTTATTTCTGGAAGAGAGAAAGGAAAGGAGAGGAGGGGGGTGGAGAAAGGTTCTGTGGCAATGTGTTTATCCGCTAGGTCAAAGTTAAACAGCTTTCTTTTTTGCAAGGCATTTCAGGGCATCTTAGTGCATATCATATTCTAATCTGTATTACAGTTTCTAAAAGGAGGATGAAATATAGTTTAGGACATTTCCTAAACTTGTATGATCACATAACATAACCTATCCCCCTCCACAGAGTAAACCCTATGGCTCAGAGAGTTTAAATCATTTGCCCTGGGGTGGCAGCTGGTGAATGGCATGGCCCCAACTAGAACCCCCATCTTCTGATTCCTAATAAAATGCTTTTTCTGTCATATCCCATTGTTATTCTGTCCTTAGTTCCTTAATCCTGGGTTCTGGGCCAGAAAAAGAGGAGATGCATACCCAGAAGGACTCCAAAATTGGTGACTTCAGAGCTCAGGTCTAAGGATCCCCGAAATAACCTGTTATATAAAATGTTCATTTGCCAACCCATGGTTTTGGCTTAAAGAAGAAATAGCTGTGATTCTATTCCTTCTATAAAAGGAAAAGCATTTACTGCTGATGGCTGAATCCAAACTAGCAAAATGGCGATGCCCTAATCCATAGTCAAATCCTTCTAGAAGCCAGGTGAGTCATGTACCTGTCATGTGAAATTAAGGATCCAATACTGCTAGGCCCTCTAATTTTTGAAGAGATTGTAGAAGTCTGGATTTTTATGTGGAAATCTCTGGTTTGTTCATCACTGTGTGGACTAAATAAAACATGCCCTATATGCTAAATTCAGTTTGGGGGCTGCCTTTTTATGGCCTTTACCTTAAAGAGTTTGGTTCAGTAGCACTTTTAAACAAGTGAAAGACTGTGTGACTGGCTCAGACTTGGCTCCAGTAGTGAGTGGAAAAAAAAAAAACAAAAAACAAAAAAACAAAAGTGGCCTGGAGAGCAGTTAATAGACAAACTGAGAACAACACTCAGAAGCCATCCTAATCACACCATCCAGCAGACTGGTCGATCCAAGCAGAGAGTGAAGGGCGCAATTTATGGATGTAATACTACAGGAGGGGTATTGGCAAATTGATCACCTTACAGAGAAGAGCAATTTAGATGATGAAGCAAGCTGGTCTCAAGTGTTACAGATAAATGAAAAGCCCTGGGGATAAAGCACCCACCTTGAAACTGCCCCGAAGCAGTGTGATGTGAAACACTGAGGGGAACAAATCATTAGCATATGTTCTCTCTCCTTCATGTTCTGAGCATCCAGTTAACATGATCTGAATGTCTGTGTCCTGATTATCATGTGACAGTGTATCTCGTTTATACCTTTTGTGTGACTTAATGAGGAAAGCCCTCAGCAGTCAATAGTTCTTGGCCACATTAAGGAAACTTTCACATGACTGACTGTGCATTTCATAATTGACTGTTCTTTTGCACAGTCGCAGGTGCAAAAATCTCATGACCGAAACTGGCTGGTAGCAGCTCCTTTGCCTTTCCTCCTAGGCCTCCCTCTCCCTTTCTGGGTGACCCTGGCCTTTCCTGCCTACCCAGCCCACTGTGAATGACATCTTTGTCTCTACTCTGACTCTTTTAAATGTCCTAATGTCCTGTCTTTTCTGTAGCCCATCTCCTCAGATCCTTGTTTTCTGCCAGGGCTAATCTAGTACCTCAAAGAAATAAAGAATTCCTGACTGATAATGGCCCAAAATGTTTCCCTTTACAGCTAACATATTTGCAATTTAATAGATATTTCAATTCTGTAACTCATAGGCATGACTAATGGTGGGAATTTCTGGCAGCTTTGCAGTGCCTGTGGGGGGCCTTTCCCAGAGTGTCACAATTCATACCCTGCAGGTGGCTGCTTGCTCCCTCTAGAAACAAGGTCAACTGTACTCATGACTTTGGGTGACTAGGAGAAAAAAAAAAAAGTCTGCTTAAAATTAGTGGGAAGGAGGGCCTTTTTTCCCTTCCTTTTCTGCCACTGTTGTTTTGTCTTTCCTTTTTTCCCCCTTTTTCTCTCCCCCTGCCTCAACCTATGACATAGAGCTATCTATTAACCCTGTTGGTGACAGACAAGGTCAAAGAGATTTCCAGTCTCTGTCCTAGGAAAATGTTTGCATGTTTCTATGCCTTATAGGGAGATGAACAAATACTATTAACTGTCCCATTAGCAGAAAGCTGGTCTTGTTTCTCTGCAAAGTTTCTCTGGACTGTGATAACATTCATTCCTGTGGGTTTGTTTCATAAGTAGCTGTGCAGGAGACCAGCTTGGAGGGCTGAGGGTGAGCAAGTTAGAGCACATGGCAGCAGGATATGGCAAACGTGCCCAATCCAGGTCAGTTCCGCTCTAGTGGCTCTCTTCCATCACCTGAGGTGATCATTGACTCCTTGGCTGACTCCTTTGACTTGAGTTAGGGGTAGGAGAGGGTTTTCTTGGGAAGGAATTGCAGTGTGACTCCTAGGTGTATAGACCTCTAAGATTCACGGGCACAGATTTTCCTAGGCCCATTATGTTCACTTGTGAAAGTCTCATCTGCCTTGCTCTCCTCCAACCTGAAAGCAGTAGTTTGAGCAAGCTAAGAATATTCTATCAAGCCACCCTTCTAGAGGATGAAAACTAGGAGCTTGGTGGAGATTAGCCATGAACCAGATCCAATAGAATGGAGCAGATGCTCAGAGGACAACCATTTATCGGGTCAGGTATTGTACTGTACAGTCAGTCAAAGTTCACAACAACCTGGGAAGTTTGGAGATATTTATTTTATAAGGGAGGAAAGGGAGGCTCAGAGGGGATAAGTTACTTGTCTATGATCACACAGATAGTAAGTGGTGGAGTTAGGATTCAAACCCACATTTGTACCAAAACCTTGCTCTTAAAGCAACCAGATAAAAACTACCTACATGGCTTCTGCACACAGCAATGCTCAACAAATGCCACTAGTTCCTTTCCTTCCAGCTTGCTTGCCTGCTTCATGCTCTTTCACTCCCCTTTGCCAAGACACATTTGTACTTTGGTACTTCTTCCATGAAGCTTTTGCAGATTAATCTCATTTACAGTCACCTGTTTCTTTCTCCTAAATTCCCTTGGCAATTTTGCAAAAGTTTTCACCACACTGTCTGACACTAATTTATAATTAATTATCTTGAAGTACTTGGTGTAGGTTTTGTCTCACCAATTAGATTAATGTCCTCCACATTCCATTGTTTCCCATACAAAGGTTTACCTTAACATTTAGATACAACATACAATTATGGTGCTAGGAGCCAAGCACTAAGTTTTCACATATATGATCTCATTTAAACATCTCAAAATCCTGAGAGGTATTGTCATTTTAGCCCCACTTTACCAGTGTTGAAGTTGAAATTCAGAGAAGTTAAGTCATTTTTCTCAGTGTTCTACTGTAACTAAATAACAGCACTGGAGTGAAGGTTCAAGTGGTGGTGGTGGTTTTCTCAAAGCCTGAGCCCCTTCCACTAGTAAATCCTTATAGAACTATATATTGTTCATAGTACTGTAATCTGATTTGACTATAACAAATTTTCTTATGTGGAGATGGATAAGATCTTTTGTTGAGAAAAATATCTGGAGGAAGCCGTTTCTAAGAAATTTTAGCTAAACAAAGAATTTGATTCTTAGAGAAGACTGAAAACTTGATTTGCTCCCTTGGGCCTTGCTTCAGAATTGGAAAAACGTGATTCAAATCCTTAGTATGACAGTAGCTGTGTGACTTTGAGAAAAAAATTTATTCTTCTGAACTTCAGTTTTTTCCCCATGCAAAATGGGGAGGTGTTACTGTGTTGAGTGAAGAAAATATATGAAAATCCTTAGGGAATGGTGTCTGGGAAATAGTAGGTATTCAATAAATGATATTAATTATTATGATTAGCATCATTTTCATCATTTTTATAACTGGAAAGCTTGCAAAGATGACCTCACAGCCATTTTACCACAAGAAAGCAGTCTAACAAATGGTTTAAGACAAATTGCTATTTTTAATAGGGAGCTTCATTTACAGGGAATGAATTTTGAAAAAAAAATTAGGAAGTTAACCAGGGGCTATGACAAACTTAAGCACAAGGCTACATACATAGGTATTTCAGGCCAAACTTTTTCATTCAAGGAGATGCAGTCATGTGGAATAATTTGTCAATTAAGGTGGCCAGAGCAAATATTGTTGTCTCTATAAATGAGCTTTTGTGGCCAGCAAGACATTTTAATGATGTGTGAGCCAAGAGCAAGGGCTGCTAAGACAAAGCTGAGGTGGAAATGAGTCCCGAGGACAAGCATGTTAAGGAGAGTGGCCTTTTCCTGTCCAGCAATTCCTTATGTCATTATGATTCATCACTGGTGGTTTATAAAGGCAGTTAAATTGCCTCCTTTGGCTGTCAAATAGGAAAATAATTAATCAGTTCAAGTCTATAAATCATTTCTTGGTACTGGGTGTACTTTATACAGCTAGAAATCTCTTTGTGATTTGGCACTATGCTCCAGTGGGGATCCTGAGGAGTAACTGGGAAGCACCAGATACAGAAGCCTAAGTAATGAGCTGCATATTCATGGGTCTGCAGGCAGAGAACATTGATTCCGTTCTGGGACATGTTGCTTTGATTCTGTCTGACTGGTTAGGAGAAACACCCCACTTGTGTATCTGGCGTATGGTAGTCATTTAATATATTTGTTGAATGAGTGAATTTAAATGTTTTGTGTGTTTTGAATCCTTTGTATCAGAGCCCACCTACAGTGTCTGATAACTCTCTCCGGTGTATTCTGGGAAAATGAGATTTAAAAGGCAGTAATAATTATGTTCAGAAGATACTGGGTCAATACCCTGACTTGTTTGCTCAATTTTTATCGTCAGGGCATCATAGCTTCACTATAAACTCTGGTATGAAAGTTACAAATTGGGTTTTCATATTTTTCTAATAAAAGCCTTTTAAAATCATAATTTAATCACCTAACCCCCCTTGCTCCTAAGATCAAACACCTGGTAGTATCTATATCCTCATTTTTTAGAGGGGTGGGGGGAGGAACAGAGGGAGAGGGAGAGAGAGAATCTTAAGCAGGCTCCACACCCAGCACAGAACCCAACATGGGGCTCGATCTCATAAACCTGAGATCATGACCTGAGCTGAAATCAAGAGTCTGACACTTAACTGACTGACCCACCCAGGCACCCCTATATCCTCATATTTTTACTAGTAAAATTATCTTCATGATACTAATTAGTTTACCTCCTGTCTATCATATGAAGTAAAAGGTAAAAAGAACATTTTAGGACAAGTGAACAAGTATTTATCTAATTCTGTGATTATCAACCCTGGATCCACAGTTAGTGTATTTGATATTCTCTTCACATTCATCAAATACTCATTGGGCTGGGCGAATAGAGGTGAACTCTATTTTAAGAGTTACAAGAGTTAATAAGTTAACTTTTATTTTAAGAGACATGGTTCTGCTCTAATTGAGCTTGTTAGTAGAGGGGTAGGGAAAGCACAGAGATTAAACAAATAAACACATGGATAAGTCTATAATTAATAATTGCAATAAGTGATAAAAAGGAAAATAACAGAGACTGAAAAGTAGATCATTGGGGAAAGTCTACTTGAAGCCAAATAACATTGAGACTGGACCCTGAAGGTTAAGAAAAAGCCATCTAGGTGAAAAGTAGGAAAAAAAATCTCAGAGGAAATAGCATGTTTTGGCTTTGAGATGCCAAAGATCCTTGCAAGTTTAGGGAACAGAAAGAGAGCAGTATGGCTAGATCATAGGGAGTAGTGGGGAGAGGGAGGCAACATGAGATTTGGAAGGTAGGCAAGAGCCAGATAACACAGTGCCTTAGAAGGTTTTGGTCTTTATCCTTGGTCTTTATCCTAAGAGCAGGAGGATGTCATTGAATAATTTTCAGTAGGAAAATGTCACATTCCTTCTGACTTACATAAAAAAAAAAAAAAAAATCTTCCTCTGGATAGTCCATGGAAAATAAATGGAAGGAGGCAGAGAGATAAGTTAGGAGGCTATTGTAGCATCTCCAAGAATGATGATGGTGGCTTGAACTAGAGTGTTAGTAATAGAGATAGAAAAATGTGGACAGATTCAAGAGATATTGTAGAGATAGAAATGATTGGACTTTCTCATGATGATTCCTAGATTTTTGGTTTTAGTAATAGAGTAGACAGTAGTGCTATTTACTAAAATGGAGAAGACTAAAGGAGGCAAGATTTTTGTGGCAAGACTCAAGAGTTCTGTTTTGGCCATGTTTTATTTGAGATACCCATTAGACATCCTAGAGGAGATGTAGAGTAGGCAGTTGGATATATGAGTCTGGCATTCAGGGAGAAGTCTGGGATAGAAATACAAATTTTGGAGCTGTCTGCATGGTATGTATGGTAGGCTACAATGAAGTATTAAATTGTGTGGGGCAACTGATATTACTATAGGAGATCAATGCAAACTGCAACTTCTAGGCCTTATATTACATATTTCCTCCAGAGGACTATGACAGTGTAAGAAAGCTACTTGTCATGATTTTCCCAAACCTCGTCAAATTGTTAAATATCATGCATGATGTTTGTACCTGTATTTTTGCTTATATGTGGAGATGACATCCTGCGTTTAGCTGACATTTGAATCTCTCAGAGCTAGAGGAAAATAACATACTAAATATAGTCACTATTTATTATATATGTCAGGCACCATATTAATCACTTTAAATACATTTATTTCTAATCATTACCACAGCTCTAAAAAGAACAGGCCCCAATTTATAGATAAAGAAACTCAGACTCAAGAGGTTACATGACTTGCCCAAGGCCACACAGCAGGTATGCTGGTCTTTTCCCCATTCCAATCCAACACTTTGGGAAAAGTGACTCTAAATTTCTTTTCAAGGTTCTTCCAATTTCCTAAGTCTTTTAAAACCAAAGGAAGAGAAGATTGGGATATGCAAACTTGCTGCTAGATCTCCTCAATTTTGAATAAAAGCCTGCTAAGTTGGATTGTTGCAAGGGCCCTTTTATTGGACTTCTGGTGCATACATACAGCCTGTCGTTCTGTACCATTGCTTTCTGGTCATTATTCCTCCCACCCAGGTTTGTTGAGATAAAACTAATGTATAAGCTCTCTGATTATTCTGAAGCTGACTGTCTGCCTAGACTAGCAGGTGCCTTCATACCCTCTGGATACCTTGTTCTAAATTCTTAGTCTGAGGACTACTCCTAACAGGAGGACAAGTCCCTAAGTGTGGTACAATGAAAGGAGCATAGAACCTGGTACATAGTTGGTTCACAGTAAATGATAGCTACTATTAGTATAATTTTATCATCTCATTGAATGATAACTTAAAAGCCCTGTGGAATAGGTGTTAACTATTTTACTAGTGAGGAAATCAAGACTCAGCAAGGTTAAGTAACTTGTCTGAGGTCACACAGCAAGTAAGAGACTTAATTGGTATTTGAAGGCCATCTGTCTGATTCCTAAACTTATAATTCATGCATTCTCAAGTTTAGCGACCAAGTGAAGCCAGGGGACTGTTAGAGAACACAAGAAGGTAGAGTTAGATAGGCAAAGTAGACTTGATTATTGGAGGGCTTTGAAGGTCAGGGAGAATAACTCATATTCTTGGAATATTTAGGAAGATGTACCATGGAAAGTTAGACATTTTCCTAACTGATAAATAAGGTCCAGCTTTTGGACGTTGGGTCCTGTTTCCCAACTGAAATCCCTCACAAATGTACATAAGCTCTGCTCCTTCATCTATGCCTGTTAGAGCCCAGAAGGCTTTCCTTACCTTGTGCTGTCTGGTTTTCACACCTTCCTTTCTTGTAGTCCCTCATTTTAACTCAATTCAAGTAGGATTTTTCTGAATCTCTCTTTTCTGCAAAGCACTATCCTAGTTGCTGCTGCATTGATTGTTGGGGGCATGCAGGTGTGCCCCATTGAACCGACTGGCCTGTGTAAGTCTAGGAGGTGGGGAGAGCTAGGAAGAAAGATACTGGAGAGATAGCCAATGTCGTTTTCTTGGAGCTTCTGCAAGAGAGAACGTGTATTTATTTTGTCCTGTAACCAAATATTCTCCAGTTCTCAGAGCCTTTTTAAAAAACTAATCTATTTATTTCTACTCACTTGGAATTCTAGATACACAGACTTCTGATTTACCCAATAACATTTGCAAACAAGAAGTAGCTTCAGGAGTTGATAAGAACTGAAAGGGACTTTGGAGAGCATACAATCTTATAACCTTATTCTGTAGATGAGGAAGCAGAACCCAGAGAGGTTAATTTATGTGCCCCAAAGACAGTTTGGGAATAACTAAGCTGGGGCTTTTCCTAATACAGTGCTGCTTTCTACCACTTTCTACCACTCCATAGAACCTTTTTAGCTTAGTCCCAAGTCTTGCCTCAGAGGCTTTTTTATGCCAGATTTAATAGATGTCTTCATTATAATTGAAATATTTAAGTCAAATTAATGTAAGGCCTTCAGAGAGTTCTGCTGATCTGGTTTATAAAAGTCATTCAGGCAAAACTGTGGAAGTATATGGGATTTTTGACATTTTCCAGAAGCCATTAGCTTATATTCTTCAATAACTCTCAGAATTTATGATAAAAGAAGACAATTTCAAACTAACCTTGGCAGACTCCATACTTATCCCCTTTTGGTTGGTTCATAGGTCAGTTTTCTAATCCAGAGGCTTTTTTTGATCCTCAAAACATGCATCCTTCCTCAGAGATGATATCACTTCATGAACTTCTTCATGAACATTAAGGCCTATTAGCAGGGGCATACCAGGAAGTAGAGCTGAGGAAATCACTCCAGCAGCCTCCCTTGTTCTAGGTAATTGTGGCAGAGTGGAAAGAGTATAGGATTTAAAGTCAGAAAGATTTGGTTTAAAATTCTTTCTTTACCAGTAACTCACTGAGTGACCCTGGGCAAGTCATTGAACTTCTCTGAGCCTCTGTTTCTGCATATGTTTGTTTATCTTTGTCTTAAAGAGTTGTTGGGAGAATTTGAGATAACAGAGTAAATGACAGCTATTTCTGTTATTGCTATTGTCATTATGATTATTATTTACTACTCTTATGACCAGTCCTCCTAGTAATAGTACTACCAGTGCTACTACTATTACTATCATTAATTTACTTAGTGAGCTGCAAAGGAGGAAAATGTCCCCATGTATATATTGGCAGATGGAATCAGCTCAAGAGCAGAAAAGACTTGAGACAGGGTAAGACAAACAATGATAGAATAAAACAGTTCATAATAACACATTGCAAGCTAGAGAGTTCAAACAACCTATGAAATAAAAACAGTACCTTAGTTGAGTTATGGAAAATATAACATTATAAATTCATTTGTTGAAAAATAACCATTTCATTAAACTAGCCTGTAAGTTCCAACAGTGAGTGCAAGAATGGGCTAAATATCTTGATAGAAGTCTGCAAAGGGTGCTATGGAAGCCCAGAGGTTGAGAATATTCTAGAGACCAGGCAGAGTTGGGGAAATTTGGGCAGAGTGGGTGGGAAGGAGAAGCCAAAGAAGAGAGAGGTCACTGTAGAGTTGGGTTATTTTGGATTTGATATGTACTCATTTGTCGGACCTGTCCTCTAGACATTAAGTTTTCAAAGGAAAAAAAGAGCGACTTTTTTCCGCCTTCTTCATTTCTATCCTCTCCTTAGGACAATAAGCAAACTGGTTGTATATTCCATACCTGTGAATTAAGAGGGAATTCCTAATGTCACTGATAGACTTCTCAGTCTCTGGCAGACTAGTCAGTGTTCCTATCCCTTTACTAGATACAATAGGCTCCTATAAAGTGGTGTGTAAATGAAACGAGTAAATTAAATTTTGCTTTAAATAAACTGAGTAGTTCGCTATTTAATTCTGTAAATTAAAACATCATTTTCTAATCTTTTTTTCATATGCTCCCATTAAATTCCTCAACTTTGCTTAAGACAGCACCTATTTTTTTATTTACTTAAGTTTTATTTAAATAACTTCTAAATAGATTTTTCTTACATATATTTATTTTTAAATCAACTTTATTACCCCTGAAAAGTTTTAGTTAATCTCCTTTACCCCTGGTCCCAGGCAACCATATATCTACTTTTTGTCACTAGATATACTGGGGGAAAGCCACCCCCACCTCTTTTTACTTTAAATTAAAATTTTTATATACCAACCTTAAGGGTATATATGAATGATTACATAGACTAGGGAAAAATGCTGACCACATCATGCTTGCTTTAGAATGCTTCCTGGGGTCGTGGTAGTGGTAGTATTTTCAGAGAGGGAATTCTGGGAAAGACAATCTGTGGGGGCTGCAAAATAATGGGACTTTATTTATAGGAAGTCAGTTAATCATTTTCATACAAATTAAGTTATCAATTGTGTATTGGTACTCTCTTTTACTTTTTGTTAAAAATGTCACTTTTTTTTTTAAAGATTTTATTTTATTTATTTGACAGAGAGAGAGAGAGAGACAGCTAGAGAGGGAACACAAGCAGGGGGAGTGGGAGAGGGAGAAGCAGGCTCCCGGCCGAGCAGAGAGCCTGATGCGGGGCTCGATCCCAGGACCCTGGGATCATGACCTGAGCCGAAGGCAGACGCTTAATGACTGAGCCACCCAGGCGCCCCAAAAATGTCACTTTTAACCTTCATATGTCAAGGGTAGTTTATCAGAATGGGCACAGGACTTGCCATACAGACCAGGGTTTAAAATCTTGTTCCCATCTTGCCAGCTATATGAACCTAGACAAGGCACTTAGCTTCTCTGTAAAGTAGGAATAATAATATATTCCTTCTAGGATTATTGTGAGGATTAAAAGGAGATAATGTATAATAAATTCTGCCTAGCACAGAATAGCCATTAACAAATGCAGGTCCTTATAATCCCAAATCATAGACCATCAACAAGTATTTACTGAATACATAAAGTTCCTGATAATGTGCTAAGAGGCCCTGAGAGGATTCAGAGGAAGAGTAAGTTATAAGTATATGGAGTGATGAAACTAGATGAGGTCTTAGTCTAAACTCCTTTTACTAGAGATCAAGAGAATCTACAGAGGGATAAAGTGACTTGCTTGAGGTCAACAGCCAGTGTGTTCATCATCCATTTAATCAACAAATATTTACTGAGTATCTACTATACTCTTGGTATTGTTCTAGGGAATAAGGATTTAGCAGTAGCTAAAGAAAACCCAACTATCTTCATGGAGTGTACATTATAGTTGGGGAAGATAGGAAGATAGACAAGACAAGTGAGCACTGTGTGTGCATGTGCGCATGAGACAAAGAGACAGGGAGAGAGGGGGAGGTATGCTATGGGGGAAAATAAAGCATGATGTAAGAAATTTTGACTATATTTTACAGAATGGTCAGAGAAGGCCTCAGTGATACGGTGGTATTTGAACAGAGACATGACAGAAGTGAGGGAGTTAGCCATGCTGACATCTCAGAGATGGTTTTTCTAGGCAGCGAGGTAGCAAATGCAAAAGCTCTGGGTGGAAGACTTTAGATTTCAAGGAACAACAAGGAGGCCAGAGTGGCTGGAGCAGAGTGAGCAGTGGAGAGAGAATTAGGAGATGAGGTCAGAGAGGTGATGGTAGGGTCAGATCCTGTAGGGCTGTGTAGGCGATTGTAAAGATTTGGACATTCACTCTTTGATGAAAAGCCATTGGAGGGTTTTAAACAGAGGCTTGACATGGTTCAGTATATTTTAAAAAGAACATTCTGGATTCTGGGTGGGACACAGAGTAAAGGGGCAAAGGCTAGAATAGAGAGGCCAGTTAAGAGGCTATTGCTATAGTACAGAGGGAAGGTGATGGTGGCTTGAACTATAGTATTAGCAGCAAAGGTAATTTAATGTGATAGAATTCTGGTTATGTTTTGAAGGTAGAGCCAACAGTTTTTTTTTTGTTGTTGTTATATTGAATGTGAGTTATGAGAGAAAGAGACAAGTCACAAATAATTCCAGCTTTCTTGGCCTGTGTGACTAAAAAAAGTAGAGATTCTGATTATTGAGATGGGGAAGATTAAGAATCAGGAGTTCGGTTTTGTACATGTTACATTTGAAATATCTCTTAGACATCTAAGTGGAGACGTTAGATGAGCAGTTGAGTATGTGAGTTTAAGGGAGAAGTCCACCACGGAGAAAAACTTTTGGGAGTGAACAGCATATAAATGATAAGCAAATCCATGAAATCATTGAGGAATGTAGACAGAAAAAGAAATGCTCAAATCTATGCTCCTTTCACTATGCCACAATGTCTCTCCATGTGCTTGTCCTTGAGAGTATTCCTTCATTCCTTTGCATGGAATTTACTTGAGAGCTGTTGTGTGCCAGGCATTGTCTTAGGTGCTAAAACCCTAAAATAAATAAACATTAGTCTCTGCATTTAAGGACTCCATGGTCTAGTAGAGAAATGAGATGCATCAACAATGATAATACAGCACGTTTAGTGCTATAGTAGAATCATGTACAAAATATGGAAACCCAGAATTCATCTTGGGGGGAAGTGGGGATGGTGGAAGAAGTCTTTGCAAAGGAAGTGACTTTTGATAATGAAATTTCAATGATGAATAAAGATCCAGTAAACAAAAGCAAAACTTATCCAGAAATACTTCAGAGAGCTGAAATATTTGAGCATTGTTTTAAAAGATAGGTTATAATTTATCAAATGGACACATGGGAGAAGGGCTAGAGAGTTAGGAAAGGCCAGATGATTCAGGGTTCATGGATCCCATGATAAATCCTGGAGCTCAGATTTTATCTTGTAGATGGTTGATTGCTATAGAAGGCTTTTAAGTGGGGAAAAATTTTTATTATTACAGAACTCAATGGTGACAAATTGGGAAGGGGGAAAAGAAAGGATGTCAAGTGAATAACTTCCTCATTTTCTCCTTGGGTGATTGAGTTGATGGTTATGCTAAAGTCCTGGATTGTTGAAGCTCTAGTATTGAGTATGTCAGAAAGTATAGATCTCTTCCTCAAATTTGATTAAAGTTGAGTACCCTTATACTAGAGAAGTGAATATTGCATAACCAGATGCCTTACTAACACTTGATGAAGTTGGATTTTTCTGTAAGGGAACCATCCAAGTTCATTGAACTTTATTTTTCTATTAGGAACATTTCTTTTTTAGCTAAGGCAAAAGTGGGTCAAGTACTGGGACACATGGCTCTGAAGGGCCATCAGATGAGATCTACAGCTGGGCCCTTAGCCTCTCATAAAGACTGTTTCTGCCTATTTAAAACATCCTCTAGGCTTGATCAAAATCAAAACCATTTTGAAATGTAATGAATTATTTTATTTTGTGCTGAATTGCTACTTGTCAAAACCTCTTACATGGAACAGGATGTTTGAGAACTGAATTCACTGGGACCTTTGCGTGATATTTTGTGCTTAAAAAAAAAAGGAAATGAGAGTCTTACAGAACAGATATATTAGAGGTATATTTTTTCAATGACAAAATGCCTGCCTACTACCTTTAAATGTTTATTTACTCTTCATTAACTATTTGACAGAAAGTCAGGGGAAGCAAGAGTGAAACTTCAGCATGGAAGCCTGTGTCCAACTGAGTCATAATCCTTTTCAAGTTATCATGATGGATTTGTGGCATTTATGAAACAATCAAAAAGTTATCAGGAATATAAGTCAGAATTCTCAAACATAGGTCTTTTGTTTTGTTAAGAATCACTGGTGAAATCACTTAACTTTGCTAAGGAAACAAAGAGAATACCTGTTGGTCTTTATTTATTTTTAAATGTGCAATACTTACACACAGTAAAAACGGTCCAAACTACAAATATGTGTACACTAAAAAATCCCCTTTCTACCTCTAACCTCTGACCCAGATGCACTCATGCTTCCCAGTTTCTTGGATATCTTTCCAAAAATATTCTATTGCATGTAATAGTGGTTCTCAAAGTATGGCCCAAGGGCTCCTAGGAACTCCATGACCCTTTCATAAGATCCATGCAAGTTCAAAACTATTTTCATAATAATACTGATAAAATCACCAGTTATATTAACAAATATCTAACAATTCCACTTCCAGGAATTTTGTACTTAGACATAATGACGCCAGCAGTGTCTGAGAATACCTGATTCTTAAATCCTTGTCAACACAGTTTTTCCTCAAACATTTTGCTTTTGCCCAGCAGATAGGAGAAACATTTTATCTCATTGTAGGTTTATTTATCTTATTATGATTGTTGTTAAGCATGTCTTCATATATTTTAAAACCATTACATTTTACTTTTATGTAAACCATATATTTTCACTTCTTTAAAGAGAATCTCAGCACCTTGGTTCAGGTAATCTTTAAATTTCTGAATATAATTCTTAGACAAAGTAATGTAATCCTTCAGTTTTCCCTTTTGGAATGAACTTAGTACCTCAAACTCTACCAGTCCTTCAGCTCTGACATTTAGCCTCCAAACAGTAACAGATACAATTGAGCTATGTAAGAAGTTAGCTTAGAATGTTTACGTTACAGTGATTGAACTGTTTGTAATATAACTAAAACTAGAGGGTTGAGCAAAAGCAATTTGCAACAATAGATCATAATGTAATGAAAAACTTTCTTTTGATATAAGTGATGTGCTGTTTCCTTTACCTGTTCTTTGTGGAAAACAATGAGGCACATTATTCCTGGATCTGTCATCATTTCCTACAGTTCAGTGGACAAGTTCCTCAAGATCTTGTACTTTCTGTTTACCAGGGCTCTGCTTTCTTAGAGCCAAAGCAAAGGGAAATTTCTGTAGACTTTTATTAACAATCTTGAGCTTAGTAATAACTGGAGTAATTTCAGAAATGAGACTATTCCATGAAATAATAGGACTGCATTAGAGTCACTATCTTTTTTAATATGATGGGACTTCTCACCCAACACATATGTGAAGATTGTCTAACAAAGATCACAGCCACATAATTGACATGTCTGTTTTGAGTCCTCTGGTGGAATTGAGTCTGCAAAGGAGGACACAACAAAGGAAACTATGAGGAAGAGTCACAGCAACATAAAAGGTGATCAGGGCAAAGCACTGCTTTTTCAATGTCTATCTGCTGGGCTTATTTCGCAAAACATCTTTAGGAGCCTCCCAGTGCTAATTTTTAACAAAAGTAAGTCAAATGAAAAAGTAGATGGTTTACCTTTATTTCTTGCTTCATTCTTTAGTTGGCTATAATGACTGGAGAAATGTTATTTGTTTAGATATAATGATAGTGGAGAAGAGTGAATTGATTGATCAACAAATGTACAGGTTCTAGTAAGTGCCCACTATGTACTCAACCCTGTGTTAGGTGCTATATAAGACATGACACCTATTTTCAGGGGAAAAAATGTATAGGGGAAAATAGTCATTGAGCTCATATCAGGCACTTTGCTAAATCTTTTACACATGTTGTCTCATATAATGCTCAAAATAACTTTGTGAAGTAGATACTATTAGTTGTACTTAGTGGATATGCAGTTTAAGGCTTAGAGAAGAAGTTTGCCAAAGGAGACATGACTAATAAATGGCAGATTCAGGACGCAAATTTAAGTCCATTTGGCTCCAAAGTTTGTGTTCTTTCCATTGATCGTGTTATCTCAGGTTATGGAGATACATCTAATACAATTAAAATACTCAGAAAGGATTCTATGGTAAAGTTAAACATCCTGTGGTTGAGTGTGTGTGTGTATGTGTGTGTATGTGTGTGTTGAAGTGATTCAGTGTGAAGCAGAGTAATTAGCAGAAAACGCTCAGAAGTGAATGGGCTACAGTAGGCAGTTATGTGATTCAGGAGAATTAAGGGGAAGGGCATTCAAGACAGAGGCTGCAAAATGAGCACACTATCGAGGAAGGACCAAGCAGTATGTGTTTGTGGGATTAATCAATCTAACTTAAACATGAGGAGTTGTAGAAAATGAAGTTGGATAGGAAGGGTAGAGATAAATTATGGAGGACCTTAAAAGTTAAAGCATATAGCTTAGGCTTTTTGGACTTGGCAGTAGAGAACCATAGAAGGTTAGGTGGATTCCTTTGGCAGGTGGGTTTGGTGGCAGAATGACTACACCTGAGGTTATTGAAGTAGTCTGATGTGAGGTTAGGTGAGTGTCTTTTCACATGAAAGTATTTGAAAAAGATAGGTTTCTAAAGACATAATTTCTATATGCTTTAAATTGTTTTAGGTCAAACTGATTAGCTCTTGGTAAATGGGTAGGCAGATGTAAAGTGAATTCCATTACTTGGGGTATGTGTGAGTTAGTGATATCTAAATCACTAGGGCTAAATCTAGGGAAGCGTTTTTCAAACTGTGGATTATGACCCATTCATAGGTTATAAATCAGTGTTGAAGATTGTGATTGGTGTTTTTTAACTGAAATAGAAAATAGAATAGGATAGCATTGCAGGTGATAAAATAAAGTTTGTGAAATTTTATGTCAGTTATGTGTGTATGTGTGTGCACACATGTGTATTAAAGTCATGACATAAAATATATTTATTGCTATGGCTTGTGGGAGAAAAAAGTTTGAAACTGACCTAGAACGTAACACTGAATTACATCTTTTTTTTTCACCCACGTAAATTGTCATTGCCAAAGTCTGCATGATTGATTTGAACGTTAATTGACAAGCCCCATCACCATTCTTCTGTTCAGGACCTCTTTACCTCTTGCTCAGTCTATTTCTTACCACCCAAACAGACCTGTATGCCTTCAGTCTCACACTACCAATCCATTGTATACCCAGCTGCCAGATCAATCTTTCTAAAGCACTGCTTGCATGATATCATTCCCCTTTTCCAAAATAAAAAAAAAATGGTCCTTCATTAATTTATTTAATATTCATTCAGCATTTGCTAGCTGATCACCTAGGAAATGAAGCCCAACTCCTGGTTTAATAAGATACGCAAAACCTTTCATATTCTTGCTCCAGACTATCCTTCCAACTGTATTCATAACTATAACACAACAGAGACCCGGGGATCATCTTAACTGTACTACTTGTTCTTCCCAGAATACATGTATTTTTATTCCCCCATGCCATTCCCCGTTTACTTGTCCTTCTCATTCTTTGAGGTCCATGACAAATACTATCTCTTCTATCAAGCCTTTTATAACTCTGAATTTGCTGTGCATACTTAGTTTCTCCTCTGGATCCACACAATACTTTTTGCCACCCATGTGAGACTCATCACATTTTGTCTTGCATTATGTTAATCGGGTTTATTCCCTTTTCTAGATTGAAAAAAAAAAAAAAACTCTTGAAAGTGAGAGTCACTTCTTTTTCACCTCTGCAGTGGAAGTGGTACCTTGTATATAGTAGATGATCAGTAAACAACTGCTAAATAAATAAAAATACTGAATTCATGGAGTGCCTGGATGGCTTAGCTGGTTAAGTGTCTGACTCTTGATTTCGACTCAGGTCATGATCTCAGGATTATGAGTTTGAGCCCTGCATCAGGGTCCACACTGGGCATGGAGTCTGCTTGGGATTCTCTCTCTGCCTCCCCACCACTCCACTTGCACATGCGCACACTCTCTCTCTTAAAAAAAAAAAAAAAAAAAAAAAAACTGAATTCATGGCACAGTTTAGTATCTTTTTTTTTATTTAAGCACAATGACATTGTACAGTTCAGCAAAGTATTTTCCCAATATTTTTCTCAGTGTTACTAATATCATGAGACAGAATGGACCAAAAGAAAGAGTATTGGGCTAGGAATCAGAAGACCTCAACACTAGTTTTGGCTCTGTCACCAGAAAATTCTGTCACCTTTAATATGCCATTTGATCTCTCTGGCTCTTTTGGCTTAAGGTACTGATCCTATAAAAATATGGGGCTAGTCTAGTTAACTTAAGATCTTTAATAACATTTAATCCCAGGTTATTTACTATATGAATTTCATTCACCCAACAAATATTTATTAGGTCCTTCCTGGAGATACAGCATTGAACAAAACTATATACTTCCACGGACCTGACATTATGACAATTGAGACAAACAATAAATAAATAGAATATGATATAGTAAGTTAGTAATAAATGCTAAAATAAAAATAAAATAGGGCAAAGGGAGGAAGAATGACAGGAAAGGTCTCTCTGGGGAAGTAACATTTGACAGAAGTCTATATAAAAATGAGAGATCTGGGGGAGAAACCTTACCAGATAGATGCAACTGTTATGTGAAAGCCCTGAGATCAGAATGTGCTTTGCTCTTTGCAAGAACAAAATGAATAACAGTATGTCTGGGCCATAGAGAGCAAGAGGTTGAGTAGTAGGACATGAGGTCAGAGAGTGCTATGGACTTAATGTTTATGCCCCCACCATTTATATGTTAACACTTAATGCCCAATATGATGGTATTTGGAGGTGGGGCCTTTGAGTGGTTAGGTCTGGAGGGTGGAGCCCTCATGAATGGGATTAGCATCCTTATAAGAGAAGTCAGATGCCTATGAACTAGGAAGTGAGCCTTCACTAGACACTGAATCTGCTAGTGCCTTTTTCTTGGAATTCCTAGCCTCCAGAACTGTGAGAAATAAATTTCTGTTATTTATGTAATTCAGTCTATGGTATTTTGTTCTAGCAGCCCAGATGGCAGAAAATAGAGAAGTAGTCAAGGACTAGATCATATGGAGCCTTTTCAGTAGGGTAAGGAGTTAGAATGTTATTCGAAGCATAATGGGAAACCATTGGAAAACTTTAAGCAGGGGTGTGACATGATCTGCCTAACACTTTAAAATGATCACTCTGGCTGCCCTTAGAGAATAGATGGTAAGAGTGGAGTCAGGGAGACTGACTAGGAAGCTATTATAATAGTTTGTTCAAGAGATGATAATTGAGGCTGGTCACAAGCCATACGCTGCTGTGGTGAGAGGGTGTCAGGCTTCCTGAGGCAGCTGAGCAGCCATGCCAGCCTCAGAGCATGGAGGAGGAGGGGTGGGTACCACAGCCTGTGAGAGGGCACTGGAGCATGAGGTTGGAGAGAGGATCCATGGGTTCACCATAAGGCAGATAACGTCTGTTCCTGAACTGTCCCTAACTGCAGTGAAGCTTAGCCATGACAGCACAGGAGTGAAATACTTACACTTGGCCAGAGAAGACACAAACATCTTGTTCAGTGTGTAGTTTCACACCACTCCCACGGACAGCACTGGTATTCCACATGTTCTGGAGCATACAGTTCTAAGTAGCTCTCAGAAGTACCCATGTAGAGATCCTTTCTTCAAAATGTTAAATACGTCACTGTCTACTTTTATGAATGCCTTCACAGCTAGCAATTATACTCTGTACCCATTCTCCACACAAAATCCCAAGGACTTCCCGAATCTCCTGTGTATTTAGATGCAGCCTTTTCCCCATGCTTGCGGGAACTAGATTTCTGGCAGGAAGGATGGTGATTAGAACCTGAGAATCTGAGGGACCCCCAGACACCCTTGACCTTTAAAGGAGTCGTCTTTAATGAAATGAAGGGAGCATTTACAGATAATGAGAAGATATTCTCACAGTACCTTTGGAACCGACTCCTGCCCACCACGCATACTTGGTGATCTCTGGTGGCCATCCATTGTGCATCCCAGACCTCACATGGAAGCAACTTAAACAGTTCCATGCTATCCATTATCACTCCAGTAATGCTAGGTAATATTTCATTTTTAAAGTTTAATTAATGGTGGGATGATTAAGAGTTGACTTTTTTGCATACACTAAATGACATGGCTTCTCTCACATTTGGCAAAGAATTGTTTGCTCAAAGAACTATGTAAATTAGGTGATTCTTCAGTTAATGGATTGTCCCTCTCATTTACTTGGACGCTCATTCTGAAAGTCTACAGCAAAAACTCTTACGTGCCCAGCATGATAGTGACACCACCTCCTAAAGGAGGAGCCTCTGCTGCCACCCTCCCTCCCCTGCGTCTCAGCTTTATGATGTATAACATGGGAATAGTGGCTATTGTTTCCCTTCTAAGGCTGACAGGACCAGGAAAGATTGTAACCCCTGTTAGGGAAGTGCTCCGGAAATGGCAGTTGCCCTTACTAAACTTTGGATACTTGCTTTTTGATAAATTCCTTGTTTCAGATGTTATTGATAATAAAACACTAATGTGTGCATTTATAAATAAATAAAACACTTGCGTAAAATAAAAAAAGATATTTGATTAGACTAATTGATGGCAGTGGACATGGAGAGAAGTAGATTTAGGATATAATTTGTAGGGAAAATAGCCTGAACTTGTTAATGGGTTGGATATGGGGAATGAAGGAAAAGAGGGTATTAAGGGATGACTCTTAGATTTCTTGCTTAAGCAACTGGGTGGGATAGTGATACCATTTACTAAAATGGTGAAAACTGGGAGTGGGAGAGAATAAGTTGGAGGGTTCAGGCTGGAAATTGAATAAAGAGTTCAGTTTGTGATATGATAAATTGAAAATATCTTTTAGATATTTAAATGTAGAAGTAAAATACGTAATTGGATATATGAGTCATGAGTTTGGGGAGAATTCAGTACTGGAAATATAATTTCAAGGGCCGTCACTATATAAATAGGACCTCGGAAGTCATCTTAGCTAGGGAAGAAAAAATATATATACATATTCATAAACATACACCTGAGGTATAAAGAACTTCAACATTTGCACACTGAGTAGAAGAGTCAGCAAAGGAGAGTGAGAAAGAGGGGCCAATGAGTATGGATGTTACAGAAGCCAAGAGAAGGTACTGTTTTGAGTTGATGGAGTGATCATCTCTGGCAAATGCTGTTGAGAGTTTGAATAAGTTGAGGACTAAGAATAAATCATTATGTATGGCAACATATAGGTCATATGGACACCTTAACAAAAGTTCTTTTTAATGTGATGGTAGGGACAAAAGCCTAACAAGAATGGGTTAAAGACAGACTAAGAAATGAAAGGGGAGAAAATGAGTATAAACAACCGTTTTGAGAAATTTTGCTATGAAAGAGAAATTAAGGAATAGCTGAAGAAAGATGTGGACATCAAAGAGGCTTTTTGTTTTGATTTGCAGGAAGATAAGATACAATGCTGATAAGGTCCCTATCTTGTGAGAACTACGTGCAGTCCTACCATTCTCATGTACATATTAGATCATTTTTTTAAAATACACTTTATGCCTTAAGCACCACTGGTGACAGGTTTCATTTAAAAAATATCTCTTTTCCGGGGTGGCTGGGTAGCTCAGTGGGTTAAGGGTTTGCCTTCTGCTCATGATCCCAGGGTCCTGGGATTGAATCCTGCATGGCTCCCTGCTCAGTGTGGAGTCTGCTTCTCCCTCTGCCCCTCCCCCGACTTGTGTGCACGCTCTTTCTCTCTCAAAAATAAATAAATAAAAAATCTTTAAAAAATATCTCTTTTCCTTTATTTTTATTTTTCCCTTTCTTCCTCCCTCCATCCCTCCCTCCCTCCTTCCCTTCCTTTTCTCTCTCTCTTTCTTTTTCTCTCTCAATAAAAAAAAAAAAAAAGCCAAAATTCCCACTTGGCAAGTATTCACTGCTCTTTGAAATGCTTTGTATTCCCTTCTAAATGGAAATTCTCAAATCTATTTTGAAGGTACCAGGTTCATGAGAAAACAAAAACTACAAGCTACTGTTGCTGTATAATAAGATTGATCCTTTATTATGGCTGATATTCCACACTGTGGGTAAATAATTTATTTATTTTTTTAAGATTTTATTTATTTATTTGACAGAGAGAGACACAGCAAGAGAGGGAACACAAGCAGGGGAAGTGGGAGAGGGAGAAGCAGGCTTCCGCCGAGCAGGGAGCCTGATGTGGGGCTCGATCCCAGGACACTGGGATCATGACCTGAGTTGAAGGCAGACGCTTAATGACTGAGTCACCCAGGCACCCCTGTGGGTAAATAATTTAATTTATAACATTTAGAGATAACTTATAAAGGCCTAGGTTACAAAATTAAATGGGAGACCTGCAAGGGACATCTGCTTGGGGCAGAGGAATGTTATTTTTTCATACCATCATTGTATTTACTAAGACTGATAGGGAAATAACATTTTAAATCCAGCTTTTTAAAATTTTGAGTATTTTTCCTTTTCTTGCTTGAGCAATTAGATGGCATTCCTTATGATTACACAGGTTCAGTTCCTAACCCTTCAATTTTAACTACTTGGTGTGGAGTTGAAACGTTTCAAACATGGTATAGTGAACTCCCATATACCATTTGACAGAATAAATTTTTTTACACAGATGCACATTTTTTGCCTTACTTACTTTTTCATTCTTGATCTCTCTAATATCTATATCTATATAGATATAGATATATCTCTATGTAGATATCTAATTTGTAACATAAACATTATATATTATGATATATAATTATAACATTATGTATATATATATTTCTTCTGAACAATTTGAGAATTGAAGATATTATGCCCCTTTAATCATGTATACTTCAGTGTGTATTTGTTAAGAACAATCTAGTATTTTCTTACATATACCAAGGTACAGTTATCAAAGTCAGGAAATTTAACACTGATATATTACTTTTGTTTAATTAGAAGTCCATATTCAAATTTGGGTAATTGCTTTAATCATGTCTTTTATAGCCAACTTTTTCCCCTAATTCAGGATCAAATTCAGGAGCACACATTGCATTTAATTGTCATATCTATTTAGTCATCTTTAATCTGGAACAGTTTTTTAAGACTTTGTGTTCCTTGATTTTGAAAATTTGGAAAGTATAGACCAATTATTTTACACAACGCCCCTCAATTTGAGATTGCCTGATGTTTCCTCCTAATTAGGTTTAGGTTACGCATTTTTGGTAGGAATATCACTAAACGGAGATTGTGTCCTTTTCAGTGCATGTTATTAGGAGGCATATGATGTGGGTTTGATGACTTGGTAAGGTACTGTCTATCCTCCAGGTTTCTCCACAATGGAGTTAGTTTTTTTCCCTTTACAAATAATTAGCAATTTGTGGGGAGACATTTTGACATGTATATATTCTTTGTGTTATCAAACTTTTACCTACTAGTTTTAAGAATCTACTGATAGTTTTCTAACTCCAGCATTTCTTTTTCTATGAGTTGACATTTCACTATTAAGAAGTTTCCTTTCTCCCCTACTTATTTCATTATTTAAATCAATATGGACTCCTGGATTCTTATTTATTCAGTGGGTTATAGTCCTTTATAAATACCTTTTTGATATGCAAATTGTCCCAGAATTGGCCAGTAGGAACCTCTTCTGTCTGGTTCCTGTGTCTCTTTAGCACATCTGGTCTACATTTATCAAGCACTTTCTTACTTTATGGTGCAACAAGCTGTTCCAGGCTCGTATTATTCTTTCACTATTCCAGACTTAAAACCAGCTTTTTTTTTTTTCAGATGGGATTCTGATTACTTTTAGTGAGGAACAGTATTTAAAAAAACAAGATCTGGACACTAGATGTGCTCTTCCAATAAGCTGCATCATTGTTTCTAGTCCTCAGCAGACAGAATGAGAAAAGACATATTTTTCTATCTATTTATTAAAACTGTGAGTTCATACTGATACCTCCAATTTCATTCCAATACCACAGAGAACATTCTAGTCTTCCCCTTTTCCATATTTTTAACTTTTTACTAAGAGAAATGTGGCTCCCAGTATCCTCAGTAGATTTACTCAAGACTAGAATATATAGAAATTAGAATATACAGTATTTAGAATTGCTGACCCATTCCACTATGTTAAGGTAGCTTACAAAGAAGGATTTGATATTTGTTTACAGTTCTTTTTATTTTTGTTGACATAAAATATACATGATATGAGACACTTAAATCTTAAGTGTACAGTTCAATAAATTTTGGCCAATGGCTACAGCCATATTATCCACACCCCTATCAAGATTTAAACCATTTCATTTACCCCAGAAAGTTCTCCTGTGTCCCTTCCAAGTCAATGCCTCTCTTCTTTGTTGGGGTACTCAGTGTTCTGAGTTTTTTACCAGAGATTATTTTTGTCAATTCTAGAACTTTCTATAAATGGAAACATACACTAGGTAGTGTTTTATATCTGAGAAATTTGTCCATGTTATTGAGTGTATCAGCAGTTCATTCTCCTTTACTACTGAGTATCCATTCTCCTGTTGATGGATATTCGTGTTGTTTCTGTTTTTGAGAAATTACGAATAAAGCTGTGAACATTCTTGTACAAATCTTTTTATGAGCATATATTTTCATTCTTCTTTGGTAAATACCTAGTAGTAGAATTGCTGGTTCAAAGAATAGATGCATGTTGAACTTTAAAATAAACTGTTTAAAGTAAACTATTTTGCCAAAATGATTGTATCATTTTATTTCCCACGAACATTGTGTGAGAGTTCCAATAACTCTATATCCTTCCCTCATTTGGTATTCTCTTTGCCATCCTTTCATTCTTTTTCATTCTAGTAGGTAAGAGGTGGCATCTTATTGTGGTTTTAATTTCTATTTCCCCGATGACTAATCACAGATCTTCTCTTGTGAATGTCTTTTTAAATTTTAGGTTCCTCAATACATTTTTGGTTCATTTTTAAAAATTAAGATTTTTTTCCTTATCACTGGGTTGCAAAAGGAGCTTTTTTTCTTTTTCTTTTTTTTTTTTTTTTTTTTAATGAGAGGGAGCACAAGGGAGGGGCAGAGGGAGGGGGAGAGAGAGAATTTTAAGCAGGCTCCATGCCCAGCATAGAGCCCGACACAGGGCTTGATCCCACAACCCTGAGATCATGACCTGAGCCAAAATCAAGAGTCTGATGCTGAGCTGACTGAGCCACCCAGGTGCCCCTGTAAAAGGAGTTTTATATATATATAAATGTTTGATGGAATCTACAGTGAAACCATCTGGACCTGGATGTATTCTTTGTGGAAAGGTTTTTGTACTTGAATTTATTTGCTAGATCTAGGGCTATTCAGATTTTTCATTTCATTTTTTTCAGCTTCAGTAACTGTGTTTTTTAATTTGTCTATTTTATCTAAGTTTTTGAACTGGCATAAAGTTGTTTATAATATTACCTTATCCTTTTCATAGCTGTAGGATTTGTAATGCTATCCCCTTTTTCTTTCTGGTATTGGTAATTTGTGTTTTTTTTTCCTTTTTTGGCATCAGTCTCTCTAGAAGTTTATCAATTTTAGTTATCTTTTCAGACAGTCAAATTTTGGGCTTTACTGATTTTCTCTAGTGTTTTTCTACCTTAATTTCTTTCTTTTATTTTTTAATGAACTACCTTAATTTCTTTCTGCTATTCTCTTTATTATTTCCTTTCTTCTACTTACTTTAGGTTTAACTTTCTTATCTCTTCCTAGCTTCTTAAGCTAGAAATGTAGATAATTGATTTTAAATTTTTTTAGCATAAACATTTAAATGATAACATTTCCTCTAATAACTGTGTTAGCTGAGTCTCACAAATATTTACATGCTGTATTTTCATCATTATTCTGTTCAAAATATTTTTCAGTTATTATTGTGATTTCTTCTTTGGTTAATACCATGGAAATGTATTGTTTAATTTCCAAATATTAAGGCTTTTTAAGTTATCTTATTATTGTTATCATTTCTAATTTAATTCCACTGTGTTCAGAGAATATATTTGCAATATTTCAAATTTTCAAATTTATTGGGACATATTTTATGGCATATATCTATTTACTCCCCTTTATATATGTATTTATTATACTCTCCTTACATTTAATGTACTTACTGATACGCTTAAGTCTATGCCTTCCATTTGATATATATTTTCTATTTGTCCCATCCGGTTTTTGTTCTGTTCCTCCTTTCATGCCTTCTTGTGTGTGCGGGGATTGATCAAATATTTTTTACTAGGACATTTTAATTTCTTTTTGGCATTCAACTGTATTTCTTTACATTTACATTTGTTTTAGGTCGTTCTTTAGGGATTATAGCATATGTCTTTATTTTATCCCAGTGCACTTAAAGTTAATTTTCTACTTCTTATAAAATGAGAACTTTGCAACAGTATATTTTTATTTATCTACCCTCACCCTTTATATATATATGTATATATATAATTTATATTTGTATGTATATTTTATTTTATAGACATCATGACCCAATGCAATGTTATAATATTTAAAATTTAAGAGTTAGGAGGCAACTCCAAGTAAGTAAACAGGCAGCATCAAAAGGGGACAGTTCATAAACCAAGAGCTAGAGGGGAAATAGAAAAGCTGTGTAAAACAGACACAAGAAGTAAAAATTGATAGTCTACTGAGACCATGTTGTGTTAAGCAAAACTCTAAGAAGATCACTGCAACATAACACAGCAATTGCTTTTCTTAATGACATTGCATATAAAAAAGTGTTAAATATTAAGTATTAATCTGCAAATATAGTTTCCAAAGGCAGGTAAGTATAAAATAATATTTAGAAAGCTTTCAATTCCAAGGCTTTATCTGGAAAATTCACTTAGGTGAATCTATGTATTCCTTGATAATTCAAGATAATTGACTAGTAACTATCAATGTGTGCATGTTTGTATATGCATATTTAGATAGAAACAATATGTGTGTGTGAGTTCATTTGTGTGACATTGTTTGTAAGGAAATCGGGCAATGGAGTTACCAATTCAAGTGTCTCTTCTACTGCTGGTGGTGGTTGGGGTAAGTGACCTCTTTTATATATCATTTGAACATTTTCTTTACAAAATGACAATCTGAACCTTAGTTATTCCCTTAATACCTGGGTAGAGTGTGAAACAAAAGCATTATTTCCGGTTAGGACGAGACAACTTGACCGTAGTTGCAAAGAATGGGCAAGAACATGACACTAGAAAATGAAATCCACAATTCAGCTGAAGCAATGAGATGCATCCAATTCTCTTTTATTGGAAGTGTACATCATCTCATTTAGTATCTTGAGACTTTAAGAAGCCAGTTAAAGATGACTATGAATTATATGTTCTAGCGGTAGTGTCAATGGCTCAAAGTAGTTCCATTATGGAAAAAGACCTTTAATTTCCAACCCTAAGTGATATTATCAGATAACATATCCTTCCATTGTTCCCTGAGACAAGCTACTCTTTGTTCTTTGTTGGGAAATCTGTTTGGATACAGAAATAGTTGGCATGACATTTCCTGAAATTGTATAGCATTACACATGAGGAAGGCTCAGGAATTAATATGAAATCTTTGAATTTTTACGACTATGTTCAGGACTTTAAGAATTGTATAGATACTCTCAGAACTTTCTATATACATGGTAAATAGTTAAGATAAAAGGCAACTTAGGACCTTTGTTCCCCCCCATATGCCAAATATATTTTTCCTAGATTCAAACCATAGTTTAGTATCAATTGAATGAACAAAAACTATAAAATAATAAAAAATTAAGATTGTGAGAAACGAGCATTTCCACTAAACTACTTGACTTTGGAATATGTATTCATACAAATATTTTAATATTGTCAGAATCATGCAGCAGGCATTCTAAAAGCTTAGCATAAAGTTGTTCAAGTCCACATTCTGACCCAGTACCTCGTCAGTTCTGGGAACAGAATGGCTCAATTCTCTTTTTGCTGCCTCTTAGACTAGCCTGTGGTGAACTGCCTTAGGTCAAACCACTCCTGGAAGAAGGTTTCAGAAATCTTGCTTGGAACTTGTAAAAGTTAAGTAAGTCGTGATATGGGATTTTAACAAATAAAATAATTAAGTGGTGCCATAGGCATTCCTGATCAATGAACTTGGAACCTGGGAGATTAGAAATGATTTTAGGGCTCAGAATAATTTCAACAGCACATTAAGACTTGGTTCCTTTCATCTTGTAGCCCCATTTCTTGTCCTGGAAGAAAGCAGAGAAAAATTAGAGTTAAAAGATCTGCGGCTTAAGCTTGGTAGGAACATTTGCATACAGTCAGGTAGCTAAGCTCCTGGAGAGGTGCATCTCACTGTTACACTTTTTTTCATAATTTGTTTATTCTTCCATGTTATGCAAGGGACAACTAGAGGTACTTACCAGTGACATTACATTATACTTGGCTATTCTTTTTTTCAAAATGACATTTAATAACTTCCTGGAATGATCTCCCTCAAAAACCTCTATAACCTTTCTTTTGTGATGGTTTTTACAGATTTTGTTCAGGACTTGTGAAGGCAGCTGATTTAGTATGCAGTTTAATAATATAAATGCTTTATTATACATCAAATTTTAGGTAAATGCATGCATGGTGTGAAAGAGTGGGGGAGTAGAGGGATGGGGAGATCCAGATCCCACCAAACATTCACATTTTCAATGCTATGCTTTTCACTAAAGAAAAGTTGCTTTAGAAAACCCTTTGGCAGTGCATAAACCTTTGTTCTTAAGGCTTCAACAAGGATTATGTAACACTCCATTTATAGATGGGGATTTGGGCTCAAGTAAATTCTAATCAAAACCTATGTGGGGCATTGTTCCTTCCTTTATCTAAAATGCCCTGTTAACTAGTTTTCTGAATACATTGAATTATAATCTTGTATGAATTACATCTCTTTCAGAATCCAGATTAGATCTTAGCTGAAGAATAAAGTAAATGCCACAACAAGTATATTTAACTGTGACAAAATGGACTGTTACCTTTGATGCTGGTGTCTCCTTTAGTGGCTTCTTCCAGGGCCAGGATCTACATAATTTGCTCTTATTTACTTGAAAAAAATAACTAATATTGGTGATACTTGGGAGTGACCTTATTTTCTAGTGGATCTTGATATTTCCAAGGGTAATGATTAGTTTGACGCACTCTGGACTTTGAGAAAGGTTCTCTGTTTTCTGTGTATCCATATGAATATTTGTTTATGTTGATGAGGAGAACAAAGAAGTCCAGAGGCTCAACCATACTGTTTCAGTTCACACTGCAAGTTATAGGCAGTTGCATTTTTGTCAGTCTGGTGTTGTCTTCTGACTTATTAAGTCATTCACCATTTTCTCCCTTCTATTATTTTATATACCCCACCTCATTCTCCAAAAGGTAGGATCCAGCTTAGGAAAATACATAAAATATTGGAAATGGGGAAAAAGGAAATTAAGGGTGAGTAAGTGAAGATGAAACCAGGATAAGGTCAGTAAGATGCAAGCCACACACTGCTGTATGATTCACCTGTAGGTACAGAAGAACCTCTTTTAATATAGCCTGATGCAACTGGGGTCAGGATAGGGTGAGCTGATGGGGTTGGGGCACAAAAGTATCTGAAGTTTGTAACATTTCAGTGGCCATTTTAGTCTAGTTCTCTAAGGAAGAGTATCGGTCTCTCTGGAAAAGAGAAGGAAAAAGTGGGAAGCAGAAAGACTGCATTTTTTAAATTGTCAAATGAATCTATTTGTTGGAACAAAAAGAATTTAGTAGAAGACAGGCAGTCAAAATGAAGTTTTCTCCCCTCCCCCTTGAATCCCCTCAGAGTTATTTAGCTCTTCTAGTAAGAGGCTGTTGACTTGTTGAAAATGGCTAGTGACCAAAATGACAATTGGAATTTGAAACAAAAGTATATGTGCTTCCATTTACTTGTAGAAATAGAACGTCTCAATTATAAGTGTCAGTCCTTAGTCCAGAGTATTCCTTATTCTGTGCAGCTTTGGCCAGGTAAAGCAGCGTGGAGCATTAAACAGGAAATAACTTGACCTCAGATGCTGAGCCCTTGTACTCTGCCAGAATATGGTGATGTTTTCTTAGCCCATGCAGTTGGCTTTAAAGTCAGGCAAAAGCAATTTTGAACAGTTTTCCAGATACCTTTGAAACCTCAGAGCACTGGGTGTTATATGGAACTAATGAATGATGTACTATATGTTGGCTAACTGAATGTAATAAAAAAATTTTAAAAAAAAGAAGAAACCTCAGGGCCTTTGCACTTCATATTTCCTCAGCCTGGAGTGCTCTTCTATCGTATACCCATGTGGACAGCTCCCTTACATTTTCAAGTCTTTACTTACATGTTATCTCTTCAGTGAGGTTTTATTTGACCACCCCGTATAAAACCACATCCCCCTTCTTCAGCACAACCTTGCTTAATTTTGGTGGGGGAAACTTAACACCTTCTAATATAGGTTATAATTTACTTTCTTGTATTTTGTCTGCTTTTTTTTCACTAGAATGCAAGAACCATGTGGGCATATAATTTTATTTGCTTTATTTTAAAAATTGAGGTGAAATTCACATAACATAAAATTAACCATGTTAAAGTGCACAATTAGAACAATCACAGTTTCAGTGCAACCATTATGTCTATCTAGTTCTAAAACAATTTTTTATCCTCTCAAAAGGAAGTCTCATAGCCATTAAGCAGTCACTTGCCATCTCCCCTCACCACCTAGCCCCTGGCAATCACTAATCACCTGGAAGAAAGCAGAGACCATTTCTGACTATATGCTATTTTATAAGGCTGGTGAAAAACAGATGGAATTAATGCTCGGAAAATTGACCTGGTACAATAACAAGGGTATTAAAAAATAAATATAGCTGGCGATGGGCCATGATAGAAAAATCAGCTTATTAATCAAAGGAAAAAGGCATGAAATGAATGATGGCCAGGACTGTGTACTCATTAGGTGTCTGGCTTTAACCAGAAAAATGAAGCAACGATATGTAGGCAATTTGGTTATAATAAAGACATTGCAAAAACAGTTATTGATGAAACCGGCAGGAAAAAGAGAATCAGGAAATTTGAGTATTTAAATATGTAGGCTTTCCACCATAAGGAGAATTGGTTACTGTATGTTACAAACACTGCTCTCTGCTATAAAATGAGAAATTGATGAAGACAAAATCAAAGCAATACATGAGGAGGAAACTTACTCATAAGAGAGAAATTCAACTTCATCCATATCAAAATGTTTGGGCATGTTGTTGGGAGGCAGAGGCTAATGGGAGTGACAATGGGTAAAAACCAGAGGAGCAATTTAATGCCAGATTAAACTCATTTTTGCATTCATTGCCTAATGGCACAATTCATCTTCTACTGTTCAGTGACTCTTGAGTCTCCTGGAAGCAGATGCACTAGAAACATTGGGGGAGGGGGGTTATTGTTTTAAGCATTCAGTTTTAATCCGTAACTCAAGGGTGAAGATATCCAGTATTTTTTTTTTTTTGAGGTAAAAAATACATTGTTTAATTATAAAGCCAAATTTGAGATAGCCGGATTAAAAATCACTAGAGACTCTAATCTGGGCTTTACTAGTAATTAGCTTGGTGATTTCGGCTAGTAATTTACCCTTTTTCATCTGATGTTTTCATTTTACCTCGCCCATCCCATAGTGATTTTTCAAAGTAAAAATAGGCTGTTTGTTGAAAAACTTTTTGAAATAGAACTTAGCAACTTATAATTTTAATATTTACAAATATCTGTTTGACTTGTGAAAGTAAGAAAAAATACCCTTTCTTCTGGGGCTTAAATACTTATTAAGGATTTAATTGCTAGCATCAAATTCCTCTATAAAGTGCAGTTACTAGTGGTTCAAACTGGTTTTTTGATGTGGTTTGCAAATATGAAAAAGGTGCTGATTATGTTTATCCATTTTCACAGGGTTTCCACTCTTTCTGCTCTGAGCTGAATTAGTTTCTCATAGAGTCCTCAGCACCTTCTTGTATCCCTTCAGCTTGGGCCACAATATTTTCTCTGTATGTCTTATGATTTCAGAGGGACCAAGGTATTTTTAAAGAATTGTAATTAATTGCAATCCACATGTGGGGGAAGGGTCTTCTTACAAGAGGTTGGTCTGGAGAGGTAAACATAATCCAAGTCATGAAGTATCTTTTATGATAAGAGCCAGGTTAAGAAGTTTAGATATTTATTATTAAGGCATTCATAAGCCACTTAAGGGTTTTATGCAAGGTGTGATATTATCAGGTTTGCCTTTTCGAAAAATCACTCTACCTGACTTCTGGACTAAAGGAGGGAAAGACTGGAATGAAGAGACCAGTTAAGAGAAGAAAGATGATGATGATGTCTAAACTAAGGTGGTGACTGTGGGGAAGGAGAAAATAAATGGATTTGAGAAATATTGGGGAGGTAGAATCAATAGGACTTCATGAGTGATTAGATGTGGGAGATCAGGGAGAAAAAAGTAAAGATAACATCTAGGTTTTTGGTACCATTCATTTAAATTAAAAACCAAACAACCAACAAACAGTCAATTCACCTTGTAACCATATTTATTTGGAAAACTTTAGCTATTAGGTTTCTTTTTCTTTTCTTTCTTTTCTAAATGTTATTGGAGACTCAGTATGATACAATGAGTAGAAACACAGGTTGTAGAGTCAGATAGACCTGGGTTCAAACCCTGGTTCCACGCCTTACTCACTGTGTTATTTTAGGAAAGTTGCTTAACCTTTCTGTGCCTCCCTTGGCTTCCTCATCTATAATATGAGAATAACCATAATACCTATCTCATAGGGTTCTGATGAGGGAAAAATTAGTTAATCTACACAAAGTATTTAGAACAATGCCTGACATTTAATAAGTATTCAAGAAATGTCAGAAAATTTTATTGTTGTTGATATTATTATTATTATTAGTAGTAGTAGTAGTAGTAGTAGTAGTAGTAGTAGTAGTTTTAGACAATTTCACAAATGCTACCTAAGGCTATATTTCTTATTTTCAATACCTTTCAAGTACCCACGTTTAGAATATGAATGAACATCAGTGATATCTTACATCCCCATAGGCACCTTGACGATAAGATTTGGGAAGAAAGGGGACAAAAAGGATGAAAAGTGTTTTCAGGTGCAATTGTAAATTGCACCCCAAACCATGAGATACCTAGGAATAAATCTAACCAAAAAGGCAAAGAATCTGTACTCAGAAAACTATAAAATACTCATTAAAGAAGTTGAGGAAGACGCAAAGAAATGAAAAATATTCCATGCTCATGGATTGGAAGAACAAATATTGTGAAAATGTCTATGCTACCTAGAGCAATCTACACATTTAATGCAATCCCTATCAAAACACCATCCACTTTTTTCAAAGAAATGGAACAAATAATCCTAAAATTTGTATGGAACCAGAAAAGACCCCGAATAGCCAGAGGAACGTTGAAAAAGAAAAGCGAAGCTGGTGGCATCACAATTCCAGACTTCAAGCTCTAGTACAAAACTGTAATCATCAAGACAGTATGGTACTGGCACAAAAACAGACACATAGATCAATGTAACAGAATGGAGAGCCCAGAAATGGACCCTCAACTCTGTGGTCAACTAATCTTCGACAAAGAAGGAAAGAATATCCAATGGAAAAAAGACAAATGGTGTTGGGAAAATTGGACAGCCACATGCAGAAGAATGAAACTGGACCATTCTCTTACACCACACACAAAAATAGACTCAAAACAGTTGAAAGACCTAAATGTGAGACAGGAATCCATCAAAATCCTTGAGGAGAACACAGGCAGCAACCTCTTCAACCTCAGCCGCAGCAACTTCTTCCTAGAAACATCGCCAAAGGCAAGGGAAGCAAGGGCAAACATGAACTATTGGGACTTCATCAAGATAAAAAGCTTTTGCACAGCAAAGGATACAGTCAACAAAACTGAAAAATAACCGACAGAATGGGAGAAGATATTTGCAAATGACATATCAGATAAAGGGCTAGTATCCAAAATCTATAAAGGACTTATCAAACCCAACACCCAAGAACAACTAATCCAATGAAGAAATGGGCAGAAGACATGAACAGACATTTCTGCAAAGAAGACATCCAAATGGCCAACAGACACATGAAAAAGTGCTCAACATCACTCAGCATCAAGGAAATCCCAGTCAAAACCTCAATGAGATACCATCTCACACCAGTTAGAATGACTAAAATTAACAAGTCAGGAAACAACAGATGTTGGCAAGGATGCGGAGAAAGGGGAACCGTCCTACACTGTTGGTGGGAATGCAAGCTGGTGCTGCCACTCTGGGAAACAGTATGGAGGCTCCTCAAAAAGTTGAAAATAGAGCTACCCTATGACCCAGCAACTGCACTCCTGGGTATTTACCACAAAGATACAAATGTAGTGATCCAAAGGGGTATGTGCACCCCGATGTTTATAGCAGCAATGTCCACAATAGCCAAATTATGGAAAGAGCCAAGATGTCCTTCAACAGATGAATGGATAAAGAAGAGTTGGTATATATATACCATGGAATATTATGCAGCTATCAAAAAATTGAAATCTTGCCATTTGCAATGACGTGGATGGAACTAGAGGGTGTTATGCTGAGCGAAATAAGTCAATCAGAGAAAGACAAGTATCATATGATCTCACTGATATGAGGATTTTAAGAAACAAGACAGAGGATCATAGGGGAAGGGAGGGAAAAATGAAACAAGATGAAACCAGAGAGGGAGACAAACCATAAGAGACTCTTAATCTCAGGAAGCAAACTGAGTGTTGCTGGATTGGAGGGGGGTGGAAGGGATGGGGTGGCTGGGTGATAGACACTGGGGAGGGTATGTAATATGGTGAGCACTGTGAATTGTGTAAGACTAATGAATCACAGACCTGTACCCCTGAAACAAATAATACATTGTATGTTAATAAAAAAATTAAAAAAAGAAAAGTGTATTTTCAGTCCCCTATTTTTTTATTTTTTAAAGGTTTTATTTATTTATTTGAGAGAGAGAGAGAGAGAGAGAAAGAATGAGAAAGAGAGCACAAGAAGGGGGAGGGTCAGAGGGAGAAGCAGACTCCCCACTGAGCAGGGAGCCTGATGTGGGACTCAATCTCAGGACTCCAGGATCATGACCTGAGCTGAAGGCTGTCGCTCAACCAACTGAGCCACGCAGGCACCCCTCAGTCCTCTATTTAAAGTAAAAAATCATGTTTGGTGCTCATTCAACTGAGTGATTTGGGTTTGTCTTCACCAGCATTCTTTACTGAATGTAAGTAAGTAGACTAAAGTTTCTCTGAAGTGGCCTTTCCTTTTTTCTTTCCCTCCCCTAAGAACTAACAGCATTAATATAACTTGAGTGGCAGAAATAAAATTGTAAACAAGACAGAACTTATTCTGTGAGGTAGCTGCTATTATTTCCATTTCACAGATGAGGAAACTAGAGCTTAGTAAAGTTAAACAGCTTGCTTATAGTCATACAGATAGTGTTACAGTTGGGATTCAACTTAAACAGTAAGCATTTTGTAAATTACTACGTGATGAGCACTCTTAGGTACTATATGGGAGGGATATAAGTCCCTGACCTCTTAGAGTTTTATATTAGAGAACTATACAAGATTGTGCAGAAGCAGGGGCCAGGCTATGTGGTACAGCTAGTAAGCACTATCAAAATAAAGAGAAAGAAGATGTCTCTGGCGTTTGTTAAGTCAGGGAAGGCTTTTTGGAAGAGATGGAGCCTGAGGTCGCTTTCAAAGGAAAATATAAGAAATAAATTGTTTGAAGTTGGAGGTAGTCAAGAGAGGATTATTCCAAGCAGAATCAAGAATTGAGTGAAGACACAGAAAGAGGAATGAATATAGTATGTGCTGAAAGGATTCATCATGACCTGTTCACTGTAGAGAGCAGCAGAGTGAAGTAGAGTATGGCAGGGTAAGCTAAGCAGATAGATGGCCTTGAATGCCAATGTCAGCGGTTTCTCTCTGCTTTAGAGTTCTTTATTGAATAAGCAAATTTCTCCTTGTCCCACTGTTGTTATCCATCAAGCTGAATATGAGATATATTGGCTTTCCAACATGCTGCTATATATTGTTTGTAAGGGGAAATGTGACATGATGAGTTGAGATGTCGAAAGGCAATCATAGCCATCAATGCAAAATGAAACTCGACTCAAGCTGCTAGGATTTTCATGCTCACCAGCCGCCCAAAGTTACACTATTTAATATTTTAAATTATACTTTTTTTTTTTTCTCCTTTCTCTAACGGGCCTCTGTTTCTTTCAATGTTCTGCAAGTTCTAGCAGCTCCAGCTGTTGCTGTCACACTTAATAAGGCCTTCGCAGAGCTTAGATATTGTGCCGCTGCCCCAACTTTCCCACAGCCCAGGAAAGGAGCTTTGAGATGAGCTGTTCTTTCTGTATCACTTGATGTTTAGGTTTCAACCTGACAAAGATCCCAGGTTGACCTGCCACTTACTCAGCTATCAGTGAGAGGGTAAGAATCAGTAAGCTTAGTTCCCTCTAATGCAAGGTCACTCACAAAGCTGGTAGCTTGTCGAATTGCATGAAATGATCCAAGCTAGCACAAAGCTCCCAATGTATCAAATGTCGGTGCCCGCATTTGCAAAGTCAGGCATCCGAACTGTGCCTGGTATGAAGCATTAGGCGGTGGTTCTAGGAAGTTGAGCTCAAGGGCGGGAACATCATAACTTTGGAATTATTGGCATTGACATGGTTGTTTTCACCCATTGTGATGGGAATATGTTCATGAAAGAAGCAAGATGATTCTAAAATGTGTCATGCAATTATGAACTATTGGGGGATTAAAAAGAGTGCTCTCATGCTTGCTTTCTTGCTACTGATTTTTTATTCCCTATTTTACTTTATGGTAGTCTATATGTCAGTCAAATAAAAATATAATTGGTAGTTTACTATTTGGTGATTTTACTGCTGCTTGTACAAAATATACAGATGTCCTAAAATGTGTAAAATGCCACAAATGAGATGCACATGTAGTAGAAATAACACTGTGCACACTCATACATACACAAACACATAGGAGTCTGATCTTGGCGAGACTCAGAGAACACTTGGCTGACAGTTTTAATAAGCAGTCATGGAAAAGAATGCAAGCAAAAAAAGCAAACCTCACATTTCCATTGATGAAATACTAGAATGGCTTATGTTCTCAAAAATGGAAAGGGGTTGATCTGAAATATAGGGAGATATGGATAGATATGTGTGTATACATATATATATGCATCTATATGTGTGAGTGTGTGTGTACAGATATCAATATGAATAAAAATACATATACATATTGTATATGTGTGAGTGTGTATGAAGTTCACACTGACACAGAAGATGGCTGGGAGCCATGGGAAGAAGCATTTAGTGCCAGAGCTTGATTTGAACCCTGTCCTCCTGACTTGTGAGACCGTGCTCCACACCTGTGCACCATCTCTATCTTTGCACAGGAAAGTCCTCAGTCTCTGGAAAATCTTTCCATCTATCTCTGCCTGGGAAATCCTGATCCATCCCTCAGGGTCCAGCTCAGATGCAGCCTCATCTATGAAACCTCCCCACCTTTACCGTCTGATCTCACGTCCCCTACCCTCAGGAGATATGACCTCTCCTGTGGCTATGGGATGGGGGTGGGACATCAGCTTTGGGGTGTTGGAGACATTGGGATGGGAGCAAGTTGACAAAAAGGATTAGAGGTTTGCACTCAGAATTTGTGCTTTGTAGTCATAACAACCACCCCTGGTGATTCTCATTATTGGGCAAGTTTGGGAAATGCTGACATAGTCTTTTCCCCTCAATTAATAGAAGAGACAACTGAGGATCAGAGAGGGGGAATTAAGTTGCTCAAGATCACACAGTCATTTAGTGACAGAACCAAGACTAGCATGCAGATAGCTCACTATCCCTTTAGTCCAGTTATGTACCCCTTTATATTATATTGCCATAGCAGGACCAGCTACAGAATTTATAGGGCCTAGTGTAAAATGAAAATGCAGGTCCCCTTGTTAAAAAATTATTCAACATTTAAAGACAGCAAAAGCAGAGCATTAAACCAAGCACAGGGCCCTTCTACATACAGAGCCCTGTGCAACTGCATAGATCACAGACCCATGAAGCTGGCTCTGTCCACAGAGAATGTTGACTTTATCTTGTATGTGATAGGTCTTTCTATAAATATTTATTGGATTAGTGGATGGATCAGATTAACACCTCTCATTTGCCAGGAATCTATGAGAGTGGGAACTAGGCAAATATGTTTTGATGTAAACATAGGAGAGAAGAAAAATAAGTATGGAACATGAGACATAAGGTTACCAACATTTGTATTGGGATATCTGCATGAGTTTCATGCATCAGTTGAGGTTGCTACAAGGGCTGTCCAGTATAAGCAATTCCTAAGTAACCAGCACAGAATCTAAGACTGGTAAGAACAATGAATTTCAAACACTTGGGAACCGTGATTGGGGAAGATTTTGCAGCCATATCAGGCCAGGGGGCTAGGAGGAAAAAGGAAAAAATACCTACTGGACAACTGTATGTATTTAACAAATAATGGTTTGGGGTACAAAAATAAATCTTTTGAGTTTATTAAATCCAATCTGCCTGGAGAATTGTGTAGTGGAGCTCCCTTGGTAAAGCTTAGACCCAAAGAATAATCAAAGCTTTTCTGAGATGTCTGGAATTACTGATCCTTATTCAACCATTGAACCTCTGAAAGTCATAACTGCTATGGAATATTGTCTGGGTGGTTCATGTTATCTCGTTAGGTCACAGATTCTTAATTTATGTTTGTATTAATTTTCTATTGCTATATAACAAATAACCACAAACTTATTGGCTTTTAAGCCACCTATTTTTCATCCCAGTTTCTGTAAGTCAGAAGTCCATACACAGCGTAACTGGTTTCTCTGATCAGAGTATCATAAGGCTAAAATCAAGTTGATGTGTAGTCTGGGTTCTCATCTGGAGCTTGAAGTCCTCTTCCAAGCTCATTCATGTTGATGAAATTATGTTCATTGTGGTTATAGGATAGAGGTCTCCATTTTCTTTTTTTCTTTTCTTTTTTTTTTAAAGATTTTATTTATTTATTTGACAGAGAGAGAGAGAGCGAGAGCAGGAACACAAGCAGGGGGAGTGGGAGAGGGAGAAGCAGGCTTCCCGCCGAACAGGGAGCCCGATGTGGGACTCGATCCCAGGACCCTGGGATCATGACCTGAGCCGAAGGCAGACGCTTAACGACTGAGCCACCCAGGCGCCCAGAGGTCTCCATTTTCATTCTTACTGTCACCTGAGGGGCCATTCCCAGCTTCTAGAGGCTGTCCTCAGGTCTAGTTTCATAGCTCTCTGAATAGACAGTTCCTAAATGGTTATTTGCTTTCTTTCAGACCAGTAGGAGAGCATCTCCGCTGCTTAGAATTTCTCTGACTTCCCCAGTCTTTTAATGTTTCACCTAATTATGTCAGGCTTAACCAGGATAATCTCCCTTTTTGTTAGCTCAAAGTCAACTGATTAGGGACCTTAATCTCACCTGCAATATTCCTTTGCAACATAACATAAGCTAATCATGAAAGTGGTATCCTATCATATTCACAAAGAGGACTATATAAGTTGTGTACACCAGGGTTCAGGATTCTTAAAGGCCATCTTAGAATTCTGCCTACCACAATATCCATGAATGAACCTTGGAGGCATACCTAAAAATCGTATAAAATGTCATGCAAAAATTTATGTGGCTGTGTATTTTTCCTGGGAGACAGTTACCAGCTTTCATCAAGGGAGGTCCATGACCCAAATGCCATTAAGAACAACTGGTATGCCAGATAATATGCATTGGCAAGAAGTGACCTAGAACCAAATACTTATTTCTGAAAGAATTATACTTGTGTCTCTTCACAGAACCAAATAATTCAAGTGTGGTTATTTTAAAAAGATTATTTTTTTGAGATAGAAAGAGCATGAGTCAGGGGGAGGGGCAGAGGGAAAGGGAGAAGTAGGCTCCCCACTGAGCACGGAGGAGCCTGACTCAGGACTCAATCCCAGGACCCCAGGATCATGACCTGAGCCAAAGGCAGACATTTGACCAACTTAGCCAGCTAGGAGCCCCTCAATTCTGGTGCTTATTAAGATGAGAGAGGAAGGGAGGCCGGTTAGCTCAGTTGGTTAGAGCGTGGTGCTAATAAGATGAGAGAGGAAATGGCTCAATTTTCACTTAAAACATACCGTTTTTGTGCAATTTTGTTTTAAACCAATAACTAATGGACATTTCAAACAGATTTTATTATTGTGTTTGTTTGTTTTTAAATTTACCATTGAGGAAGCATCTCCTACTCTATCATATTTGCCTGGGTCTCCACTCTCCTCCATCTGGCTGGCTTTAACAGTTTGGCCAATGGCAAGGAGTTAAGTCAGATATATTTTACTGCCCTGTTAGATATTAGCTATGGCAGAAAATCAACAGTGCTAAATGCATTATATTTCATTTCCTATCATTTTCCAAATTATTTCACATGAAGCTTGGGGCCTTCTGGCTAATCTGTAAGCAACTTGATTGAGGACGGAAATCAAGTCCTGTGCTATGTTCTGTCTACCATGATACTGAGCAGAGAATAAGCCCTTAATAAATATTCAGTGAATTCACTTTGATTCAGCAAATAATTTTGAGGTATTGTGTGCAGGAACTGTAACAAAGGATACAACAAAATTCTGTGCCTCGAGTTTAAAATCTAGGGAGTATATGATAATCACAACCCAAAGATTGTAATGTGATGCAAGGTTGGAACACTGCCAAGTGGGAGGCATAAGCAAAGTATCAGGCCAGATCACATGTCACATCTGATGGGGGCTACAGGGGCTAGACAGAGTACTGAGTCAGAGAATAGCAAAGCAGAGGAGGTGAAATTTGCAATGTGTGAATAGAAATGGAATATAGAGAGAAGACTTTCAAGTGTAAGAAGGGATAAGGAAACAAGAAAATCATGCTTCAGGTAAATGGATGTATTTTACGTGCTCATTGTGGCCCGCACTTCCCCTGCGTTTTCTGACTGGATTCTTTTATCTCTTCTCTACTTGCTCAAATGGAAATATCCTTCATGGTCCGGTTTTAAATGTCAGCATCTCCATGTAACTTTTCTGTTCAGTCAGGCCAGAAAGAATCTTCCCTTTCTCCAAAATGCCGTAGTATGTTATCTACATCTCTCTCAGGTCACTTTCTGCTCTTTAGGATAGTTTTTGTATATGCTCATTTTTATCTACTCTACCACCACTAATAAAAAATCCCTTTAATTTGTATTGCAATTTGTGTTTAAAAAGCAATTTCACATACATTGTTCTATTGTTCCCTTGGTTGCAGATGAAAAAAAAAAAAAAAAAAAAACAACAAACCAAACCTCAGAAAGCTCCAGACTTTACTGTTAGCAAGTAATTAAGCCAGGATATGAGTCTAAGGTTCAGAATTCACACCTAGTGTGTCTTTTTGATTTTGTTTTCACCACATCATTCTTTGTGTGCATGTGTATATAAAAATAGCTATGAAGGTGACAAAAATGATTTTTGCTGATATTTAAAATGTTGCTAGTCCTGACCACTTTACTTCAGATGTCCGGTGAAAATGTCATTTAACTCATGTGACAGATCCACCTAAGTCATCTTCCTCACAAGCAAATTATGGGAAAGGGTGAGTCTAACTCAGTTTCATATCCCTACATTTCTTTTAAATGGATCTTTAATACATATTCTCAATATTTTATAATGATATAATTTAAATACTATAAAATTTACCCATTTTAAGTGTACGATGACTAAATGTTTTTTTTTATATATATCTTTTTTGTGGTTATTGACCATTTATATATCTTCTTTGGAGAAATGTCAGTTCAGATCTTTGCCCATTTTTTATTAGAATGTCATTTTATTCTCTGAGTTTTAAGAGTCCATTATGTACAATGGATAAATGTTCTTTATCAGATATATGATTTGCAAATTATTTTCTCCCAGTCCATGACTTGTCTTCATTTAATTATTGGTGACCTTTGAGGCAGTACTTTTTATTTATTATTGAATTAGAATTGACATAAAATGTTGTATTATTTTCAAGTGTGTAACATATTGATTCATCAGTTCTATACATTACTCAGTGTTTGCCATTGTAAGTGCAGTTCCCATCTGTCACCATATAACATTATTACAATATTATTGACTATAAATTTTTTAAAGATTTATTTATTTTAGAGAAAGAGAGAGTGGGGGGAGGGGCAGAGGGAGAGAATCTTCAGGTAGACTCCCCGCTGAGTGCAGAGCCTGACATAGAGCTCCTTCTCAGGACCTATGAGATCATGAACTGAGCTGAAACCAAGAGTTGGATGCTTAACCAACTGAACCACCCAGGCTCCCCCACTATAAAACTTTTGATGAAGTCCAATTGACTTAATTTTTTGGTCACTTGTGCTTTTGATGTCCTGTCTAAGAAATCTTTGCCTAACTCAGAATTACAAAGATTTACTCCAGTGTTTTCTTCTAAGAGTTTTATAGTTCTATATCTTTTGCCTTCAGGTCTAGGGTCCATTTTGAGTACACATTTGTGTATGGTATGAGGTAGAGGTCTAAATTAATCCTTTTGCATTGGCCCAGTACCACTTTTTTTAAAAAAGACTATGCTTTTCCCAGTTAAATGCCCTTTCACTTTTGTTAAATGTTTATTGACCATAAATGTAAGGGTTTCTTTTTGTTTCATTGATCTATCTATCCTTAAGAAAGTGTAAGTCATTTGACTGTTCTTCTTTTCCAATTGTTCTGGCTCTTCTAGAGTCTTTGCCTTTCCATGCAAATTTTAGAGTTAATTCAGCAGTTTCTGCTCAAAGAAAGCCTACTGGAATTTTGATTGAAATTATGTTGAATTTATAGATAAAGTGGAGGATAACTGTGGTCTTAATATTGAACCTTCAATCCGTGGATATCAAATGCCTCTCCATTTATTTAGATCTTCTTAAACTATACATTTTTCTTAAATGAGTACATAAATGAAATACTTTTTTCTGTCAAATAGTGAAGTCTCCAATTTTGTCCTAGCAAAGGTTCTGTGTATAAGAAAAGACAATTCTGGATGGTAGGCTATACAAATTGTATTGTCTAGCATTTTTTGAGAACTTGACCAAAGTTCAGTGATTATTTTGTTGTATTCATTCATTCATTCATTCATGAGTAATTAATGAATGGGAGAGGAAAAGAAGGTTGGGTGGAAAAGTCCTAGGTTGTCCAACAGTCTAAGGAAGGTTTCACAAGGCCACAGTGAGTCCTCAAGCCAAAATCAGCTAACAAGGTGTTTTCTGTCTCCCAGGAATGGACCTGCCTTTCTATACCTGCCATGCTCAGTCAGTGCTTGGGAGAAGCCTGTGGAACACATGGCCTCAACACCAGTGTGGTGATGAATTTCAGGACATAGTAGCTAGAGTCCTTGGTCAATTACATTTCCTATAGTTGTAGGTTTGTGAGGTGCATTCTCATGACCATTACAATACATGACCAAGGAATACACATCTTCCTTTCCAGGAGCTTCAAAAGAAGGATCTGGTCACTCTGGCCATGAACCAGTTTCCCTTGATGTTCAGTCATACTGTATCCCTAATACTATGCAATATAGATTCTCCTACATTCATGCTGACACTGCATTCATGTGCTTGACTGAGTCATGATTGTTTCTGAAGAAGTAGCAAGGAAAATGTGACTGGACCTTAGCAAAATTGATTATGTCAGTTCTAGCAGTAGGTCCTGCTAAAGAATTGTCCAGATAAATTATATATGAGATTCCCTCTTTATACCTGTGTGCTTCTTGCTGTTTGACCAGGAAAGCAGACTAAATAGGAAGTCTATAGGAGCTGGAGGGAGGGCTTGTTTTCAGAGGATGTAGACTTTGTACCCATTGAGATGAATGTCATGGAAAGGGTTAGTTTAAGGAAATAGATGAGAAACATGACCTTGGAAACAGCATGTAGATAGAATAGAGAGGCTACTGAAAAGATGTATTCCCTATAGTAGGCACTTTAGTGGCAGATCATCTTCGAATTATATATTTAAATGGGCAAACTTTAGGAAAGCATACTTTCTCATGTATGTTTTCAATTCTTCATATCTCTAAAAATCAATCTTCTGTTGAAGGTGACTTACTAATGAATCACATACTATCATGTAATTATAAGCTTCTTTCCATTATGATGTCTTTTCAGACTCCAGCAAAGACAAGAGATGAGTTGTGAAGTGGAACATTCTTAAATTAAGACAGTGAAAAAAAATAAAGTATCAACACTACAACTATGAAAGAAGCAGAATTACTATCTGAGGCAAAGAATTTAGTTTAATCTAAATAGTTTATCTGGTCCCTTTATCAGATTTTTTTCTGAATCTAGAAGGAAGCTGTACCAGTTCTCAGATTGCCCCATACTCTCAAAAAAAAAAAAAAAAAAAAGTCATTACCATATCAAAAATATAATCAACCATTTTTGGAAACCATGGGGAACCTCACCATTTTAAAGTAAAGTTATGTTTTACTTTGTATGATTTCAACTGTTCTGATTACATTTTAGTTTAGTAGCTTAATTCTCATGGCTCTAACCCATCCTAATATACTTAACACAAAATAGATTGTATTGAGTCAAATTTTACCAACTTATAATGGAGAAGAGATTTTAACTTGTTATGGTTTTGCCATGAGAATGGATGGAATAAGTATACTAATTTATTCTGTTTCTTCTTGGTTTATATCTGCTTTCTTCAGTCTGGCCTTGCCATGAATGTCACAAGCAACAAAACCCTACAGAATTCAGTTGAGGGTTGAGACAGCTAATTATGATTGAATTATTGAATGGTGTTTATCAAAGCTCTATTCCTGGCAGGTCACTGCTGCCATAGCAAAGGCTATTTTTCTTTGTTGATTGACTATAGGTTCAGTCTTTAGAAAATATTTGGTTATAGATTCTCATTCAAAGCTCATTAATCAACAGAATTCATATATTGTTGAAATGACTCAGGGCCTAGAAGTGTTGGCTTATGCCCATTTGCTGCTTCAACTGTTGATTTGTGATTATAATATGCTCATTTTGCATAGCATTAGATGCAGTTTAGTAGATCATGAGAACTGGGAAGAACCTTAGAGATCATCTGGTCCAACCTTCCCATATTTTACCAAGCAGGAAACTGTGTGGCCCAAGTCACAAGGAAGTAAGTGGGAGCAAAACTCTCTTGGGCCTGAATTTATATCTCTAGACTCCTACTCTGGTACTTATTCTACCTTTTCAGTTTCTTAAGTGGCCTGGTCTGAAGTGAGTTAATCACATATTTGGTAGCTACATGGAAATTGAAAGTGAACATTATCTGAGGTAAGCAACTGTTTAACTTCAAACTGAAAATCAAGAGAGAAGGGGCACCTGGGTGGCTCAGTTCGTCAAGCAGACAACTCTTGATTTCAGCTCAGGTCATGATCTCAGGGTCCTGGGATTGAGCCCTGAGTCCTGGGCTCTGCACTCAGGAGGGAGTCTGCTTGAAATTCTCTCCCTCTGCCCCTCCCTCTGCTCATACTCTCTCTCTCTCTCTTTAAAATAAATAAATCAATCTTTAAAAAAAAGAAAATTAAGACAGCAAATGGCTATGAATAGAGTAGGATGAAATTTCTCAAATTCATTGTGGAAAACTGAAGTCTATTTCACAGGAATTATTTCAGGTTGTTGATCATAGGTTCATGACACCTGATTTGGAACTGAATCTCTGGGCCTGCACTGTCCTTCATATATGGCTTTTAAGTACTTGAAATGCGGTTACTCCAAATTGAAATAGATGAACTGTGAGTGTAAACTGCACAACGAGTTTCAAAATATTAGTACAAAAGTGATGTAAAATATCTTATTAATATTGTAATATATATTGAAATTATAACATTTGAATATATTAGGTTAATTAAATTTATTACTAAAATTAATCTCACACATTTCTTTTTACTTTTTTAATGTGGCTACTAGAAAATTTTACATTACATATGTGGCTCACATTATATTCTGTTGGACAACACTTATCCAGATTGTTGCTACTCAAAGTATGGTTCATGGACTATCAGTGTTGGCATTTCCTGAGAGTTTGATATAAATGTAGTTTTATGTCCACCAAACATATGGAATCTGAATCTGCATTTCAACAAGATTCCCAGGGTGATTTCTGTGCACATTACAGCTTGATAAATACTGATCTGGCACATGCATTCCTTACTCAGATACTTCCTAGTTCTCCATGTAGAACTTGTTGGATCCCTTCTGCCCTAACATGTGGCAGTTAGGGCCAGGCAACCCAAGACATGCTGGCCCTAACCTCTGGTATATTTTTAAGCTACCTTTATGTGCTAACGTCTTCTGCTCTCAAAGAATCCTACCTTTCTTTCATACAAACATGATTCTTACTAATAAATCAGCAGTAATGAAGGCAGGAACTCCAAAAGGCCAAAGATAAAAAGTGAAAATGCTGTTGATACCCAAATCTGTTTCCTTCTCAGGTATCTCTCCTACTTCTACATCTGGACAGGTAACTGTCTGTTTTATATTTACCTCTGGCATACTACTAGAATCGCAATACAAGGCATCCAAAATGAAATTTATTACCTTACCTATAAAGTATGCTTCCTTCTACATTTCCTGTTCTGATGAATATCACCACATCTACCTATATACCCAAGTGAGACCTGGAAGTTATAATTAATAATCCTTCTTTCACTGCTCTGTCTAAACCTGAAATCCAGTTGGTTACATAGAATGGTCAGTTTGCCTCAGATCTCTCTCTTGAATTTGTTCCTTCTTTCCATTTCAATTGTCTAATGCAGAGTTTTTATTAAATCTTGCCTGAATTATTATACTAGCATCTTTCCTAATCTTCTGCCTCTAGTTCCTCTCCTTTTTAAGCCATCTTCTACATTACAGTCATAAATACCTTTCTCATATACAAATCTGATCATGCCTGAAACCCTTTCCTGACATCTCAATAGCTCTATCTCCTTATAAAATGGGATTAATAATAGTACCTATGTCAAAGGCTTGCTGTGATAATTAAATAAGTTAATGTATGTAAAGGGTTTAAGAACAGTGCCTGGCACAGAGTAATCACTATGTATGTTCTAACTTATATTATAATTATTATTCAAGGCCCTTTACAACCTATGACCCCAACTGCTTTTCTAATGAAACCAATGTTCTATCCATTTCTTAGAACATCCAAAACATTTTTATGGTTTATGTGTGTTCCCTCATACTGTTTGCTATGCCTGGAATATACTTTATTTTCATGCCTAGAAAAATCCTACTTCCTTTTTTTTTTTTTTTTGGCTTGAGTTGGTTTCTGGCCTTCAAGGCTTCTTTTGGATGACAAAAATTTACCTATACCCCATGCTTGCCTATTGAAATACATCTGTGAACTGAGGTTATCTAATGCTGGAAGCTTATATATTCCATCTGGTAAATGTATGATGTTGTCCAAATGGAATATGTGGCAACATTTCAGATTTTGTTCCCATGAACATTCAAACAAAAGTAACCAAAGCTCTCCCAGACGGTGAATTGAACAGCTAATTTTTGTAAACAGAACAGCAGGTGGTTTCCTAATTTACCCAAACTCAGAGGAAAAAAAGTCATTTGTGACCTTCATATAGACACAGACAGATTAAAAAAAAAATTGGTCATCCTATTTATATATAAAGTTTTAAAGCACTCTTACTTGGTGTTTTTCTCCTGTTTCATTTGAAATAATTAATTCCAGTTAGAATTACAGACATAACTTGCTTTATAAAATATATCTATTCTAGAAGAGATATAGTTCAATGGAATCACTTCTAATAAAATATCTTAATGTTGTTAAGGAAATTTGAAATTTAAAGAAACCTGATAGTGACTACTACCAGGATATCACCTCCTAACTTAAAGTTTCCTTAATGTGAACTCTGACAACATGCATTAGCATCCCTTGAAGGTGCCTATTAAACTTCCCAAATCCTCAGCAGTACCCCAGACCAATAAAGTAGAATCTCTGAGGGCAGGTCCTGAAATCTTCATTTTTAATAAGCCTTCCCCCAAGTAATGCAGATGTATATAAATGTTTAAAAACCACTGAGCTCAGTCTGCATTTGCTGTTTATTTCCAACAGGAACCTTGTACTATAATTCATTTGTATTGCTATGGTGATTCTTTGAACATGCATTACTCCTTTTGCCTACTTGTCTTTGCTTGTGCTGGTTCTGCCTTTGATTCATTCTCTATCTTGCCATTGTCTCTTTTTCTCATCTTTTACTATTTTATTTGCTTTTCAAATATTCTCTACTTAAAAATGCTTTCTCTGGATTCTGCTGTTGGGAGCAATCTCTCTCCTGCTAAACAGTTAGTTTGTACCACTCATGAAATCCTACATGTATTGATTTGAGCTCCCTGGCATATGAATTAGTATTAGTCTTATCTCTTCTAGGATGAACCTCAGTGTCTTATTCACCACTCAATGGCATATGGCATTTATATGGCAAAAACATGCAAGAAAACTTGAAAGGTAGTTTATTAGAGAAAAAGTGACTGCCTTTTTATTGGAAGCTTTCTTAAAATGAAGCATTGGCACAATTCAGCAGGCTAGCTGGATGCCAGGGTGAATCCTTGAAACAAAGGTGTGACTTGGTATAGCTTGGTAGAATGAAGTCTAAAGATACAAGCTTCTAGACCTGGTCCGCCCAGCCTACCCTTCGCTTTGTTCTTTTGCCTCCTGTATTCTATGCGATTCTGTGTTGTTTCTCTCAGTTTGGTGATCTTACCTGGATGTCTCTGCAAAGAATTTGGTCCTTGACGCCTTTTTCCCTGATCCTGGACTCATTCTTACCCATATTAGTTCTACCATAGCTATTTAGTGGGCAGGGCCAGATCCCTTCTTGTAATAGGTATATGTATGCAAGTAAGGAGATGCATTGCTTTAGTTCCTAGCTCCTGGCCTAATTATTTCAAACTTAGAAAAAAAAGCCATGGCATTGAACCAGGACAGAGATTTTAAATGAATGTCTGAGGTATCCAAGCATGTGAGAGCACAGACACATACATATAAAACCCATTTATATTGGATATAAAAACTTAGATGAAAATCTTTCCAGATCCCTTCTTGTAATAGGTATATGTATGCAAGTAAGGAAATGCATCTGCCATTTGATGACTAAGGTAACTCAGAGCTAACTGGTGCCACAGAGCTGTGTCACAAAGAGCTCCCCTCAGTGGGTATCTCTGAAATAAGGAAAAAAGTAGTTGCTTAGTCCTGATGCCTTTCTTCTAGCAGTCACAGCATTGCTTTAGTTCCTAGCTCCTGGCCTAATTATTTCAAACTTAGAAAAAAAAACCCATGGCATTAAACCAGGACAGAGATTTTAAATGAATGTCTGAGGTATCCAAGCATGTGAGAGCACAGACACATACATATAAAACCCATTTATATTGGATATAAAAACTTAGATGAAAATCTTTCCAGTCGACTACCTCAAATAGTTGAATCCATTTTTAATAAATGTTGTGCTGTTTTGGGAAAACCACCTTTGAGTTGGGACCAGAAAGGATAGAATGTGGTGAAATGGTCGAAAATAGAGGATTCCCTGGAAAGCACACACTAAACTTTAATGTTGCCTGCTCTACCAAAACTTCTACATTGAAAATTCTGGTCTCACTACACAATAGCAGAAACCACGGGTGGGAGAAAATGTCCTTCATTTTTCTCTGGAAACATCTTTTTGTTCTAACACAAAAGAATGTTTGCCAATAAAAATGCACACCCAAATGAGTACAGTTATTGGATGAGATTAAATGTTTCTCATTTAGAGGTTTCATGGCTGTTATGAAGAAAATTTCTACAGCCCTTCACAAACCTTGAAACTGCCTGATTGAAACTGATGGAAATCAACTGAGTTATAATACTGGTGAAAAGCCACACATTTCCCACTTTGAAAATATAAGTGATCAGAGAGCCATTTAGCTCAAAAGAAAATGATTGTCATCCAAGCAGGAGATTTGTTGAGCCTTACCAAACAGATCAGGTAAAGTTGTAAAATGATAGCATCGCTCACTTAAACACTGCAGTTATAATTAAGACACCCAGTTACTGAGATGCTCTTGTCCTGAAAAGGGCTCTGATGTGGCCTGATTTTCTTGTCTTCTCTGCTATGGATCCTTTCAAGGAATCATTTATTTATTCAATAAATCTTTATTGCATGCCTATTATGTACCAAACAATTTGATAGTCTTTTAAGACTATGCTATTCCTTACAGCTTTCACATACCTTGGATTCTGTGGTACTATATTTTCCTGGTTCTGCTCTTTAGTCGCAAATGCAGCATTCTCTTTCTCTATTTACCTCTAACGTGTAGCCTTGTTCCCCAAGGCTTTATTCTTCGTTCTTTTCTCTTCTTGTTCTACACCCTCTCTGGGTAACATCCCATATTCAGCATGACTCCTAAAATCTCCAACTCTTAACTCTGGCTTCTCTCCTGAAATCTAGATAAACACTTCCAGCTGCCCTATTGGCAAAGTTGTCATGGTTACTCTGTTGATACCCTCTTTATAATCCAAATGACACATATTATCTTCTACCTAATCCCTATTTTTGATGCAATTTTTTCCTTCTCATCATACATCAAATGATTTCAAAACTTGTTAATTCTACCTTTCCTGTGTATTCTCTCCTTTCCATTCCTATTTCCAACACCTTAGTTTAGACCACTAATTACAAACTGGTAGCCGTAGGCCAGATGTGTTTGTTTCAACAGCAAAATGTTTCATTTTTTAATGCAACTGCCTCTGTGCTCATCAAACTAAGTATACTTTTAATCCCCTTTATCTAGTTCACCCATTCCCCCCCACCCAGTCCTCTCTGGCAACCCCCAATTTGTTCTCTCTATTTAAGAGTCTGGTTTTTGCTTGTCTCTTTTTCCCTTGGTTCATTTATTTTTTTTCTTAAATTCAACATATGAGTGATGAGTGAAATCATATGGTATTTGTCATTCTCTGACTGACTTATTTCACTTAACATTATACACTCTAAGTCCATCCATATTGTTGCAAATGACAAGATTTCATTCCTTTTTTATGGCTAAGTAATACTTCATTATATATGTACCATCTTCTTTATCCATTCATCTTTCAATGAACACTTGGGTTGCTTCCATATCTTGGTTGTTGTAAATAATGCTGTGATAAGCATAAGGGTGCATATGTGTTTTTGAATTAGTGTTTTCATTTTCATTGGGTAAATACCCAGTAGTGGAATTACTGGATCATATGGTAGTTTTGTTTTTAATTTTTTGAGAAACCTCCATACTGTTTTCCACAGTGGCTACATCAGTTTGCATTCCCATCAAAATTGCATGAGGATACCTTTTTCTCTACATCCTCTCCAACACTTGTTATTTCTTTTTTTTTTTAAGATTTTATTTATTTATTTTAGAGAGAGAGAGTGAGTGCAAGCACAGGGAGAAGCAGAGAGAGAGGGAGAGAGAATCAGAAGCAGACTCCATGCTGAGTGTGGGGCCTGATGTGGGGCTCGATCCCACAACCGCAAGATCATGACCTGAGCCAAAACCAAGAGTTAGATGCTTAACTGACTGAGCCACCCAAATGCCCCCCAACACTTGTTATTTCTTTTCTTTTTGATTTTAGCCATTCACAGGTGTAAAATGATATCCCATTGTGGTTTTAATTTGCATTTCCCTGATGATTAGCAATGTTGAGCATCTTTTCATGTCTCTGTTGACTATCAGGATGTCTTCTTTGGAAAATGTCTATTCGGGTACTCTGCCCATTTTTTAATTGGATTATTTGTGTTTGTGTGTGTGTGTTGAGTTCTATAATTTCTTTATATATTTTGGATATTAACCCCTTATTGGATATATCATTTGCAAGTATCTTCTCTCATTCAGTTTTAGGTTTTTGATTGTTTCCTTCACTGTGCAGAAGCTTTTTATTTTGGTGTAGTCCCAATAGTTTAATTTTGCTTTTGTTTCCCTTGCCAGAGGAGGCATATCTAAAAAAATGTTTCTATAGCCAATGTCAAAGAAATTACTGCCTATATTTTCTTATAGGAATTTTATGGCGTCAGGTCTCACATTTAGGCCTTTAATCCATTTTGAGTTTATTTTTGTGTGTGGTGTAAGAAGTGGTCCAGTTTTGGGGCGCCTGGGTGGCTCAGATGGTTAAGCGTCTGCCTTCGGCTCAGGTCATGATCCCAGGGTCCTGGGATCGAGCCCCACATCGGGGTCCTGGCTCGGCCGGGAGTCTGCTTCTCCCTCTCCCTCTGCCTCTCCCACTGCTCATGCTCTCTCTCTCTCTGTATCTCTGTGTCTCAAATGAATAAATAAAATTTAAAAAAAAAAAAAAAAAAAAAAAAAGAAGTGGTCCAGTTTCATTCTTTTACATGTAGCTGTCCAGCTTTCCCAGCACCATTTGTTGGAATGACTGTCTTTTCCCAATGTATATTGTTGCCTTATTTTTCAGATTAATTGGCCATAAAAGCATCGGTTTATTTCTGGACTATCTGTTCTTTTCCACTGATGTGTCTATTTTTGTGCCAGCACCATACTGTTGTGATTACTACAGCTTTGAAGTATATTTTAAAATCTGGAATTGTGATACCTCCAGCTTTGTTATTCAATTTCAAGATTGTTTTGGCTATTTGAGGTCTTTTGTGCTTCTATACAAATTTTAGGAATATTCTAGTTCTGTTGGTAGTTTGATAGAGGTTAACTTAAATCTGTAGATTGCTTTGGGTGATATGGACATTTTAATGATATTGGTTCTGGTGTCCATGAGCATGAAATATCTTCCCATTTGTTTACATCATCTTTAATTTTTTTCATCAATTTTTATAGTTTTTTGAGTACAGATCTTTCACCTCCTTGGTTAAGTTTATTCCTAGGTATTTTATTCTTTTTGGTGCAAGTATAAATGCAACTGTTTTTTTCCTCTTTCTGCTACTTTATTATTAGTGTATAGAAGTGCAACAGATTTCTTTATATTTATTTTGTATCCTGTGACATTACTGAATGCATTTGTCAGTTCTAGCAGTTTTTTGGTGGAGTCTTTAGGGTTTTCTATATATAATATCATGTCATCTACAAATAGAGAAAGTTTTCTTTCTTCCTTACCAATCTGGATGTATTTTATTTCTTTTTCATGTCTAACTGCTGTGGCTAAGACTTCCAATACTATGTGGAATAAAAGCGGTAAAAGTAGACATCCTTGTCTTGTTTCTGATCTTAGAGGATTAGCTCTCTTTTACCGTTGAGTATGGTATTAGTTATGTGTTTTTCATATATTGCCATTATTAGGTTGAGATATGTTCTCCTTAAACCTACTTTGTTGAGAGCTTTTATCATGAATTGATGTTGTACTTTGTCAAATGCTTTTTATGCATCTATTGAAATGATTGTGAGGTTTTTATCTTTTCTCTTGTTAATGTGATTTATCATGTTGATTGATTTGTGAATATTAAACCACCCTTGCATCACAGGAATAAAACCCACTTGATAGTGGTGAATTTTTTTTTTTGTGCATTGTTGGATTCAGTTTGCTAATATTTTGTTGAGGATATTTGCATTTATGTTCATCAGAGATATTGGCCTGCAGTTTTATTTCTTTATAGTGTCTTTATCTGGTTTTGGTATTAGGGTAATGCTGGCCTCATATAATGAATTTGGAAGCTTTCCTTCCTCTTCTATTTTTTTGGAAAAGTTTAAGAAGAATAGATATTAACCTTTCTTTAAATGTTTGGTAGAATTCACCTGTGAAGCCATGTCATCCTTTTTGTTTGTTGGGATTTTTTTTGTTGTTTCTTGGGAGTTTTTTGATTTCTGATTCAATTTCATTGCTAGTAATTGGTCTGCTCAAATTTTCTATTTCTTCCTGATTCGGTTTTGGAAGATTATTTGTTTTTAGGAATTCATCCATTTTTTTCCTAGGTTGTCTTATTTGTTTGCATATAATTTTTTGTAATATTCTCTTATAATCCTTTTTATTTCTATTGTGTCTGTTGTTATTTCTCCTCCTTCATTTCTGACTTTACTTATTTGATTCTTCTTTCTTCTTTTTTGTTTAGTCTGGCTAAGAGATTATCAATTTGTTTATTTTTTCAGAGAACCAGCTCCTAGTTTCATTGATCTGTTCTATTGTTGTTTTAGTCTCTATTTCATTTATTTCTGCTCAATCTTTTTTTTTTTTTAAAGATTTTATTTATTTATTTATTAGAGAGCGAGCGAGAGAGAAACAGCATGAGAGAGGAGAGGGTCAGAAGGAGAAGCAGGCTCCCCGCTGAGCCGGGAGCCCGATGTGGGACTCGATCCCAGGACCCTGGGATCATGACCTGAGCCGAAGGCAGTCGCTTAACCAACTGAGCCACCCAGGCACCCTATTTCTGCTCAATCTTATTTATTTTCTTCCTTATACTGGATTTGGGTTTTGTTTATTCCTCTTTTTCTAGCTCCTTTAGGTATAAGGTTAGGTTGTTTGAGATTTTTCCTGCTTCTTGAGGTAGGCTTGTATTTTTAAAATTTATTTATTTGGTTTTTTTAAAATTCCAGTATAAGTAATGTACAGTGTTATATTAGTTTCGGGTGTACAATTTAGTGATTCAACAATTTTATAAATTACTCAGTGCTCATCACAATAAGTGTACTTGTAATTCCTTTCACCTCTTTCACCCATTCCCCCACTCACCTCCCCTCTGGTAACCATCAGTTTGTTTTACTGTTTGTATCTTTTTTTTCTTTGTTTTGTTTCTTAAATTCCACAATGAGAAAAATCATATGGTATTTGTCTTTCTCTGACTGACTTATTGTGCTTAGCATTATACTTTCTAGATCCATCCATGTTGTTTCAGATGGCAAGATTTCATTCTTTACAGCTGAGTAATATTCCACTGTGTGTGTGTTTGTGTGTGTATCACATCTTCTTTATCCATTCATCTCTTGATGGACATTTGGATGTGAGGTAGGCCTATATTGCTGTAATCTTCCCTCTTAAAACAGCTTTTTCTGCATCCCTGAGGTTTTGCAACATTCTGTTTTCATTTTCATTTGTCTCCATGTATTTTTTTGATTTCCTCTTTAATTTCTTGGTTGACCCATCCTTTTTTTAGTAGCATGTTATTTAGGCTCCATGCGTCTGTGTTCCTTCCAGATTTTCTCTTGTCATTGATTTCTAGTTTCATACTGCTGTGGTCAGAAAAGATGCATGATATGATTTCAATATTTTTGAATTTATTCAGACTTGTTTTCTGGCCTAACATGTGATCTGTCCCGGAGAACATTCCATGCACACTTGAAAAGAATGTGTATTCCACTGTTACTGGAAGGAATGTTCTGAATATGTCTGTTAGGTCTATCTGGTCCAATGTGTCATTTAAAGTAATTGTTTCCATGCTAATTTTCTGTCTGGATGATCTGTCCATTGATGTAAGTGGGGTGTTTAAGTCACCAGCTACAACTGTATTATTACCCATTAGTTCCTTTGTGTTTGTTATTAACTGTTTTTATATATTTAGTTGCTCCCATGTTGGGTGCATAAATATTTACAATTGTCATATCTTGTTGGATTGTTCCCTTTATGATTATGTAGCATCCTCCTTTGTCTCTTGTTATAGTCTTTGTTTTAAAGTCTACTTTGTCTTATATATGTATTGCTACCTCAGCTTTCTTCTTGCTTTATGTTTGCATGGTAAATGTTTTTCCATCCCTTCACTTTCAGTCTGCATGTGTCCTCAGGTCTGAAGTGAATCTCTTGTAGGCAGCATTTCGATGGGTCTTGTTTTTTTCATTCATTCAGTAACCCTATGTCTTTTGAAGATTTTATTTATTTATTTATTTGTCAGAGAGAGAGATAGTGAGAGAGAGCACAAGCAGTGGGGAGAGGGAGAAGCAGGCTTTCCGCTGAGCAGGGAGCCTGATGTGGGGTTTGAACCCAGGACCCAAGGATCATAACCTGAGCCAAAGGCAGATGCTTAACCAACTGAGCCACCCAGGCGCCCCACCCTATGTCTTTTGATTGGAGCATTTGGTCCATTTACATTCAAAGTAATTATTGATAGATAGGTACTTGTTGCCTTTTTTTTTTTTTTTTTTAACTTGTTTTCTGGTGGTTTTTGTAATTCTTCTCTGTTCCTTTCTTCTTTTGCTCTCTTCCCTAGTGGTTTCATGGCTTTCTTTAGTGATATACTTGGATTCTTTTCTCTTTACTTTTTGTGTTGTCTATACAGGTTTTTCATTTGTTGTTACCATTAGGTTCATATATAACATCTTATGCATATAGCAGTCTGTATTAAGTTGATGGTCACTTAAGTTTGAACTCATTCTAAAAGCACTGTGTTTTACTCCTCGAACATTTTATGTATATGGTGTCATACGTTACTGCTTTTGTGTTTTAACCTCTGTACTGAGTTTATAAGGAATTAATCTACTACTTTTATTATGTTTGTATTTACTTGTGATTTTTTTTTTCTTTTCATGATTTTCTTACTCCTGATTCTGGCCTTTTCTTTCCACTCAACGAAGTCCCTTTAACACTTCTTTTAAGGCTGGCTTAGTGTTGATGAGCTCCTTTAGGTTTTGATTATCTGGGAAACTATTTCTCTCTCCTATTCTGAATGTTAGCCTTGCTACACAGAGTATTCTTGGTTGCAGGTTTATATCTTTCAGCACTTTGAATATATCATGCCATTCTCTTCTGGCTTGCAAAGTTTCTGCTGATAAATTAGCTTATAGTCTTGTGAGGTTTCTGTTGTATATAAAAGTTTTCTTTTCTCTTGCTGCTTTTAAAATTCTCTTTTTATCACTACTTTTTGCCATTTTAATTATTATGTGTCTTAGTGTGGACCTCTTTGGGTTGATTTTGTGGGGAGCTTTCTATGCCTCCTGGATCTGGATGTCTGCTTACTTCCCCAGATTAGGGAAATTTTCAGCTGTTATTTCTTCAAATAACTCTTCTGCCTCCTTTTCTCTTCTCCTGGGAACTCTATAATGCAAATGTTATTATACTTGACAATGTTGCTGAGTTCCCTTAACCTATTCTCATTTATTGTTTTTTTTTTTTTTTTCCCTTTTGCTGTTCAGCTTAGTAGCTTTCCATTATTCTGTCTTCTAGCTCACTGATCTGTTCTTCTGCCTCTTCTTATCTATTATTGACTCCTTGTGTATTTTTTTAAATTTCAGTTATTGAGTTCTTCATTTGATTCATTCATTTTTATATTTTCTTTCTCTATGTGGAAGGTCTCACTGAGATCCTCCATTCTTTTCTCAAGTCTAGTGAGTATCTTTATGACCATTACTTTGAATTCTTTATTAAGCATATTGTTTATCTCCATTTCATTTATCCCTTTCTGTAGTTTTGTCCTGTTTGTTCATTTAGGACATATTCCTCTGTTTCCTCATTTTTATCTCTGTGTGTTTGTTTCTATATATTAGGAAAGTCATTATGTCTCCTGATCTTGAAAGTAGTGGCCTTATGAAGAAGAGGTCCTTTTGTGCCCTGTAGTGCAATGCCCCCTGTTCATCAGAACGAAGAACTTCAGGGGTATTTCCTATGTGTGTTGGATATGCCCTGCTGTTGTGGCTGAGCCTCATTTGCCTTCAGTCCAGTTGGCTGCTTGGCCCACGTTGCCTGTTGTGAGCAGGGTTTGATTCCTATGTTGTTAAGGGCCCAGTCTGAGGCCTCCTTGGGCTTATAGTTGGGTGGTAAATTAGCTTATAGTCTATATAGACCAGATGCCTGCTCTTAAGCCATTTGCTGGGGCTACATCTCTACTGAACTATAGGGCACCCTCCTTGTGTTGTCCCCTGAGGCTTTAGTTGGTGGGTGTGGGTGGGACTTGCAGACAAACCAGATACTAGTACATCTGTTGGGGCTGCAGTAACACTGACCTGCAAGTTGCTCTCACTGCCTTGTTGCTGAGAGGCTTTTTTTGATGAGTGGGGCTGGCAGACCAGATTCCTGCCACCAGATTTTCTGCTGGGACTGCAGATTCACTGGTTGGCAGGACACTTTCTCTGCACTGCTAGTTATAAGGTTCGGCTGCTGGGGCTGCATTCAGACTGGTGAGTGTGATTATCTATTCCTCTTCCCAGGCAGGAGTCACTTTGGAGTGGTGCCAGTCCCTTCCAGGGCTACTTCAAGAATGAGATGAGGCAGGAACTGCTTTGGAGGGACTTCTGCTGAGTGGTGTGTGTTGGATGGGGCATATCACAGGAGAACACAAGGGTAGGGCATGTGATGGTAGCAAGTTAGGTGGAGAGTGTTCATGCTCATTCCCACAGGGTCCAGCCATCTAGGCTGTGGAGTTGGGGAGGGAATGGCACCTACCAGCTCTTTTGTCCTCAGAGAAGTCTCCTAAAGATCCATGCCCCTCTAGCACACATTCTGAATTTGTAAATAAATCTCCTTCATGTATACCCCAGGCACTTTTCAAACTGCTGCTTCTATGCGGTATCTAGGAGAGATTGTTATGCTATTTCTTCAAGGGTAGGTACTCCATTGCCTATCACCATCCTGCTCACCCAGAACTGAGTCTGCTGATTTTTAAAGTACTCAGGAGTTAAGCCCCACTGGTTTAAAAAAACTCATGCAGTTAAGCCCCTCTGATTTTCAAAGCCAGATGTTATGGGGATTTGTCTTCCCAGTGCAGGTCCCCCTGCCTGGGGTGCCTGGAGTGGGGTCTGCTTCTCTCCCTTTTCCATGCTCATGGTGTCCCTCCCATTTATGGTTAGTATTGCAGGGAGTTTGGTTTCTGATCACATTTCCACTCTTCGTGCTATTTTCAATGTGTCCTTGTTTCTATGACTAACTATGAAAAGTCTCTTTTGCTAATGTTTGGGTTGTTTTCTGAGTTGGTTGCACTGATGTGGTTCTTATCTAGGTATGTCCATGAGACAAGGTGAACTTAGGATTCTCCTACTCTACCACTTCCCCACCAAAACTTGGACTTTAAAAGAAACCAAGTATTTTGGGAAAAGGTGTGGAAAATCAATCATGCTTTCTTATCACATTTTTCTTCCTTCTCTATTAAAAGTCAACATACTGAGCTGAGTGATGCATGCCATAGGCCCAGAAGCCCAGTTTTGATGTTCTCATTGTCTTTACTCTCTACTAGCATAGGATAAAATTTACAATGGAGCACTTGCCTTAGTTCATATCAGTGCTAGGATTATAGCCAGAGATACTCAGGTACTCCGTGATGATGAAGAGGTCATCCTGCAAACAGCTTGGAGAGAAAGACCATGCCTTACATCTTTACCAGTCACAGCACCTAGAATAGTGCAACAAACATAGAGGCTGTTCCTAAACTCTTTTTGATGAATTCCTCTAGCTGAATGTAAAGATTCAGTGCTGTTCATTGGAGCGCAGACTTTTGTCTAGGCTCAGATACAGATTATACTGCTCTGCCTATCACTCTTACACCATGCCCTCCTCCCCAAGGCCTGTGATGCTCTATCCTTTTTGAAGGTGCTTGCAGTTCCATCATCATAGAGTTGCAGACAGGCTGGTGCTCTGGTGAAGCCAAAGAGAGCCAAATTGCAACTGCCCTAAACCAGCTGGGCTCAGCAATACTGTATTTGAAAAGAGGCTTCTAAAGGATGACTTTTTCCATTTTTGTTGTTTTCTTTTTCTTCCTCTCCTTCAGCATCTTTCCCTGCCTCCACCTTCTGCTTACAACTGATTATCTGAAGTAGTTTAACTATGTGTTCATTTAAAATAGCAACACAGCAAATTATTTCACATGATGCTCCCAAAGGGAGGTTGAACTAGTATTTAGCTCACCACTGCCAGGACAGATTCCAGTTGTTTGACTAGCAGAAGGCTAGCATTGTTTTTGATGGTTTCTCTTGGATGTTCTACTCTGCCATCTGCCATGTAGATTCCTTATTGGAAAATCTAGAAGTTCCTCAAAACATATAGAGAATCATTTATTAATAAAGCCTCCAGATTAACAGATGGTCTCAGATTTTAGCTGTTGGAACTCTCACCACATGTATTTTCAGAATCTTATAATTAATTGTGTATGGAACATTTGAAAAGAAACTAAAGGTGGGGAGATGGTGGGAAAGAGTTGGGGAAATATATGTTAAGTATGTATATAAGGATAAGGGGAAAACATTTTAAAGAAAAGCATCAGAATGAAAGGTCATTTAAAAAATCAAAAGCCCAGCAATTCAGCAATGTGGCAGGATACAAAATCAATGCACAGAAATCAGTTGCATCTCTATAAATCAATGTGACTGAAGAAAGAGAAATTAAAGAATCGATCCCAATTTTTTTCCCATTTACAATTACACCAAAAACCCTAAGATACCTAGGAATAAATCTAACCAAATAGGTAAAGGATCTGTACTGTAGAAACTATAGAACACTTATGAGAGAAATTGAGGAAGACACAAAGAGATGGAAAAAACATTCCATGCTCGTGGATTGGAAGAATAAACATTGTTAAAATGTCTATGCTACCAAGGGCAATCTACACATTCAGTGCAATCCCTATCAAAATATCATCAACATTTTTTCACAGAGCTGGAACAAACAATGCTAAAATTTGTATGGAACCAGAAAAGACCCCCAAATACCCAAGGGAATGTTGAAAAAGAAAACCAAAACTGGGGGCATCACAATGCCTGACTTCAAGCTGTATTACAAAGCTGTGATCATAAAGGCAGCATGGTACTGGCACAAAAACAGACATATAGATCAATGGAACAGAATAGAGAGCCCAGAAATTGACCCTCAACTCTATGGTCAACTAATCTTCAACAAAGCAGGAAAGAATGTCCAGTGGAAAAAAGACAGTCTCTTCAACAAATGGTGTTGGGAAAATTGGGCAGCCACATGCAGAAGAATGAGACTGGACCAATCTCTTATACCATACACAAAGGTAAACTCAAAATAGATGGAAGACCTAAATATGAGACAAGAATCCATCAAAATCCTAGAGGAGAACACAGGCAGCAACCTCTTCCACCTCGACCACAGCAACTTCTTGCAAGACACTTCTCTAGGAAAAAGTTGCTGCGGCTGAGGTCGAAGAGGTTGCTGCCTGTGTTCTCCTTTAGGATTTTGATGGACTCCTGTCTCACATTGAGGTCTTTCAACCATTTTGAGTCTACTTTTGTGTGTGGTGTAAGGAAATGGTCCAGTTTCATTCTTCTGCATGTGGCTGTCCAATTTTCCCAACACCATTTGTTGAAGAGACTGTCTTTTTTCCATTGGACATTCTTTCCTGCTTTGTCAGAGATTAGTTGACCATATAGTTGGGGGTCCATTTCTGGGCTCTCTATTCTGTTCCATTGATCTATGTGCCTGTTTTTGTGCCAGTACCATACTGTCTTGATGATGACAGCTTTGAAGTAGAGCTGGAAGTCCGGAATTGTGATGCCGCCAGCTTTGCTTTTCTTTTTCAACATTCCTCTGGCTATGCGGGGTCTTTTCTGGTTCCATACAAATTTTAGGATTATTTGTTCCATTTCTTTGAAGAAAGTGGATGGTATTTTGATGGGGATTGCATTGAATGTGTAGATTGCTCTAGGTAGGATTGACATCTTCACAATATTTGTTCTTCCAATCCATGAGCATGGAACGTTTTTCCATTTCTTTGTGTCTTCCTCAATTTCTTTCATGAGTATTTTATAGTTTTCTGAGTACAGATCCTTTGCCTCTTTGGTTAGATTTATTCCTAGGTATCTTATGGTTTTGGGTGCAATTGTAAATGGGATCGACTCCTTAATTTCTCTTTCTTCTGACTTGTTGTTGGTGTATAGGAATGCCACTGACTTCTGTTCATTGATTTTACATCCTGCCACTTGACTGAATTCCTGTATGAGTTCTAGCAGTTTTGGGGTGGAGTCTTTGGGATTTTCCACATAAAGTATCATATCATCTGCAAAGAGTGAGAGTTTGACTTCTTCTTTGCCGATTCGGATGCCTTTTATTTCTTTTTGTTGTCTGATTGCTGTGGCTAGGACTTCCAATACTATGTTGAATAGCAGTGGTGATAGTGGACATCCCTGCCGCGTTCCTGACCTTAGGGGGAAAGCTCTCAGTTTTTCCCCATTGAGAATGATATTCGCTGTAGGTTTTTCATAGATGGCTTTTATGATATTGAGGTATGTACCCTCTATCCCTATACTCTGAAGAGTTTTGATCAAGAAAGGATGCTGTACTTTGTCAAATGCTTTTTCTGCATCTATTGAGAGGATCATATGATTCTTGTTCTTTCTTTTGTTAATGTATTGTATCACGTTGATTGATTTGTGGATGTTGAACCAACCTTGCAGCCCAGGGATAATCAATATCGCTCGGCATCAGGGAAATCCAAATCAAAACCTCAATGAGATACCACCTCACACCAGTCAGAATGGCTAAAATTAACAAGTCAGGAAATGACAGATGTTGGCGGGGATGCGGAGAAAGGGGAACCCTCCTACACTGTTGGTGGGAATGCAAGCTGGTGCAGCCACTCTGGAAAACAGTATGGAGGTTCCTCAAAAAGTTGAAAATAGAGCTACCATATGATCCAGCAATTGCACTCCTGGGTATTTACCCCAAAGATACAAAAGTAGGGACCCGAAAGGGTACGTGCACCCCGATGTTTATAGCAGCAATGTCCACAATAGCCAAACTGTGGAAAGAGCCAAGATGTCCATCAACAGATGAATGGGTAAAGAAGATGTGGTATATATATGCAATGGAATATTATGCAGCCATCAAAAGGAGTGAGATCTTGCCATTTGCAATGACGTGGATGGAACTGGAGGGTATTATGCTGAGCGAAATAAGTCAAACAGAGAAAGACATGTATCATATGACCTCACTGATATGAGGAATTCTTAATCTCAGGAAACAAACTGAGGGTTGCTGGAGTGGGGGGTGGGGTGGGAGGGACGGGGTGACTGGGTGATGGACACTGGGGAGGGTATGTGTTCTGCTAAGCGCTGTGAATTGTGCAAGACTGTTGAATCTCAGATCTGTACCTCTGAAACAAATAATGCAATATATGTTAAGAAAGAAAAAAAGAAGAAGAAGAATGTAGCAGGAGGGGAAGAATGAAGGGGGGGAAATCGGAGGGGGAGAAGAACCATGAGAGACGATGGACTCTGAAAAACAAACTGAGGGTTCTAGAGGGGAGGGGGGTGGGAGGATGGGTTAGCCTGGTGATGGGTATTGAGGAGGGCACGTTCTGCATGGAGCACTGGGTGTTATGCACAAACAATGAATCATGGAACACTATATCTAAAACTAATGATGTAATGTATGGGGATTAACATAACAATAAAAAATTAAAAAAAAAAGACACTTCTCTAAAGGCGAGGGAAACAAAAGCAAAAATGAACTGTTGGGACTTCAAGATAAAAAGCTTCTGCATGGCAAGGGAAACTGTCAACAAAACTAAAAGGCAACCTATAGGGTGCCTGGGTGGCTCAGTCATTAAGCGTCTGCCTTCGGCTCAGGTCATGATCCCAGGGTCCTGGGATCGAGCCCCGCGTCGGGCTCTCCGCTCAGCAGAAAGCCTGCTTCTCCCTCTCCCACTCCCCCTGCTTGTGTTCCCTCTCTCGCTGTGTCTCTCTCTGTCAAATAAATAAATAAAATCTTTAAAAAAAAAAAAACAAAAAAAAAACCTAAAAGGCAACCTATGGAATGGGAGAAGATATTTGCAAATGACATAACAGATAAAGGGCTGGTATCCAAGATCTATAAAGAATTTATCAAACTCCACACCCCAAAAATAATTCAGTCAAGAAATGGGCAGAAGACATGAACAGACACTTCTCCAAAGAAGACATACAAATGGTCAATAAACACATGAAAAAATGCTCCACATCACTTATCATCAGGGGAATACAAATCAAAACCACAATGAGATACCACCTCACAGCAGTTAGAGTGGCTAAAATTAGCAAGACAGGGAACAACAAATGTTGGCGAGGATGTGGAGAAAGGGGAACCCTCTTACACTGTTGGTGAAAATGCAAGCTGGTACAGCCACTCTGGAAAACAGTGTGGAGGTTCCTCAAGAAGTTGAAAATAGAGCTACCCTATGACACAGAAATTGCACTACTGTGTATTTACCCCAAAGATACAGATGTAGTGAAAAGAAGGGGCACCTGCACCCCAGTGTTCGTAGCAGCAATGTTCACAATAGCCAAACTGTGGAAAGAGCTGAGATGCCCTTCAACAGATGAATGGATAAAGAAGATGTGGTTCATATATTACTCAGCCATCAGAAAGGATGAATACCCACCATTTACATTGGCATGGATGGAACTGGAGGGTATTATGCTAGGTGAAATAAATCAATCAGATAAAGACAATTATTATATGGTTTCACTCATATGTGGAATATAAGAAATAGCACAGAGGATCATAGGGGAAAGGAGGGAAAACTGAATGAGAGGAAATCAGAGAGGGAGACAAACCATGAGAGACTCTTGACTCTGGGAAACAAACTGAGGGCTGTGGAAAAGGGAGGGGGGTAGGGGGATGGGGTAACTGAGTGATGGGCATTAAGGAGGGCACATGATGTGATGAGCACTGGGTGTTATATGCAACTAATGAATCATTGAACACTACAACAAAAACTAATGATGTACTATACATTCGGTAATCGAATTTAAATTTAAAAAAAGAAAAATCAAAAGTAATTTTTACTTTTTATTTTTTTAAAACCGTATTTATGTATTTATTGATTTTTAAATTCTAGTATAGTTACCAAATAATGCTATGTTAGTTTCAAGTGTACAATATAGTAATTCATCGATTCCATATATCACCCAGTGCTCATCATGACAAGTGTACTCCTTAATCCCCATCACCTATTTAACCCATCCCCTCACCCACCTCCCTTCTGGTAACCATCAGTTTGTTCTCTGTAGTTAAGAGTCTATTTCTTGGTTTGTCTCTCTCTTTTTTCTTTGCTTGTTTATTTTGTTTCTTAAATTCCACATGTGAGTGAAATTATATATTTGTCTTTCTATAACTGACTTATTTCACTTAGCATTATACTCTCTATCTGCATCCATGTTGTTGCAAATGGCCAGATTCCACTGTGTGTGTGTGTGTGTGTGTGTGTGTGTCTATACCACATCTTCTTTATCCATTCATGTATTGATGGACACTTGAGCAGCTTCCATAATTTGACTATTGTAAATAATGCTGCTATAAACATAGGGATGCATGAACCCAAATATACAAAAACACTAAAAGCCCTAATTTTTAAAATTATAATCCAGTGTTATCCTTATGCTTAAACCAGGCTTGGCACAGGGCAGATATGTCATCTCAGAAACCACCTGCATGCTCAAAAGTTCAAAGTTAAACCTGGTTAGGGAGGCTTCTAATTAGAACTAAGAGAAACAAAGGTATATAACAACCAAATGCAAAACTGGTGGAGAATATACCTATAGCAAAGATGTGGTTGCTTAATTATTTCAGATTTTACTATTTTTTTATTTTTATTTTTTAAAGATTTTATTTATTTATTTATTTATTTATTTATTTATTTATTTGTCAGAGATTGCGCGAGTGAGCGAGCAGAAGCAGTGGGGAGTGGCAAGCAGAGGGAGAAGCAGGCTCCCTATTGAGCAAGGAGCCTGACTAGGACTCAATCCCAGGACCTTGGGATCATGACCTGAGCTGAAGGCAGACCCTTAACCAACTGAACCACCCAAGCATCCCTTATTTCAGGTTTTAAACTAGAGTGTACAAAAACCATATTCAGTGGCATACTAAGTGTGGAAGCAGTCCACTCTAGGTGCAGGCAATAAAGGAGTGCATTGTCTGTGCAGACATATAAACAATTATAAGTCCAACTAAATGTTGGTGTATATTTTATTATCATCATGTTTCAATAATTCTAAACAATGACACTAACAAAAATTCCTCATTGCTGGAGTACACTCCCCCTAACGCTGTCTCCCCCCCTCTAACCTCACCCCCAAAACACATAAAACCAGAGTGGTAGGGGAGAAGTGTACCACTACACCTTACATTACAGTGCCTCAGGCTTAATCCTTGGATTTGCCTTTCTTTTCTGTCTATACTTAATCCTTTAAGTAATTTCTCTATGCTGAATACTCTCAAATTAATATCTCTATTTGTCCAACTGCTAACTCCACATCTGTATATGGAAGTCTAATAAACATCTCAAATATAACATTTCCAAAACTGAATTCCTGGTATCTCCCTAAAGCCTACGGTTTTCCCCATCTCAATTGATAGGAACTTCATCCTTCCCGTTAGTCAGATCAGAAATCTTCAAGCCATCCTTGACTCATTCTCCTCTAAGAACACAACAGATCCATCAGGACATTATCTTGTCTCTAACTTCAAAATATTTCTGTATCTAAGCTTTACTAAGAATAAAAACAGGTCCCTATAAGGGTCCATAAGACCATATACATCTGGTATCCTGACACCTCTGTGATTTCATCTCCTATTTCATTCCCTTCACTCAGCCACACTGGCCGCTTTGCTATTCCTTGAACACACAGCCCACTGGGGTGTTTCCTCTGCCTGTTAGGTTCTTCCACCCTGTTATCCGCATGTTTCACTTCCTTATCTCCTTCAGGTCTGATTCAATATTACCTTCTCAGAGAGGCCTATCCTGACCTGCATGTTTAGTATACAGCTTGCCCCTACTCCACTCCCACTTCCCTACACTCTCCATCCACTTTACCTTGATCTAGGTTTTTCTTTTTTACATATTATTTGTTACTTTCTAACATTCTATGAAATTTACTTATTAGTTTTGCTTGTTGTTTATTGTCTGTCTTCTGTCACTAAAATGTGAACATGGATTTTTGTCTCTTTTATTCACTCATATATTCCCAGTGGCTAGTATAGTTGCTATATGACATATAATATGCATTCAGCAGCTGGTATAGTCACTGCATGACATATGATATGCATTCAACATATAATATACATTCAACAAAGTCAATAAATGACTTTTATTTAACTACATCTATCTCTTTTCTTAACAAAGTGACAGATAGAGAAATCCAAGCATGTGGCAGGTCTACACATTGTAACCAGACACTTCAATATAGACTTGCTTATACTCTGAAGAATTTGTGGATGTTCATGTATTGTCTTGTTTAGATTATAACCCCATTCTTAACAGAAATTATAAGTGCTTGTATATACATGCTTACAATCCCTTACTCTCTCCCAACCTAGATGAAGACTATATTGTAAGAATTCCCCTGCTTCAACAAATGTCAGTTACTCAATTCCTTTTTACACACTGGTACATTCACTCTTTGTGTGCTTTCTATTATCATTTACTGAGGATTGTTTTTGAAAGTAATTACACAGGATTTTTTCAATTTGCATGATTGTTTACCTACCCTCTCCTTTATCCAGATATTTCCAGTGAAAACAAAGGAAGACAAAAGAGAGAAATCACCTCTAAAATTACCTGAATTAACCCTTAATTAACTGGCATTTTAAATTAAGCTTTAGTCTCCAACTGACCTGTAAATAAGATATTACTTTACTGCTTTATGTATAAACCAACAGCTTTTATCATATAACCTTATGAGATCTCCCACCAACCACATGACAAATGTTAAGAATTATTCTTTTCATCTTGCAGGCAAAGAACATAATTCAGTAATTTCTTAGAGAGACCTATAGTTTATCATAAACATTTTTAATTGTATGTTCTTTTTCTTTTTCATCATTACCTGTGTTTTTTCTGTATAAATTTTCTTCATAACTTTTCACGAGGAAATCCTGTTGATGCTTTTAGCATCCAGTACAATTGTTCCTAAAGGCTTTTGTTGAGAAGAGGGAAAGATCACTGACTAGCTTCATAGGGCAGAGTAGAATGAGATGAGAAATATAACCTTAGAAGAGACTCAGTCCATTCTGTTCTAACCATCAATGAACCAGACAAGCCAGCTATATTATGAAACTGAACTAATGGTCAAAACAGACAGTATATAACTTTATGGGACAAAATGTTGAAAATATCAGTTCTGTAATAAGGTTAAACCTGTTTCTTATTTATTTAATCTCAATTAAGGCACAACAGGCCATTTATTCATTTATTTTAAAAGAAACAAGAAAAAAACATGTTGTAATTAAATTGAACTTTTCTGTCAGGAGGTCCTGGCAATTTGGTTTGACACTGTATTGCTTTGTGGGATACATTTTGAAAATTCCTACTCCATAATAAGAAAGACTTCATTTCTGCCTTTCCAAGGTCTCATATATCATGTTTTATCTTGAAAGAAAAACAGGAAAGTACAGCAATTGGCTGTGTCCTGAAACCTAGGTAATAGATCTGACATAGCTACTCTGTTGAAAAAAAATGAGGAATCCTCTAAAATAGAAAGGTTGGTCGGGTAGCTAAGTTGAAGAGTCATAGTTTTTGGAAGGCCTATTTATCTTCAGAAAATCATTAAACAGAGCTAGTGAATTTCTGACTTGCCATCAAACAAGGCAAGGCTAGCTTTATATGTAGGTAATATGTTCTTTGGAGTCTTGATTTTTTCTTTTATGTCTTTAAAATGGGAAATAGCTAATTAGAAAACTGTATTGCAAATATTTATAAAATATAGAATTGATTTGAAAAGATTTACCCCATTACCACTATTCTTATACAATTTCTATTAGCATTTTGGTGTCTTTCATTTTAGTCTTTCTTAAACCTATTAATAAAGGTTACATACTTGTAATCACACTGTCCTTACAATTTTTATGCTGCTTTTTAAAATTTAATATTATATCATAAGCATTTCCCAAACTGTTGCAAAATTGTCATAATCATGATTTTAATGGCTGTATAATGGGCCATTGAATAAATGTATCATATCGGACATTTGAATTCTTTCCAATTTGGGCCATTGTAAATAACTATTTGGTGGGCATATATCCATGCTTGTCATTATTACTCCACAATTGGATATTTTTTCTCTAGTGCAGACACCTACAAATCAAGACATTAAGTCAAGGATATGGTTCTTTTATAAAATGATACTACAGTTTAATTTTGTTTTTGCAAAAGGTGTGTGTGTGTGTGTGTGTCTGTGTGTCTTAAAATTTAACAATGATTATGTCTGCTGGTGGGTTCACAGATAAATAACTACTCTTCTTTCTTTTTTACTTTTAGTTATTGTCAAAATTTTCTGCAATGAATGTGTTAGTTTGTAAATTAAGAAATATAATAAAACAAAGGTAGAGTAAAGTGTAATGACTTAGAGCACAGGCTCTAGAGGCAGACTGCCTAGGTTTGATTTTCTGCTGAGTTATTTATTAGCTCTTTGATCTTAGGCAAGTAACTTAGCTTCTCTGTGCCTCAGCTTTCTTGTCTGCAAATTGGGATAATAATGGTACATAGCTCATAAACGGTTGACCCCATATCTGTGTTTTGAGGATTGAGTTAATCCATCTAAAGTTCAGAGAACAATGTCTACCATATAATAATCACTCCATAAATGTCAGTTGTTATTATTATTTGGGACTGGAACAGAAACTCAAACCTCCACTCCTCACACTGATCACCTGCTCTGAAATTCTAACATCAACAATTTAATCCAGTACAGTCCACTCATAGGACAAATATACTTGAATTTACTAAAGAGTTGCAGTGATTAGGAAAGGTGATATCTGAAGCCCAGACTCTTCTACTGTCATATATATATACTGTCCTCTCTGCTCTCCAGAATAGTTTTATTGAAGGAGAAAGCAGGATATCTTGAGATCCCTGGATGCTTCGACAAGGGAAGAGTGTGAAGCAAGCTTTCAAAAACAATCTTCACATACCTTACAATTTTATCTATGATTGGCACTGAACTTAAATAGAATACAGTGAAATATAAATCTGAAAATTTGTAGAAGTGGATATGTCTTGGTAGAAATCTCTATAATTCTCGGGGCACCTGGGTGGCTCAGTTATTTAAGCGACTGCCTTTGGCTCAGGTCATGATTCCGGGGTCCTGGGATCGAGTCCCTCATCGGGCTCCCTGCTCGACGGGAGGCCTGCTTCTCCCTCTCCCACTCCCCCCTGCTTGTGTTCCCTCTCTCACGGTCTCTCTCTGTCAAATAAATAAATAAATAAAATCCTTAAAAAAAAAATCTCTATAATTCTCAAAGGTGGCTTTCTTCTAGAAGTAGAATTGATTGTCTTGCTTCATCAAACATTGCAAAACTGAATATCTTATTTACTGTCCCGTATACTAAAGATTTATAAGATGTAATCTCTCAGTAAATATAAAAATGAGAACTGGGTTTCATTTAGTTTATAATTTCAAGATGAATAATCTATCTAGAGACTCACATTTAATTCTGGGGAATAATTTATAAATTCTTAAATAGATATAAGAAGTCAATGTCTTTTATCCAGCTTCATTTAAAAATCACTCACCAGATGCTCAGTTATCTACTTTCTACTCTTTTATTTTCCCAAAATAATATAAACAAACAAGTATACCAGAGAAGCTCACTGTGTGAAGGATCACCAGAGAGATTAGTTGATGTAAGGATAATCGTTATTTTATCTATTAGTTAAGCGCAGGATTTTCATATATATAACTTATAATATACTTCTATATCACATAGATGAGATCTTTTTAACATGGAGCCCTTCTGAGACCTGGTAATCTTTCTAAGTCTCCTGATACTTTAATACTTTTAAGAAGAAAAGTAAATATCCATCTAGTTATCTCGAAGGTTTTTTTTTTTTTATTTCAAAGACTTTAATAGCATATGTGAAATGGACTTCAAATCAATATTTTCCAATTAGAATCTTCTTGCTCTGAGTTTGATCATGGCATTTCATGCTATTCACTAAACACTATGTTGTTCCTTGTTCCTCCAGATGTTATCATCTCCTTTTCATGCCCTGGAATATATCACAGAATGTATCCTCAGGAGGCAGTTAGAAATTTAATTTGCCTACTCCCCTAACCCTCAACTCAAAGGACATACTACTGGTATATTCTATTCATGGCATAAGCACAGGAATAAATTTAGGTTCTTTGTCTGTATTTCTATTCTAGGGAGCAATATGAAAATCACACCAACAGTATAATAAGGCACTCAAAGCTTAGGGCATAACTGTTGTCTCTTGTGACAGGCTCCAGATAGGAAGTTATTATCTGGACCATGAAGGCAAGGAGTGTACCTAATAACTGTGACATCTCTCAAGCCTACTTTTATCTTTTCTTAAACTCTCCATCACTTAAGCATGAAGTATTATAAAGTTAAAACACACACACACACACACACACACACACACACACACACACACACACAGCTTTATTTTAAGCAGAAACCACTGAGTAAAAGCCAAAAAGTCTTTTGAACAAGCTGCCTCTCACTTAGGCCTAATAAACTCTGATTGTTTTAGAAAATGCAGTTTAATAACTCCCATAACCCAGGTGTCAATGATTCCATGTCCCAGGAAAATGAAAGGAGATGAAATGAGTTGAATAATACTGAGAGCTCTGAACACACAATGCAGTGTATGAACTCCAGGTATTTCACTTTTGATTTCTATGAGCAGTGATTTTTTTTTTGTTGTTATAAAAATAAAAGGAAAACTACTGGAGTACGCAGATATTCACTTTTCTGTACTAGTATAAGCCACAAGGAAACAAAAGCTCTGCTTATGAATAAGCTCTAAAATCTATCAGAAAAAAAAAGTGCCTTCATTTTCGTTGTCACCGGAGAGCCTTCTGCCAAATGAGGAAGTAGATGTTGTGCTGACTGAGGCTTTAATTTGTGACAGCAGGAAAATAGAATCTGACTTGAAAGGTCCTGAAGAAGAATGTCAGGCCTTTGTCATGCTGGTTTTGGGGGACAGGATTAACATCAATGTCACAAGCTAACTGGGGTAGACCTGGCTTTGACTGATTGTATTTCCAAGATGCAGCTTGGCTTCTGGGTATAAGCAGCTCAAGTGTAAGGAAGGCATACTCTAGTTTAAAAGCATTTTTTTAAAAGGACTTCATTGTGTAATAATTTAGCATCGAAAAGGATAGTAAATGTAGCTATTTTTGTCCAGGTAGAATCGTTGAAAGGGGCAATTTTAAACAGCCTTCTTCACTTTTAGCAGAGATAATACATAAGTTGTCCTTGGTGAGAAAGAAGGCTGGTTGCCAACTCCAGAAGGGACGTGAATGTGGCATACACACCTCCTTGTTTCTTTTTTTTCCCTCAAACTTTTCATAGCACCCCTCTCCACAGTACCTGAAAAGGGTTTATCTTGTGTCCAATTCTGGCTCCTGACCCTTAGGTCAAGTGTTAACTTTTAGGTAATTGTACATATAATGTAGAGTGTAGAGTGTAGTGGTGTCTGGGGCAAGACAGACTTGGATATGAATCATGATTGGGTCATTTACTAGTTATGTGATCCTGGGCAAGGCACTTAACTTCTCTGAGCCTCATTTTCCATATAAATGAAGTTGAACTAATAATAGTGATTATTTCATAGGTTTGCTTTGAGGATTAAGCAAGATAATATAATTAAGAGCTTTTCACAATGTCTAGTAGACACTCAAAAATGGTAGTTTCTGCTTTTATTATTTTGTTGTGGCATTTTAACTCATATTTCATCATTATCGGCAGCAGCAGCAGCAATAGCAGCAGTATCACCATCATCATCATCATCCTTGGCCAACATTGCCTATAGGGGCTGCCTGGTCAAACAGAAATCACTAGGCCAGAGTTTCTCAATAATGACACCCTTGACATTTTGGGCTGGATAATTCTTGGTTAGGGTAAGAGGAAGTTTTCCTATACATTATAGGATATTTAGTAGCATCCCTGGCTTTTACCCACCCTGGCTTTTACCCACTGGATGCCAATATCATACACCCCACCTTCAAGCTATGCAAACAAAATTCTCTTCAGATATGCCAAATGTCCTCTGGGAGGCATTATTGCCCCCGGATGAGAACCGCTACTGTAGGCATTCTTTGGTTTAAAAATTTCCATGAAAACTGTCTTCCATTCTACCATTCATAAACCTGTTGTTCTTCATTAGCTTGACTCTGGTTTCATCTGGCAAATTCAGTCTTCATTTTGGACTCTCCTTTTGGTTTCTTGAGGTTCCATGTTTTTGACCTTCATTTTGGAACTACAACTCTGTGACAGTCAGTTCTAATCCTTAATATATTTCTGGACTAACAATTTATTGGTCCCTGCTTTGGGACTTCAACCTTTATCTGCTAATCCCTAGTGCTAGACCAGTGACCTCCTACCAGCAGCTTTCCTTTAAATTTTTGTATAAAAGGCAGTTGAAATGAGAACTCTGGAACCAAACATCCTGGATTGGAATCCTAGCTCTGCCAATTACTCAGTGACCTTAACTTTAATGTCTCCATTTTCTTCTATCTGTAAAATAAGAATATTAATAGTCACTACTTCATAGGGTTGTTACGGGATTAGGTCGATTAAAGCATACTTATAGCACTGCCTGGCACAATGGCAAACAGCATGTAAGTATAAACTATGCTTATTACTACTCATAGACTCCCATGTGAGAAGTGTCAGCATAATGCAAGAGTTAACTAACCTCTAGGCCCCATCTCAGTGCTCCATAAAGGCTGCCAAATTTTTCATGCCATGGTGCATATTGAAAATGATAAATATTTGTCCAGCAAACTAGAGTAAATGAAGGAGGTTCTGACTACCTGAGGGCTTAGGAGATCAATATCTTAGCCATGTGTAACCCATTTTGTGATGTGAAGTGGCCCACAGCATTCTGGTTTGAAAGCTTTGCACCAGGCTCATCAAAATTAAAGGAGAAAGGTTCCAAATGGTGACCTAGTTAGGAATTCTAATTTCCAGTTTTGACACTTCAATGCCAGCGCCTTCTAGGTCTATAAGCTTTGCAATGTCTAGAATGGTTCTATGGTTTTCCTCTTTGAACAAGATAAACTAAAACAAAGCAATGTCTGTTGAATATCATGTGGTTATAAATACTTTTTTTTCCCTCTAAAACCTTAATCTAGCAAATCCCACTAAGTATAGAGTTATGGGAATTTAACTCAATAATGTTTGAGAACAGGAGCTTTTCAATCAAATTTCACATGATGACCCTTTCTATTTTATAATTTTCTTTGGGAAGGGATGGGGCAAAAATAGCTCAGGATATTAAAAGGGCTATTTTCTCTGATTTTCTGTCTGAGTCCTGTGGCTTTGATTTTATGGCATGATAGGACTGTTTTTCATTTGTGACCTCTCCAAGCACTGATTTTTTAGCAACTCATTAGCATATGTTTCCTCTGCATGATTCACCCATTCAAGCAATTGATTCCTTGGTTTCTTCAACACACTATGAATAATATACTATCTTCCTCCCATAGGCATTCTAAATTGTGGTTTAAATATTTTGAGCCAGAAAAAAATGTGTTTTTTTTTTTTTTAAGTCAACTTCCTGAAAAGTATCCTAGACAAGAGGATGGTACAATGAACCTTCTGAGGTAAACCAAGGCTTTGGCTGAAGAAGCCAAGCCTTTCAATTAAGGTCTCACTTATACAGCACACTGTCAGCTCTACTAGAATCTGTGGCACTGAACACACTGCATTTTCCCATTGCCATTGTCAGTACCCTGGTTTGTACTTTTGTTAGCTCACGCCTTGACATTGGTGTTAGCCATGTGATTGTTCTGCTTACTTTTCATCTTCCAAGACCTCCCATAATAACTTCCTAAAACATAGCTTTGATAGTATCATTTCACTTCCCCAAATCCCTCAATAGCTCCCTACTGCTTGATGAATAAACTCCTAGGAATCATAGAAATTCTAGAATGTCAGCATTGGAAGGAATCCTGAAGGATAATTCAGTGGTTGCCAAACTCTGGTCTCTGCACCAATCCTCAGTGGAAAGAAAAAAATAATGAAAGTGAAATAAGCATTCCATAAAATGAAATTTATCCATTTTGAAAATTCTTTGAAGTTATCTTGAATTTTTGTTTGAAATATCCTTTATTTTATGAAATGATGGTACTAATAGATGATAGCTTTTTATTTGTTTGTTGTTTTTAATGTTCATACTTGGCAAAATGATGTCAGCAACCTTTTGTTGCTTTATGCCTGACCCTTTAAAAACTTTTACTGATCCATGCAGTCTAAAAGTCTGGGATCCACTCATTTCATAAATGAGAAAATTGAAGAAAGAATGATTAAATGACTTGTTTAAGGCCATACTGATAGTGGCAATTCTGGACTGCAAACCCAGACATTAGCCTCAACTCTTTACCATGACATTCAAAGCTCTCTGTATTTAAATCCCAGTATGCCTTTGCAGCTTTATCATCAGGGTGCCCTCAAAGAAACCCTGTGTTCTAAACAGTCATGATTATGTATCATTCCAAGCGCCATGAATTGTGTAAGACTGTTGAATCACGGACCTGTACCTCTGAAACAAATAATACATTATATGTTAAAAAAAAAGAAGAAGAAGAAGAAGAAGATAGCAGGAAGGGAAAAACGAAGGGGGGGAAATCGGAGGGGGAGACGAACCATGAGACTATGGACTCTGAGAAACAAACTGAGGGTTCTAGAGGGGAGGGGAGTGGGGGTATGGGTTAGCCTGGTGATGGGTATTAAAGAGGGCACTACTGAATGGCACAACTGGATGTTATACGCAAACAATGAATCATGGAACACTACATCAAAAACAAAACAAAACAAAAAAACTAATGATGTAATGTATGGTGATTAACATAACATAATAAAAAAATAATAAATAAATGATTATGTACCATTCCTTGAATGTGCCTTGCATTCTTTCACTACCCCAACTACCCTCCCCAAATCCCACACCATTCAAGCACTGCCTCTTTTACAATAATTTAATGTCAGAAGGGATCCTTCCCTTTTCTGTGCTCCCATAAATTTCTACCATTTATCAGCATATCATATCTTGCCCAGGCTGTCATCAGCTATTACTTATACCTCTCACTATGTTCTCCATTTCAGTAAATAGCATCACCATCTACCCAATTGCTCAAGCTGGAAACTTTGAAGTCATCACTTACCACTCTCTGTACCAATGTCTAATCATGAAGCCCTGTCATCTTTACCTCCAAGGTTCATCTTGTATATGTTTGCTTTAATTCTTTAACTGGACTACTGCACAGATCATTCTGTGTTTCCTTGTTCTACCCTGCAATCCACTCTTTACCTCACAACCAGTTTTTGGTCTGGTACTTTTCCTGGTAAATTCCTTCAGTGGTTTTCCATAGCCTTCAAGATAAAATCTAGAATGTTCAACATGTTATACAAGACATGTAGAATCCTTATCTACTTCTCCAGCCTTATCTCTTGCTACTCATGTTTGCATACTTTCCTTCAGCCTTACTGAACTTTCAACTCCTTGAATGTATTTTTCTCACCCTTGCACTCTTTTGCTAGCAGAACCTCTCACCTCTCTGGACTCTCACTGTTTACACTGCCTGGAGCACTTCCTTTAGGAAACCTTCCTGGATTCCCTAAATATCTTTCCCTTTCCATAATACCACATTGTATTATAATTGCTTGTTTAATTAATTTCCTTTCTACCTAGATTATATGAACCAAGAGGTCAGGGATCAGATGTATTATACTCACCATTGTATTCTAGCCCTTGGCTCTGGCATATAGTGGGCACTTAATAAATGCATACTGTATGAATGAAAGTTTAATACTACACTTCCTATTACACAATTGAAACTTGCATGCCAGTTTTGTTTCCTTGATTTGATTATAATTTCCTGAAAGTCATAGAAGTCTTTTATGTTGTAATACTATTTTATAGTACCATACATAGTATAGACTGTTGGTAAATATTTGATAAATACATGATTAAGCTAGTTTTTCTTAAGGGGTCAAGGAATTAGGTACAACCAAGGATAAGAATTGCAATGCATATTTACAGTTTAAACTGCAGCACAACCCTCTACAATGTAAGGATTTTAGGCCCATACTAGTGCTGGTTGCTTATAACCTTGTATTTCGGGTGCCCCATAAAATATTCTTACCTTACCAGGTTTAAATTAGGAGGTACCCTATAGCTTCATAAAAGTAAAATATAACTGGTCAAATAGGGATTCTGCTGCATTTTAGATAATAAAAATTGTAAAACTCTTAAATTGACGCAGGATGCCTAGGCCTTCGTGTGTGTGTGCGTGTGTGTGTGTGTGTGTGTGTGTGTGTTTTAGGGATTGAACTCAGAATGGACTTTACAGGAAGCTGTGGTAAGAATGATAGCTTCACACTGAAAACAAATATTTTACTTAAACCATCCAAAAGTCAGTCCAGTTTTTGTGGGGGGTTTATCTATTGAAAAGACATTTTTGAACTTCCAGTTTATTGATTCATTTTTCAATATCCAGAACATATGGAGATGTCATCAGTCACAGATACTTCATATTACACAAACTGGGCTCTAATCTTCAGCCTCTTTGTATGCATCATAATACTTGAATTCTTCAACAAAATAGTCTATAAGGCAGGAAGCTTCTCTTCTGTCTTTTGTTTTCAACAGACTCAACCTAAATGGATTATTTTCTTTGTAAAAGGTGAACAAATAATCTGTACTGGTGATTGATTTTTTACAGGTTATGCCTCAAGCCTGGCTCATTCCTCTTGTGGACAAGGGTTTTTCCTGCTTAGACCATTTGGATTTATTGAGTTCAGAGCAAACTGAAACCAAATGATGAGAATACTATTTAACTTTCATGTAACCTATCTGAATGACAACCCAGTGTACATAGTGGAGGACAGTGCCAAATGACATATTAGGCTTAAGAGTGGGAATTGTGACAAGCTTCTGTGCCCATACTCAAAGAAGTCTTCTCTGATCTTCCAGTTTAAGTCAGTGCTCACCTCTCTCCCATTTATGATCCTATATCAAACCAAAGAGTTCTTGGCAATGGATTGGACAATGTGGGTGAAGCAAAGGGAAGAAGAATCAAGAATACCTTCACCAGTATAATCCCACCATGATTACCTTGCTCATGCTAGGCTCTAAATAAATATTTAGTGAGGGAATGAATAGCTTGGAATAAGGCACATTTGGCACTCTCATCCACAATATACAGACTATAGAATTAACGCTTGTTTATATTACTGGGTGGCCATATGTACAGTTGATAAGACCACAGTTTTGAAACTCAGGAAGGCCTGAGTTTAAATCCTGACTTCACCATTCAAGCTATGTGACCTTGCAAGAATTCCTTATCCTTGCTTTCCCTGCCCATAAAATGGAAATCAGCTCATATCAACTTCAAAAATAGTGGGGGCAATTAGATAAAACAATACATTTAATGTGTTTGGAATGGCATATGGCAGAGAGTATTTCATAGAGGTAGCTATTATTGTTGTTATTGTTAGCATGTAATAGCATGTAATACCATTAGGTGTCTGGGTAATAGTAAATATTCAATAATTGTTAGCTGTAAGTATTATAATTATCATTATAATAGTTTGGGTATTTAAATTATTTTCAATAGAATGCTTATGGGAACAAAAATTGCACTTTTAATATTGGGCATAGATTATTAGTCATAATTGCAGTAGTTGTTATCTCTTAAACTGGAGTACGCATGGGATATCTTTTCATTTATAACAATAGGGCATTTGTTATTGCTCTTATCATTTATGTAAATTGTTTAGAAATGAACAAATTGATTTGTTTGTTCTAACCCTGAAAGTTTGCAAAAAATATCAGGACAGGATACAGTAGGATTTGGCCATAATAGCTACATGGCTTTTGCTTTCTTTGATGAACCATATTTCAAATTCATTCAAGGATATGCTTATTTTCATGTACCTGGCATAACTGCTTCAATTTCTATAAGTATGTATGTATGTAGATGTGTGCACATATGTGTGTGTGTATATATATACATGCATGCATAGCATATCTATGTTTATATATATTTTTATACATTTTATATATGTATATATATATATATAATATTAAAATGTTTGCTACCTAGGACTGCCATGGAGAATAGTTGAAGGAAGTGCCATTCAGATGTTTAGGCAAATGGTAATTGCTATTGGTAACCACAGATTGAGCCAATGCAACTTTGTAGGCTTTAGAAAGATTACTATTCCCCAGGTTTATTTTCTAATTTGATCTTATATGTGTTTTGGTGTTTCTTTTAGCATTTTTCCAGACTTATTGAAATATGATTGACAAATAAAAATTGTATATATTTAGGTTGCACCTTGTGATGTTTAAAGTTATACAATGTGTGATATAATACACATATACATTGTGAAATGATCAGCACGATCAAGTTAATTAAGATATCCATTACCTCACATAGTTACCACTTGTTTGTCCAAGCCACAATGAGATATCACTTCACACCTGTTATTATAGCTATTATCAAAAAGACAAGAGGTAACAGGTGTTGGCAAAGATGTGGAGAAAAGGGAAGCCTTGTGCACTGTTGGTAGGAATGTAAATTGGTATAACCATTATGGAGAAAAGAATGAAGTTTCCTCAAAAATTTAGAAATAGAACTGCTATATGACCTTATGTTTTTCATTTCCAATAATAATTCTTTCAGTGTCTCATTTATTTTATGTTGATATGCTGTTGGTGGTTATCTAGAAGATGAACTTTACATTATTAACAAACTCAGTCTGATTTTTTAAATTATGAAAACAAGTTTTTTTTTAACATTATGGTTAGCAAACCAATAAAAAATCCAGAATCTTCATTGAACACCTACTATGTGTCTTGTCTATGGGTCCCTACTATGTGTCAATGAGAAAATATGAACCTCTGTCTCTGCCCTGAAAGAATCTCAAATCTAGCTAGGGAGATGTGATATAAATAACTGGAAATACAGTTCATCATACAAAGCAGAAAATTACTACATTGACAAATGAGTATGGAGCATCAGAGGAGCAAGAACTCTTGTGAGCTCCCAAGGTCTAAAGAGGTTTCTGGGGATATCTTAGTTTGGGTTCCATAGAAACAGATTCTGAAACAAGGAGTTGTACGCATAAAGCTTATTTAGGAGTGATCTTGGGAAATAACACATACAAGGAAGTAAGAAAAGCAAAATTTAAGATTGGGCAAAGGGAGAATTTGACCTATAATGTAGTTGCTACATGGCCACAGCAGATCTTACAGAGAGATCTGGAGCTAGGATGGGCCTCAGTGGTATCCCAAATTGAAACAAGAAGGCTGGACTTTTGAATCTTTGTATCACTCAGTCTTTGTCTATGGACCACTTCCTACAAGGGGCTAACCTTGGTCAAAACAACTCCTTATAGTCAAGGACAACTCTTGTAGGTAGGTCTAGCTTTGAGTCAGCAGTCTGATATTCCCAGCAGTTGGGGAATGGATACATTGGCCCTAAAGAGTACCAGAGTATCTACTACAAGGCATTATAACTTGAACTGGACTTCAAAGGTTAGATAGGATTTAAATAAGTGTAGAGGAGAATTGACAGATATGCACCATCAGGTGGAGAATGGTATGGGAATAGACAAGTTGTATAATGGAGACAGCAAATAAATCAGGTTTTGACTCAACTTTGGTTGAATTCCTACTTTGTAAAGGCACTATGCTATGATGGGAATCTTTATAATGTAGCATCTCTTGTAGTCATTATTATTAACGCTTTGAGGTTATTTCCATTTCATAAATAGAAAAGATGGATCTCAGCATGGTTATGAATTGCCCAAAATCATTCATTAATTAATTAGTAGAGCCATCACTTAAACCTAAGTCTTCTGTCTCCAATGGCTTCTCTGTTTCTTATAACCATGTTTATGTGACTGAAAACTAAGAAATACGCCTGCAAATGGAACCAGTAGGTTATAGAGAGTCTGTCTATAGGAGATATTCTGGTTCTTGGTCCCATACTTTATTTTGTTGATCTTTAGTTGTCTCAGGAGTATAATATACTATATAATATACTATTACTATACTATATACTAATATTACTGCTAATAATAATTCATTATTAGTATTAATATTATTAGTACTGGCTATTGTTTGCCAAGACTATGTTACACTTTCGCTCTCTCTGTAGACTAAAGCATTTATTCCTCACAACAAACTGGAGGGAGGTAGTATTGTCTTATCTTATGGATGTGGTAACTGAAACTCAGACAATGTAATAAACCTGTTCAAGGTCACATAATCAGAATATGACAGAGCTGAGATTAGAATGTGACAGAGTTGAGATTAGATTCCAGATCTGACTCCCAACATCCATAATTTTAAGCACTACACTTTAAGCCTTCTTTTTTGTATCTTCTATAGTCCTTTGTACATTATTGTGCACATGGTTGATGCTTAGTGATTACTTATCACCTTAGCAACCTGGGATAAGTGGCTTTGGCTCTCTACTTCAGTGTCCACAATTTTCATAAAGGTAGATAACAGGAATATTATGTGAAACCAGAGAGTGAACTGGTGAGCCTCAAAGAATGAGTCTTTACTTGATTTTTTCCAGGCTTCAGGCTCTATAGACTATGTCTATATTCTTGGAATGACTTTAGTCATCATTTCATGCTCATCATTCATCCATACCTTATTATAATAAATATATGTTAAGACTTGTTGAGCCAGGCACTGTTCTAGATGGTAAAAAATAAGGCAAAGTTCCTATCCTCATTGAGTTTATATTCTAGAGCAGGGAGACTTGTGACTATGTACTATTTACAAGTAAATAGTTAAATTTATAATATGTCTGGATGGTGATCAGTGCTCTGGAGAAAAAAAAAATAAAGCCTAGTAAGGAGGACTGGGAGTGGGATAGGATTGGAGAGGAGATTGATATTTTAGATAGAGTAGCCAGGAAGGTTTTTTGATGAGATTTTAGCAGAGATATGAAAGAAAAGAAATGAGTCATGCAGATCTGCTGAAGAAGAATGTTATAGGCAGAGGGAACATCAAATGTCAAGGCCTGAAATCAGGGACTTTCCTGGCATGTTAGAGGAACACAAAATACAATTAATGAGATGTTGTAATATTTTGCTAAACGACTCACCAGTGATATGAAAGATTTAAAAGCCCTGTCCCAAGTTGGCTATGTATATATCCTACTAGAGTAGATTTGGCATAAGATGAAAAAATTCAAGAACAGGATGAATGGGAAAAGATTAGTATTTGGAGCCAACTCATCAAGAAGAAATAAATGAGATGGGCTATTTAATGACTGTTTTGAACAGTTCCATGCAGGGTTTTTATAATGAGCAGTGGAAGAGCCTTCTGAGGAGTAAATTTTTCCCTTCCCTTTAGGAGGTAGTTACAAATTAGAAAATCAGTCAAGAAACATAACAATAAAAAAATTAAAAAAAAAAAGAAAATCAGTCAAGAAAGAATGTGGCCTCTGATGATATGAGAATTATTTGGGGGTGGTAGGAAGCAGGAGGGTAGTTGTATTCAGTCAACAGGTGAGAAGTTTAGAAAAAATAAAGAAAAGAAGTTGAATTGAGCAGTTTCAGAATAGAATTAATCTCCATTTTATTTTCAAATTAAACAAAGTGTTTTGATATAAGGGGAAATAACTCTAAAATGCCAGCTTTACTGATATGTTCTGAGTCATTTGCATGAATGACATGGTTCTAGAGACAAGTATGAACTTGATGTTAAGGTGAGTAAGCCTGAAAGTGGATTCCTAGGGAAGATTGATTGGTGCATTCATTCAGTTATTTATTTATGTACATACTGATGTCTTGTCTTTTCCAAAAAGGTGTTGAAACAGGCTACAGAACTATGTCTATAATACACAAAATAAAAAGTAAGAGAGGAAATTAAGAGGAAATAATAGTAGGGGGAAAAAGATATAATGAAATTAGGGTGAAACTGCCTAAACTTCATGCTACAACATTCTGCACAGTTAGCTAGAGGGAGGCCATACACATTTAGCTCTGAAATTTCTAGAAACAATTGAAAGAGCCCAGTAAATAATCAGTTCTTTGATGTGTAGTTCTCATAAGATTAAAACTAAGTAGAAGTTCAGGAGAAGAAAGAGAGAAATTTTGTCTTCCCTGTGACAGACAGATCCTGAGGTGACCATGATTTCCCACATGCAAATGCTCATGCTTCTGTGTAATCCTTTCCCTTTGAGTATGTGCACACCTGTGACTTGCTTCTAATCAATAGTATATAACAAAGATGTTGGATTGACACTCTGATACCACATTGTTATGTAAGATTCTGTCTTAGCAAACTGGAGTAGGAGACTATCTCCATTGCTTGCTTTAAGGATGTAAGTAGCCATCTTGTGAAAGGGCCTATGGAAGGGTCCACATGACAAGGAACATCTTGCAGCCTCTAGATGCAGAGAGTGGCCCCTCACTGACAACCATCAAGAAAATGGTATCTCAGTCCTACAACCAAGTGGGGATAAATTCTTCCAATACCAGGAATAACCTTGGAAGGATCAAACCTCTGATGAGACTGCAATACCAGTCAACACCTGGATTGCAACCTGATGATATCTGGGAGCAGCAGATCTAATTAAGCTGTGCCTGGACTCTTGATCTATGGAAACTATGACATGATCAACTTGTATTGTTTTAAACCACTAAGCTCTGCCTCAAAGCATCCCTCGTCTCACTCTTTGATAGATCTGTAAGGGAAGTTGGGTAACTAATTTCCATGGAACTTTCACTTCTCATAGAAGGCTTAACTGCAGTTCTATGTAGAATCAGGGTAAATAGGCTATGTGACTACTGAAGGTGCCTGAAAGATCTTTCCCTTATATGTATGGACCCTGCTTTGAGATACTTTAATGTAGCAATCTAAATCATCTGGAATAAGGTCTGTCACCTTCCACATAGGACTCTTGTATGGTATTCATCTACTCTTTTGCACTTTGAACCCTTCAGGCTTTTACTGAGTATGTAATTACTGACTGCTAAACAATGATGTCATTTGCTGAATTCCTTTATCACTAGACACATAATCATCTGTTCAAAAACAATTATGCAAGATTCTCACTGATCTTCTGAATGTCTTTAAAGCTTTTCAACTTATAATTAACACATATACTTGTCTTCTTCGCTTTAGCAAATGTGAACAGAATGGTTTCCCTGCTGTAGCATTTTCATCATTTTCCAGTCTTTGCTGTAATCCTTGAAAATGTGAAGGTGGATGGGTGCTTTTTGCCTTAACTCAGTGTGATAAAACCCATAGCTTCTATCCAAGAGTTCCATTTAATTTAAAAGGGAAAGGGATTGCTTTTATTCCAAATTAATATGTTAGGCAGAAGACTGATGGAATTATATAATTCTCTCAAAGTAGATAATAAAGTTTTAAGACCTATTTTACAACTTTTCACTATTATAGACCACATGTGAGTCTAGGTTATTTTTCCCCTTCATAGCCTGTGGGGTTAGGAACTCCACCTTCCAAGAAACAATAGGTTTTATCCTCAATAATAAACAACTGTACAATATAATCATTGAAAGAAAATATTCTCCAATAAACAGGTCTGGTACTTCACTAAAATATTCCTTATGTCTTCCATTCTCAAATATCCAGCAAATATCTTGTGAAAGCAAGCAGGTTATCAGTAACAAAAGCAACAAAACATATTTTTAGGTAATAATCAATTTGATTTATGGTACTGAACTGGTTATTTATTTTGTTCAGCTTGAGTTACAGCTTAAAAGTCAGGACAAAATCAACATAGGGATTTGTAGGATTTTATTTCTCAGCAGGCTAATGCCTTTGCATTCAAATGCCACCAAATTTGTAGAGAAGGAAAAGATTTTCGTCTACCTTTTCATGTTCAGTGCCTGAGGCCTGCAATTTAAACTAATAAAAGACAGATTAATAAAGAAAAGGTTTATTTTGCATGCATGTGGGAATTTCACAAAAAAGAAGTGAAAACCAAAGAAATGGTTAGGCTTGAGAGCTTACATACCACTTTAACAAAGGCCAGTACATTACGGAGAAGTGACAAGGCAAAGGAAAAGGGATTTGGGCTTTTAGGGGCAGTAAATTGTGGGAAGGTAAATATATAAGGAAGCTAATGGAAGATATAGGTTATTTTTACTATGATTTGTTTATGCAGACTCATCTTGGTATTGTCTTTCCATCTCCTGTGATTAGTGTCCTTCTAGCTCTCCTGGTATGGGAGTGGGTGAGGAGGACACCTTCACAAAGGGAAATTTAGAAAGGGGGAGGTCAGAGAGTCCCTCCTGTGTCTTCTGTTTCTTAATTGCCTTCAACTCAAAATAATCCTTATTTCAGGTCTGAGAATGAGATATTCTGATCACTTTCACTAGTAAAATCTTGATTAATCAATATCCAAAGTATTGTGAATTTCAATTAACCAGAGCTTTTCCATAAGTAAATCATTAGAAATCAAACTGATTTCAGAGATAGTGTTAAGAGAATCAACAACTTCTCACATGGCTTCGACCCATGCATACTAAGAATAATCTACATTTTTCCTGTCTCCATCTTCAACCCTTCCCAATGAGTAGTGATTTCTCTGCTCATGATCCTGAGACCCTCTGGAAAGAAGGTTATCAATACAGTAATGATAATAACAATAAAAGTAGCTGGCATTTACTGAGCTTAGTTCTCACAATAATCCTTCACTGTTATTATTTCCATTTATATAGTTAGGAAAAATGAAGCTCAGAAAAATTAACTAACTTGCCCAAGGTCACATGAGTAGATAGTAAGGAAGAATTAGGACCAAAGGCCAGTTTTCCTGGCTCCTAGTCTACTATATTTTTCATAAAGTTTTCTTATCTATAAACTGTGACTAATGAGTAGATTATAGTTTTAAAAACAGAATAATCTTATATATAATCCAAGCCTGTGATCCTAGATATATGGTTTTGGGGATGTTGCTTATACTTGCTGAAGTTTAGTTTTCTCATTTAGAGTTCTTAGTTGTATCAGCCTCATAAGGTTAGTTATTGTCAACATTAAATAAGACAATCTGTGGTCTTTTGTGCAGTGTCTTATCCATAATAAGTGCTCAGTGTCAATGATCCATTATTATTATTACCAATAATAACATTATAAATTGTAATAGTTTATTAGTATAATTATCATAATTGTTACAGCATGATTGTTAATTATTTCCATAGGCCCAACCCAACTTATAGACCAAATAGGCATACCTGATTAGAAATGCCTTGAGGGATACCAAAAGACCTCCTTGAGCTTAAATGTCTTTTCACAGTCCTGGCATACAATTCCATCGTTAACATTAACTTTTAATGGCTTTATGAATATGCATGCACACACCTTGGCTCGCTATTAACCCATTCCTAGTGGAGAACAATGCCCTCAGGGAAATGAAAATTGAATCAGTCAGGGTTTTTTTGTTTGTTTTGTTTTGTTTTGTTTTTGAGTCAGTCAGTTTTAATGGAGTTGGGATAAGGAAAAAACATCATTGTCATTATACGTAGACTGCCAGGCACCATTCTAAGTTTTCACTTTTGATCCCTACAGCAAACTTACTAAGTATACACTATCATTCTCCTTCTCATTTTATAGATAAGACAACTGAGAGACAAAGGGGTTAATTAACATGTCCACAGTAATTCACTAGCACCAACTAGGATTCAAACCCAAATTTGCTTGACTCCAGTGTCACTGCTCTTAAGGACAGTTGTATGCTGCTGGCACATAATCTCCTCAGTGGAGAAACTCAGCAGCCAGAGGAACCCAAGACTGACCTCTGCTATTCAGTATTAATCATTTATAGTAAATGAATAAAGGCTTTTTCTGGGAATATACCATGTCTGGCTGTTAAAAAGTGACAATATTTGGACCATGACTATTACTTTGACTTTTCAATGAAAAGAAATACCACTTATACATTTCTTTTGAAGAGTCATAATAAATGAATGCTTATGGAGTGAGATTTTATTAGCAAATGACTTTGTTTTCCTATTTTAAACTTTTAACACCAGAGAGGGTTATATAGAAGAATGTGATAGAATTCAATCAACAAGCATAATTATTTTGCTTAGATGATTTGAAGAATCTGAATTTGATTATGAGTAAGTCTCCAGTATATGACTTTGCAGTTGAAATAATAATTTTCTTTTTTTTTCCTTTTTTTTAAAGATTTATTTATTTTAATTATTTGACAGAGAGAGACACAGTGAGAGAGGGAACACAAGCAGGGGGAGTGGGAGAGGGAGAAGCAGGCTTCCCATGGAACAGAGCAGGGAGCCCCATGCAGGGCTTGATCCCAGGACCCTGGGATCATGACCTGAGCTGAAGGCAGACACTTAATGACAGCCACCCCGGCGCCCCTGAAATAATAATTTTCTTTAACAGAATTACTTCCCAAAAGTCAGATGGTACCCATTCATTATTCCTCACTTTTTGCTTGCCCTCTTGTTTATGATGCTACCCTTGGGCAATCAACTCTTCATCTAATGAGCACATACCTGGAGCTTGTATATAGTCTCCCTTATTCTTGGATTCTAGCTTACCTGACTTCTCTCTTACCTCTTCTACTTTCCCAAGATATGCCAGATCTCCCTATGAAACCAAACCACTGAAGAACTTCCCATTGTTTCCTCTCTGTTGAATATGCCAATCTCAGGACACCCTCAGTAACCCATTCTTAATTGTTCAGAGTGTTTGTGTTAATCATACCCCATCACTGTATTTTCTCAATGTAAATTTAAGTCTTATTGAGGGTCTTTGTGTGTTCTCTGTGACACTGGCTACAGAACCATGAACTTATGATATTTATTTTTTATATTTGTCAAGTGTTTATTCATTTCAAAAGTGGTAAACTAACCAGGTACAGGCCCACATATCTGTTTTGTTTGACCTCTAGTGTTTTCAAAATTTACTTTAGTTGCCAACATTTAAACATCTAAAAATCACATAAAAATCTATATTTCCAGATTATCTTCAATTCCTTTATGTCAATCATGGCTAGAGTTGAGTAGCAGCCACCTCCTTTCAAAAGAGAATGTATTCTCCAGGTTGTACAATCTATTGTCTCTTTCCTATTCTTACACCTTTGGCCCATTTATTCATTTGTATTGCCAGGCTGACTCCTATAGCATGTAAATTTAGAAACCCTGATTATTTTGCAGGAAATACATGTTTACTTTAGGAAAATTAGAAGATAAAAATAAGCAACAAAAATTATAACCATTTGCAGATCCACCAGCCACAATTAATGTTTGGTCCACATTCTTCCAGTCAATTCTCTCAAATAGGTAGATAGGTATAGTAATGATGATACACCAATATTTATTGTTTTTCCTTATTTCAGTGCAATGAAGACAGACTACTCAGGGAATGAAAGTTCAAGTTAGTTTTCTAGTAAAATGAGAGATGGTCTTAAACACCTTTTGCTTCAGTGTTTGACATGGAAAATATGTCCAAATACGGCATTCTAGATTTTTATCTAATAAACTAGCAATTAGGATTGAAATGGTCTAACATGGAATAGGATATTTAAAATTTTTTATGATTTTCACTCAGTGATATTTGAGATGGTTATTTAGGAAATGGATATGGATGAGGAATGTACAATAGTTTGGTACTAAATTTAGGCTGTACCCTAAATCCTGAGGCTTCACATAAATTCCTTCCTTTTCATGACTTCTATGCTGGAGTTTTTTCTATAACATCACTGTTAGGAGTTTCTAAATCTATATTTGAATGTCTCCAACAACATAGAACTCATTACCTCTCAAGCCACAACCTTTTTGCTTGCTCGTAAAAAGACTTTCTTTTAATAAGGTTAAATCTGTGTCCTTACAACTTCTACCCATTAGATTTAGTTCTACTTTTTGGGGACACAGAATAAATTTATTTCCTCTTCTACACATCAGTCCTCTTAACATCTATCTAAAGAGAATGCTCCTATATTCTTTCCTCAGTCAAACCTCGGCTCTTTCAATGGATCTTAATATTGATAGCATGGTTTTTAGGCCCTTTATCATATTGAGGGACCCCTCTGAAGATGCTGTTATATACTAATATCCCAGATATAAGCATCCATGAGGGAAAAAATAGATAGTGTAAAAAGTAAATCCCATTTTAATAAGAAATTAGTTTCCTTGAGATTTAATTGGAGCCAGTTTTGGTTGCTCTTGTTAGAGTTCATAGTGCTGAATCAGTCAAACAATTGCATAAACTTTGCATTGCATGCTACCTATTGCAGACAGTTTTGGTGCAATCTTTACCTTTAAATATTTCACCATATTTCAAGGATCTCATTAATTCACTATCAAGTTAACTATTTAACTATTTACCATTTAAAAATTAACTTAATCTATAGAGGTGAGATTCCTAACAACTCTTCTTACTATATCAATCAGTACCATAATGTTTAGTGAGAGAAGGTCTGAGAAGTCATTCAGGACATACTGCCTAAAATCTCCTCCATCCTGATAGGGTCAGAGTCCCAAAGGGCAATCAGGTTTGTTCCAAATGGCCTAAAGAAAAACCTGTACTTGCTATATTTTTCAGATTTTACAAAAGTCAAAAGAAAGTCAAAAGTCATCATTCATTATGTAGGGGAGGAAAAACCTTCTCTACCCTCTTACATTAAATCACTGGGGCTTGCAAATTAAACTGACAAAAGACAGATTAACAGGAAAAGAGGCATACACATTTTGTTGATATTTTTATATGGATTGGGGCTTCACAGAAAAGAAGCAAAAACCCCCAAAGAGGCTGTTAGACTCTGGGTTTATATACCATTTCATAAAGGAGACAAATTGTGGAGAAGTGATTAGAAAAAGGGTTGGGCTCCTGGAGGCAATAAAGGGAAAGAGAAGGTGACTAGGAAATGTATGGTAGACAAGGGTTGTGTAGTAGGGTTTATTAGGCAGACTCAAATTGCTCTGGTGATAAGAATCATTCTCTTCTTTTTGGTATGGGTGAGCAAGGGGAGACCTTTAAAAAGGGTATAAATTTCCCTTTTATAAGGAAGGGGGAGGGCAGAGAGCTCATCCCGTGTCTGCTGTTTCTCAGCTCAAAGTATTCAGTATACTAAAGAAGCAGATATTGGGGTGACATATCTTGATCCCCTTCAATTACTCAAAACTAAACTTGGCATTTTGGAAATTAGTCAACCTGTTCAAAGGAAATATGTCAACTATTTATTGCCACATTGCTTGTTTTTGAGATAACTGGCATCTGCCCTCATTTATAAGATGTTAGAAGCTAGCTCAGTTTGTTGAAGTTCATCACCCATGATTTGAACTATAGTATTCATAATCTGTTCTTTATAATATAGCATTTGGTTACATAATGGCTTTTATTATTCTCTAGTTCATGTGCACAAGTCTTGTCTTGCCAACTGTTTCATAAGCTTTTTGAAACCAAGACTCATGTTTTCTACTTCTTTCGTGGTTTCCCCCCCTCCACAACATCTAGTAGAGTAAGCACTTAATAATTCTTAACTGGACAAGATCTGAATGTGGGCTGTGTAACTTGGCTCTATTCTGACATTCCAGTTTATGCCATTAACCCCACCCAGCTTTCTAGGAAGATTTCAGTCACATGGAGACTGGGCCGGGAAGTTTAGATGACTTAGAAAAATCAGGCCTCAATGCTAGAGAAAAAACTAAAAGTTCTTATGCTGCTACTCAGAAGTCAGATGTCCAACCTCATACAGACAGTGGAGGCCAGCTGGTTGTGGCAAGTTTAAGGCTCTACATGTAGCCTTAACTTGCTCTTTGTGGACCATTGATAAAGGGTATTCACAAATTAGGCCAAGTACTCCCCCAAGTCATGGTTTACATGTTTACTTTGAGAGATTTATTCTTCCTTCTGGCAAGAATCTTCCCTCTCCCTCCTTTAGGAAATATAAAATTTGTCTCCAGTCATGACGATTTTATATTAACCTATTTTTCAATCTTTACTGAAGAAAATCCTTTTTTCTGCTGCTCTTGCTTTGATCAGCTGAAAAATGGCAGCCACCTTACTCTGGTACTTATAAGTCTGCTGCTCAGCATTTCTCAAATGACCTGAGATTTTGTTGTTCTTCATGGTAGAAGATAAACCCTTAGACTCTTTTATCAGAAAATATCACTACTTTAAAAGAACCCCTGAGATGTTCCTAGTCTAGGTATTAAAAATATAAGCTTTTCAACCATTTTCTCCAAGTCATATCAGCATAATAGAAGTAGGTATATACAAAGGAAACTAGTTATTGATTAAAGAGACTGTTTTAGTTCTAAATGTCCTGTTTTAGAACATCAAACTATAGAGAATTTTTAAGGTAGAATTGCAGTAGGTTTGTCTTGTTAAACAATCTATATATTGATTGACAGTGAACAAAAATGCCAGATCAACTATGTCATTAGACATTTGATACATTAACATATTAAACCTTTAAGTTACTTTTATTAAGAAATGAATACATATGTATAGTGAATAAAATGTTAAAGTAGTATAACATTGAAACTAAAAAAAGTAGTCTGTCTCCTGCCCTATATCATCAGTCTTTTTTCTGAAAGGCAATCACTCTTAAGAGATTTTTGTCTAACATATAATGTATTATTTGTTTCAGAGGTACAGGTCTGTGATTCATCAGTTTTACACAATTCACAGTGCTCACCATAGCACATACCCTCCCCAATGTCTATCACCCAAGAAGATAGTAGGAAGGGAAAAATGAACTGGGGGGAAATCAGAGGGGGAGACGAACCATGAGAGACTATGGACTCTGAGAAACAAACTGAGGGTTTTAGAGAGGAGGGGGGTGGGGAGATGGGTTAGCCCGGTGATGGGTATTAAGGAGGGCATGTATTGAATGGAGCACTGGGTGTTATATGCAAACAATGAATCATGGAACACTACATCAAAAACTAATGATGTAATGTATGGTGACTAACATAACATAATAAAAAAAAAAGATTTTTGTCTAAATTTCCCCCAAATTTCTACAATTATACAAGCTTAGGTATGTCTTATGTTGTCTATATATCCTTTTATTTCCTTTTAAACAAATGGGAGTACACTTGACATAAAGTTCTATACCTTGTGTTTCCTTATCTTCACAATGTGTCTTGGAGATCATTTCATTTCAGCACATATTGGTATGATCATCATGTTAAACTACATATTATTTTACTATATAGATGTTCTATAATTTATTTTAACAAGCCCACATTTCCATCTAGGACATTTAAGTGTGTGTGTGTGTGTGTGTGTGTGTGTGTGTATAAGAGAGAGAGAGAGAGAAAGAGAGAATGCTGAGAAAAATTTCTTTTTTTTTAATTTTTTTATTGTTATGTTAATCCCCATACATTACATCATTAGTTTTAGATATAGTGTTCCATGATTCATTGTTTGTGCATAACACCCAGTGCTCCATGCAGAATGTGCCCTCCTCAATACCCATCACCAGGCTAACCCATCCTCCCACCCCCCTCCCCGAGAAAAATTTCTCAGTGCATGAATTTGCTAAACATATTGGAATGACTGATTGTTCATGTGATCTTTCCTTGATATTTGACAGTTATGGCAGTTGGGAAAAATATATCAATTCAGTTTTGTAAGTATTTATGAAGGCTTACTCTGTATCCAGTACTATGCTAGACACTATTGTATATAAAAAAGTCCTATTGTATATAGGACAAAATTCCTGTTCCCACATATTTTCCTTTGTAATTAAGACCAGGTTTAAGTGCATGAAATAATGAGAGAAGATTATAAGATTGGGTACACTGGAAAAGAAGCACCATTTAGGTGCACAGTATAAACAGAGAAGCTCCCAGAATGGCAGCAGGCTGTGTGTGTAGGCCAACTGAAGTGACCCTCTCCATCAGAAGAATTCCACACTGGGAATATAGATTGCCTTTCTGGGACACCTGAGGTTTAACCTAATCTCACATTTGAAGACTATGGACAAATTTTGAAGACCATGAGGTTTCCTCACAGAGAAACAACTTGATAAGAAGTAAGGAAATCTAACAAAAGCAAACTGCAAATTAAAATAATATTTATCTGTATCAAGACTATTTTGCTTTTAGAAAAAACTGAATAAGAGTCTTTCCAAAGTTCACAGATATAAGCTTATCTACACCATGTAGATGCAGTAGCATGGCTACTCTAATTTATTTTCAAGAAAGCATTCTACTTTTTTCACTGTAAACTGCTGGTTGGAAAAAAAAATAGTCCCCATTTCAGAGAAGCAAGGGAAAAGAAATAAGAGGGGAGTCTAATGTTGGTTAGACTACTGATCTTTGAGGTTTTAGGTATAAGGAAGATTCTTGAGGTTTAAAATATTATACATGGAAATTGAGAGGCTAAAGATTTGAGAGAAGACAGGAATCATCAATTTCATTTTATAAAGAATGCTGTATTTTAATTATATCTTTTACTTGTATTTTCAAACTTGAAATTTGGGGACTCTTGACAGATGGAAGAGGTACAGATTAGAATCCAATATTTTGGTGGGTCATAGGCTTCCTTTTGCTAATACAATCATGTGAGCAAAATGATATGGTGATAGAATGTAATAAAATGCATTTGGAGGAAAAATGCTGTGCTGCTGGATATCCAAAATTTTGGAAAATATGTTATGGTAACAGAATGAATGAACAACTTTGACAGAATACATTTAGTTAAGATGAAAACAGGGAATGGGGAAAAAATGCCCTTCCTTAACAGATTTTGTATCTGAACTATAAAACATTTAGTGAAATATATTTTTTAAACCAAATAAATATTTCAGTCAGCCATTACCTCTCACTCCCTGTAACATGTTCACCAACTAGGAGCGTGTGCTCTAACATTTAATAAAGTATAAAAAATACATCAGCTTCTCAGAAATACTATTCTGTCCGATTTTCTTTTCTATTCAACAAATATTTCTTGAGTAGCTACTATGTACAAAACATCATAGTAGGCATTTCAGGAATGCAAACTCAAAAGGTAGTCCACTGATTATAGTCAGATTTGCTTCCTAATCCTAGTTCTGCCACATACTAGTTATGTGATTTAGAGATTCACTTCTTGTTTTGTGGCCTAGGGGCCAGATTCGATGATCTCTGAGATTACTTTCAGCCACATTATGGTCCAATCCAGTGAGTAAAACAGTTTGTATCCCCAAGAGGTTTTTTTTTTTTGTGGTTTGTAGCTGTTACAAAAAAAAAAAAAAAAAAAAAACTATAAGGAAAAGCAGAAAGGTATCAATAATTTCAAGAGAGAGTTATAAACAAAATGATGTAGTTTCAAGGGAAGGAGCTATGATAACAATGGATGATGTCATTAATAGCTTCATAGAGGAAGTGGCCTTGAAGGATTAAGCTTTGATAGGCAAAAATAGAGGTCTTGGGAACTACCCAGTTTTTTTTTTTTGTGGAACTTCTCCATCCAGGATATTACTTAGGATTTGTCATTGACAAAGTAAAGATGACAGAAAGTCAACCTTTGAAGGTTTTTTTTTTTTTTTTTTTTTTTAATTTTTGAAGTAGTTATCCAATAGGTATATTTTGGAGTGGTAGACAATGAAGCTAAAAGGGAGCATCGAGTGGGGGGGGGTCATAGAAATGGTATTCCCCTGCAAATGCCAATCACAATTGTCCTTTATATTTGTGTAATGCTTAATCTGCAAAGTGTTTTGATATCACCAATCTCTAGGATGTGAGAGTATGATAGAGCTATTAAGAGCATGGCTTTGGACTCAAATCTGGATTTCTATCCCAGTTCTGCCATTTACAAGTGCCATAATCTTGAACAGTCACTAGGCCTCTTGTGCCTCTGTTTTCTTATTTGTGAAATGGGAATAACAACTTCATCATTAGATGGCTGTAAGTTTTAAATGATATTGTGTATATAAAGCATTTAACAATGTAACTGACATAAGACATAGTCCAAAAATGGTAGCTACAAGGTAATATGCCAGAGATTGTTCTTCTTTTTCAGTAGAAATTTAAAACTGAGGCTCTGAGATTCTGTGTCATTTATATTAAAATCTAGTATTTCTTCTATTATACCAGTGATTCCCAGACTGAGTTTTCTGCCCACACCCTCTTCCCAGGGGGAATCTGTGAAGGTAATAATGAGAATTTATGAGTCATTTTCAATATTTGAAAGGAGCCTAACAGAGAACATTCATTTACTTGTGATAAATTACACAACTTGACTAAAATGTCAAGTTTCTTTGCTTTTGCTGAAATTATATCCACTCATTTTGGTAATACTGGTTATCTCATGCTGATGGGAAACTGATTGGCAGCTATATATATGTCTTTGATAAATAGAAATGGGAAAAGTGAGTTTTATCATAAATGCAGTTGATCTAGGAGATATTTTTTTTTAAAGCTTGGGAGAACATGGAGGAAAAATAAAACATTCCCTTGTTGCTTAAACCATTGAGAAACAATGTACCATACCATGCTTCCTCGCTGGCTCAGGGAGAATGGGGAATAAGGAGAGTAGAAAGATAAGAAATTGTGGTCAGAGAGAATTTCAGAGTTTGACAGCTTAAAGGTAATTTTTTTTTTTTTTTTTTTTTACATAATACATGTGCTTGAAATGAGGGCATGACTTGTGGTTTGTTCCTGTGAGAAGATGAGGAAACTGAGGCCCAAAGAGGGGCAAGGAATTGGCCAAGATGGCAGAAGCAGCTTATGGCAGAGGCAGTATTTCAATCCAGTCTCATGACTCTCTGTTCCATATCTCTCTCCACTCCGAAGCAAAGAAATATAATTATGCTGTCTTGAGTTCATAATGTCCGCAACGGCATTTCCCTAGGCCTGATTTTAATGTTGACATGTTCTTGTTCAAAGAGAGAAAACTCTGGTTAGAAGATGAATGAAAGTGCAATTAGAGATTTACAGACAGCTAAAGTAAAAGGGTCTCTTTTGTATTGATTGGCTTCTTTATTGATTTGACAGTGCAGATCACTATATCCTGCTCTAAAACTGTAGTGAGAATTTTTCAGTTCCACTTCATTCTTAACCGACTGAGCCACCCAGGCGCCCAACATCATTCTTTATAGTTAATACAAATACAACAGACAAAGAGGAAAAAGAGGATGAATAATCATAGTAGTTATAATTTACTAAGCACCAATCATGTGTCAAGGACTTTACTCATGCATCTCTATTTGTTGAGTGCCTACTGTGGGTAGAAGTCTCTTTACATGGATTACTTCACTACTACCTTATAAGATTGGTAGTTATTATCCTTAATTTACAAATGAGGAAGTGAACATAGAGTTGGTGAGTGACTTATTCAAGGTCACACAGCCAGGGATATTAGATTTGGAAGTTGAGCCGAGATCTATCTGACTCTTACATGCATGCTTTTCTGTTATTCTTTCCTAATTTGATTCCTAACTCTGCAACCTCACCACAGAACTTGTTTCTGTCATTACTCTCAACTCCCACTTCCCTTATAGCCATTATTCCTTTATATCATAGTGCTGAAAGCATAAAGGTCAGGGAACCAAAGATGGAAAGGCAAATGTACTCATGTTAGTGAACGAAGTTGTGCATAGGCTTGCTTGCACACTAAACAGAGAGGGTAATATGTAGAACTGTTTGATTTGGGGAGAGCAGATAGGAAATATTTTATGTTAATAGACACAATTTATTGACTACTTATTTTATGTCAGCCAGTACACTTACATGCATTTTAATATGTTTAATTCTTACAGCAACCATATAAAATAGCTATTGTTATTATCATCATCCCTATTGTGTAGATAGGGAAAGTAAGCCATAGAGAGGTTCAATAACTTGCCAAAAAACCCTGGGTATTAAGTAGCAAAACTTATTTAAGAGAGATTTAGGGGTGCCTGGGTGGCTCAGTCCTTGGGCGTCTGCCTTTGGCTCAGGTCATGATCCCAGGGTCCTGGGATCGAGCCCCACGTCGGGTTCCCTGCTCAGCAGGAGGCCTGCTTCTCCCTCTCTCACTCCCCCTGCTTGTGTTCCCTCTCTCGCTGTGTCTCTCTCAGTCAAATGAATAAATAAAATCTTTTAAAAAGAGAAAGAGAGAGATTTACACCCAGGCAGCCAGTTTCCAGACTTTGTGCTTATAATCATCAGTATACTACTTACAACATAGAACATAGTACTATAATTAAATGATTGTTTAAAATAATCTAGGGGTGCCTGGGTGGCTCAGGTGGTTAAACATCTGCCATAGTCATTTTAGAGAAAGATGCAACTGGATTTGTCAAGTGTCAGATTTGAGTGACAAAGAGAATGATTGTATCAATGATAGAGATTATTTTTTTTAATCTAAAGAGATAAAAGATTTGGGGAACAAAACCCTTAATTTGTTTTTTGACATTCTGAAATTGAGTTGAGGTAAAATATTCGAGTAGAAGGAACCATTAAGCAGATGAAATATGGAATTGAATCTCAAATGTGAAGATAGAACTAGGCTCTGGAGGCAGAAGAGAGATATGAAGAGAGATGATAGTGGAAGCTAAGAGAATTGATGAGAACCTAGAAGGAGCAAAGGCTTACAACATGTAGACATTGCCTCCTTTCTCTTTCCCCATGATGTTAGTATTGCAATAAGATTTAACCTCAGATTTCACTTGTTCCAAGTTAGATGTTTCCCTGCTTTCTCAGACCCCTCTCCACCAATATTAAATCACAGTAGAAAGTAGTCCCATTCAGGAGAGGAACCTGTTAACATATTAGGCCTTTAAAGGAAGAAAACCTCCTATGGACCTCTGTTGTGCTCTAAAATTATGTTTATTATACATTTTATAAAATTCCAGACAGATATTGAATTAGTTTTAAATCCTTGAATGTATAACTTTTATTCAAAAACAGAATTACAAATGAAATATATATAAAACCACAAAACTGATAAATTAAAAGCCATGTTAATTAACCAAGTTTTATTGAAATAAAGTCACTGCATGAAATATGACTACATCTTAACTGATAAGTGCAGGTTCTTTTGAGTTCTTCATGACTGGGTTACTATGTGCTGTGTGGTGCTTCAATTTGCCTATCACTTTTTATTATTTGGATTGTGCACCATGATGTCCTTTGATTCTCATTTGACATGAGGGCATCATTTGTGTATATATATATATATATATATATATATATATATATATATATATATATATACTTATATAAGGTATTGGTTGGTGCCAATATGATTATAAACAAATATGCAAAAGTTGTCACTTAAGCCATGTGGAGTACCCAGTTATGAGATGATCACTTAGAAAATTCAAAATATATTTTATTGATTTATTTTAGTTGAAATACACACACACACACACAAATATCCTCATAGAAGAGTTCTATATCCCAAAATACAATTTGAGAAATGATGATTTGAAGGTAAGAGATAACATACACAATCTTACCGTAGCTTAATACATTAGAACATTTCCTTAGCACTACTAAACTTGATCCTGCCTATATGATCATAATAATGAAAGTAAGATTTAGGAGACATGAGTTCTCAACTTGGTTCTGCCACTATGCTGTTATGGGACCTTTTTTTTCTTTTTTTAAATTTAATTTTTTTATTTTTTTAAATTTTATTTTATTTATTTTATTATTATTTATTTAATTTATTTTATTTTATTATGTTATGTTAGTCCTTAATGAAAGTGCTTTACCTCTCTACCTCAGTTTTCTCAGGTCATTTATGAAAGTAGATCATGACTCCAAATTTATTATGAAGAGTATTTGTTTTGTTGCTGTTTTGGACATGTAGTCAGAAATTGTGTACCTAGGTTTAAAGCTTGTCACCTGCGTATCTTTCATCACACTATGCATTTTGTATAAAAAATGTATCTAACTTAATGATTATGAGTAAATAGTTCTATTTTGCTTATATAGTCACAGTAATCAGGACCATTCCCTTACTATGAAACATAAAATTGCACTTTAAGTGAAACATGGAGTTACAGTGTGTCATTATTTCATCATAACATTTAATTTAATAAAGATCTGTTTAGAAATTAGGGAATAAAGAATTTGGCATTTACAGTGCACTTAAAAAAATTAAGAACTTTTCAGCTTCCAAAGAATTTAGCTTAATTTAAAAAAACAAAAAGTGATTGGCTTATATTATGTTTTGAGTTTCTAGTAAATGGGTAATTGATGAAAATAAGCTATTCTATAAAAGCTTAAATTAAAAATTAGTAACTTTGACCATGTCAGCTGTCACAATTTTGCCTGCCTAAACAAAGCATTCAGAATGTACCTACTCATATTGAAAAATACCGCAAGAAGTTTCTGATCAAAACATACACTTTACCAAAGCATCAAGGTTCTTTTCACTAATAATGACTCAGTGTTAATACCATTAAGACAAAATAATTTGTTGTGACCACAGATTTTCTGCAAACACTGTAAAAAAAATTGGCAACTTTATGCATATTAGTTGACAGGTCTTTATAATTTCCAGCTTAAATTCTTCAAGTTATAAGAAGAAGCCAGTTTGATCATTGAAAAAGAGAGCAATAGAGCAATAACTATAATCTATGAAGAGGCCAATTCAGTAATGGTCTAATTTACCATTGAAAATAGTGGAATGCTTACATCTCTCAATGTCTCAGCCAGTGACTATTTTGCTCGTGAAATCACCCTTTAATTAAGACAAAGTCTGCAGTTGCTTGTTTCTAGATTTATCAGAGGTTTTTGTGTAGAGTATCTCTCTTATTCACGATTTAGCTTTATTTAATACATCTTGATTGCATCTTGTTATCATTTTGTCTTGATTTGCTTTGTGCCTTATTACATAAAAGGGGTACTAATCTTTGGGAATTAGTTCCTTATTAAAGTCAATTGAGGGGCGCCTGGGTGGCTCAATTCGTTAGGCGACTGCCTTCGGCTCAGGTCATGATCCTGGAGTCCCTGGATCGGGTCCCGCATCAGGCTCCCTGCTCAGCAGGGAGTCTGCTTCTCCCTCTGACCCTAACCCCTCTCATGTGCTTTCTCTCATTCTCTCTCAAATAAATAAATAAATAAAATCTTTAAAGTCAATTGAAGTTGGCAACCTGAGTTACAAGCTTGTATTTGTGATTATAATTTACTGCAAAGAAATTCCTACCATGATATATTATCAGCATAAATTATTAGTTTTTAAATTTTAGTGTGTTTTTAAAATATCACAGGAATGATTTTCCTCCTGCTTATTTTGGTAGAAGATAATTTTGTGCCTTCCTACTCCATTCCTAGTTTGGATTCCATGATATACCACTCATTTGATAGTGCTATTTTGTTATTACTGGCAATTTGTGGAATATTTTATTCATAATTTTAAGTTTCTTTGACATAAAGTGGATCACCAGATTGAGTTTGATTCTGTTTATCTTTGGAATTAAAGTATATTTTTAGTGTCAATCACCAGTTGGCACTTAGTGACTCAGTTTGCAGAGAACTCTTTTTAATTTTTTTTAAAAGGTAACTGTCATTTATTGGCCTCCTCACTTTCTTCTACAGCCAGTAGCTGGGCATAGGCATTAAACTGCCATTTTACCTAAAAGACAAACCATTTGAGTCTCTCTTTCTCTCTCTCTCTCTTTCTTTTTTGAGATTAGTGAGAGGGAGAGTGAGCGGGGTGGGGCAGAGGGATAGGAAGGGGGACAAGCAGACTTGGTGGTGAGCACAGAGCCTGATGTGGGGCTCGATCCCAGGACTCTGAGATTATGACCCGAGCCGAAATCAAGAGTTGGACATTCAACTGACTAAGCCACCCAGGCACCTCTGAGTTCCTCTCTTAATTATCAAATGCTACTGTTGAGATGACTTGAACTAGATCGTGTATAGTTGTTAGGCAAGTACCATTCAGGAGCTATGAATGTATTAGAGAAGTTTCCTCAGGTTAATTTTGCTCAATGTTTTTAGGGTAGGAACTGGAGACTGGTCAGCAATAGGTTTAATAAATATTCCATTAGCCATCCCATGTTTTCCCTTTTTGGGATTTCCATTCTTCTAGGACACATATAGAGGGTGTTTTACTTTGCTCTGTCTAGACCAGCAGCTAGGATCTCCAACATTGTTCTTTTTAAAATGATTTCCAAGGTGACAAATGAATATTTTGTCCAAGGTGACAAATGAATATTTTGTTAATAGAGCCTACCTTTAGGTAGGGTGCCTATATAATTTATCATCCAAACTGGAAAACTTTTGAGAATGAAAGAGATTACTAATAATAATTATGTTGGGACAACTGGCATAAATTGGGACTATCCCCGGCAATTACATTATATGATCTACTCAATCTGGGACAATATGGAGACTTGCCTCAACCTTGCCGCCCCACCTTTCCTTGTCCCTCTATCCACCTACCCCCCCCCCAGCCTATGGAAATATTCTGTGACACACATGTAGCTCAGAGTCTCTTCAATCATATTGATTAGTGTTCCTCTTTCATGGGTCACTTAAAAAATAAGAATATCCTACTCATCTGTCTTTAAATCAATAAAAAAATGTATTTCATCATGTTTTCATGTTCCCCTCCTCTTTTTTGTGTCCCTTTAACAGTCAGACTTTCAGAGAAAAAGGAAGATGGTACCATGCTCTTCCTAAATTGTAAATCTAATCACAACACTCCACTACATAAAATACTTCAGTGGGTCTTCATCACCAAGGTCTTTGTGATCTGGCCCCTACCTCAAATCCCACCATTTTCTACCTCCCTCATTTCACCAATTATGAATTTCTCCCCATTAACAAGCTGGCATTCCAAAGATACAGAAACATTCATATTGTTGATTCCAGAAGTAAGGACTGTGCCTATACATCAGAAATTGTGCCATCGTCTAGCAGAGTGCCTGATGTATAATTGATGTTTAATATGAATGAAAAGTTAAATGCCCTATGAGATCTTATATTTAAGGGAATCTATTTATAATATGGATTAGTATACAGCAACCATCATCCTTTTGATCTGCTTAGTTAAGAGTTTCCTATGTTGTTTTTTTTTAAACCTACGTACAGAGACAATCCTTTATAAAATAGTATTCCTCACTATCTTATTGGCCTTTAACATGCTTAGGGGAAGTTAATGTATTAGTAATAGGAAGCCAAATCCCAAGACCTTACTTAACCAAATTTCATTCTTTACAATTCTGTGTGAGGGAAATATCTTCGCAGATAGTTACACTATCCATGGTATGAGTTTTTGCCCCTGCTATATCCATAGTGAAAAGCTAACCTTGTAAATATGCATTCCAGATAGCTTTCTTCAGATAAATCTCATAAGAGACCCATTGACAAAAAAATTAAAATTTTAAATCAGTAAATAAAGAAAATATATGATAAAATAAAGACCTGGAATCACTATTACCAACCTCACAATAATGCTTTACATTATAGCATATAAAACACTTTCATAGACATTTTCTTCATTTAATCCTTGGACTCATGGTGGTGGTGGTGGGGGGGAGATCTGTAAGGCTGGCAAGGCAAGGTAGTTATTATTATCTATTTTTTACACATGAGGAAACTAGCTTGTGATATTAAGTTCATTTATTTCAGCCAATATAGTTAGGGTTCAATTATTTATGAGACTCCAGAGTGAATAATAATCATGTCATAGAGTACTCCGAGAAATTAATGATATCTAAGGAGTCTTAGTCCTTTAGTATAACTTTGATTTATTTAAAATATGCTATTCTATAAAACCAGGCCATTAGGCTTAAAGAAGACTGACTGTGTCTAAAGATTAGAATGATAGAGATCAGCTAGGTTCTGTTGGCTACTTACCCTGAATACTTAAGATGCATAATCAGAAGCCACTGAAGTTTTATTTACTAGTCCATTTAGAACCTCTCATCAGCAACAGCTCACAGAGCTAGTTTGAAACATTCATTGGAAGCAGAGATTGTACAGGAAAATCTTGTGTTACTCTTTCCTCTTAGGAAACAAAATAAATAAATAAACAAAAACCAAATATATACATATATACATACATACATATGTACATACATACATATATGGTGTCCTCTGATCTTGACCTCAGTTGATGAAAAATAAGTAGAGCTCTAGACTAGGTATAATCGCCCAGCACTTCACCAGTACTTGAATTACTGAATTGTCACCAAAATGTATATCAAGTATTTTTCACATTTAAGACATTGTGCAGCATGCCACATATCCCAGGAGAAGATGAGGAACTTTGACAGTGACATATTTTTTTTTTAATTTTTTTTATTGTTATGTTAATCCCCATACATTACATCATTAGTTTTAGATATAGTGTTCCATGATTCATTGTTTGTGCATAACACCCAGTGCTCCATGCAGAACGTGCCCTCCTCAATACCCATCACCAGGCTAACCCATCCTCCCAACCCCCTCCCCTCTAGAACCCTCAGTTTGTTTTTCAGAGTCCATCGTTTTAAAGGTACAAATGGCATATTTTTGAGTTATGAGCCTTATTCTCAGTAGTCCTAATAATACATTTATCCCTCTTAGTGAAGGGGCCTCATAAATCAGCCATGGCAATGTACAATGTTCTCAAATTCATGTATGGAGATATATGTATATTTTTAGTATTCCCATCAGTTGTGCTGAAGGGTTGATGAGTAAGTGTGTGTGTGTTTCCTCCAGACTTTGACTTTGATGAAAACATTTAGAATCTTGAATAGACCCTTTATTCAAGTTAACAAATCTTAGTGCATTTCTGTTGGCTATATTCTCTAAGTCCCTGGTTCTTTTTAGCGCCCACTTTAAAATTGGGATACTTGCTGAAAAATAATTAGAATTAAGTTATGATTAAAAGGAATTTTCTAAGAATCTGGTGATCTCATGAAGATGTCAATTTAATAAATCCTGAGTATTTATTGAGTCAATTCAATAAATATTTTTGAGTGTGAATATATAGACTATGCTTGACAACAATAAAAATTGAGACAATAACAACAAATATACACTCACACTCAACACTAGACACTAGTACTAGACACTTAGACATATTGCATATCATTTAATTTTTGCAACTATGCTCTGAGAGCATTATTATTAATCTCCCTATTTCATAGGTAAGGAAACTGAGGCTGAGAGAATTAAAATCTGTTCTTGATCAAAAGGTCTTAAGTCATTTAATAATGTTGTACTTTCCAATAAAATGGGTATAAGCAAATTCACAGTATTGTTTGATCAAATGAGATGATATTTGTAAAATGGCTTTTGTATGCTCTGAACTACCATGAGAGGTTTGCTGTTACCTAATTTTACTGGCATTGCTGGATTGTTTAATGAGCAGCTAAAGCATGTGCTTATGGCATTAACAAGGCAGAGAAATCTATAAATCTTGAATATTATTAAAGCATAGAATTAGCCACAAGAAAAAGATCTTTTTGGACTTGCTAAAACTTATTTTATATTTTAGAACTGTGTTCACTTTGAATTACCTATATTTGGGGATAATGATCTTTTCAGAGCTCTAAATGTTTTAATCTAAATCCTTCTTGATTTTTGGGGATTGGGAAATTATTTTAATCAACCAATCTCTCATCATTCCAAAATGTACAAAGAACTGTCTTTTGTTCCTTCTCAAATTCTCAGAGTATCAGCCTTCTTTGATAGTCCAATGGCATTATTTATTTCAGGCCCTCGTCATCTCTTCTAACTAGTCTCCCTTCTGTAGTCTCCCTCTTCTTTTAATCTATTTAATTACTATTTATAGATTTACTTTATCAAAACTCTACTTCTTTAATTCAGGAACCTGTAAAGAATCCCTATTGCTTACCATATCAAGACCAAATACCTCTGCCTTGTTTTCAGGATCTTCCAAATGCTGACCCTTGACCACAAATCTAGTCTCCAGTTTGACTCTGTCCCTAACATTCTATTCTGGTTAACCTGTTTTTCTCACTATATTCTACACAAGCTATGCTAATTCTTGCTTCCAAGATTTTGCTCTTGTTTTTGCCCTGACACACAGTGTTCTTATTCCTTCTCTCCATCTACCTAAATTCTTACCAACCTCCAATATTCAGCTCAAGCTCTGAATCCTCAATGAAGTTTTCTCTATAATTTTAGGTGATGCTCAGTTCTACATTCTCTTATTACCCTATTATAATTATAGCACACATTTTAGTACTTAATTGCTCTCTAATTATTTTATATATGTTAATTTTGTGTCTATAACTAGACTATAACTTCCCGAGTCTAGCAGAGTACTATACAGTAAGTACCCAATTACTCAATAAATTTTCTTGTTTATGAGCTATGCAATATAGAGTCTATGAATTTAACATTGGCTAATTTGACTATATAGAATTAAGAATCCTGTATATGGTAATGTGTATTTTTTATGTCATTCACAACTGTATGGGTTTTCTTTAAACACTCATATCTTGACACTAGAAGAAACTAGAAACCACTTCTCTAATCAGTCTTCCTCCTCTGGGACTGTAAGTATTCTCATTCATCCTCACATAACCATCAGAAAGAAAAAGATACTCTTTTTTTATTTATTTCTATTTTTTTATTATTATGTTATGCTAATCACCATACATTACATCATTGTTTTTGATGTAGTGTTCCATGATTCATTGTTTGTGTATAACACCCAGTGCTCCATGCAGAACATGCCGTCCTTAATACCCATCACCAGGCTAACCCATCCCCCCACCTCCCTTCCCTCTAGAACCCTCAGTTTGTTTTTCAGAGTCCATAGTCTCTCATGGTTTGTCTCCCCCTCCGATTTCCCCCACCCTTCATTCTTCCCCTCCTGCTATCTTCTTTTTTTTTTTTTTCACATATAATGTATTATTTGTTTCAGAGGTACAGGTCTGTGATTCAACAGTCTTACACAATTCACAGCGCTCACCATAGCACATACCCTCCCCAATGTCTATCACCCAGCCACCCCATCCCTCCCACCCCCCACCACTCCAACAACCCTCAGTTTGTTTCCTGAGATTAAGAATTCCTCATATCAGTGAGGTCATATGATACATGTCTTTCTCTGATTGACTTATTTCGCTTAGCATAATACCCTCTAGTTCCATCCACATCATTGCAACTGGCAAGATTTCATTTTTTTGATGGCTGCATAATATTCCATTGTGTATATATATATATATATATATATATATATATATATATACCACATCTTCTTTATCCATTCATCTGTTGATGGACATCTTGGCACTTACCACAGTTTGGCTATTGTGGACATTGCTGCTATAAACATCGGGGTGCACATACCCCTTCGGATCCCTACATTTGTACCTTTGGGGTAAATACCCAGTAGTGCAATTGCTGGATCATATGGTAGCTCTATTTTCAACTTTTTGAAGAACCTCCGTACTGTTTTCCAGAGTGGCTGCACCAGCTTGCATTCCCACCAACAGTGTAGGACGGTTCCCCTTTCTCTGCATCCCCGCCAACATCTGTTGTTTCCTGACTTGTTAATTTTAGCCATTCTGACTGGTGTGAGGTGATATCCCATTGAAGTTTTGATTTGGATTTCCCTGATGCTGAGAGATGTTGAGAACTTTTTCATGTGTCTGTTGGCCATTTGGATGTCTTCTTTGGAAAAATGTCTGTTCATGTCTTCTGCCCATTTCTTGACTGGATCATTTGTTCTTTGGGTGTTGAGTTTAATCATTTGTTCATAGATTTTGGATACTAGTCCTTTATCTGATATGTAATTTGCAAATATCTTCTCCCATTCTGTCAGTTGTCCTTTGGTTTTGTTGACTGTTTCTTTTGTTGTGCAAAAGCTTTTTATCTTGATGAAGTCCCAATAGTTCATTTTGCCCTTGCCTCCCTTGCCTTTGGCGATGTTTCTAGGAAGAAGTTGCTGCCGCTGAGGTCGAAGAGGTTGCTGCCTGTGTTGTCCTTTAGGATTTTGATGGACTCCTGTCTCACATTTAAGTCTTTCAACCATTTTGAGTCTATTTTTGTGTGTGGTGTAAGGGAATGGTCCAGTTTCATTCTTCTGCATGTGGCTGTCCAATTTTCCCAACACCATTTGTTGAAGGGACTTTTTTCCATTGGACATTCTTTCCTGCTTTGTCAAAGATTAGTTGGCCCTACAGTTGAGGGTCCATTTCCGGCTCTCTATTCTGTTCCATTGATCTATGTGTCTGTTCTTGTGCCAGTACCATACTGTTTGATGATTACAGCTTTGTAATAGAGCTTGAAGTCCGGAATTGTGATGCCGCCAGCTTTGCTTTTCTTTTTCAACATTCCTCTGGCTATTCGGGGTCTTTTCTGGTTCCATACAAATTGTAGGATTCTTTGTTCCATTTATTTGAAAAAAGTGGATGGTATTTTGATAGAGATTGCATTGAATGTGTAGATTGCTCTAGGTAGCATTGACATCGTCACAATATTTGTTCTTCCAATCCATGAGCATGGAACGTTTTTCCATTTCTTTGTGTCTTCTTCAATTTCTTTCATGAGTATTTTATAGTTCTGAGTACAGATTCTTTGCCTCTTTGGTTAGATTTATTCCTAGGTATCTTATGGTTTTGGGTGCAATTGTAAATGGGATCGACTCCTTAATTTCTCTTTCTTCTGTCTTGTTGCTGGTGTATAGGAATGCCACTGATTTCTGTGCATTGATTTTATATCCTGCCACTTGACTGAATTCCTGTATGAGTTCTAGCAGTTTTGGGGTAGAGTCTTTTGGGTTTTCCACATAAAGTATCATATCATCTGCAAAGAGTGAGAGTTTGACTTCTTCTTTGCCGATTCGGATGCCTTTTATTTCTTTTTGTTGTCTGATTGCTGTGGCTAGGACTTCTAATACTATAATACTATGTTGAATAGCAGTGGTGATAGTGGACATCCCTGCCGTGTTCCTGACCTTAGGGGGAATGCTCTCAGTTTTTCCCCATTGAGAATGATATTCGCTGTGGGTTTTTCATAGATGGCTTTTATGATATTGAGGTATGTACCCTCTATCCCTATACTCTGAAGAGTTTTGATCAAGAAAGGATGCTGTACTTTGTCAAATGCTTTTTCTGCATCTATTGAGAGGATCATATGATTCTTGTTCTTTCTTTTATTAATGTATTTTATCACAGTGATTGATTTGCAGATGTTGAACCAATGTTGCAGCCCAGGGATAAATCCCACTTGGTCATGGTGAATAATCCTTTTAATGTACTGTTGGGTCCTATTGGCTAGTATTTTGGTAAGAATTTTTACATCCATGTTCATCAAGGATATTGGTCTGTAATTCTCCTTTTTGATGGGGTCTTTGTCTGGTTTTGGGATCAAGGTAATGGTGGCCTCATAAAACGATTTTGGAAGTTTTCCTTACATTTCTATTTTTTGGAACAGTTTCAGAAGAATAGGTATTAATTCTTCTTTAAATGTTTGGTAGAATTCCCCTGGGAAGCCCTCTGGCCCTGGGCTTTTGTTTATTGGGAGATTTTTGATGACTGCTTCAATTTCCATAGTGGTTATAGGTCTGTTCAGGTTTTCTATTTCTTCCTGGTTCAGTTTTGGCAGTTGATACATCTCTAGAAATGCATCCATTTCTTCCAGATGATCTAATTTTCTGGCATATAGTTGCTCATAATATGTCCTTATAATTGTTTGTATTTCTTTGGTGTTGGTTGTGATCTCTCCTCTTTCATTCATGATTTTATTTATTTGGGTCATTTCTCTTTTCTTTTTGATAAGTCTGGCCAAGGGTTTATCAATCTTATTCTTTCAAAGAACCAGCTTGTAGTTTCGTTAATCTGTTCTACTGTTCTTTTGGTTTCTATTTCATTGATTTCTGCTCTGATCTTTATTATTTCTCTTCTCCTGGGGGGTTTAGGCTTTATTTGGTGTTCTTTCTCCAGCTCCTTTAGGTGTAGGGTTAGGTTGTGTATTTGAGACCTTTCTTGTTTCTTGAGAAAGGCTTGTATTGCTATATACTTTCCTCTTAGGGATGCCTTTCCTGCATCCCAAAGATTTTGAACAGTTGTATTTTCATTTTCATTGGTTTCCATGAATTTTTTTCATTCTTCTTTAATTTCCTGGTTGACCCATTCATTCTTAAGAAGGATGCTCTTTAGCCTCCATGTATTTGAGTTCTTTCCGACTTTCCTCTTGTGATTGAGTTCTAGTTTCAAAGCATATGGTCTGAAAATATGCAGGGAATGATCCCAGTCTTTTGATACCAGTTGAGACCTGATTTGTGACCTAGGATGTGATCTATTCTGGAGAATGTTCCATGGGCACTAGAGAAGAATGTGTATTCTGTTGCTTTGGGATGGAATGTTCTGAATATATCTGTGAAGTCCATTTGGCCCAGTGTGTCATTTAAGTCTTTATTTCCTTGTTGATCTTTTGCTTAGATGATCTGTCCATTTCAGTGAGGGGGGTGTTAAAGTCCCCCACTATTATTGTATTGTTGTCGATGTGTTTCTTTGCTTTTGTTATTAATTGGCTTACATAATTGGCTGTTCCCATGTTAGGGGCATAGATATTTACAATTGTTAGATCTTCTTGTTGGATAGGCCCTTTGAGTATGATATAGTGTCCTTCCTCATCTCTTATTACAGTATTTGGTTCAAAATCTAATTTGTCTGATATAAGGATTGCCACCCCAGCTTTCTTTTTGTGTCCATTAGCATGGTAAATGGTTTTCTACCCCCTCACTTTCAATCTGGGGGTGTCTTTGGGTCTAAAAGGAGTCTCTTGCAGACAACATATCGATGGGTCTTGTTTTTTTATCCAATCTGATAGCCTGTGTCTTTTGATTGGGGCATTTAGCCCATTTACATTCAGGGTAACTATTGAAAGGTATGAATTTAGTGCCATTGTATTGCCTGTAAGGTGACTGTTACTGTATATTGTCTGTGTTCCTTTCTGGTCTACGTTACTTTTAGGCTCTCTCTTTGCTTAGAGGACCCCTGTCAATATTTCTTTTAGGGCTGGTTTTGTGTTTGCAAATTCCTTTAGTTTTTGTTTGTCCTGGAAGCTTTTTATCTCTCCTATTTTCAATGACAGCCTACATGGATATAGTATTCTTGGCTGCATATTTTTCTCATTTAGTGCTCTGAATATATCACGCCAGTCCTTTCTGGCCTACCATGTCTCTGTGGATAGGTCCATTGCCAGTCTAATGTTTCTACCATTGTAGGTTACAGATCTCTTGTCCCGAGCTGCTTTCAGAATTTTCACTTTGTCTCTGAGCCTGGTAAGTTTTACTATTAGATGTCAAGGTGTTGACCTATTTTTATTGATTTTGAGAGGGGTTTTCTGTGCCTCCTGGATTTTGATGCCTGTTTCCTTCCCCAAATTAGGGAAGTTCTCTGCTATAATTTGCTCCAATATACCTTCTGCCCCTCTCTTGCTTTCTTCTTCTTCTCGGATTCCAATTATTCTAATGTTGTTTCATCTTAGGGTATCGCTTATCTCTCGAATTCTGCCCTCGTGATCCAGTAGTTGTTTATCTCTCTTTTTCTCAGCTTCTTTATTTTCCATCATTTGGTCTTCTATATCACTGATTCTCTTTTCTGCCTCATTTATCCTAGCAGTTAGAGCCTCCATTTTTTATTGCACCTCATTAATAGCCTTTTTGATTTCAACTTGGTTAGATTTTAGTTCTTTTATTTCTCCAGAAAGGGTTTCTCTAATATCTTCCATGCTTTTTTCAAGCCCAGCTAATGTCTTTAAAATCATCATTCTGAACTCTAGTTCCAACATCTTACTAATGTCCGTATTGTTTAGGTCCCTGGCAGTCGGTACTGCCTCTTGTTCTTTTTGTTGAGGTGATTTTTTCTGTCTTGTCATTTTGTCTAGAGGAGAGTAGATGAATGAGAAAACAAAATGCTAACAGGGAAACAATGTCCCCAGAAAATTTCACTAAACAAATCAGAAAAGTCCTGAAACCTGGGGAAAAGAAAGGGAAAGGAAGGAAAAAGAAGAAGAAAAAAGAAAAAGAAAAAGAAACAAACAAAACCAAAACAAAACAAAACAGAATATGATCAAATATGATCAGGCTGGTGCATAGATCAGTGCCACACACTAGATTTTGGGCGTATTTTGGTCTGTTAAAAGAAAGTGCCTCCCAAAATTTTTAAAAAAAGAAAAGCTTATACATGTACAAAAATAAGGGTTAATACGATGAAGGGATGGAATATGACTGTAAAGATGAAAATTATAAAAGATTTTATAAAAGGAATTTATAAGAATTTGGTTGAAAAAAGAAAGAAGAGGATTTAAAAAAAAAGGAGAGAATGTGATCAGGCAGGAGACTAGAACAAAGCCATACACTAGAGATTTAGGGTATATTTTGGTCTGTTAGAAGAAACTGTATCCCAAAATTTTAAAGAGAGAACTTATATATATACCAAAAATAAGGGTAACTACTATGAAGGGATAGAGTAGGACTCTAAAAATGAAAAATAAAAAAGATTTTTTTAAAAAAGGGATTGATAAGATGTTGGTTGAAAAAGGGAAAAAGAAAAATTCAAAAAAAAGAAAAAGACAGTTAAAAATTAACTTTGAAAGACTAAAGAATCATGGGGAAAAAGCCATTAATTCTATGTGCAGTATTCCCCTAGCGCTGGAGTTCTGCCGTTCTGATTGATCGGTAAACTCGGTCTTGGTGGGCTGTTCTTGCTGATCTTCTGGGGGAGGGGCCTGTTGCCGTGGTTCCCAAATGTCCTTGCCGGAGGCGGAATTGCCCCGCCCTTGCCGGTCCGGGCTAAGTAATCTGCTCGGATTTGCTCTTGGGAGCTTTTGTTCCCTGCAAGCTTTCCGTACAGCTTTGGAGGATGAGAGTGAAAATGGTGGCCTCCCAATCTCTGCCCTGGAGGAGCCGAGAACTTGGGGCCCCACTCCTCAGTGAGTCCCCAGAATAAAGCATTCAGTCACTTCCGTCTCCCGGTCTCTGGCCGCACTCCGTGCTCACCCGGCCTGTGACCGAGTGTTTCTATCTCTGGCACCCGACCCCGGGCGGAGTCTCCAAACCCAGCAGATCCCTGCGGTGCACTCCCACACCGCTCCTCCCAGTGAAGGAAGGTGAGTCTCCCCGGATCTGCCACTTGTTGGGTCCCTGCTGGAGGAGCAGTGGCCCGACTGCGCCGCGGATCACGGTTTATGGCAACCCTGAGCTGAGAGCCCGCTCCTCGGCTCCCTCTCTGCAACCGGCTTTCCCGCTCCGATACCTGGGAGCTCTGCCGCCCTCAGGAAACCTCAGCCTTCCTGTGACCCCGAGGGTCCTGAGACCACACTGTCCCGTGAGGGTTCCACCCCCCCCTTAGCCACTGGAGCGACGTCCCTCAGAGGAGCCGATTTCTAAAAGTTCCGATTTTGTGCTCCGCGGCTCTATCACTTCCCAGAAGCGGCCAACGGAGGCCCCTCCCCTGCCGTCTATCCTCCCGAATATCGCCTCGGATTCACTTCTCCGCACTTCCTACCTTCCAGAAAGTGGTCACTTTTCTGTTCAGAGAGTTGTTGCTATTCTTTTCTTCGATCTCCTGTTGAGTTCGTAGGTGTTCAGAATTTTTTGATCCCTATCCAGCTCAATTCCTGAGACCAGATGAAATCCGGTCTCCTACTCCTCTGCCATCTAGTTCCTCACGCCCTCTTTTTTTTTTAAAGAGATATTCTTAAGCTCATTTTTATTAGGGACAGAAAGTTTATTTATTTATTTCAAGTTTTTATTTAAATTCTAGTTAGTTAACATATATTGCAATATTGCTTTCAGGAGTAGAATTTAGTGATTCATCACCTACATACTACACCCAGTGCTCATCACAAGTGCCCTCCTTAATACTCATCACCCATTTAGCCCATATCCTGCCCACCTCCCCTCCAGTAACCCTCAGTTTGTTTCCTATAGTTAAGAGTGTCTTATGGTTTGTCTCCCTCTCTCTTAAGCTCATTTTTAAAAAAATTATTTATTTTTTAATTCCAGTATAGTTAACATGCAGTGTTATATTAGTTTCAGGTGTACAACATAGTGATTCAACAATTCTATATTTAACTCAGTGCTCATCATGATAAGTGTACTCTTAATCCTCTTTACCTATTTCACCCATCCTCCACTCACTCCCATCTGGCAACCATCAGTTTGTTCTCTATATTTAAGAGTCTGTTTCTTGTCTCTTTTTTTCTTTGTGTGTTTGTTTTGTTTCTTAAATTCCACATATGAGTGAAATCATATGGTATTTGTCTTTCTCTGCCTGACTTATTTCACTTAACATTATACCACTAGATCCATCCATGTTGCAGATGGCAAGATTTCATTCTTTTTTATGGCTGAGTAATATTCCTTTATGTGTACATATACCAGTTCTTCTTTATCCATTCATCTATTGATGGACACTTGGCTTGCTTCCATATCTTGGCTACTGTAAATAGTATTGCAGTAAATATAGGAAAAGCTGAACAGGAGCATGCGAAAGAGTGAAAGTAGACCACTTTCTTACATCATGCACAAAAATAAACTCAAAATGGATTAATAAATATGCAACCTGAAAGCATAGAATTCCTAGAAGAAAACGTAGGCAGTAATCTCTTTGACATCAGCTATAGAAACATTTTTCTAGATATGTTTCCTTTGGCAAGGGAAACAAAAGCAAAATTAAACTATTAAGATTATACTGAAAGAAAAAGCTTTTGCACAGCTTAAGTTCATTTAGAGACCAGAAAGTAGAGGCTGAGAAAGTTAGATTAAAATAAGAAAGAGATACTTAAGTTGGGTTGTGACAGACAAGTAGGATTTTCATAAGAAAGAAGGGTGAGAGGCAAAGGAATTCTAGACATATAGATCATTGGAAGAGAAACATGATGTATCTTCAGTGCATTCAGTGACTTATAAATAGTAAAGATGGCTAGAACCTAGGGTTGGTTCAAGGCAAGTTAGGGTATGGGAATAGAGGATGCAGTTGGAAAAAACACTTGAACATTTCCAAAGTTGAACAAATCATGTTTAATGCCCCCTTCCCAACTAAGTCGTTATATCTTCCTTCTCAGTGATAATGATGTGGGAAACAACGGCAGAAGGAAATGTAGATAAAATTAAATGTCCTTATAACCTGCAGCCCATTGACAAATCCCATTCCTCCAGGAAGCTCCTAACTTAATTAATTAATTAATGTTAATGCCTCCCTAGAGGGAAAAATAACCTTGGTTTGACCTTAGCAAGGCCTGAGTGTCCTGAGTCTTCTTCAGCATATGAAAATCCTTTTGGGGGCACCTGGGTGGCTCAGTTAGTTAAGCAGCTACTTTCAGCTAGGCTAGGATCATGATCCCAGGGTCCTGGGATCGAGCTCCACATTGGGCTCCCTGCTAGGTGGGGAGTCTGCTTCTCCCTCTACCTTGGCCCTCCCACCCCCTGTTTGTGCTTGCTTGCTCTCTCTCAAATAAATAATTAAAATCTTAAAAAAATCCTTTTGGAACTTCCTTTACCTTTACTTCCCCCAACCTCGAAGTATATAAGCAGTTGCTCCTCACAGTCCTGAGGCAGCAAGCAACAGCAGCACTTTCTGCCCACCAGTCCTGTTCCTGTGCTTTAATAAAACCACTTTTTTGCACCAAGGTTGTCTCAAGAATTCTTTCTTGGCCATTGGCTCCGGACCCCAACAACACTACTCCAAAAACACATCAATTGTACCACCACCCACCCAGAATCTTAAGATTCTGATAACAGAAATTCAGCTGTCATCCTAGGCTCCATCTCCTTTTCCTGCCCCTTCTTGCACAGCAGAGTGCTAAATTCTGCTGAATGTGCTTGCAAATTAACCTGGAAAATTGTTAGAAATGCAAATTATGAGGTCCAAAACCAGAACTGCTGAATCAGAAACCCTGGGGTTAAGGCCTAACTCTCTGTGTTTTAACAAATCTTCTAGGGTATTCTTATGAACATGAAAGTTCAAGATCCATTGCTGCAGGCAATGAGGAGTCTTTGAGAGGCTTGAAGCAGGCAAGTGACCCAGCAGGGTATGCATTTTTAGAAAGGTCATTCTGATATTTAGGTCGAAGATAGAAAGAAGGCAGTAAAACCGAAGGTAACAGGACCAGTTAGTAGAACATTTAAAAAAAATCCAAAATGAGATAGAGGAAAAGATAGATTTATGAGCTATTAAAGAGTTAGAACTGATTTATTTATGTCACCATTTGAATGCATGGGATAAATCAGAGGGAGTAGTCAGGGTAACTGGCCTTGCACACTAAGTAAAATGGTGGTCAGGGTTTGGAGAAAATAATTAATACTTTGGGGTTTCTTTGTTCTTTTTATTTTTTGATACATTGAGTTGAGGTGACTTTAGGGTACCAGGTGTCAATGTTTAGTTAAAAAGTTGGACACTTGATTCTGAACCTTAGGAGGAAGGGGAGAGAGGTTATGGCCTACAGATTTTGGAGTCAACAGTGTACTAGGTGGTGGTAGACATTGCCTAAATGGGTTAAATAACCCAGAAAAACATTTAAGAGTGAGAAGAAGACTAAAGATGAAGTTCTGGAGAACACCAATATTTAAGGGAGGCCTTCAGGGAAGACTGATGAGTGACTACAGAGTAAAGGAGAGAGCCAGAAAATTGATTGGGTGGCAGGGGGATAGGGTTTCAGTGAGAGCAACAATACCAAATGCCATAGACAGGTCAAGTAAGATAAGAACTAATTAATTATATTTGTCATTTATGGAGTCACTGATGTACTTAGTAATAGCAGCTTTAGGAAAGTTTTAAGAGCAGAAGACAGCAGTGAATTGAGGAGTTAATTAGAATAGATTAAGTGGAAACTTTAAATGTAACTTGTATATGAAAGGAAGGACAGAGAGAGAAAGTGACAGATTGGCCACATATCAATGTAGTTTTCCTTTATTAACTGAGAGAATTGTGTATATTTACAATCTGAAAGAAAAAAAAGCAAGTTGAGAAGGAAAGCCTGAAAATAAAGTGGGGGGGGGGATCTTGATGGAATAAGGTCTAAGAGGATAAGTGAGGAGATAAGGTCCAGGGCACAGGAAAAGGTATTAGCTTAGAATACTGTGCTGTTATTATCTATAAATGTATTTGTCTCTCCACCTAAATTGAGAACTTTCCAAGTGAATGGACAATCTTTTTCATCCCTAGTATACAAGGCCTAATAAATATTTGTTAAATGAATGAAGACCAATTCTTTTAATACTTCCTCTCTCCCCCACTTTGTTGGTTTCCCCCCAATTTTCCATCCTCACCTCTTTTGTCACAATATTCAGTCTCTTGATGAGATATCATCTATGTCCAAAAGTTCCTCTTTCTGAGACAAGAAAGGCTAAGTTGTAACTAGATCTTTTATACTCAGAAAAATACTAAATAATTATACTGTCCCTGGCTTCCTGCCTGGCTCTCTTTGAGCTGCGGTAAGTAGAACTGGATTGGCTTTGAGGGTTGTATTCCAGTATGCTGCAGGTACTTAACATATACCATTTTACTTCTTAGTATTCCTGCCAGGCCCCTTTCCAAATCCTCCAACCTCAGGAACTTTCCATTTTCATCCCTCATTCCTTCTTCCAGTGGAAAGTAACCTTTGTTGCCTGCTTTCTTGTTCTGGGAAGGGCTTTAGAGAAGCTTATTGATGGAGATTTTAAAATGTATCAGAGTAACTTGCCTGTTGCAATATACTTTGTTTTGACTTTGTTGACTTGTCATTTGCTGAAAGATATAAGTAGCTTCACAGTAAAAAAGGGAGTATTATACATAGGTTAAAGCAGGATAATTATTTTTGTCCTAAGAGAAAAATCTGATCTAAAGATATATTTGATTTTTTCATGTATGTAATTAGGAATGACCATTTGAGATAGAAGCGGAGATGCCCAAGAGCCCAATTTCCAAAGTAGTAATTTACTATATTTATTTCAAAGTAAGGCTCTATGGCTAATTTTAGTAAATGCCTTGGAACCAAACCAATGTGCTTTAGAAAGATTTGGATGTTTAGTTTTTAACCCTTCGATATTTTCTTTTAAAAATTCTAATAGCTGCCTGTGAATGAAATACATTATAAATATAAGAAAAAAGGCTGTTTCCTTTTCAGTGCCTTGCTACAGCAACTGGAAGGTGTATTGGAAGGCCAGCTGTTATAAAGAACACATTAATCTTCTTCTAGGGCAAGACTGGTCTTCTTTCTTCTCCATAGTGCCTAACACAGTGCAGGGGAAACAGTAGAAACTCAGCCCGTGCTTGTTGACTTGAAATCTTACAGATACAACATCTTGATCTCTACCTACTCCTTCAGACTATCCCTGTCAATGCTATATTTAGACAGTGGGTTCTCATCTAAATCTGGAGACAAGGTTATATCTGTGGAACAGATGTTCATTGTAGTTCATATGCATACTGTACAAAAATTCAGAAAAGTGATGAGGTAATTTGTATAATCTTCAGAAATCCCCTCAAAAGGTCCACAAGATGCAATTGTAAATGGGATTGACTCCTTAATTTCTCTTTCTTCTGTCTTGTTGTTGGTGTATAGGAATGCCACTGATTTCTGTGCATTGATTTTATATCCTGCCACTTTACTGAATTCCTGTATGAGTTCTAGCACTTTTGGGGTGGAGTCTTTGGGGTTTTCCACATAAAGTATCATATGCAAAGAGTGAGAGTTTGACTTCTTCTTTGCTGACTTGGATGCCTTTTATTTCTTTTTGTTGTCTGATTGCTGTGGCTAGGACTTCTAGTACTATGTTGAATAGCAGTGGTGATAGTGGACATCCCTGCCATGTTCCTGACCTTAGGGGGAAGCTCTCAGTTTTTCCCCATTGAGAATGATATTCGCTGTGGGTTTTTCATAGATGGCTTTTATGATATTGAACTATGTATCCTCTATCCCTATACTCTGAAGAGTTTTGATCAAGAAAGGATGCTGTACTTTGTCAAATGCTTTTTCTGCATCTATTGAGAGGATCATATAGGAGGCTGGTAAATCATCCTTCTAACTCATCTGCTCTCTTTCATTGGTACCACCAATGGTCTGGTTTCTAATTCTTTGAGCCATTTTTTATTCCTCTTTTTTTAAAAAATCTATAAACTTTAAAAGACATTCTGTTACTATCTACTATTGCCACTTTACTGGTTACTTTTTGCATTTGTTCTTATAAGCAGAATAAAGATAAAAAATCCATTTAAATATTGCCCATACCTACCAGGCAGTCTCCCCTTACCATCCCTATCCTTTTTAGAGGTCTCTTTCTTAATCCTCCAAAAGCACTATACTTCTGTCACAGCACTGATCACCCTATATTGTAATCTTCTGTTATTTTTATCTGTTTCACCATTATTAAATAGATCACAGACAGGAAGTATCTTCAATACCTGGTATGAAGTCAAGTGTATAGTATAAATCCAATATATATATTTGTTAGATATGTGAATGTATGATGCTCCATTATGGCCAAATTTGCTAGCCCACTGTAAAAGCTTTCATTAATCAGACCCTATTTTAATTATCCAATTTATGTATTTATGAGCACCTATTATATGTCAAGCACTGTTAGGCACAGTGGATATAATGGTAAATTAAAATACAGATGATCCCTACTCTTATAGAACGAATAATCCAGTGGAGGAGGCAGACACATAATCATACAAATACATGTAAAATTACAACTGTGATTAAGTGTCATTAATGAGAGGTACCTAGTGCTATAAGAGCTAATAATAGGCCTGGATGGGAGGTTGTCCTAATCTAGGAGAAAGTGATACTTGAACTGAGCTCTGAAAGATCACTTGGCATTACCTAGGTAAAAGGCAAAAGAAAATGTTGCAGAAAGTAGAAACAGTACCCCATGAAGCTTGATCAGAGGCACCAACAGGAAGAGATGAGGTTGGAGATGTAGTCAGGTGCTAAATTATTTAGCATCTTACAGGCCGTTTTAAGGAGCTTTTGTTTTTATCCTGAAAGCAACAAGGAACTTATCCATTCTCTACTTACATTCTAACCACCATTCCTTTCCACTAATTCAAATCTTATTAGTCATTCAGGTGTAGTTCAAATCTTATGTCCTCCAAAATTACTCCCTGATTACTTATGTCTAGATGGAGTAACCTTTCAATTTTTATGACACTGATTTGTACTCTTCATATACTCATTCTAATGACTCAAATATTGTCCTACCTTGTATTTTTATAATGGTTCCACGCATGGCTTTTGGCTCAAGAGACTGTAATAATTTGTCTTCTGAATCCCTCCTAAATATTCATAGCCCAGTACTTTATTGATACTGCATTCCCAACATATATTAAGCCATGAAACCAGATACAAACCCATATTTGGAATAGATGAAGGGAAATACTTTGATATTAATGCTCTTCCTGATGATACAAAAGCAATCATTTGGAAAAATGAAAAAAAAATCACATTGACTGGTTTTATTGGTTGCATCATGACAATTATTTCACTAAGTTGGCTTGTATTTTTTGTTTTTGTTTTTTTTTTTTAAAGCTCACTTGTCTTTTCGTTACATTTATTGATCGGTACTTTACTGATTCAACAAGAATATATTAAATGCATATTATGGAGCAGCCAATGTGAAGGTAGGAATTGAGGATTAAAATATAAATATAACATGGTCTTGACCATCATGAAGCTCAGAAAGATGATATCCATAGCACATGTTAATTTCCAAAAAGACCGGAATGGATTGTTTGACAGTCATAATCCTTAAGCAGCTTGCAAATGATGCATTTCATTTTCATAGAAAATGCAACCTCACCATAAAATTAGGAATACAAAGTCTGGATATTGTAGGATGCATTCAGCATTAATTAATGCAACAAAAAATAATTTTCTCTGTAATTTCACAGTTATTGATATTGAACATCTAGGTATTGTATAGGTAATGTGAAAAGCAGAGTTTTGTAAGAATAACAACTCATCCACATTTTTCAGTAAGGCCAGGGAGATTTGCTTCCCATTGTGAGGCAATCCAGAGCCAGGCCTCTCTGAAGTCTGTGATTTCCTTTGTGATGCCACTAACAAATTATTGAGAAGTCCACAGCTAGAACAATCAGCCACTTATCATTAGTTTTTTTTTTTTTTAAAGAAGTGTTTTGGCCAAGTATATAGAATTCTAATTACTCAGCCTAAGTCCTGGAGTTGACTAAAACCTGGCTAAAACCTTCGTCTTCTTGGAAGGGACACAGCAAGCTGATTCTACTAATCGGATGTATTTTTAAGTATCATAAAGGTAAGTAAGTAGCAGAATTTAAGTGCTTGAAAAGATTTCTGCTTTCTTCTCTCTATCTCATTCTCTCTCTCAAATAAATAAATAAAATCTTTAAAAAAAAAAAAAAAAAAGGGCGCCTGGGTGGCTCAGTTGGTTGAGCCACTGCCTTCGGCTCAGGTCATGATCCTGGAGTCCCGGGATCGAGTCCCGCATCGGACTCCCTGCTCGGCGGGGAGTCTGCTTCTCCCTCTGACCCCCCCCCTTCTCATGCTCTCTCTCTATCTCATTCTCTCTCTCAAATAAATAAATAAAATCTTTAAAAAAAAAAAAAAAAAAAAAAAAAAGATTTCTGCTTTCTGAACTGAAATTTGAAAAAAAATGCTCCTAAAATTAAACAATTTTATACAATTGCTTAATTTATTAACATTTAATTAATTGCTTAATTCACTGGGGCATGTCACATCAAGGGCTGTTGCTCTAAGATCTCGTAAAGAAGCAGTCAACAAAACTTGCAAAAATGAAAATAAAATTTAAAATAACCTAATATCCATTGATAATCTTTTTTTTTTTTTTGACATCTTCAGTTATTTCATCCAAAGCAATACAATCTCTAGGAATTGTCATTAAATTATAAGAATTTTTCAGAAAGGGTATACCACTCTGCTATGATATACTCATTTCAAAATATTAATGATTATGAGCCAGAGTGTCTATAAACATACTTCTCAACTTTGAATACTAGCTAGACTTTCAGCAAGATAAGAGTAATAAGAAAACTTAATTTTCCTGGTCTGTTTTTTTTTTTTTTAAGATTTTATTTATTTATTTGAGAGAGAAAGAATGAGACAGAGAGAGCATGAGAGGGGGAAGGGTCATAGGGAGAAGCAGACTGCCCGCTGAGCGGGGAGTCCGATGCGGGACTCAATCCATCCCAGGACTCCAGGATCATGACCTGAGCCAAAGGCAGTCGCCTAACCAACTAAGCCACCCAGGTGCCCCCCTGGTCTGTTTTCAACGCATGTATGAAGATGTTAAAAAAGGCAGAGGTGGGTGGGTTATAAGAATGTATTATGGTAGCTATTCCCTGAATTAATTTATTTTGGGTTTCTTTTTGTTCATATCTTTTATGTCTCCATCACAACAATTATAGTTTTATATGATGAAAATAAGATTAAATAAAACCACTGAGAATATCTACATTATCTTTGTTGCTGGAGGACAGACGGTGACCTGAGTCATGAGCTGCTTTGGCTTTGATTACAATTAAAAGCTTGTATGGATTCCAGTTCTGAACATATGTCTCAAACTCTATATGCCCACATTATGGTGCATTCAAAATATTTTATGCTAACAGATTACAATAGTAACAATATGCCCGTGTTTCCTACAAAAGAGTAAGTCAGTAAATTGTTCTACTTAGTTGTAAAAAGACCAGCTCAAAATGCAAATATATCCCAATAGCTCTAAATCCCACTGTAATTCTTCCTAATTTAAGACATTTATGAACTCATAACAGAGGCTCAAGCTGTTCATATTTCTAGCTTATTTTATTTATCTTTCTCTTATTACCCGTTCCACTCAAAGCTTTGCAAATCTTGAAAATCCTGCACATGTTAAAGGAGAGACTTCATCCATTAAAGTGTACTGCAACACAGTAGGAAGAATAGAAGCATTGTGTGGTTCATGGAGAACTGCATGACTTATGTGAGTTTATTTTTCTTTCCCTGGTTTGTTCTAACAGCCAAGTTTACCTAGTCATGTAATGATTAGAAGGTTCTAAATTCTTCAGTTGGACTCGGTATTTCAAAGTACCTGTTAAACTAGGTGAGGAGAATGCCCTCTTTTTTTTTTCGGTAGGGGATTTGGTGAAATGGTTGGAGGTTAATGTAACATCTAGCTTTCTAAATGCCCTTCTAAGAACAAGTACAAATGCACAGTTTATTAAAGAGAGGGCCATTTTCCTGGAGCTTACTCACCAAGTAAGTGACATTTTGAAATACTACTTTTTTCTAAAGAATAAAAGACCCACCAACCATTATATAAAATGAAAGAAAAAAAAACCTCTTGTTGTGTTAACAGTCTCTAGTCTCGGGGAAGCTGTTTTATGAGATTTGCTGGCACAATTTGGTTGCAGATGCTTGTGATTTATATAGAAGCTCATGGAAATAGAATCTGAATAAAGAACCAAAACAAAAACAAAGGCATTTGATAACTCACATGGAGTACATGTCACATTCATCATGTTTTTGTCATGTTGGTTTAATGTTAATGTCTTGAGGAATATTTGGGACTCATGCTCTGTGACCTTCAGATGTCTAGGGAGTGGTAGAGGATCAAACTCCCAGAAGGATCTTATGTGATAAGGTTTGGGCTACTCCTCAGCCTGCATGATTTGAGACTCTCCCCATGCCCTGGCCTTAACCAATTTCTGTGCACCTCCAAAAGGCTATAAAGTTTTGCAATCCTCCTGCTGTCTTTGTTCCTTCCTTTGTTAATGGAATAATTTGCTGACTAATCTTTCTTTAGGAAACAAAAATATATTGCTGCTTAATTTGGTATTTGCATGCAGTGTTTTAGATGGTACACTTCTTACAGATAGGTACATAGTCATATGCTTGTCACTCCCAGTGTGACTCACACAGTGATAGTTATACAATCAGTGTTCAGCAAAGATTTATTAATTGATTGATCCTTATATCTGTCACTCAACTAGTCTTAGACATAAGGTTCAGAAGATAAGAGAGCTGGGAATTTTTAATCCTGCCTCATGGTTCCTCCAACCACAGAGATATGAGCCACCTAGTGATGAAGCACCAGAAAAAAGATCAGAATGTAAACTCAGAAAAAAAGATCACACTGTAAGCTCATCCTTATCTATCAGAACAAGAGATTGTTGAGGTGATTTTCCCAGTTGATATTAACCATGTTCTCATTTTTCATGGTCAGCCTTGCAGATCAATTAGACTAATGTCACCTCTTTTCTCAGCCCCTAGGTTACCTCATCTCACCACCATGGAATAGAGGGTTAATATTTGTTGTTTGTGTTGTAGATAATTTCTAATATGTAATTTGTAATCCCTGTAAAATTATGCTTTCTTCTTCCCTGAATTTTTCTACTATCTCTTTCTGTTTTTTTTTTTTTTTTTCTTTTCTTTTCAGGGACAGGAGAGAGGAAAAAAAAATCCTGAGAAAGGGAGCAGATATGATGGTTATTAGGGATGACAAGATCTCCTATCTTACAATTCTATATTTTACATATTTATATTCAAATGGTTCAACAGTTATACAGGCCAGGATCAGTTTCTAGCTCTGATGATGTATTACCTGAATAGGTTTTTTTCCTCATAGCTTGAGAAGTTAAAGCAAGGCTCTCAGTGTACATTCAATCTGTACTGCTGGAAAAGAAAAGATTCTTTTGGCTTACAGCATGAAATCAACACATATTAATACATTTTACTATAATTTCTCAAAATATTTTTTTCTACTAAATAGAAACATAGGTGATATGTTACCCTAACTGATAAAAATTCCATGAATAAACTTACATATTTCCCATGCAAGCAGATTTTTTGTGTGTGTGTTTTGAAAACATTCTACACCAGTAGTGTCTATACTTTGTTCTCATGCATAGTGATATACAGATATAGGTACAGATATATTTGTTTTTGATAAATGATGTGAGGTTCACATAAGTGTCATTACAATGTGTTGTATTGAGGTTAGTATTTGTAGATGTGTGTACTTAGATTTTTGGAATTTCACAGCAGTGAAAATTGTTTTGGTTAAGAATAATAAAAAGTAAGATAATTAATAAAATCCACCTGTATTTTTATATACATATGTCTATACAGAACTTGCACTGAACATGTAAACATTCAAACATTCTTACTTTTTTTACCCTTTGGTTTCACATTGATTTGATTTAGTAACATAAGATTAATGGTGATATAAATTTGGATTGCTCTTGAGAAAGAAAGACCACTAAGATTAAAAATTCTGCATTAATATCCTGTAATTGTATGAGAACTTAAGGGGGTTTCCAAGTATAAAATATGATAGGGCCTCTTTATCACATAGACTAGCATTTACTTGGAACTTGGTCTGAAAGTTAGGAGTAATGTAGGCTAAGTTTTAGATATACCTCTACCACTTACTTGCTATATAAGCTTGGACAAATTATTTTTTTTCTCTAGGCCTTAATGCTACTGTCTGTAAAATACAATGTTACAACAGATTATTCTAAATCACCGATACCTAAATTTTTATTATGACTAGTACTTGGTTTATTTCCCAAATCTCTCTCTCTTTTGAAATGCTTAAGTATGTTCATAAGCATATAGTTTAAAATGTCAAGCAAGACATTAATTACCTTTAGTAACTTTTTCATAACTAATTTTTGACTGCTTCTAAATCTGTAAATTAATTTCTGTGTATAATTAAATTGTTGAAAGCATATATAAAATTCAGGATGAATTACCATTGGCCCTGAAAATACCATAGATTAGATATTCTTTAAAAATTCTATACATTTAGGGGTGCCTGGGTGACTTAGTTGGTTAAGAGTCCAACTCTTGAATTCTGCTCAGGTCATGATCTCAGGGTCGTGAGATTGAGCTCCGTGTCGGGCTCCATGCTCAGCAGTGAGTCTACTTGAGATTCTCTCTCTCTCCCTCTGCTTCACCCCCTCCCACCACTCACATGCTCTCTCTCTCTCAAATAAATAAATAAATATTTAAAAAGTAAAAATAAAAATTCTATATATTTAACAATTATTTTTTGAGACTCTGCTATGTTTTAGGCATTGCTTCAGGAGCAAGTGATATAAAAATGATGAATAAGGTCCCTGCTCTTATAGAGATTCTATTCTTTGGGTAAGAGACATAAAATGGATAAAAAACAAACACAAAATTTTAGCCATTCTGACTGGTGTGAGGTGGTATCTCATTGAGGTTTTGATTTGGATTTCCCTGATGCCAAGTGATGTTGAGCACTTTTTCATGTGTCTGTTGGCCATTTGGATGTCTTCTTTGGAAAAATGTCTGTTCATGTCTTCTGCCCATTTCTTGATTGGATTCTTTGTTCTTTGGGTGTTGAGTTTGATAAGTTCTTTATAGATTTTGGATACTAGCCCTTTATCTGCTTTGTCATTTGCAAATATCTTCTCCCATTCTGTCGGTTGTCTTTTGGGAAATCGGAGGGGTAGACAAACCATGAGAGATGATGGGCTCTGAAAAACAAACTGAGGGTTCTAGAGGGGAGGGGGGGAGGATGGGTTAGCCTGGTGATGGGTATTAAAGAGGGCACGTTCTGCATGGAGCACTGGGTGTTATGCACAAACAATGAATCATGGAACACTACATCTAAAACTAATGATGTAATGTATGGGGATTAACATAACAATAAAAAACCCACAAAATATCAGCTAGTGGTAAGTGCCATTCAGAGAAAATATATGTGATGTGGTAGAGAGTGATAGGGTGGGATGCATCATATAGTAAGGAAAGGCCAAGATCTGAATGCCACAAAGGAGCCAGCCACAAGAAGATGAGTGAGGAAAATATTGCAGGCTGATGGTATGCAAAGGCCCAAAGCAAAAATAAGCTCACCATGTTTGAGGAATTGAAAAGAGATTAGACACTCGAATATTTAGAATTTAAACAGAGAAGGAGAAATTAGCAAAGAGGAAGATTGGTCAGTGAGGTATGAGGGAAGCCAAAAGAGAGCATTTCAAGTGTGAGGGGAGTAGTAAACTACGTCAAATATAGCTGAAAAGATAATTAGGGTAAGAACTGAGAAATGGCTATTGGATGTGGCAGTATGGAGATCACTGAGTGGTGGTAAAGGGAGTCCAATTAGTGTTGACTAAGGAAAGAATGTGGAGTTATGAAATGAAGTCAGCTATTCCACACAATTCTTTCAAGAAGTTTTGCTGTAAAGCAGTGGAGATAGGAAGCTATAGCTAAAGGGGCATATTAAGTCAAGGGAGGGTTTTTGTTTTATTTGTGTGAAGATTAGAGATACTAGAGTTTGATGTTTGTTGATGGAAATAAATCAATAGAAAAATTTTTGCCAGAGGAGAGAAAGGGTATAATTGTAAAAGCAAAGTTCATGAAGAGGTGAAAGTGTGCTATCCATCGCACAAAGGAGATGTTGGCCTTTAAAGTAGGAGAAGCTTTTTATCCAAAGCCATAGGAATAAAGGAAGATTCAGAGCATTCACATTTGGGAATTACTGTTTGATTACTCCCATTTTCTCAATGAAGTATGACAAGGTCATCAACCTAGGATCCAGGGTTGCAGATGAACAGATGTACCAGGTTTGAGGAGAAAAGAGAAAGAATAAAATAGTAATTATGGAACATGGAAAAGAGAGCCTACTAAGGAAAACGGAAGACTAATGTACTCTGATTTTGGGCAAGTCACTGGGGCTCTCTTCGCTTTAGTTTCTTTTTTCTCTAAAATATAAATATCAGAGGCTATTATTTAAAGTTGAAAAATGGAACTTAAATGTGTAATGAGTCAATATTTTTATAATTTTTTAAACATCAGAGAAATATTTTAGAAATTAATATCTTATGGTGGAGAAAAATATATTTGAAGTTCAGTAATTTCTTATAATTCAGTGCAATTTATTTTTTCTTCTGTTAAATTCAAGTAAAATTAATCAATGTAATGCTTTTTATCCAAAATAGAATATATACTGTGATTCTATTTTTGTAAAATTATTTTTCTTTCTCCATCTTTCTATCTATATCTGTACATAGATAGCTGGAATGATGTTTAATAAATGTTGATAAAAATGTTTCTGAGTAGTAAGATTTTGTGTAGTAATGTTTGTTGTTTAATTTCTTCTTTGTGCTTTTCCATATTTTATCAGTTTTTGTCATATGGTTTCCATAAAATAGTGAATTTTTTCTTGTTTCAAACATTGTTTTAATGTGGATAATATGGTTTCTTGCTGCAGTAGACAGAATAGCAACCCCCAAAAAGATGTCCAAATCCTAATCCCTAGAGCGTGTGAATGTGTTTGGTTACATAGTAATGGGGGAGTTAAGGTTGCAGATGGAATTAAGGTTGCTAATCAGCTGACCTTGAGATGGGGAGATTATATTGGACTATCCAAGTAGGCCCATTATAATCACAAGGGTCCTTATACAAGGAATAAAAAGCAGAAGAGAACCAAAAAGATAGCAGCATGAGAGAGACACAGCCCAATATTGCTGGCTTTGAAGATGGAACAATGGAACTATGAGCCAAGGCATGCAGTGGCTTCCAGAAGCTGGGAAAGGCAAGGAAATAGATTGTCCCCTTGAACCTCCAGAAGGAATGCAACCCTACATCTTGATTTTGACCCATCAAAACCTGTGTTGGAATTCTGTTCTACAGAACTATAAGGTAATAAATTTGCTTTGCTTTAAGCCACTAAGTTTGTGGTAATTTGTAACAGCAGCCATAGAAAACTAATATACTTGCTTTCACCCATTCTTTTCTAATCTATTCTTTATACAACAACCAGAGTGAACTTTATAGACCTGCATTATCTAGTACAGTAGCCACAGGCCACATGTGGCAAATGAGCACTTGAAATGTGGCTGCTCTGAAATGAGGTGTGCTGAATGGGAAAAATTGCACTGGATTTTGAAGAGGTAGTATAAAAAATGTAAACTATCTCATTAATGATTTCTTACATTGACTTCTTATTGACATGGTAATATTTTGGAAATATTGGTCTAAATAAAATACATAAAATTAATTTCATGTGTTTTATTTTACTTTTTTAACGTGGCTACTAGAAAATTTTAAATTACTTAACCTGAGTCACATTATATTTCTATTAGCACTCATAAAAAAGTTAATAGAATACTCTAATTTCCCCTGTTAAAACCCTTTTCTAGTTTCCCACTGTATTTAGAATATATGTCAAATCCTCTAACTTGAACTTATAAGGTCCTGCATCATTTGGCATCTGGTACCATTCTAGGTTTATCTTTTGCCTCTTCCATTCCATTCTAATGGACCAAGCCTCTTTCTGCCTCAAGGCCCTTGCACATATTATTTGCTGGGTCTGGAAAACTCTTCATCTTGCTCTTCATCTGACTGAAAACTTCTCTTCTTTCCATTTCAGCTCAGGTCCACTCAGAGAGACCTTCTCTGGCCTTCTAGCATAAACTAGGTCCACTGTGTTCACCATTCATAGCACCCTGAAATTTTTCATAATGGCTCTTTTTACAAGTTGTAAGGATAAATTTATTTGCTTATTTTTAAAATTATCTTTGAAAATGATAAACTCAATATACATTTTTTTAAACACTGTATACTTAAGGCTGGGCAAGGTATAGATGCTCAGTAAATATTTATTAAATGAATGTAGAATGATCAAATGAGGTAATGTCTATGCAAGTACTTTGTCAACTGTAATGTACTATATACATGTAATAGCCTTACAGTAGTAATAGTAATAGGAAGAGATGGAGGAAGATGGGAAGGAAGAGGAAGAAGAGAAGAAATTGCGTAGTCTTAAAGTCTTTGCCTTGCATCAAGTTTTAAATAGATTTTCTTGGTATCTTGGGTTGTATCTTCAAACCATTGGGAATAAATAGCCCAGTAGGCAGCTATAGTACACTGCCTTTTAAAAACACTTGTATTTTCAAAGACGTATTTTTTCCTTAAAGGAAGTTTTTATACAAGTTCTTCTTAAATTTCTTCTTTCTTCTTCTTTAATTTCTTCTTTCTTACTAAAGAATTTCTTCTTACACGAAGTTCACAAAACTGTTTGCCAGTGACTCAGATTCCTACATGCCTTCTCTAAGGCATATATTTCTATTTCCGCAGTGGAGGACACCATGGAATAGAGCAGGAGTGGTGGAGAAAATAAAATACAACATTGGGGATATTTTAGTAATAGTTTTCATATAGTAGAAAATCAGAACACAGATGGATCAATGAAAAAAAAAAAAAAACATTTCTACTATTCAGTGGTTTCCTTTGGTTTCCCACATGTTTGGTCTCACCTGCTCCTCTTATCCCATAACCTGTCGGTCATTTCAACAACTAAATATATCACTTGTGATACCACCCACAGGTGCTTTTTGATTTAATTCAGTTGGAATGGCTGATCTGGTAGCCTTGGGTAAATACACCGAGGGTGTGGGAAAGACTTTACAAGCCATTGTGATGTGCAGTAGGGCATGTCACAATTTTCTTGCCTAAAATAGGAAACTGAATGCTGGAGAAGATAAAGTTTTTGGGAGATTCAGGAAGCCCCAAATATATCTAAAGGCATTCTGCGACTACTGTTTTAGGGCCTTGTGCAATTCATTGTATTTAGGAGAGTAGGTGCAGTGGTAACAAATATAATTTGCACAGATTCACTATTAGTACTCTAGGTGAAGCTGTTCAGAGACGTATGTATGCTTGAGACTGTTAGTTTTTGCAACACCAAAATGAAATAATATGTCCCTTAGTGTAATGTTCTGCAGTATTGCTATGAACAAGTACAATTGCACTGTGCTTCCTTTATATTTTTTTCTTATAAGAAATTTATTTTTTTTCACTGACAAAATCAGAGTTTAAACTTAGCCTTTCTTAAATGACCTTAAAGTAAAATTTCCTACCTTTGTACCTTTTCAACAACAGTTTCTGACTTAAAGTTAACCTTCTCATTAGCATTTTAATAGCCCAAAAAGTCTACCCTGTACTTAGTAACACATTATCATCTGCATTTAAATGGGAATGTTGTAAAAGAGCAACATAAAAAATTACTTGTGTTAGAAAAGTTGTTTTTCTGGGTTTTGTTTTTGTGTTTTCCTATGGCATAACCTCTATATTTTAGACAACGATTAAGGATGCTCTTTTTGAAGTCTTTGAATTAATTCTGAAGAAAGAGTTATCAGAACCAATCTCCTACCATTAATAAGAACATCCTCATTTGATATTTGAAAAATAATACTGAGGAATTGATGCTTTCAAAATCAAGATTGATCTGCTCATTTCAAATTCAAAAACCAAAGGCAAACTAAAACCTTTCAGCTTGTATTTATTAGATATAACTTGATAGATGGAGAGATAGGGATAATCAAACTTAAGGCAGTTTTGAAGTGGGAATGTATAATTATTATAAGATACAACTTAATAAGGCGTAACCAGAAAAGTTCTATTACATGATACCTGGCATTGTTTGCCTTAGAAATCTCTATCTCTCTTTTCCCACTACCTTCCTCTTTACCCATACACACCTATCAATTATAGCTCTATTACAACACCCCAAGTTTTCGTCTCTGCCTCTGTACTTTTTTCAATCATGGTGTGTCAAATAAGACTGCCTGAGTTCAAACTCTTTTCACCACTTACTAGCCTTGTGACCTTGGCATGTTACCCAATCTTTCTGTACTTCTGTATCTTTATCTGTAAAGTGAGGATAATGATGATACTACACAGAATTGTGAAGATGGAAAGTAATGCATGGAAAATATTTTGACAGTGCTCACAATAAATGTAAGCTATTATTTTTATTGCTTTATACTATTAATACTACTACTACTATTTTTCTACCACCAACCCTCTAAATACCCTACATTTATTAAACCAGCTCCTTAAAGCATCCTCCTTTTCATAGCCCTCCTGTATTAAAAAGAATAGATAGGGGCTCTTCTCTCACCCCACCTTTGCCTCAGTCTCATTTGCTTCTCATTGTCAAGAGAAAGACTGATAAGGTTAAAGAAGCATATCTTTGGTTCATGTAATCCCAACCCAAAAAGTAACATATTAAAAACAATGCAGAGCATCAAAACTGGTTAACTCAATTTCTTTCACTGTCCTAACACCTAGGCCACAGTATTTCTTCATAGTTTGTCCCCTCCCTATCCTATGTCTTGCCAACCTAGCTCAGTTTTGTAAATTACAACACTGTCTTTCTCCTTTCTTCAGAAGTTAGTTCATTTCATTCAGGATTAACAAAAAGTATCTGTGTTAGGAAATTGAGAGGGAGTGGGGAAGTTTTTATAAAACACAAAATTTTGAGGCACTGCCTCTCCTACCAAACAGGAAATTAGATTTGTATGAAATTTCTTTTTTTAAAGATTATTTATTTATTTATTTGTCAGAGAGGGAGAGAGGTGAGCCAAAGCAGGGGGAGCGGCAGGCAGAGGGAGGAGCAGGCTCTCTGCTGGGCAAGGAACCCCATGTGGGACTCGATCCCAGGACCCTGGGATCATGACCTGAGCTGAAGGCAGATGCTTAACTGACTGAGCCACCCAGGCGTCCCATTTGTATGAAATTTCTATGAAATTATTAGAAAACCCTGCAAGAAGTGATATTCATTTGGTCAGCATTCATCACATGTACTGCAATTATTTGTTTTTACATTTTTCTCTATCACCATATGGATTCCATCAAGGCAAGGTCAATGCCTTAGTAATGCTATCTATCTGCTTTAGTTTTTGTCTTGTAAGGGATATTCAGAAGATGTTTATTGAATGAGCAGATGAAAAGATGAAAGGATGAGACCTGGATCTTAACCTCAAGAAGTTTATAGTCTAGTAGAAAGGACCACCTGCATACATAAATAGCAGTAATCCTTACCCCAGTCTAACTTTTTAGTCCCTTCCTCATCTACCCTCCCACTTGTTCAGTCCACAGGTCACCAAGAATATGTCCTGTACTCTTATACCTCTCTTCCACAATTTCTTCTGCCTAGAATACCCTTCCCCTCATTTTCTGCTAAGTAAACTGCTATTCATTTATCAAGGTATAACTCTAATAGTATCTTCTCAGTTAAGTCTTTTCTGAGTCTCCTCCCCAAGCAGAATGAATATCTCTCTCCTCTGCCCACATATAGCCCTTTTCATATACCTCTCTTAGCACTTAGTACATTGAACCATAGTTACTTATCTATCATCTCTTCAGCTTTAATGTGAACTCCAAAAGGATTGGAACTTTATCTTATTAATTTGTGTACCTCTAGGGGCAAGTACAGTGTCTGGCATATAGTTAGTGTTCAACACATGGTTGAATGAAAAAAATGAATGAATCAATGACTCAACAAATAATTACTACAAATACCCTTAAAAAGGTAAAATAAGAACTTTGGTTAATAATAATCTATCAGGGGGCACTTGGGTGGCTCAGTAGGTTAAGCTTCTGACTTCGGCTCAGGTCATCATCTCAGGGTCTTGGGATCAAGCCCTGTGTCTGGCTCTGTGCTCAGGGGGGAGTCTACTTCTCCCACTCCCTTACCCCTCCCCCTCCACTCATGCGCACGAGCACTGTCTCACCTCTCTCTCTTTCAAATAAATGAATGAAATCTTTAAAAATAATAATAATAATCTATCAGTATTGGCTCATCAGTTGTAACAAATATACCATATTAATACAAGATATTAATAATTATGTATGAAGGGAGAGCTAAAGGAGTATATACAAACTATACTCTCCACTCAGTTTTTCTGCAAACCAAAAATTCTAAAAAATAAATCCTATTTATAAAAAAATCTAATGAAAAATAAATTCCCAAGAAGAAAACTAAAATAGTTTACCTAAAACTTCCTACTATTATGTGTGTAGAACTGGAACTTATTTAACTTTACCTCATAAAGTTGAATTCAGGTGTCACATGAGCAGTATCTGTCCATGGTCTTTAGCATCATATAACACTGGTCTTTGCAAATAGCAATGTGACTTATGGAAGGAAGACTAAAAATGCCAAATTTCCCTTTAAAGAAATGAACACAGGTGCAGCTAGATACTGTCCTTCCTTTAGATTTTATATAATTAACATTTAGGGACACAACTGTACATATGCAGATAAGCTGATTAAGGTTTTTGCAAATGTAACAATAGTTATAATCATTATTCATATACAAACATTTGACTTGAGACTGTTCAATTATGCCATGAAGTAAGATATAATAATGTTTCAAGTATCCTACATGCAAAAAATTCTTCATGTGCATTTCTAGATAACTCCAGTTCTATAGTGGAAATACTTTTATTAGCCAATAGGAATTTAAAAATAATACAGAACTTGCACAGAGGGTCTTATGTTTTTAAAATGGGGTTTATTGTATTTGTTTCAATGTGCAACATAAACAATATAGCAAATGCGCCCCCTGGGGGAAAAACACATGGCAAATTCCATTATAACAATTGGTAAGTGGACATCTACAATGTGTGATTGCTCAGGGATATTGTTTTGTTAAAATTCATCCTAAAACAAGTGGTCCAGTAGCCACATCTTTAAAATCTATTTTATTATAAAAGAAAATTCCACCGTGCTAGTACTCATTTTCATGGGGTTTGGCTTATATTATCAATCCACTATTATTTTAGAAATGACAATGATAACCTTTTGTTATTACTGGGTTTTATTTAGATATTTCTGATTTTCTAAGAGTTTGATGGGCTTGTGATAGAAATATCAATCAGTGTAAAAAGCATTTTACAGTCATCATATGCAGTTACTTTGAGTATTTGCTTTCATTCTATATGTACCAAGGATTCCACATCTATTTCCATAAGCCTTCTTAAAAGCCAGAATTCTACTGAACTGAGAGTGGGGGTGTTGTTCATTGTTTTCCAAAAATAGACTTGAATGCTACTATATTTTGGGCAGATGATCACAAAGACATCCTCATGAGAAAGCAACAGATGTAAAGAAAAAAGTGTTATATTTATTTCAAACCCAGAGAGCAATGCAAGTATCACAGAAAATTTGTGCCAATGATTATATATATTCTTTTGCTGACAGCTTGGTCTACAAAGCTGCTAGAGTGCAGCATCAGCAAGTCTAACCCAGAGGCAACTCTAAACTGATGGATAATATTTGATTCAGTAAATGAAATCAAGTAGGAGTTTTAAAATCAGTTACATCTCCTTTCATCAGACATTTCTTCTTCTTGTCACTTTTTTATGGACTATACATTGGAATTAATAAGAAATGTTATCTGCAGGGGTTTTTTTTTTTTTCCCCCTAGGCAAAGAACTTTATTAACCTTGTTTCAAACTTTATTCCCAGGCTTCTTCAGCTTAATTAGCTGCAAAGAATGAATTGTGTATAAGCAAAAACTGAAAAGAGCTGCAGTGTCCAAGGGGCTTGGGCTTAAAAATATTAGAGATCTAGATTTTATCAGATCCATGAACAAAATTTTAAAAAGCAGTCATAATATAAAATAGCAGCTCCCAATAACTTCTTCAAGTTTTATCTCCTTCAGAAGTTGACTCAATTCAGTTTGCTTCATTCTTGGAAGCTTCATCAAAATTCTCCACAAGATCAAGAACTTCATCATCATCATCCTCTCCAGTAGCAAGTGGTGCTTTTCCATCCACAGATTGTTTGGGCAGAGCTTCAGCTAGTCTTAAACTAGTCAGACTGTCTGCACCGAGTTGGTTTAAGATCCTGGGTAGCATTTCTGTCAGCTGCTTTGTCTCAGCATGGCCTGTATTGATGAAAGTGTTCGCTGACAGCGAGGCCTGAACTTTGGGGTTGTTAAAGTGGATCACTGGTCCTTGGTTTGTGAACATATTCATTTCTTCAATACCAGAGATATTGTTTACCCCTAACTTCTTTAAGGAGAACTGAAGTTTTTTATCATCTGCTGTAGCCGTTCTATGAACCACCTTCTTTTGGCGAGCAGTTCCTTTCCCACCAATGCACACTTGTGCTTGCAGTTTGGCGAGTTTCTCCTGGTTCATGATAGTTTCTTTCATCTTGTTGGAGCGGAAATGGGACCACACTGGGGAATAGGGTTGGCGCTCAGGGGGTCTCGGGCAGACCAGCTGAGATTAGGTGCACACACGCGGGGATGCAAGACGGCAGCTAGTCTGCAGGGTTTTTTTTTTTTCTTTTTTTCCTTGTTGTAAAGTAAGACCATTTGTGAAAAGAAGGAATTGTTACAAATACATATTTGTTACTGATAAATGATAGTATGTGTGATCCAGTGCTTCAGAGTCTCCTTTACATTAAAAAAAAAAGTAGGTTTGATTTGAGAAAATTAAACCCAGGTGTTTTTTTTTTTTTTATTTTAAGTATAACAGATAAAAGGAAAATTGAATCATTTTGAAGTCAGGTGGTTCATTGATTCCCAAACCTATCTTCACATTATAAACCAACTACAAGCACTTTTTGAAAATATAGTCTTGGACTCCACTCAGATTTTAATTCAGGAGATCTGAAATGGGACCTAAGAACCTATATTATAAACAAGCCTGCTGGGTACTTTTAATATAATTGGTCCATGTAGTATTTTAGAACTACTGATCTAGTCTAACTGCTTATCCAATGTAGAATCCCCTTTACAAAATCCTTAACATGTAGTCATTTAGTGACACAAGGCAGTCCATTCCATTGTTGGTTGATTCTAATTGGAGAAAGTTCTGTTAAACCCAAGCCCTAGAAACTTCTCCCCAATAGTGTGTTCCCAGCAACCTCATAATGAATGCTCCACAGTCAGACATGTAGTTGGCCCATCAGGGACTCCTTGTCTTGCTTAAATAATTCTTTCTGAGGGACTAAGGAGTGTGTGTATCAACAAACTAAATTATAATGCAAGGTACATTTATATTGATAAAGCAAAAATATCCATAAATTTATGTCCCTTAGTTAACAGCCAAGCTTTATTTTAATGTTCTCTCCACAATGGCTTCCAATAACAACTTAAATTTTGGCTGAGTATCTAAGATTAAGATTTGTCACATTAATAACAGCATCAACTCATTCAATATTGGGAAGTTTGAGAATTTTGACTGAAAAGCCCCACTAACCTACTCAGAGGTATCAGGGTTACAACTGGATTTAACTCCAGCCTCAGGCTGCTCCTTGGAAAGAAAGAGCCCCATCTACTTCTCCTGAACTTCCTTAAGAAAAAAAAGACAAGTCTAGGAAACCTATGCCAAGATAATCATACCACTGAGGATAAGAATAGTACACGATTGGGGTAGGAAGTGGAATGATAAAGAGGGTTTACATTGAAACTAAGCTGAGGTGGGGGTGGAGAGAACCAGGCACGGAAGCTAAATAGTGAACAAAGGGACTGAGTGTGTAACTGACAAGCCTTTTCTTTCCACTGTGTCTTCCTTCTCAGTATGCTTGTCTCTTGCTTGCTTCAGTTCTCAGCTCTGTCATGCTTCATGATCCTATAGAACACCGCCCAGGGGTGTCCTGAATGTCCTCTTCCAAGTAGCCAGCTGAGGTTGGAGGGACAGGTTGTTTACTCTGGGTCTCCATCCAACTGAGCCACCAGGGTTGGGTCGGACTGAAAAGACATCTAGGACAGCTATGAGTCTGTCCCAATGATGAACCACCATCCTCAGTTCCAGAGTGAGGTCAACCTAGAAAAGGAAGTTTAAATTTCACCTTGGAGAGGAGAGGTTGTCACAACCCGACCCCTAACTGAGAACAACAGTCTGACTAAACCATGAAGGGGTGTGGACCAAATAAAGGAGATTACCTGGTTAGAGCTCAAAACTTTCTTTTTACTGAATGCAACTGGAGGCAGATGTCACCTCCATGTAACCACCTGACTGACTTAAGGCAAAGATAGGCAGGGGAAGAGGGAGAAAAAGGGACAGGTAATAAAGATCAGAGTAGAGAAGAGTCAGGAACAGGGAAATTGAAGAGATAGGAAAAAGAAAGGGATATAATTAAGGATGCTGGGAGCATTTACCCCAGGAATTGTAAGTAATGCCCCCACTCTTTTTTTTTTTTTTTCCTGAAGCCAATTTCCATGGGTAGGATTCAGCCAGTTTGAAATGAAATGACAGTAACCTTCTTTTTTGACTCAAGGTAACAACCTCTGCTATCTTCTTCCTTTTCTTTGCTGGTTGTGTGCACAGGCCCATTATTGGGGAAAGGGAAGCTGAGCATGTGCTGACCTTGCCTCCTCCAATCCCTAATTAGTCTCACAAGGTCTTTTTAAGACTGCAGTGAAGTTTTGATTTTTTTTCCTTTTTTGCCCCCAGCTTTATGGAGGTATAATTGACAAAAATTGTATATATTCAGGATGTACAACATAATTTTTTAAAGCTGTATTTTTTAAGTTGGAGACATAGAAAGCAGAGTGAATTTCTGCTTACTTTGACACCACCAATAGTTTTCCAGATATAATTTAGCTTATTTCAATAAAAAATGCTAAAAATCCCCATGGTGGCAAAAACAATAACATAAACCTGACTAAGTACAAGCCCCATGCCAGGAGATTAAAGAAATTAAAGGGGCCCCCTCTCCGTGTTATTCTCTATAATAGTACTTATCTATTCTGTCATAACACATATCAAAAGCTGTAATTATCTTGTTTATTTTTCCTGTTTTCTTGTTTACTGCCTGTCTCCCTTCCAGTAGAATGTCAGATCCATGAGGGCAGGGATTATTGACTGTTTTCTTCCCTTTTATATATATATTCCCAGGGCCTAGAAGAGTACCTGCATATAGCAGACTCACATTAAATATGTACTGAGTGACTGAATGATTGAATGAATGAATGGTGAGGCTCATTGAGCAGGCAGAACAATCCCTTAGGAAACATTCAAACCACTAGCCTGTAAAAACCTGTGTTCTCTAACCCCTTCCTACCTCCTCAACCTTATAATCTGCACTCCCCGTGGCCCTTAAATTCCTCTTACACATCATGTTCTTCTTAATTCAGGGTGTCACATGTGTGATTTCATTTACTTAGGATGCTCTTCCCTGGCTTGGCAACCTCTCACCCTTCGTTCTTATTCTAAAAGTCACCTAAGTGAGACTTCCTTGGCCATACCATCTAAGTAGTACCCCTTCCCACTCCCACACCTTGTTATTTTCTTTCACTGTGCCCTGTTCATTTCCTTCAAAGCAATTTTTTTTGGTAATTTATGATTATAAATCTATTTGCTTCCTTTTTCAAATTCTATTTTATTATGTTATGTTAGTCACCATACAATACATCATTAGTTTTTGATGTGATGATCCACGATTCATTGTTTTCATATAACACCCAGTCCTCCATGCAGTATGTGCCCTCCTTAATACCCATCACCGGGCTAACCCATCCCCCCACACCCCCTCCCCTCTGAAACCCTCAGTTTGTTTCTCAGAGTCCATAGTCTTTCATGGTTCATCTCTCCCACCGATTCCCCCCCTTCATTTTTCCCTTCCTTCTCCTAATGTCCTCCGTGCTATTCCTTATGTTCCACAAATAAGTGAAACCATATGATAATTGACTTTCTCTGCTTGACTTATTTCACTTAGCATAATTTCCTTCAGTCCCATCCATGTTGATGTAAAAGTTGGGTATTCATCCTTTCTGATGGCTGAGTAATATTCCATTGTATATATGGACCACATCTTCTTTATCCATTCATCTGTTGAAGGGCATCTCGGCTCTTTCCATAGTTTGGCTATTGCGGACATTGCTGCTATGAACATTGGGGTGCATATGGCCCTTCTTTTCACTACATCTGTGTCTTTGGGGTAAATACCCAGGAGTGCAATTTCTGGGTCATAGGTTAGCTCTATTTTCAATTTTCTGAGGCACCTCCACACTGTTTTCCAAAGTAGCTGTACCAACTTGCTTTCCCACCAACAGTGTAAGAGGGTTCCCCTTTCTCCACAACCTCTCCAACATTTGTTGTTTCTTTCCCTGTCCATTTTGCCATTCTAACTGGTGTAAGGTGGTATCTCAATGTGGTTTTAATTTGAATTTCCCTGATGGCTAATGATGATGAACATTTTTTCACGTGTCTGTTAGCCATTTGCATGTTTTCTTCAGAGAAGTGTTTGTTCATGTCTTCTGCCCATTTTTTGACTTGATTATTTGTTTTTTGGGTGTTGAGTTTGAGAAGTTCTTTATAGATCTTGGATACCAGCCCTTTATCTGTAGTGTCATTTGCAAATATCTTCTCCCATTCTGTGGGTTGCCTCTTCATTTTGTTGACTGTTTCCTTTGCTGTGCAGAAGCTTTTCATCTTGATGAAGTCCCAAAAGTTCATTTTTGCTTTTGTTTCACTAGCTTTTGGAGATGTATCTTGAAAGAAGTTGTTGTGGCCGATGTCAAAGAGGTTATTGCCTATGTTGTCCTCTAGGATTTTGATGGATTCCTGTCTCACATTGAGGTCTCTCATCCATTTTGAGTTCATCTTTGTGTATAGTATTAGAGAATGGATGAGTTTCATTCTTCTGCATGTGGCTGTCCAATTTTCCCAGCACCATTTATTGAAGAGACTGTCTTTTTTCCATTGCATATTTTTTCCTGCTTTGTCGAAGATTATTTGACCATAGAGTTGAGGGTCCATTTCTGGGCTCTCTATTCTGTTCCATTGGTCTTTATATCTGTTTTTGTGCCAGTAGCATGCTGTCTTAGTGATCACTGCTTTGTAATATAGCTTGAAATCAGGCAACATGATGCCCCCAGCTTTGTTTTTCTTTTTCAACATTTCCTTGGCGATTCAGGGTCTTTTTTGATTCCATACAAATTTTAGGATTGTTTGTTCCAGCACTTTGAAAACTGTCATTGGAATTTTGATTGGGATGGCATTGAAGGTATAGATTGCTCTGGGTAGCATAGACATTTTAACAATGTTTATTTTTCCGATCCATGAGCATGGAATGTTTTTCCATCTTTTTGTGTCTTCTTCAATTTCTTTCATGAGTGTTTTATAGTCCCTAGAGTATAGATCCTTTACATCTTTGGTTAGGTTTATTCCGAGGTGTCTTATGGTTTTTGGCGCTATTGTAAATGGAATCGTTTCTCTAATTTCTCTTTCTACAAATGCATTGTGAAGTGTATAAGAAAGCAACTGATTTCTGTGCATTGATTTTGTATCCTGCCACATTACTGAATTGCTGGATGAGTTCTAGTAATTTAGGGGTGGAGTCTTTTGGGTTTTCCACATAAAGTATCATGTCATCTGCGAAAAGAGAGAGTTTGACTTCTTCTTTGCCAATTTGAATACCTTTTATTTATTTTTGTTGTCTGATTGCTGTTGCTAAGACTTCTAGTACTATGTTGAACAATAGTGGCGAGAGTGAGCATCCTGGATGTGTTCCTCATCTTAAGGGAAAGGCTCTCAGCTTTTCCCCATTGAGGATGATATTCACTGTGGGTTTTTCATAGATGGATTTTATGAACTTGAGGAATGTTCCCTCTATCCCTATATTCTGAAGAGTTTTTATCGGGAAAGGATGCTGTATTTTGTCAAATGCTTTTTCTGCATCAATTGAGAGGACCATATGGTTCTTCTCTCTCTTCTTATTAATGTGTTCTGTCACATTGTTTGATTTGTGAATGTTGAACCACCCTTGCATCCCAGGGATAAATCCCACTTGGTCGTGGTGGATGGTCCTTTTAATGTATTGTTGGATCCTATTAGCTAGGATTTTGTTGAGGATTTTGGAATCCATATTCATCAGGGATATAGGTCTGAAATTCTCCTTTTTGATGGGGTCTTTGCCTGGTTTGGGGATTAAGGTAATGCTGGCCTCATAGAATGAGTTTGGAAGCTTTCCTTCTGTTTCTATTTTTTGAAACAGCTTTAGGAGAATAGGTATAATTTCTTCTTTGAATGTTTGGTAGAATTCCCCAGGGAATCCATGAGGCCCTGGACTCTTGTTTTTTGGGAGGTTTTTGATCACTGCTTCAATCTCGTTGCTAGTTATTGGCCTATTCAGGTTGTCAATTTCTTCCTGTTTCAGTCTGGGCAGCTTGTAGGTTTCCAGGAAGGCATCCATTTCATCCAGATTGCTCAGTTTATTGGCATAGAGTTGTTGATAATAATTTCTAATAATTGTTTCTGTTTCCTTGGTGTTAGTCGTGATCTCTCCTCTTTCATTCATAATTTTATTAATTTGGGTCCTTTCTCTTTTCTTTTGGATAAGTCTGGCCAGTGGTTTATCGATCTTATGAATTCTTTCAAAGAACCAGCTTCTAGTTTCGTTGATCTGATCTACTGTGTTTCTGGTTTCTAATTCATTGATGTCTGCTCTCATCTTAATTAGTTCTTTTCTAATGCATGGCTTAGGCATCGTTTGTTGCTTTTTCTCTAGTTCTTTAAAGTGTAGAGTTAGTTGGTGAATTCGGGATTTTTCTATTTCTTTGAGTGAGTCTTGGATGGCTATGGATTTCCCCCCTTAGGACCACCTTTGCAGTATCCCATAGGTTTTGGAGTGATGTCTTTTCGTTCTCATTGGTTTCCATGAATTGTTTAAGTTCTTCTTTGTTTTCCTGGTTGACCCAAACATTCTTGAGCAGAGTGGTCTTTAGCTTCCAAGTGTTTGAATTTCTGCCAAATTTTTTCTTGTGATTGAGTTCCAGTTTTAAAGCATTATGGTCTGAGAATATTCAGGGAGTAATCGGAGTCTCTTGGTATCGGTTGAGACCTGATTTGTGACCCAGTATGTGGTCTCTTTTGGAGAAAGTTCCATGTGCACTCGAGAAGAATGAGTATTCTGTTGTTTTAGGGTATAATGTTCTGTATATATCTATGAGGTCCATCTGATCCAGTGTGTCATTCAAGGCTTTTGTTTCTTTGTTGATTTTCTGCTTAGATGATCTGTCTATTGCTGAGAGTGGAGTACTGAGGTCTCCTACAATTAACGTATTGTTATCAATATGACTCTTTATTTTGGTTAACAGTTGGCTTGTGTAGATGGCTGCTCCCATGTTGGGGGCGTAGATATTTACAATTGTTAGATCTTCTTGTTGGATAGACGCTTTAAGAATGATATAGTGTCCTTCGGTGTCTCTAACTACTGTCTTTAGCTTAAAATCTAATTTGTCTGATATAAGAATTGCTTCCCCAGCTTTCTTTTGAGGTCCGCTGGCATGGAAGGTGATCTCCATCCCTTCACTTTCAGTCTGGATGTATCTTTAGGTTCAAAATGAGTCTCTTATAGACAGCATATGGATGGGTCCTGTCTTTTTACCCAATCTGCAACCCTGTGCCGTTTTATGGGAGCATTTATGCCATTCACATTGAGAGTGATTATTGAAAGATATGAATTTATTGTCATCATATTGCCTGTGAAGACCTTATTTTTATAGATTGTCCCTGTAAATTTCTGTTGTATATCACTCTTGGGGTCTTTCTCCTTTTATAAAACCTCCCTTAATATTTCTTGCAGGGACAGCTTAGTGGTCACATATTCTTTCAGTTTCTGCCAGTCTTGGAAGCTCTGCATCTCTCCATCCATTCTAAATGACAGCCTTGCCAGATAAAGTATTCTTGGCTGCATGTTCTTCTCGTTTAGTACCTTGAATATGTCTTGCCAGCCCTTTCTGGCTTGCCAAGTCTCTGTGGATAGGTCTGACGTTATTCTGATGTTCTTCCCCCGGTACATAAGGAATCTCTTCCCCCAACTGCCCTTAAGATGGTTTCCTTGGTTCTAAGATTTGCGAGTTTTATTATTACATGTCAGGGTGTTGGCCTGTTTTCCTTGATCTTGGGAGGGGTCCTGTCTGACTCTAGGACATGAATGTTTGTTTTATTCCCCAGATTAGGGAAGTTCTCAGCTGCAATTTGCTCAAATATATCTTCTAGTCCTCTCTCTCTCTCTCCACCCCCTCTGGGATTACAATAATTCTGACATTGGAACGCTTCATGGTGTCACTTATTTCTCTGATTCTATTTTCATGGATTCTGAGTTGTTTTTCCCTGGCCTCCTCTTTTCCCTTCTTATCTATTAAATGATCTTCCAGGTCACTGATTCGTTCTTCTGCCTCACTTACCCTAGCTGTTAGATTATCTAGATTAGATTGGATCTCATTGATAGCATTTTTAAATTCTGCCAATTCAGCTTTCATTTCTGCCCTTAGAGACTCTCTGTTGCCATTAATTGATTTCTCCGTTCTAGCTATTGTCTTCACAATTGCTAGCCTGAATTCCATCTCCGACATCTTGGTTGTATCTGAATGCATTTGTAAATCTGTGGCATAAATCATAATCTCTGAGTCTTTCCTATTTTGGGGGTTCCTCCTCCTAGTTATTCTGTTGATGGGTGGTTGAGGGAATGTATGGAGTCGAAATTATTGACCACAACCCAAGCAAGATGCACCTGTTTTCTAGGGACCTTAGGGTTGCTGGCCTCTTGTTTTCCCAACCTGTCTTCTGGGGGAGGGGCCTGCCGAGCTGTTACTCAGGCAACCCTGTTTGGGCAGAGTTGTCCTGCCCCCCCGTGCCGGGGGCTGGGCTCAGTGGGAACCGTTTTTGGGGGGCTTTTGTTCTCTGGTGGCTTTCCTCATCTCTTCGGAGAGTCAGAGCAGAGGAGACCATTTCCAACCCTCTGCCTCAGAGCAGAGAGATCGCAGTCTGTTCTTCAGTGAGCTCTCTAGACCACACTGTCTCCATTTCTGTCTGTGCTGCTATAAACTGCAGCATCCTGGGTTATGTACCCCTCAGCAGCACTCGCTCCCAGTCCTCACCTCCAGGTCAGGGCTCATCTCTGCCCTTTGTGCTTCTAAAACCGTCAGCCGCCCCCAGTTCGCACGTGTGACCTCGCTGTTCCCGGTTTCCGGCCGGCGGGGTGTCCTAAAGTCCTTTCCCCACAGCTACCAGTCTGTGAGTCTGTGTCCCGTCCCCAGCATGCGAGACTGTCGCTCACCAGCAGCGTAGGATCCCGGTGGCCAGGCTCCTTCCCGCTGCCATTTATTCTCCTATATCTGCCTGCAGAATCACAGCTCCCCGCTTCATACCTTGAAACCAACTGCCTGCGATATTCTGTTTGTAGAGATCCAGATCTTCTTACATCTCAGGCTGATTTTGTGAGTGTTAGAGTGGTCTGGTAGATATCCAACTCAATTCCGGGGACCAGTTGGAATAGGGTCCCCTACTCCTCCACCATCTTTTCCCCTCTATTTGCTTCTTTATAGTCTGCTTCCCTCTTTTGTGGTATCCATGAGGACTAGGACTGTGTCTCTTTTTGCTCAACTCTGTATCTCCAGCACCTCAAACAATCTTTAGTACAGGGTTGACAAATATTTGCTGATTATATGAGTGAGTAAAGAGATGGATAAATCAATTACTAGTATTCCTTCCCCCATCCCTCAATGTGCAGAAATGCCATCGTGAGGCTTGGTGTTTTAATAATGTTCTAGGCATGGCTCTGTGCTCCTAGCCCACATAAGAGGTTGGGTTAGAAAAGTCTTGATAACCTCAATTACACTTTAGTGATTTGAAATGAAGTTTACAAAAATAATTTATTTTGAAAGGAAGAAATATAAGGAAGGGATACACTTTTGTTTTCATTCCTTATGCACAAAATAGTTTGGGTCCAAAGCTGGATTTTCTTTTTAAATATACTACACTTACAGCAACACCATATACCATGCTATTTTTGTCATAAGCAGCAAATTCCCAATTGGGTGCCACAAAGCCCTTTGGAAATTTGGCTGGCTGGGCCTCGTAAGGCGTTTTAATTGGATCACCTCGTATTGGTTACTATCCCTGGGCTGGGTTCCATTTTTCCTCATGCTGGTTTAGGGGACAGGGCTTGTACAGGCTCCTGGTCAGGCCTCCTGCTGCTAGCACTAGCTGTTTCCCTCTTTCCTGATTCTTTGTCCTCCCACCTGTTCTGAGACTCTCTTAACACCCCATGACTTTGAACAGCTGTTGTCTCTGCCTCTGAGTCAAGCATGTGTCCAACAGGGGGTTTATATAACTAGGCCCTGGGAGGGATTTTTCCCAAGTGGAGCTACCTCAAACATTTTATTTACTTTAGGATATATCACTTCTGCCTTCTTATCCTTCCTAGTAAGTGTCGTGTCTCTAAACTTTCTGGAGTCATGTTTATAAATGCAGCATCTATGTGTACTGCATATAGACTTTGCTGATTTGCAGCTCTTGGCACCACTCCTTCTCTTATACCAGACATTCAGTAAGTATTGTTTCATCAAATTGGATCAATCCTGAAAGCTTATTGGTGTCATTAGAAGAGGTAGAATCCAGGGGCACCTGGGTGGCTCAGTCGTTAAGCATCTGCCTTCGGCTCGGGTCATGGTCCCGGGGTCCTGGGATCGAGCCCCACATCGGGCTCCATGCTCCACGGGAAGCCTGCTTCTCCCTCTCTCACTCCCACTGCTTGTGTTCCCTCTCTCGCTGTGTCTCTCTCTGTCAAATAAGTAAATAAAATCTTTAAAAAAAAAAAAGAAGAGGTAGAATCCAAAAAGACTGTCTTCCTAGGAAGGAAATATCTTCATCCCCTTGACATTTTGAGAACTACATTTGTGTGGACAACATGTTTAGGTGAGATTTAGATTATGGTTTAAGACTAATTACTAACTGCTGGCCTCTATCTGTAACAGGAAGGGTCATTTAGCAAATTGGTGACTGAGTTTCTAATTCAGTCACTATTGAAATTATCTAAAATAATACATATACAAAGTCATCATAAATAGATGTTGTAGATTTGGAATATTCCAATAAGAATTCTGGTTTAAAATATTGAAATGTATGCCTTTAATATACATAAATTCAAAGAAGTATATGAGAAAATTGAAAAAATAAGAATCATAAGCAGAACATTTTAGTTAATGTTACAACAGAAAGTAAAATTGGATCATATAGCAGCATCTAGTTTTCTCTATTTTCAAAAAGTAGTATCAGAGTATCAAAAGGAAGGAGCTAATAATATCTAAAAGTAAAAAACTGCAAAATTTTTGATGCACTAAATAAATTGAACTATCAAGAATTTTCAAAGGCTTAAAGTTTCCTACATATAGGTACTAGTGGTCTAAAATTTGTGTGAGTTTTAAAAACTTCCCAGTTCCAGACTCCAGGGAGACAAACAAATAAATATGGTAGCTTTCCCTTTCTCTGTTGAAACTGAATTTCATTAATTCTCAGCTTTATCTTCATTTCTGGATCATCACTTTGCTAACTCAGATTTACTTTGTCTAAATGCCATTTGTTCTGATAATCTCAGAAGCCATTTCCCACACAGAGTTCCTGAGAGCAGCAGTCAGTTCTGAGACTTCCCCTGAATTTCTAGGGGTCATTTGACTTCACCTTCACCTTGCATCTGCTCTTCCTTTCATTTACCCCTGCTAAGAAAAGGAGCTTCACTCACCTTATTTTTGAATTTGGCAAAGGATACCAAACAATAGTATTTATAATTTTTGACATACATAATTGAAAAAGAAAGCAGAAATGATTTTCCAAGATTTAGTCAATGCTAAATCTGTGGTGCATTTGTATAGTCTCTTGATTTGGGCATTTCAGGGATGTAGTGTTCCTCTTATAGAACTAGCCATTCATGCTCAGCCCTCATTTACTTTCTTACTCCCAAGATCACTGTGATTTATGTAAAATGAGTGCAAAAAGGTCAGTTGCCTTGAGAATTCAGATCTGGTTAAGAGACCTGGAAATTAGGTGGAATATGCGTGGTTCCCCCCCACCCCAAATCTGAAAAGATTGTGATTTTCCTATCACTGGAGGCAGTCGGCTAGATTAGATAGAGACATGTTCTGCCCCAAAGACAGAAACTCAAGAACACCTAGAAATATCTTGATCTGACACAAAAGCCATGCTACGCTTCATGAAGAAAGCTTTGGAATATAAAAATCAGATTAGAAGAAAAATCCCAGAATCTTACCTTAAATCTTACCTTTTATTACAGAAATTGTACACCACTTGGCACATGGTCTAGTGCTATATACATTCTAAATAAAAACGGGATTACATAAATTAGTATATTGATCAAAAATTGTGAAAATGAGCTTTAAGTTATAAATGAGTTGTAGCTGAACCTCAACATGGGCAGAATGCTGAATATTCAGGAGAGAAACATGGAATTTCTGTTATTTAGCTCTAGGAACACCATGAATATATTTAATCAATCTGGCAGGTGAAAGATACTATAGGCATCACTCATTGTCAAGAGATTTGATTTAGAGACTATATTTATAAAATCTGGTGACACAAAACAATGGTTTTCAAAATTTAACATGCTTCACAATATAATGCCATGCTTGATAAAGTGCAAAATTTTGGTCCCTTACCAAACAGAATTTCATTCACTGGATTTGGTGTTGACTCAAGAATCTGCATTTTAACAAACAAAGCAAGTTGACCATAGACTACCTTTGGCAGCTAACTCAACTATGCCCTTGTAGCATGAAAGCATCCATAGACAATATGTAGACAAATGAGAGTGAATATGTTCCAGTAGAACTTTATTTACAAAGATAAAAGGCCTAAAGCTGGATTTGACCCATGGGCTGTATGTAGAATGCATAGTTTTCAGGCCCTGAGCCCTGGCCCAAAGGATTAACTCTTCTTACATACCTAAAACTTCTAGTCTCAGAATTTTGTTTTTGAACTGGTTTGCAGTTTATGTCTAAGGAGCACTTATTGGTCAACTGTGGTATTGAAGCTCATTTCCATTTACTGTTGTAAATATGAAATAAGGGGGAGAACAAATTTCCTTGAGTTGTGTACACAAAGAATTCTCATGACCCATTTTCTCCAGAAAAATCTTCCTGGATTAATGAAGCCCAGTCTCCAGTTAGTCAAAATATTCTCTTGCTTATGTTTTCTCCATGATTCACATTGATAATTTTGAATTTCTATGATAATAGTATGGGGCAACAGGATTGAGTAAGACCATTTTGACAGAGCAAGGATGGAACACACCTGGCATTTGTGCTGCCATTTCCATCTCTTACACCATGGCAGAAATGCCAACCACTTATCGTACTCTTTCCTTTTGGTTATTCTATTTGAGGGCACATATTACTTCTACTGTAACTTTTTTTACTCTACTGTATCTTAAAGTAATTATGAGCCTTTCCCAAAGGATTTACATAGTATATTTTGACTAGTTGTCATTGTTTTCCTCTTAAAGCATAAGTATTTTAAAGATTTTACTTATTTATTTGACAGAGAGAGACACAGCGAGAGAGGGAACACAAGCAGGGGGAGTGGGAGAGGGAGAAGCAGGCTTCCCGTGGGGCAGGAGCCCGATGTGGGGCTCGATCCCAGGACCCTGGGATCATGACCTGAGCCAAAGGCAGACGCTTAACGACTGAGCCAACCAGGTGCCCCATAGAGCATAAGTATTTTAAATTCATGGGCTATGCCTAGTTTATCATGTTATACCCTGAGATCATTCCAGAAACACTTGTTGAAAGGTAAATACAGCATCTTTCTCATTAGAATGTCAATGTTAATTTTGATACCGTTAGTATAATACAAACTCCTGCTGATAGTTAACTAATTAAAGTACATTTGAAACTATAAAAACTGATGTTGGCAATTTGGAAATTGAAGATACTTGTAGTCTGGTTTTGGGTCAGATATCTATAAACTATAACATAGTTTTTGCACTTGGTCTTAGCCAAAAGGCCAAGAAGTGATAAACTGTAGCATATTCTTTGAAATAGTGTTTTAGATCAATTTGGGTTAATACTTGCTGTTAAGGATCACTTGGGTTCATAATCAAAATGTTTGCTTACCAAGTACAATATAGTGTACAGCATTAAATAGACTCACTTGCATAGCAGAGTACTGACCCTGCAAACTTGTTATGCATATGCTGGCTATTGTAATAAAACTTGTTTAATAAAACTTGAAGAAAATTACCATTTAACAAAAACAAAACAGTTTTCACAGGATTTTCAATTTATCCTGGTACATAAAGCTCATGTGTAATATGACTGTATCTATTTACTGAGTTTGTAGTCAGTATTTTATTGTTGGCAGGATTGGTTATAAAGAAGCATTGACCAGAAACTCAAATTGAATAGGATTAAAAAATATGTGCAGAGGACTAATGCAGTCCTACTGGGTAGCTTGTCCTAAAATTTCTAGGATAGGACAACTGCTAAATGGGACTTTTCTAGTGGTATGTGATCTGAGAGGTAATCTCTATCAGACACCTAGCTTTTTACCTAGCAAATTTGATAGAGGTTCAAATATCAAAATAAACTAGATGGATAATAGCATCCCTTTATATCTCATATGTGTGTTTCAGCACAAAAACCTCCCTTACAGACAAACCATGTTCTTCAAGCTTTTCCTACAGTCCCTTGTTAGGCCTTGGGAAACATTATCTGACCTCTGATATTTCCAAAGCTCTATGACAGGATCTGACTGTTTTTAAATTTAACCAACTTGCTTCTCTTAAAATATGGAAAGGCTCTTCTTGCTGCTCAAAAAAAAAAAAAAATATCAACAGCATTAGGCAAAGAGAGGGCATTTGTTAGAGAGTCTAGGGAGAGCCATCTCCAGAAATAACACGTTTCCCATCTTTATAGTTGTGATGTCTATCTTTGAGATAGATAAGAACCTGTCTACCCTAGGTATTCTCTAGTCTTGACACTTACTAAAAGCACACAGGAAGTAGGGAGAGTTTATAACTAAATGTAGGTGAATGATAGATCTGGAACTCATGTGCAAATTACAGGGAGAGAAGAGACAGTGGAAAAGAAATGTTGGTGCAAAGGGGATCTTGTAAAAGAATCTGAGGTTAAAAAATCTGTGATGAGAGCTTTGAGTATACTGCAGAAAATCAGGTCCAGATGGTTTTTGGACATGCTCTGGTCAAAATTTGACCAGGCTTGTAAATTGCTTATTGACAAGTTCAGTTTACCAAACCAAGAACCCTCATATTCCAAGGTTTAGGTGGGCAGGACTAGCCCCCAGCAAATTTGGGCAATAGATCAAGTGTTCTCAGTCTGCATTTTCTATACTTTTCTCAGCCAAGAGTGTTCCCACCATAACTATCATATCTGATGCTCAGTTGCCTTCCCAGTTATTCAACCTCTCCCCCTGGAAAATCACAACATCTGGTAAAGATTTGGAGAGCTCATTTACTTTAAAGTGTTAATGATGGTTGACAGGGTTCAGTGTATTTCCTTTCCCAGAGGAATGTGTTTTTGGTCTAAGAAATTATCTATTTGAGCAATTTTGAATATTCCTCAGTTACATGGGAGAGGATTTGGTGATGTAGCCTACCTTCTTACTCTCCTTGAAATCATGGCACCTATCGGCAACTGACTACTCATAAAGTCTGCCCTGTGGCTGGCTAAGAGAATACAGGTAGGGAAGTTGAGAAAAGTTGGCTTTCCCAGTGTTTGATTCGGCACCATCACTAAGCCTTTTTTTTTTTCTTTTGTTACTTTGAATTTAGTTTTCTTGAAATGAAGCTCTGATAAGAATATTAGAGAGTCCTAAAAGACTTATCCCAAGATTTCCTAGAAAAACAATGTATATTTTCTTCTTTTGTTCAAGGTTATTTGCGAAGTGGGATGGGGGAGCATTCAGAGTTCAGGAAAAACCCTAGAATATAGACACCAATTATAAACTGTCAGCCAGGCTTTGGGGAAACTACTTGCCACACCCAGGGAGCTCATTGCTAAAAAACAAAGGACCAATTTGTTGTTTTTAACCCAAAGTAATTTCTCATCAAGTTATTTTATCTATCTAAACAATTATCTGACCGTAGGTGTAATTGATTTATTTTGTCTTGGTAACAGATGGGAAACTAATACTTGTAATGTTATAAATCATGCCTGAGCAGAAATCATTAGATCAACTTGAATTTTAATATACAAAGCTATTCTTGTTTTTTAATAAACAGTTTGTTCATTGGTATAGAAGATACTTTTATTATCCTTTTTATTACTTCCACATAGTTCAGGTTTTAATATTCTAGTCTAGCCATGCTTAGTTATAAAATTGACACACATTCTTATCATGGAGCACAATATAGTGACTATCAATCTGTTTTTTCCCCACAGTGACTATATTTGTATCTAGTGAGAATTGAAAATCATCAACTATTTATTTGGCTGGTCCCATTTCTCTTAGCTTATTAAAACTACTGCTCATGTTGTTGGGACCCCTAGTTTATTTTACTGCAGCTAAATAAACCAACCTAAATGAATTAAATGCTTCTATTTGTTGCTGCATCTATGAAATTAAGAAATTGGATAGGATGAATTTAAGGTACCATAGATATGTCCTCTAATATTCCTTTAAGCACTAAACATTTATGAATCTATGTTTATATTTGGTTCCATAACAATAATACCTTACATCTGATAACACTTTCCAATTTACTTATAGGAGCCTAATTGATTCTTAACAATTATGTATTTAAGAAATTACTTAGTTTCTGCTAAGTGTCTGCAATGTCATTAGTCTCAGAATATAAAGCTGGGGGAGACAGTCCAGAGATTATTATCCCCATTTTATTTTTTATTTTTATTTTTTTTTAAGATTTTATTTATTTGACAGAGAGAGACACAGTGAGAGAGGGAACACAAACAGGGGGAGTGGGAGAGGGAGAAGCAGGCTTCCCGCGGGGCAGGGAGCCCGATGTGGGGCTCGATCCCAGGACTCTGGGATCATGACCTGAACCGAAGGCAGACACTTAATGACTGAGCCACCCAGGTGCCCTATTATCCCCATTTTAGAGAGAAAGAATTGGAAAATCAGAGAAATATAGTGATTTACCAAAGGTTATAGTTGTGGAGCTGGGACAGAATTGCAAGTATTTTGACTTAATCTTTTGATACTTTCATTCTACCTCTTGTGTACAAGTACATGAAACAGCCTGAAATGTAAAATTTAATGATATGGATATGGCACTAAAAGCATCATCCATAAAAGGAAAAATTGGACTTTTTCAAAATTTAAAATTGCTCTATAAAAAACACTGCTAAAATAAGGAAAATACAAGTCACAGAGTAGGAGCAAATATTTGAAAATCACATATAAAATAAAGTTCTTGAATCCAGAATATATAAAGAACACTCAAAACTCAATAATGAGGAAAACAAAAATAGGTTGAATGGACACTTAACCAAAGAAGATAGCAAATAGACACAGGAAAAGATGTTAAACATTACTTATCAGGGAAATGCAAACTAAAACCACACATGCTACCATTACATGTCCATTAAAATAGCTAATATTAAAAAAAATATATCGACAATACCAAATGCTGACACAGATGTGGTGCAACTGGAAATTTCATAGAGTCCTGATAGGAATGGAAGATGGTTCAGCCATTCTGGAAAATGGCTCGTCAGGTTCTTATGAAGTTAAACATATGCTTACCATATGACCCAGCAATCTTAAAAAGAAAACTTATGTTTGCACACAAAAAAAAATCTGTACATGAGTATTTATACCACTATTCATAATTCATAATTGCCCCAAACTGGAAATAGTCCACATGCACTGTAACAAGTGAATGCATAAAGAAACTGGTGCATCCACTCAGTGAAGCTGTATTCAACAATGAAAAGAAATTAGTCATTGATGTATGCAACAGTATGAATGAATCTCAAATGCGTTATGCTTAATGAAAGAAACCAGACACAAAAGATTACATTCTATATGAATCCATTCAGACAACATTCTGCAAAATGCAAAACTGTATGAAGGAAGATATCAGTGGTTACCAAGGGGTTAAGTACAGGGAGAGAGACTGATTTTAAAGGGACAGCACAAGGGAAATCTCTGAGGTGTTGGAACTGTTTTGTATCCTGTTTATGGTCATGGTAAAATAGTCTATGCATGTGTTAAAACTCATAGAACTCTACATGCAAAAAATGTTAAAAAGATAATTATTATACATTAATCCTTATAGCCAAGATTTAAAAAATAAGTGAGGATTGGAAGGCAGCTATGCTCACCACTATACCACCAACAATTCAGGACTTCAAGTTATATTGTAAAGCTGTAGTAATCAAAACAGTATGGTACTGACACAAAAAATAGACACATAGGTCTATGGAACAGAATAGAAAACCCAGAAATGAACCCACAACTATATGGTCAATTAATCTTTGACAAAGCAGGAAAGAATATGCAATGGGAAAAAGACAGTCTCTTCAACAAATGGTTTTGGGAAAACTGGACGGCAACATGCAAAAGAATAAAGTTGGACCATTTTCTTATACCATACACAAAAATAAATTCAAAATGGATTAAAGACTTAAATGTGAGACCTGAAACCATCAAAATCCTAGAGGAGAACACAGGCAGTAACCTCTTTGACATCAGCCATAGCAACTTCTTTCTAGATATGTCTCCTTAGGCAAGGAAAACAAAAGCAAAAATAAACTATTGGGACTACATCAAAATAAAAGCTTCTGCAAAGTTAAGGAAACAATCAACAAAACTAAAAGGCAACCTCCAAAATGGGAGAAGATATTTGCAAATGACATATCTGATGGACAAAGAAGCAGTTGTATATATAATGGAATATTACTCAGCCTTCAAAAAAGAATGAAATCTTGCCATTTGCAATGATGTGGATTGAGCCAGAGAGTATTATACTAATGAAATAAATCAGTGAGAGAAAGACAAATACCATATGACTTCAGTCATATGTGGAATTTAAGATACAAAACAAATGAGGAAAGGGAAAAAATAAGAGAGAGAGAGACAAAGCAAGAAATAGACTCTTAATTATAGACAACAAACTGATAGTTACCAGAGGGGAGGGGTTGGGGGATGGGTAAAATAGGTGATGGGGATTAAAAAGTACACTTACCATGATGAGTGCTGTATAATATATAGAATTGCTGAATCACTATATTGTCCACCTGAAACTAATATTACACTGTATGTTAACTAACTGGAATTTAAAAACTTAAAAAAGCAACAACAAAAAAGAAAATGTAAAAAAATAAATGAAGTTTGAATTCAGCACTACACACTTCTTTTATCTTATTGGCAACACTCTTCTAGGCATCTAGTCTCTCCTCAGTTCTTTCTCTCAGCTTTCATTAGTTGGATTCTAAGGATTGGCCAGTGAGTAAAGGAGCCATTGTAGGGAGAATAGAGCCAGAACAGCCTTCTATGCATTTCTGAAACTGAAGCATATTTGATTAGCTTTTCAAATTTTATTTTGGAGATTGTGTAAAAGTATGGCATAGTCTATGTGGTGCTATAGATAAAATATATATATATCTGATAAAAGTTTAGTATTCAAAATATATGAAGAACTTATAAAACTTAACACCCAAAAATGAACAACCCAATTTTAAAATGGGTAGAGACATGAATAGACATTTTTCCAAGGAAGACATACAGATTGCCAACAGACATATGAAAAGATGCTCAACATCACTCATCATCAGGGAAACACAAATCAAAACTACAAGGAGATATCACCTCACACCAGTCAGAATAGCTAAAATTAACACTGAGATGTCCTTCAACAGATGAATGGATAAAGAAGATGTGGTTCTTATTTACAATGGAATATTACTCAGCCATCTGAAAGAATGAATACCTACCATTTATATCAACATGGATGGAACTGGAGGGTATTATGCTAAGTGAAATAAGTCAACCAGAGAAAGAGAATTATATGGTTTCACTCATATGTGGAATATAAGGAATAGCGCAGAGGATCATAGGGGAAGGGAGGAAAACTGAATGGGAAGAAATCAGAGAGGGAGACAAACCACAAGAGACTCTTAACTATGGGAAACAAACTGAGGGTTGCTGGAGGGGAGGTGGGTGGGGGGATGGAGTAATTGGGTGATGGGCATTGAGGGCACATGATGTGATGAGCACTGGGTGTTATATGCAATTGATGAATTACTGTTCTCTACATCTGAAATTAATAATGTACTATATGTTGGCTAATTGAATTTAAATTTAAAAAAGGTAATAAAGGACCTCAAAATAAGTTAGAGTTGCAGTTCTTTCCAAAATAACCCCTGCAACAATGTGTCTGAATTGGAATATTTTACCTGTATTGATTTTCATTTTCATGTCAGGTTTGAAAAATATTTCAAGGTACACATCACGGGTGCATAGGACATATGATCTTAATTGTACTTTTTTGCTTCTGTCAAAATCAGATGAAGTGGAAACACAAGAATTACTAAAACTATGATAGAATGTTTACCCTATCTAAAGACAGGTACTAGTAATGCTCAATCTTGGATTATATCCACTGAATCCCAATATCACTGATCAACTCTATTTAAAAGCACTCCAATCAGAATCTTCCTTGAGAAAACTAATGATGTATTGTATGGTGACTAACATAACATAATAAAATAAAATTAAAAAAATAAAGACACTCATATTGATAATAAAAGAGAAGAACAACAATAAAACAGAATGTTACAGTGGGTTAAGAAAATAGTTGAGTGGTTGAATTTTTAGTCACATTCATTAACCTTCAATTTGGATGATATGGAGAGAGGAAGAGGGTTTTGTTTTCAGCATGACACTTGAATAAATTAATAGTTTGATCAAGGTGTGCTATTAGAGTTTAAAAGTATGAGATGGATAATACAGTATCAGAGAGGCCAGTAAAGCCACGGGAGAAATTATTTCAACCTGAGAAAGAGAACTCATCAAAACTAATAGCCAGAACAAGACTAAATATTTGCATTTTATCAAAATAAAATGGCTGTGATTCAGTGTTTAAATATTATCAGCTGTTTGTTCTTCCAGGTATTCTACGCCCTACCCCCCAACATTAAGCATCTTCCACCTTCCTCCAACAATTCCAACTAGGGAAATGTCTAAGAGTAAATGAAATTTGAGCAATGGCACAGAGGTGGATTACTTGAGAAATACTGATTTGGTTAATAAGCACCAGGTAAGGGGTATAAGCCAAGGATTAAGGAGAAGCTTTAGCTAGAAATGAAGGAAAGATTGAAATGACATAAGACATAAGATCCTGAAGCAGCCAGCTCCAAATAAGGGGAGAGGAATATCAAATCAGAATTAGAGAAAAGAGGTAAAAGACCAAACTTGAAAATCCAAAGGAGTAACTTTTGAAAACTCTGTTTTGGGGTGACTTTAGGAGGTGAGTTAGGGATTAGGTATCTGTGTGCATCAGAGAGAAGTGCTGTGTTGGAAAAAATGAGTTACAGAGCTATAGAATCCCTTTTTGTGCCCATTCTTTATACTAAGCTGATATCATTGCAGCTTTTGCCCCTGTCAGATGGGCTGGTTTGTGCTGAGCTGCAACAAAACTGGCTTTACTTAAACTGAAGTCCTTTAACACATCAGAGTGGGGCAATTGAGTGGTATTGCTGTGGCATCCCTCTTCTCCCATTAGTCCTTAAAACCCCAAACAGAAAACAAGTAACTGGGAATAAGGAAGTTATGCAGATCTCGGGTTCATGTAGAAAATGAGAAGCCACATAGTGCCCTCTCTCTTGTCAGTTAGTGACCCACCTTTCTGTCCTGTTGCCATTTATAAGCTTGAACCCTACCTCTTTTGTCATCTTGGCTTGACTATTGGTCCAGCTCTTGAATGTTTATGACTTCACTTCCTTTGTGCTACATCTGCTTTACTTCATATTCTGATTAGATCCTGTGTTTCTGAGCCTAAAAGCCCAACCACAAATCCTAATTGCCCCTTGCACGAATGTTTGGTTTTGGAATTTTTACTTGGACTGCACTATGATTCCCTATTAATACCATTACAGTTGCTCAGCCAAAAGTACCCAAGACCCTTCCCCTAGCAATAGAACTTTTATTGAACAAGAAAAATAGGAGAGAAGGATAGAAGGGAAATGATACTAAGGAGACATTAGGGTAGCTCAGAGATCCTACTTAGCATTTTGTATTTTATTTCACGGGGAACAAGAACCATCTTCTCCTATAAAATATTTCTTGGCTAGAGAAAACATACTGCATAGGATGGATAATTGCCCTGGTGCAAAGTAGTGTTATGTGGGAAAGGAGCCAAGCCCAATGAGAACAGAAAATATCAATGAGAACAGGATAGGAAGTTGAAATTTAAGATTAACATGCATAATGAAAAACATCTGGTGACCTTAGCAGACTCCTAAATTAAATCTGGCTTAAAAGATGATGATTTGGGTTTTTAGGAACAGGAGTTCTCAGGTATATTTCCCTTTTGACAACTATTTGTAACTGCAGAAGCAAGGTGAGGACTGCCTGGGTCAGTGTTTTTCACAGCAAAATTGAAACATACAGACTCATGTAGAAAAAAGTCACGGAGATTTACCTTTCCAAATAAATTCATATAACAACCCAGAAAACATCCCCCAAAATGACAGCACGTGAAGGGTTGTCCCCTTGGAAAAGGAATTCAGTTTTGAATTATCTATACTATAGACCTTGAAAGTCTTTAGTCACCTCATCCAATGAAAAATGGAGATGTTTGACTTGTGACGGATGATCTGCCCAAGAGTGTTTTCTTTCTTCTATTGCTGCTTCAATTGTACATTTAGTGAATTAGCTGTGATTGATGATAGTATTTTAAGTCCTTGCTAGTTTTTCTGGTGAAAAGATGGCATATTTTAACTATATTAATAGTTTTAGGTTTAAGTGTAGCACAATATATTTTTCTAATCTTTTAATAGTGAAGCCGCAATTTATACAAATGGATTCATTCTGTCTTTAGTCCAAGCAACTCTGACAAAAAGATGCCATTTAAAGTAGTGTTGCTCATCATTCAAAGGTGCAAAGCTGAAGGCTACATTGCTTTGATATGAAATAACTTTGTAGTTTTGAATGCCTGGCAAAATCTGTATATGCCACTCACAGCAACTTAAGTAAGTTGTACAACTGGGGCCAAATATACTCCTAGGAGAAAAACATCACCAACAGTGGTAATTTTAAAATAAAAGAGCTAAAGAAACAGTTTTGCTCAGAAACACCAACTTCCCTAAAAACTGGTTATGGAATATTTAATCAGTTTAAAAGTTTATTAATATAATTGTGCAAAATGTGAAGTGTTGGTAATTATAGCAGGCTGTAGGGCTACTGTTTTACCTTAGGCAGTCTTTTTTTTTTTTCCTTAAGCAATCTTATTTGGAGTTTGGTGTGTATCAGAGTTAGGGTGAGTACCCTAAAACTTTTTAGGAAATAATATCGATTGAATATTATTTTCTACTTGGCCTATTCCTCATTGAAGAATAGTTCATACTCTTACTTAATAAATATGACTGTGAAGGAGAAAATTCAAGGGTTTGCCCATATTGTCTCCTTTAGCATAACTACTATATTGCAGTATTGTGTGGCTCTTAGTGCTATTTGAATGCCAATAGCTCAGTTCTGTAAATGGAGAAGAAAGATAATTTGGGAAACTACTTGATAAGAGATGGGATTATCTGTCTGTAGTGCAGGATAATGAAGTATTCACTTAAGCCTCTAGGCCTTGAAGAGAACTCTCAATATTTCTAATATTGAATAAACCTAGGCCTCCTAAAACATGCCAGTTTATATGTCACAAGATTCAAGCCATTTTCTCATAGCAACAGCCTTAAACTGAAATATACTGAGATATACTTCGTTTATAAAAGTCAAACTAAGATATGACAGGTTCCCAGAGATATGTAAATATGACCCTGACTGATGAATGTACTGAGAGCTGGATCTAATTTACAGGTCTTAGCCTCCATTCTGTTCTAGATCTCGGGTGTGTGTGTGTGTGTGTGTGCGTGCACGTGTGAAGTTGTTGATTGTATAAGTGTGTGAACTTATCCATATTTTTTTAGGGAGGGGGGAGAAGGGGCAAAGGTAGAGGGAGAGAGAGAATCTTTTTTTTTAATTTTAAGATTTTATTTATTTACTTTATTTTTTTAGCATTTTTTTTATTATGTTATGTTAATCATACATTACATCATTAGTTTTTGATGGAGAGGGAGAATCTTAAGGAGGCTCCACACCCAGTGCAGAGCCCGGCTGGAGCATCAATCTCAGGACCCTGAGATCATGACTTGAGCCGAAATCAAGAGTTGGATGTTTAACCAACTGAGTCACTCAGGGGCCCCAACTTATTCATACTTTTGATAAGTGTTTCTGTAGAGGCTTTGGATGGTGCCTCACCAAGTACAGGGAGATACTAAGGCACCCAGAAGTGAGTTCCTTTGCATGTGATGTATATAGTAGTACCTTGGTTGATCCCTGCTGACTTGGACTTTTGAAGTATACTTTTAATACTATTACTGTTTTCCACACAAAGTATTTGACCTATAGTATTCATAAATAAGAACTACAAAAATGGGCTCATTATTATGAATTGGGTTCTTGTATACCTGGGGCTTAAGAATGTGCAGTCTTCTGATGATAGGCCCAGGTAAACAAATTCATAAGGCACAAACTTCGTTTACTCTCTTCAGTATTGCCTTCTATTGCTATCCACAAATGTTAACTCCCTATTATTCCCAAACTTGGCAGCATATTTAAAAGCCATCTTTGACCTTTAATGACCCCAAATAGTACAAATTTCTCATCTCCTGCTTGATTATAGCTCTCAGCTCTGACAAAAGCACACCTAGAGTTATGCCTACATTTCCATTATTAACACCCCTGCCTTTATAGTACTTCCCCATCTGAGCTCCCTAATAATGTGTAGCAAAAGCTCTATGCCCAGACTGTTTTGGCATAGGGTCATATGCTGTGTCCTCTCTTCTTTAAAGGAGAACAATGAGTCTTCATTTCAAAAGGTCGATCATAACATATAAGCACTTCATATGTAGTGTCTTCATTGAATTGACAATTTAAACCTATTTGGATGTTTTCTAATTCAGTCTAACAGCCTGTGAGTAGCCAATTAAATCCATTAAACCAGTACTATGTTTAGACTTTACTTGTCTAAAGGCTAGCCTCAAATCCTCAGTTGTCTTCATTGAATACTTTATAAATAATCCAGTGAAGAACTCTGAAAGAAAGAAGCAACACTTTGTATTGAAGTTTTCAGTGTGGGTTTCAAGGGAATTTCCAAAAATGGAAGTTCGTGAATTAAATCAGCTTTGCATAATTTGCAATAATAATCTCTTCTGTTTGAGTAAATTTGTTTATTTACAGAACACATTCATACACATTTATGAATTTGATTTTTACAACAACCTTATGAGGACAGTAAGTAGGATAGACATTGCTATTCCCATTTTATTTTATTTTTTTTTTAAAGATTTTATTTATTTATTTGAGAGAGAGAGTGTGAGAGAGAGAGAGCACAAGAGGGGGGAGCGGGAGAGGGAGAAGCAGACTCCCTGCTGAGCAGGGAGCCCGATGCGGGACTCGATCCCGGGACTCCAGGATCATGACCTGAGCCGAAGGCAGTCGCTTAACCAACTGAGCCACCCAGGCGCCTGCTATTCCCATTTTACAGATGAGGAAATTTAACAAACTTTGTTAAGGACACACAGACATAAATGATGGAGGCCACAACTCAATCCTAAATCTTTTTTTTTTTTTTTTTGTATTTCCCTGTTAGAATTACAATAGTAACTGTTGGTATTGTTTTTTTTTTTTTTAATGAGGTGGATTAATTAGTGACATTACTCATTTGCATCTCTGTGTCCTTTCACACTGTGTTCTCTTGCCCAGAATGTCTCTTCCCTTTTCTCCTAGGCCTAGCTCAAATCCTACCTCATGGATCTCTTCCTTCTCAGAACTTGTACAGAACCTCTAGTTTATACTCTAAAATCTAGCACTTAATTTTTACTGTTTTATATTTTGTCCAAACTGACCTGTGGGAATGAAACAGAAATTGCACTCTTTGTATAAATGACTTCTTTTTTAAAATTTTTTGACTTAAATAAAGTTGCTTTATTTATGATTTATGACTGTAGGAAGTACAATGATAAATGTTGATTACTAGAAGTTTTTATTGCTAAATTGTATATATTACAAATTTAATGCAATCTTTTTTAAAGTTTTTATTTAAATTACACATCGTTAACATACAGTGTGATATTAGTTTAGGTGTACAATACAGTGATTCAACACTTCCATACAATACTGGGTGCTCATCACGACAAGTGCACTCCTTAATCCCCATCACTTATTTAACTCATCCCACCCACTTCCCCTTTGGTATCAGTTTGTTCTCTATAGTTAAGAGTCTGTTTCTTGGTTTGCTTCTCTCTTTTTTCCTCCCTTTGCTCATTTGTTTTGTTTCTTAAATTCCATATGAATGAAATCATATGGTAGTTGTCTTTCTCTGACTGACTGATTTTGCTTAGCATAATACTCTCTAGCTCCATCCATGTCATTGCAAATGGCAAGATTTCATTCTTTTTTATGGCTGAGTAATATTGGCTATTGTAGATAATGCTGCTATAAACATTGGGATGCATACATCCATTTGAATTACATTTTTGTATTCTTTGGGTAAATACCCAGTAAGGCAACTACTGGTTTGTAGGGTAGTTCTAATTTTAACTTTTCGAGGAACTTCTATACTGTTTTCCAGAGCAGCGGCACCAGTTTGCGTTCCCACCAACAGCGCAAGAGGGTTCCCCTTTCTCCACGTCCCTGCCAACACCTGTTGTTTCTTGTGTTGTTCATTTTAGCCATTCTGACAGATGTGAGGTGATATTAAAAGGCAACCTATGGAATGGAAGAAGATATTTGCAAATGACATATGTGATAAAGTGTTAGTATCCAAAATATATAAAGAACTTAAAAAAGTCAACATGCAAAAAACAAATAATCCAATTAGAAAATGGGCAGAAGACATGAATAGACATTTTTCCAAAGAAGACATACAGATGGCCAACAGACACATGAAAAGATGCTCAACATCACTCATCATCAGGGAAATACAAATCAAAATTATAATAGATATTTTTGTATAAGTGGCTTTTAAACATCTATATCCCTTGTCCTCTCCCCTTTCTCCCATGGGCTTATCTGATGGCCCATACCCAGAATTATCCCTTCACAAGGAGATTGTCAGATGTACCTTTCTTTAAGTTTTCTTGCCTGCCAGATGGAGATAATAATTACTATTTTACAGGACTGTGACAGTTGAATGAGAATGAATACAAAAGTGCCTCCATTGTTTCTGGCACCTGGTAAGGCACTCAATAAATAGTGTATGATGAAGATATTAAAGTGTTAAAAAGAGTGAGAAAAAGAGAAGTCAGTGTTTTAAGTCTTTTTTAGCCTTTTTAGTGATTCCCCTTGACTTTAGGCATGCCTGCATTTCCACCGTTTCCTCTGTGAACATCTGTGCTTTGATTACATAAACATTCTTGTTTCCCAGATTAGTCTATCCATAATAACATCTGTGAAAAGATGAGGTATGTGTGTAAGCATAATATATATAAAGAGAGGTTAAAACCACTTTTGCATACATATTGTCTGCAGGTATCCATGTCATCCAGTCCAATTTAATGCTGCCTTTGTGTGTATGCTGAATGAAAGACACAAAAATATTTAGTGAATTACCCATTAACTACATTCAACAGAGGGATGGGCAGAGTTTTTCCCCACTGATAATCATGAATTTATGCACATTGTATCCTGATTGCCTGTGAAAAGTCCTCCAGTATATAAATACTAATCCAAATATAGTCATATGTGGCCTTAAAAAAAACCCTTTAAGACACTTTTAGATACTTCCTGCGGTTACATTTTCAATTGTACCTTTCGATATAGGAGGTACTTAAAAGTATGCTTCATCCCTGGCAAATTCTCTAGTGTTGAGTTCTTCCTGTTTTGCTAAATAACACCTTTGGAAGAATTTTACGTCATCTTTGATGATCTAAACTTGATGTGTACATTAAAATAAAGGTTGGAATAAACAGTTCATATACAAAAGAAGAAACCCCTGCAGTTTGGGCCAATTTAGAACCAAATCGAAAATTTCTCTGATTTTTGAAGGTATTATTGATCTTTTTAAACTTACTTTTTTAAATGATAAGGTGAAAAACAATACAGTTAGCAGAAATCATAGATTTTGGCTTTAAGAAGGTTTCAGAGGTGGTAATATGCATCTTCCTGCCCAAACTAGTGAATAAAGTTGCATAACTAACTGATGATTTAGGAACACTGCTTATGGAAGCCCCAATAAAATTCCTATGCAGAGAACTTTCCAGCAATTGGCATTCCCTATAACAAATATTATTTTGACCCTTTGTATGCTAGGACAATCATAAAAGGGTCCTTGTGGGGAAGACTTGGTTTTGTTGATGTTTCTGAAATGGCTTTTCTACTTTATTGGGCTTTGTTTCTGTTGCTCCTGGGAGATCAGGAACTGTTTCATTTTGCACTTATATCTAATAGATATTAAAAGAAGTGTTTACTGTTTTATAGGTTCTCAGTATTATACATAATGATGTTAAGCTCTCAAATGACCAAAATTCTCAAAGATTTTTCCAGACTCTGCTCTACATGTCATGTGTGCCTTGTATATTCTAATTGTTCATCCCACTGAAGAATAAAAAATGAGAATCCTGACAGATTTGGTGTTGTGTTTTAGACTTGAATAACCTTAGCCCTACAATTGGATATTTTATTAGCATTTTGGAACTTTTTTTTTTAATTTTATTATGTTATGTTAATCACCATACATTATGTCATTAGTTTTTGATGTAGTGTTCCATGATTCATTGTTTGCGTATAACACCCAGTGCTCCATTCAGTACGTGCCCTCTTTAATACCCATCACCAGGCTAACCCATCCCCCCCCCAGAACCCTCAGTTTGTTTCTCAGAGTCCATAGTTTCTCATGGTTCAAACCATGAGTTTTTAAAAACTTAAAAAACAAGGATTTGAAGTGACTTGGCAAGGACAGTAAGATGAGGCATGGTGCACATTTACTGCAAAAACATAAGTTGAACATTGTAGAAAGCCTTTAAAAGATTGATTACTTTTCAGGAGGAACACTAAGAAATTCAATATACCCTACCTCCACTGGAAAGTAAAATTGGGAAATACCCTAAGTATGTTCTTAAGATCCTATCATCCCACTCTCCATACTAATTTTTGATGAACTCCCATCTATCCAGTGTCTTATGTCTTCCAGCTGACACAGGAGCACACACAGAATCTTCCACATCTTAGATACAAGGTAAACACTTGGTAAATATTAGCTAATGGTGTAGATGAAGGTCCCTTTGACTATTTTAGCCACTTTCCCTCATTTGCAAGACTGGCTTCATCAGGAGTCCTAGGTTCATAGTTCCAAAATAATTTAGGCTGTGTATACTCCATGTCAAATGAATCACCTGAGTTCTGTTTATTCTTTCTGATCATTGACAGTGAATCCAATCTAAGCCACTTGTTCAGTCTTATTTCATCATTAAAGCAAATCACATGACCTAGCCAAAATTTGCATCCTCTTGATTTTGTATGTTCAAATAATCAAATCAGACCGACTTTTTTGCACTCTATCACTTAACAGTTGACCTGTAAATAGCCAATCCACCCAGAGTAAAGATGCAGTCTTATGCAGATTCATAATAGCAAGTCCCACTTTCCTTTTAGATTCTCTCAGTTCCCTTTGTCTATGGCAAGAAAATAACACTCATACATTCTGTGTGTTGAGCACTTCACAATCTCCCTCCCTCCACCATATATATCTGCTGTTCCTCCAGTAATTTCTCTAAACTGAGATTATAGTGCCAAGTCAGCAGGGAAGAAACAAATGCCTAAAATGTACAAGTTGTTTAGAATACCATAACATAATAATATCAAAATACTGTATATTTATTATTTTTTGTAACATGTAGATTGGAATGGGTCTAGGCAACCTGTGGTCCCTGTTGTTTTCAGTTTGATTTCAAACACCTTAGCCTCTTTAAAAAACTTTAAAAAACTACCTGTTTTATTTTGAAATTATGCAGATTCATATGTACCTGTAAGAAATAATACAGAGATCCCATGCACTCTATATCTAGTTTTCCCCAATTGAGACCTCTTGCAAAACTATAGTACAATATCACAGATGGGATATTGACATTGATACAATCCACCAATTTTATTTAGATTTCCAAATTTCACTTGTACTTATTTGCATATGTGTAGTTCTATGCAGTTTTATCATACCTGTGAGTTTGTGTAACCACCACCACAGGTAAGATACTGAACAATTCCTTCACCATATGTTGCTCCTTTTAAGTACATCAACCTTCTTCTCCATTTCTAAATTTTTTTTTTATTTTGAAAATGTTTTATCAATTGAATCATACAATATGTAACCCTTTGGGGTAGCTTTTTTTTTCTCTCAGAGTAATTCTTTGGAGATTCATGCAAGTTGATGCATGTATCACAAATTCATTCCTTTTTATTGCTGAATGGTATTCCATGTTCTAAATGTACCACGTTTTTTTTTTTTTTTTTTAACCATTCATCTGGTGTAGCTCTTTCCAGTTTTGGGCTATTATGAATAAAGCTGCTATAAACATTTGTGTACAGGTTTTTGTGTGAAATAAGTTTTTATTACTATGGGATAAATGCCCAAAACTGAAATTGCTGGACTATATGATAGTAGAATATTTATTTTTATAAGAAACTAACAGTATTTTCTAGAGTGGCTATTACACTTTACATTCTTGACAGCAATGAATGGGTGATTCATTTTCTATACATCCTTACCAGCATTTGGTGTTTTCAACATCGTTTTATTTTACATTCTGATTACTGTGTAGTAATGTTTCATCATGGTTTTAGTTTGCATTTCCCTAATGATTAAGAATACTGAACATCTTCTTATGAGCTTATTTGCCATCAGTATATTCCTTTGGTGGAGTGTCTCTTCATGCCTTGTGCTCATTTTATAATTGAATTGTTTTTCTTTTTTCTTTTTCTTTACTGTTATTTTGAGAGTTCTTCATATATTCTATACTTTTCTTTTGTCATATATTTGGTTTGCAAATATTTTCTCTCACTATGTAACTTGTCTTTTTCTCTTTAAAAGGGTCTTTAACAGAACAAGTGTTTTTAATTTGGTAATGTCCCACTTATTATTTGTTTCCTTTTATGGATTGTGCTTTTGTTGTCAAGTCTAAGAAGTCTTTGCCTAACCCTAGATTCCAAAGATATTCTATGTTTTTTCTAAAGAATTTATACTTTTAAATTTTATATTTAAGTCCATGAGCCATTCTGAGTTATTTTTGTACAAGATAGAAGTTTTAGGTTGAGATTCATTTTGGGGGGCTATAGATAGCCAGTTGTCCTGGCATCATTTTTGAAAATGCTATCCTTCCTTTATTGAATTGCTTGTCACTTTTGTCAAAAATCTATTTTGAATATATCTGTGGGTCTGTTTCTGGGTTTTACATTTTTCCTTTAATCTATTTATCTATTCCCCCACCAGTGCCACACTGTCCTGATAATTGTAGCTATATAATAATCCTTAATATCAAGTACAGTGATTCTTCTTGGTCAATAGGAACTAATTTTTCTTGGTCAAGGTTGTTTTCACTAGGACTGTGCCTTGTCACATAAATTTCAGGATAAGCCTGTGTATGTCTGAAAAATACCTTGTTGAGATTTTTAAAGGAAGTGAATTATATTTAAAAATCCATTTGGGGAGAACTGATACCTTTACTATGTTGAGTCTTCCAAATTATTAACATGGTTATTTCTCTCTATTTATTTGGCCTTTGATTTTCTTCATCAACATTTTATAATTTTCCACATACAGATCATATACATGTTTTGTTGTGTATGCCCTAAGTATATCATTTTCTTTTTTGTAAGATTTATTTATTTATTTGAGAGAGAGAGAGAGCAGGGGGAGGGGCAGAGAGGAAGAGAAGCAGACTCTCTGCTGAGTGGGGAGCCTGAAGCTGGTCATCCCAGGAGCCTGAGATCATGACCTGAGCCAAAATCAAGAGTTGGACACTTAACCAACTGAGCCACCCCAGGTGCTCCAAGTATTTCATTTTCTATGGAGAGATTATAAATGGTATTGTGTTTTAAATTTCATTTTCCACATGTTCACTATTAATATATGGAAATATAGTTGTGTTTTTGTGTGTTGATCTTATATCCTGTGACCTTGCTGGACTCATTTATTAGTTCTAGTGTTCTTTTGTAGATTCCCTATGATTTTCTATTCGGACAATCATGTTATCTGCAACATTATTTCTTCCTATGCATGCTCCTCCTCCCTGCTTTTCTTGACTTATTGCAGTAGCTATAACTTCTATTACTATGTTGAATAAGTGTGGTAATAGAAGACTTCCTTGTCTTGCCTTAGTCCTGATATTTGGGTGAAAACATTCAGTTTTTGTCAGTTAAGTGTGATGTGTAATGTTAGCTGTAAGTTTTTGGCATTTGTTCTTTATCATTTTGACGTAATTCCCTCAATTCTTAACTTGCTGAGAGTTTTTATCATAAATTAGTATTGAATTTTGTCAAATGCTTTTTCTTAATCAATTGAGATGATCTTATGATTGTTATTATGCCTATTAATATGGTAGATTACACTGAATTTCAAATGTTGAGTCATCTCTACGTAGTTGGTATCAATGCCGCTTGGTCATTGTGCATAATTCTTTGTATATATTTTTTAATTTCATTTGATATTTTGTTGAGGATCTTGCATCTAACTTTTGTTATTTTTTACTTTTTTTTACTTTCTTTTTTTTATTATGTTATGTTAATCACCATACAGTACATCATTAGTTTTTGATGTAGTGTTCCATGATTCATTGTTTGCGTATAACACCCAGTGCCCCATTCAATACGTGCCCTCTTTAATACCCATCACCAGACTAACCCATCCCCCCACCCCCCTCCCCTCTAGAACCCTCAGTTTGTTTCTCAGAGTCCATAGACTCTCATGGTTCATTGCCCCCTCTGATTTCCCCCCCTTCGTTTTTCCCTTCCTTCCTACTTATTTTTTATTTTATTTTATTTTATTTTATTTTATTTTATTTTATGTTAGTCACCATACAGTACATTCATTAGTTTTGATGTAGTGTTTCATGAGTCATTGTTTTCGTACAACACCCAGTGCTCCATGCAATAGATGTATCTAACCTTTTGAGAGACATTGGTATATAGTTTTCTTTTTTGTAATTTTTTTTCAGGCTTATTATCAGGGTAATACTGTCTTAAAACGATGAGTTGGTAAATGTTCCTACCTCTTTATATTTTGTAAGATACTGTATAAAGCTAGTGTTTATTTCTCTTTAAATATTTGTGTCCAACTCTTGATCTCAGCTCAGGTCTTTATCTCAATGTCATGAGTTCAAGCCTGGCATTGGGCTCCACACCCAGTGGGAGCCTACTTAAAAAAAAATTGTGTAATATGCTGTTGGGTAGAGTAGTCTGTTGATTGCAATGAAATCTTATTGGTTGATTGTGTTTGCAGTTTTTCTATATAATTGTTCTATATAATTGTTCTATATAATTATTATTTTATGTTCTATCAATTGCTGAGATGGGGGTGTTGAAATTTCCAACTCCAATGTTCATTTGTCTATTTTTCCTTACAGCTTTATCAGGTTTTGTTTCTTGTTTTAAGACTCTGTTGTTTGGGGGCGCCTGGGTGGGTCAGTCGTTAAGCGTCTGCCTTCAGCTCAGGTCATGATCCCAGGGTCCTGGGATCGAGCCCCACATCGGGCTCCATGCTCCGCAGGAAGCCTGCTTCTCCCTCTCTCACTCCCACTGCTTGTGTTCCCTCTCTCACTGTGTCTGTCTCTGTCAAATAAATAAATAAAATCTTTAAAAAAAAAAAAAGACTCTGTTGTTTGGTGCATACCTGTTTTAGGATCATTTTATTTTCCTGATGGATTCATTATTTTATCATTATGTAATGTACCTTGTTATCACTAGTAACTTTCTTTGCTCTGAAGTCTACTTTCTCTGATATAAATAACAATTTCTGCTCTTTTTTGGATAATCATTACATAGTGTATCTTTTTCCATCCTTTTACATTAAGCATATCTATACTGTTAAAATTCAAGTGAATACTTGTAAACAGCATATATTTAGATTCTTTTATCTACTCTTTCAGTCTTTTTTTAAATTAATTTATTTATTTTAAAGAGAGAGAGAGAGAGCATGAGCACAATTGAGGGGAGGGGAAGAGAGGGAGAGAATCTCAAGCAGACTCCCTGCTGATCTTGGAGCCCAATGTGGGGCTTGATCTCATGACTCTGAGATCATGACCGGAGCTGAAATCAAGAGTGGAACACTACATCAAAAACTAATGATGTAATGTATGGTGATTAACATAACATAATAAAATTTTAAAAAATTAAAGTTAAATAAATAAAATCTTAAAAAAAAACAGAGTGGATGCTTAACTGAATGAGCCACCCAGTCGCCCCTCAATCTCAGTTTTTTGATTGATGCACTTAGACCATTTATATTTAAGATAATCATTGATTTTTATTATTTTTTAATTTTTTGCCTCAATTTTTTTAATTGTGGTAAAATATACATTATATAATATTTCTCATTTTACTAACTTGTAAATGTATAATTCAGTGACATTAAATACATTCACAATGTTTTATACTGTCACTACTATCTATACCCAAAACTTTTCACCATCCTGAACATAAACTCTGTACTCATTGAGCAATAACTCCCTATTTCTCCTCTCCCCATCTTTTGGTAACCTTTATACTACTTTCTGTCTTTATGAATTTGCCTATTCTAGGTACTTCACACAAGTGGAATCATACAACATTTGTTTTTATGTCTCTGGCTTAATTAGCATGATATTTTCAAGGTCCATCCCTGTTGTAACATATATCAAAATTTAGTTATTTTTTCTGGCTAAATAATATTCCACCATATGTATACACCACATTTTGTTTTTCCATTTATTGATGGATGGGTACTTGGGTTGTTTCCATCTTGTTGAAAATAATGCTGCTATAGACACTGGTTTACAAGTACCTGTTTGAATCCCTGCTTTTAATTCTTTTTGACATATTCTCAGGAGTGGAGTGGAGTTGCTGGATCATGTGGCAAAACACATTGTTTTCTGTTTAAATCTTTGAGAAACGACCAAACAATTTTTCACAGTGTCTGCACAATTTTCATTCCCACTAGTAAGGCACAGATTTCTAATTTCTCCACATCCTCACCAATGCTTATTTTATGTTTCTTTGTTTTTAATAATAGCCATCCTAATGGGTATGAACTGGTATCTCACTGTGGTTTTGATTTGTATTTATCCAGTGATTACTGATGTTGAGTATCTTTTTTTATGGGCTTATTCGCCATTTGTATATCTTTTTCTAGAGAAATATCTATTCAAGTCCTTTGCTTATTTTTGAAATGGGTCTTTTGTTGTTTAGTTGTAGTTTTTTTAATATATTCTGGATATTAATCCTTTATAAGATTTGCAAATATTTTCTCCAATTATGTAGTGTCTTTTGATGTGCAGAAGTTCTTAATTTTAATAAAGCCCTATTTATATATTTTTTCCTTTTGTTGCCTGTGCTGTTGGTGCTACACCAAAGAAATCATTACTAAATCCAATGCCATAAAGATTTTCTCCAATGTTTTCTTTTAATGACTTTTTAATTTTAACTCTTAAGGTGATGACTTTGATCCATTTTTAGTTACTTTTTGTATATGGTATAAGGTAAGGATCTGCCTTCAATCTTTTGCATATGGATAGCCCGTTTTCCCAGCATAATTTGTTGAAAAGATTGTCCTTTCCCCATTGAGTGGTACCCTTGTTGAAAATCAACTGACCATATATGTGAAGGTTTATTTCAGGACTCTATTCTATTTTATTAGTTTATATGTCTGTCTTTGATTTTATTATTTATTATTGATTTTATTATTTTGTTTCCTCTAGTTCTTATTCTTCTGTTTCTCTTTTCTTGCCTTCCTGTGGGTTACTTGAACACTTTTTAAGATTACATATTGATTTATTTATAGTGTTTTTGAGTGTACCTCTTTATATAACTTTTTTACTGGTTGCTTTGTGTATTACAATATCCATATGTTACTTATGACAGTCTCCTGGTATCAGTGTTTTACCACTTTGAGTGAAGTACGGAAACTTCACCTCCATTTAGGTCCCTATACTTTTCCCACTTTTAAATATCATTGTTTTTAGTATCAAACAATATTATATTTCCTACCATCAAATCTGATACATAAACTCATAAATAAAGGATAGGCTATTGTATGTACTCATATTGTATGTACTCATCTTTTTGTTGTACCTCCTTCCTTCCCAATGCTATAAGATTCTTTCATTTATCATTTTCTTTGTTTGAAGAACATCCTTTAACCAAGCTTTAAGGGTAAGTTTGCTAGCAAACAATTCTTTAATTTTCCTTCATCTGAGAATGTCTGTATTTATCCTTCATTACCAAAGAATACTTTGCTGAATATAGAATTGGTAAATTTTCCCATTTGGGGAAATATTCAGCCATTGTTCCTTTAAATGCTCTTTCAGCCCTGCTTTCTTTCTTCTCTCATTCTGAGACTCTGATGATACGAATATCAGATCTTTTGTTATTATCCCACAAGTCTTTGAGGCTCTGTTCATTATTAGTCTGTTTACTCTCTGTTGTTTAGATCATGTGAATTATATTATTTTGTCCTCAAGTTCACTGATTCTATCAGCTGCTATCTCCATTCTACTATTGAGTCTATCCATAGTTTTTATCATTCCTTGTATTCTATTTTTCAGTTCTATAATTGTCATTTTTTAAATAATTTCTATTCCCAGGGCACCTGATTGGTTCAGTCAGTAGAGCATGTGACTCTTGACTTCAGGGTTGTAAGTTCAAGCCCCATGTTGGGTGTAGAGATTACTTAAAAATAAAATCTTAAAAATAATAAATAAATAAATAAATAAATACATTCATTCTATTTCTTTGCTGAAATTTTATTATTTTTCATTTGTTTCAGGATGATTTGTTATTGGTTGTTTAAGTATTTTATGATGCCTGCTTTAAAATTCTTTTCAGATAATTCCAACATCTAATTCATCCCAGTATTTTTCAGTTCATTGCACTTTCTCATTCAAGTTGTGATTTCTCTGGTTCTTGAAATGGTGGGTGATTTTTTATCATTCCCTAGATATTGTGTCTGTTATAGTAGGAGAATCCAAGGCCTATTGCTTTCGTATAGCAAAGGAAATGGTGAAGAAAATAAAAAGATAACCTACTGAATGGGAAAGATATTTGCAAATGACATATCCAATAAGGGGTTAATATCCAAAATATATAAAGAACTCATATAACTCAACACCAAAAAATTCTAAATAATCCAACTAAAAATGGACAGAAGACATGAACAGACATTTCTCCAAAGAAGATATACAGATGACCGACAGATACATGAAAAGATAATCAACATCGCTAGTCATCAAGGAAATGCAAATCAAAATCACAATGAGGCATCGCCTCACACCTGTCAGAATGGCTAAAATTAAAAACACAAGAAACAACAAGTATTGGCAAGGATGTGGAGAACAAGGGACCCTATACGCTATTGGTGGGAATGCAAACTGGTGCTGCCACCCTGGAAAACAGTATGGGGATTCTTCAAAAAGTTAAAAATAGAACTACCCTTCAATCCAGCAGTTGCTGGATTTAACCAAATATATAAGTACAGTTGCTGTATTAAACCAAAGAATACAAAAATATTGATTCAAAGAGATACATGCACCCCGATGTTTATAGCAGCATTATTTACAATAGCCAAGATATGGACACCCTAGTGTCCATTGATAGATGAATGGATAAAAAAAAAGCGGTGTATATATGCAATAGAATATTACTCAGCCATAAAAAAGAATAAAATCTTGACTTTTGCAACAACATGGATGGATCTTTAGGGTATAATGCTAAGTGAAATAAGTCAATCAGAGAACGACAAATACCATATGATTTTACTCATATGTGGAATTTGAGAGACAAAACAAACAAAGGGGAAAAAAGGAGAAAGAGACAAACCAAGAAACAGACTCTTAACTTAATAGAGAACAAACTGATGGTTACCGGAGGGGAAGTGGGTGGGGGAATGGGGGAATAGGTGAAAGGGATTAACAGTACACTTATCCTGATGAGCACTGAGTAATATATAAAATTGTTGAATCACTCACTGTATTGTACACCTGAAACTGATATAACACTGTATACTGGAATTAAAAATAGCTAAATAAAAAATTTAAAAAATAAAATAAAATCTTCAACCTGTTTAGGTTCAGTCCCTAGATCCTGGCCTAATTTTACAGGCTGTGTTTTCCATAACTATTTAATTTTTAGAGCCTTTATGGAGCTATTTTAGTCTGCTTGGTTCATCTGGTGCTGCTGAAATGAAAGCATATGTCTATACAAAAATGTACATGGATGCTTACAATAGCTAAAAGGTGGAAATAACCTAAATTTTTTATCAGCTGATTAATGGGTGATGAAAACATAGTATAGCCATGCAATGGAGTACTTTTTGGCAATAAAATGGAATGAAGCACTGATGCATGAATAACATGAATAAGCCTTAGAACAGGGGCGCCTGGGTGGCTCAGTTGGTTAAGCAACTGCCTTCAGCTCGGGTCATGATCCTGGAGTCCTGGGATCGAGTCCCACATCGGGCTCCCTGCTCGGCGGGGAGTCTGCTTCTCCCTCTGACCCTCTCATGCTCTCTCTGTCTCATGCTCTCTCTCAAATAAATAAATAAAATTAAAAAAAAAAAAAAAAGCCTTAGAACAGAATGCTATTATGTGAAAAGAGTTGTGCAACCATCAACACAATCAATTTTAGGATACATTCAGCCCTCCAAAAAGAAACCCATGCCCATCAGCAGATCTTTTCAGGTTTTTCCTGGTCTTGTGCACAATCTTGCTCATGTGTGTGACCTTCACTTATTAATGAATATCTCAGAGCTTTTCAAATCTCTCTTTGAACATCTTATTCTCCAGTATTTCCTTTTACATTTTTTTGGTCAGCTTCTTGAGAATTTCAACTATTAATGTCATCCTAGGCAGCTGAGGTGTTAAACAATCACCACTGATCATTTTTTATAAAGTCCCTATAGATCAGACTGTTTTCACGGAGTAAGCTCTGTGTCTGGTCAAAGAAATCAAGCCCTAAAAATGGAGTTTTTCATGAAGCTTCCAGACATGTCAAATAGTATCAGTTATCTGTTATCTGTTACCCTCCAGTTCCATTCATGGGGATGAGGCTTTTGGATTGCTGGAAATCTGTTCTGCTTTCTCCACTCCAGTGGCTGCTAGACTGCTGATTTTTAAGCTACCATAATTGTGAGGCTGTTGGTTTTTAAAGCTGTGATGCAGTTTGGGATTAGGGCAAGTTAAAATGCCACAAAGTTCATTGGTATTGCTGAGATTCAGTCATTTGTCTTTAATAAAAACTTGGATTGTTGCAAGCCTTTAGTTAATTTCCAGCATTATGAAAAAAGTTGACTTTAACCATTTTTGCCACTGTTGTCATTGCTTTTATAAAGGAATGGATTTGGGGGGTTCTTTTACTCTACCCTTCCAGAAGTTCTCTTGGGTGAAGAGTTTTAAAATAGTTCAACATAAAATGAATATGTGTGTGTATGCATATGTGTTTGTGTCTATGTATTAATCTCTCTCATATATATATATATGTAATTTTTATTCTATTAATCTACTTAGACTGTATATCTTCTGTCTGTGTTTTGGTTCTGAAATACTTATTATTTTATTTTTATTTTATTTTTTAATTTAAATTCAATTAGCCAACATATAGAACATCATTAGTTTCAGAGGTACAGTTCAGTAATTCATCAGTTGCATATAACACCCAGTGCCCATTACATCAAGGGCCATCTTTAATGCCCAAAACCCAGTTACCCCATTCCCCCCACCACCACCCAGCAACCCTCAGTTTCTTTCCCATAGTTAAGAGTGTCTCACGGTTTGTCTCCCTCTCTGATTTCTTCCCATTCAGTTTTTCCCTCCCTTCCCCTGTGATCCTCTGCACTATTTCTTATATTCCTCATGTAAGTGAAACCATATGATAATTGTCTTTCTCTGATTGACTTATTTCGCTCAGCATAATATCCTCCAGTTCCATCCACGTCAATGTAAATGGTAAGATTTCATCCTTTCTGATGGCTGAGTAATGTATCCAAGATCTGTAAAGACCTTATCAAACTCAACACCCAAAAAACAAATAATCCAGTCAAGACATGGGCAGGAGACATGAAATACTTATTTTAAATATATACTATTTTTACAAATCGTTTTGGTTCCCCCTTAAAGATCAGCCTCCTTTCCCCTTACATAATCATCCATACCTCTGTGTTTGTCTTTTAGCATCAGTGCAATATTCAAGACTTTGTCCTTCTGGCTTGGACATGTGAGCAGGACACAAAGGATAATAATACAACATGTCTTGAAGAGAGCAAGAAGGTTGCTCTAATAATAGAAAATCTATTTAAATATATTTGACAACCCTTCATATAGAAACTGAAGAAAATCCTACATAAATAGCATGAGTGTTTAGGACATGTGTACATGAGTGTATGTTTTCTTTAAAAAAAAATAAAACTATTACAAATGCCCTCTAAGTTTCTTTTTCCAATTGTCTTGGCTATCCCAGCCAGGATCATGATCCAAATCAAGTATCCAAATTCACAAATATAAGCAAAAAGTAATATACACTCATTAAATTACCATAGGGAAAATTTGGTTGGCAAAAAAATTATACTAATCTATGCGTGAATATATCCACCTTACCAATATGATTCTGTACTTCAGTTATTTTGGCCATTCTAAGTTAAAATTCCACTATTACCCCTTGGAATATCAAAGGATTCTTCGCTATCAGATTGGTCCAACAGCTAATCATATTTTCTTAGTACATATTTTGACAAAATGGTAAAGAGGCAAAATTCGGTCTTCAGTACCAGAAATCCCCCAGATTAAATTCCTTGTGTTTCTTCTGCCACAGTACATGGGGAAGCAGGTGATCCTTCTCTATATGAGGCTCTCTAGGTGACCACAAACATGTTTTAAGAAGAGTCATTTTCATTTAAGAAAGTAGACAAAAACTGCAAGAGGGAATGCATCTCCAACCTGAAGAATCTTACCATGTCCTTATAAACAAAGGACGCTGATGTTCTGGTATCTTTTTCCTCCCACCCTCCATCCTTCCCTTTATCCCTCCCATCTTTTCTCTTCCCCTTCTTCCCTCCCTCTCTTCCTTGTTTCCTTCCAGGTATGTAAAACACTTTCTTTTTTACATTGTATCTCTCAAATATGGAGTATTAATCACATAAGTGCATAAATAATGACATGCTATTCATCTGGGATTTTTTCCAAGCAGTGGAGGCTAGCAAGCTGTATAATGAGCTTGCTGTATCTCTTCCTCTTTCTTCACCCTGAAATGAAATGACAGGATCTGTGACGAGAATATTATAATGCTAAACAGACCAAAACATCTGATATTATTTAGTCACTGATGGGCAAGAAGAGTTGCCCTGGTCTCTTCCTTCTTCATTAAAAAAAAAAAAAATTCTTCTTAGAAGACCATCTGTATTCAGCAGGATATGGGCTTTTATATAGATATGTGCTAAAATTCTGTCACCTATCAACACAGACCCAATAGCAGGCAGTGATTCATCCATTTATCCAGAATAATGCCATGTCTGTGTGCATACAAGGGCAGTGTAGTTAAAATGGGTCATTTCAGTTTGTCTTGAGAGAGAACATCGAAGGGACACAAGCATTTGAGTAAGACAGATATAGCTTTAAATCTATGTTCTGTTATATATTTGCTAGTTTCTGTATATATATGAATTCCCTCTGTTATATTGAGGTTGAAATGTTTGAGGTCTATAAGATTAAATGAAACAATATATGCAAAGTGCCCAGCACTGTGCCTGGCACATAGGCAGCACTCAGTGACTATTGTTGGTTGCTTCTGACATTCAAAGATAATGTCCAGAGCCTCAAGTTCTGTGGATTTCCAAATGGATTTGCTCCATACTTTATGGAATTTTTTTTTTTCTGTAGTGTCAGTTATCCTTAGTGCCTTTTAGCAGGAGAACATAGTCTCCTTCATCTTTACTGTATAGAAGGAGATTATTAGAGACAGAGGCAAGGAGAAGCTAGGGTAATGATTTTTTCCCTCATAGACACTTTTATTTAAGTCTTTTAATCAACAAAATCTGAGTTAGAATTTCTGTCTTACTAAATGTTACCCTAGTGTCTTAAAAGGGTTAATGCCACTTCCAAATTGAGTATGTTAGGCCCTAAAAAGAATCTGAGCACAAATCCATACACATCTGCGTAAATTAATCTCAGCCTGTTTTTCTTTACCCTTGAAGGCTCAGGCTGTCTAAATAGAAAGCTTCTAGATTCTCTTAAGCAATCAATGTTTAAGAAAATTACTGAACCTTCCTTCATAAGTAATTCCTTTCATTGTGGAGAACAATACTATCCTATCATAAATCCACTATAATAGAAATGAAGTAAGTAATAATAGTATAGTTTAGTAGCAAGAAAGGAGGCTGAGGAGAACTGAAGACAAGTATGTCAATGCTTAAAGCAAGACACAGAAGAAGGAAGCAATATCTTGGCATATGTGTGTTGAATGTGTAAAAATGTATGTGAATATGTGTGAGTGTGTGTGTGTGTGTGTATAATTTATAAAAGGCAGCCCCATAAGAAATAAGTATCCTGGGGCGCCTGGGTGGCTCAGTCAGTTAAGGGTCTGCCTTTGGCTCAGGTCATGATTTGGGCTTCCTGGGATCCAGCCACACATCAGGCTCCCTGCTCATTGGGGAATCTGCTTCTCCCTCTGCCTCTCCCCCTGCTTTTGCTTGCACATGCATGCGCACTCTCTCCTTCTGTCAAATAAATAGATTTAAAAAATCTTAATAAAAAAAGAAAGAAAGAAGTATCCTGTTAGAGATGTTGCTCTTTTGGTTCCTAAGCAAGCAAGACACTGGAAAACATCCACCTGCAGCTGCACTCTCGGATTGCATAGCCCTCTCTCCCTGCCACCCCAAACAAATCTTTTATAAGAGTATCATTAATTCCTCCTGCCTGGGGATAGTCCCCAAATTATTTCATTACTGGGCTGCTTAGTGCTATCAAAAGTTGGATTATTAAGGAGCTATGTGAGGCCTTGTTTCCTAATAATAAAAGCACAATGGCCATCTGGATGGAGATTAATATCTCACTTGGGGTTATGTAATAGTTTCTTTATTCCATTCCAGTTGCAGTTCCCCTTCCTAATTTTTCAAAATGCCACTGAAGCCCATTTCATGAAATTGCAAAGTAATCTGATGGTGATGAATCACTTTTAGAAAGGGAAAATTTGCTGAAGCTATGGATTTGCATTCCCTGTGTCATTTTAGTTAAAATGAGAAATGCTTGGAATTTATACATAAACAGCACTGCATTTTGGCCTTATTTATTCAAGTAGGCTCTTGAAATAGCGGCTGGTTTTAATTATGCTTTGCCATTATGTGAAGAGAGAAAAATTGTCTTCTTGTATTTAGCTATTTGTTATCAGTTTAGGACTTTTAAGGAATAGTTTGTTAAAATACTATTGAAAAAGTTAAGGTCAGAATGATTATTCTCAGAGCCAAATCTATGAATTCTCTTTCTGCCTGGCAATTCATCAAATCAGGGTCTCTGAGAGAGGCAGCGTGGTTGTTTTAGCATCAATGCATTCCCTCACTTTTTCCCCACCCCTCTTTTCCAATATATTTCTTCAGTCCTGCATCAAAATTAAGAGGTTGAATTCTTGTGTCCCAGCATACATGGCCTTTTGTCCAACTCAGTCAGTCCACACTACTCATCTTTGTTTCAAATCCCTAGAGCACTCTCCTGATCTGCCATCTGTGTCCTGATTCCCATTTTCTCTTCCCTCTAGTAGGTGCTGGAGAGACAGATTCAGTATTCTGTCTCATGAAATCCCTACCTTGAAATCACTGGGTAATCCACTTAGCTGAATGGTTTCCTCTGTGAAATGTGATTATTTGATAGAAAAACAGATAAGAATCTCATTAATTTGATATGTTTGGGATAGCAGAAAGGATCGCTAGCTTTTTCTTTAGCAACAATACATTTACTCTGTATGGAATAGGCAAGGATTTTTTTTCACCAATGTTGAATTAAGCTATAATGCTTTCCCTTTACTTAGATAAGCATCTATTGAACACTCAATGTACCGTCCATCCAATGGACAGTAAGAAGTGAGAAAGTGGATTGAGGCAAAGGATGTCAAAAATGTGTGCCCTGCTGTGGTACCTGGGTGGCTCAGTCTGTTGAGTGACTGACTCTTGGTTTCAGCTCAGGTCATGATCTCATGGGTACTGGGACTGAGCCCCATGTCGAGCACCCCTTCCAGCTCAATGCTCAGCATGGAGTTTGCTTGGGTTTCTCTCCCTCTACCCCCCCCATTCGCATTCTCTCTCTCTCTCTCTCAAATAAATAAATAAAATCTTAAAAAAAAAAATGTGTGCCCTGCTCATGAAGATGAATAAGCCTTTGACTTCCTATGAAGGAACTGGGTTACTGATTTGATAATCCTTCCAGAACCTCAAGAGGTACTCCAACTCAGGGTTCTAATTCTGGTTTTGCTAATAAATAGGTATTTGACTCTAGGAAAAGTCATTTTACCTCTTTGGGTTACCATTTATATAAAAATAGGGAATTGACTTCATGCTTAATATCTCTCACACACACATACACACATGTGCCCACCTAGAATACATGCAAAGTATGCAGTCAGTAGAGAGAATGAGTCAAAGAAAATTCCTTCTAGGACATAAGTCTTATTTATTTTGTCCCTTAAATATACAGAGAAATGACTGTACTGAGAAGTTTTGCCTCAACTAAAGCTTCCAGTTTTGTCTAAAATCTGTAAATAGGGGCTCCTGGGTGGCTCAGTCAGTTAAGCGACCGACTCTTGGTTTTGGCTCAGGTCATGATCCCAGGGTGGGGAGGCTCCATGATCAGTAAGGAGTCTGCTTGAGGATTCTCTTTCCCTCTCCCACTGCCCCCCCCATGCTCTCTGTGTTCATCCATCCCTCTCTCTCTCTTTCAAATAAATAAATAAATCTTTAAAAAAATAAAATCTGTAAATAAATTGCTTTTCAACAAGATCTTAGTATTTGTCCTTCCACTTTAGTTCTGCATGCAGAAAGCAATCTAGGATAGTTTTATATTCTAATCCTGGGCATATCCCACTCATTATAGATTAAGCATTTCTAGTTTCTGCCAGAGACCATTTATAGCATTCTGCCAAAACTAGTTTACATCTCCAAATTTGACTATATATGCCTTGAAGGCAGGGTCTATAAAATCTTCTGTTTTTTTACAGTATCTAGCATGATGTCAGGCACAAAGATAAAGGTATCTTTGGGAAATGACCTTGAGGTATGACGTCAATGTTTGGGCATTCCTATTTAAATTTTGTAAAGATTATAAATTGGATCAACAGAATAAGACTGTGGTAATAATCAAAATCATATGAGCTACAATTTATCAAGTGCCTACTATGTGCCAGGCATTTTACATATATTATCTCATTTAATCTTTACAACAATCATATAAGAAAAATTCTAATATTCTCACTTACTTATGGAGAAACTGAGGCACAAGTGGTTACTTCATTTTTATAAGTTCATATAGCTAACAAGTAGTGGAGCTGGGATTTTTTATCCATGTCTGGTCAGTAAAATTTTAACTACTATTGTATTGACTTCTTGACATTAAAGAAAAACCCTTTACCAGGTACTGTGAGCTGGCACTTACCTAATTCCATAGTCTTCACTGCTCCTCCCATCTAGAAAGAAAACAACATAGCATTCTCTTCTTTTTCAAGTTTCAATCTTGAGAGACATCTGTGTTCTCCTTTTTTGAAATTGATTATATAAAAGGCTTTTTTTCCCTAAGCAAGTAAAGTAAACAGCATCAAAAATCTCTTTGAATGGGAAGATGCATTATCATTTTGTACTAAACTATTGTTGATTTATTCTCCTCTGTTATTACTTAAAGATAGACTTGCTTTTATGTTAAAGGTGTTAAATGTACAGGATATTAATATTCTTCTCAAAATTCAACTTTTTATATAGATATTTGTAGGCAACTAATCAGTCCATCCTGTGAGAACTACTTTTCCTACCACTGAATTTTAACCTGATTCTGGATAGCCAGGGGCAAACATCCCTGGATATATTTGCAAATTTAAGGAGTAAGGAAATAAACCATTCCCATAGTTAGTAGATTGCAAGCCCAGCAAGGAAAGTGCTATCAACATTTCGGAGTGGGAAGATTGACTTGCCTTTTCTGTGGAAAGGGCTTTCTCACTTTGTTCAAGGACAATGGGCTTTTAACAAAATACGTCTCTGACTCAGTTTAGTTTTCAAGCTGCTTGTGACTGCTTGTTAGCTGTCAATAAGCCTGTTATCTTTGTTCTCTAGCTTTTCTATCTTCTATGAGCATAGGATCCCTTGAGCATTCTGAATGGGCATACTTTATCCCTAACATTATTGATGCTGCACATATATCTTCCTAGACCATCCAAACTGGCATATTCCAAGGATTTGCAAGAGATAGAGGTAGCACCACTGAAAGCCAGAATTGATGTTCTTAGTCACCCAGCCAAGTGATGACTTTGTCTCCTGAATCAGAAATCAGAATTCTGTAAGTCCCCAGCCATGAGTATGGTCCTTAAGAAATTGACCTTTTAGGGGCTGGACTCCTTGGTGGCATTACAGAGTGCCTAATATCAAATAATTTAGGCCTTTTATTCAGCTGCTTTTCATTGTCAAGACATATTCAATCAAAATATTTTTGGAAAATACATGCTTTTAGCATAAATTAATATACTGAAGTTGGTTGAAAATCACACGTTAAAACTGCTCTATCTTATGTAGCTAATAATTTTTGGCACTGGGATTATGTTTCAGGGTGGAAGAACAATCTGCATGAATGCTCTGATTGGTCATGGAATATTAATTGGCTGCAGACACAGTGTTTAGAGCTCCAACTTAAGGATGACAAGAATGATAGTTTTCATTTGTATGCAGAAACTCTAAGTGTCCCTTCAAGACAGATGACTGGATCCTGCTTCATCTGTCACTCTAACTTTTTAGTAGATGAAAAAGAAAGGAGAATGAAAGACAGAATCTTTCTTATACATGCTTTGCAAAATCACCTTGAGCCAAACAGGGTGCCTCAGTCATATTGCTTCTCAAAAGCCCACTTATTTTCTCTTTAAATTTTTTTATTTGAGTATAGTTGACACACAGTGTTACATTAGTTTCAGGTGTATAGCATAGTGATTCAATATCTCTATATGTTATGCTATGGTCACCACAAGTGTAGCTATACCATACAATGCTATTGCAAAGCATTGACTATATTCCATATGCTGTAACTTTTATTCCCATGCTTTATTCATTCCATAACTGGAAGCCTGTGTTTCCCCCTTACCCATTTTGCCCATCTGCCCACCTCCCTTCCCTCTGGCAACCATCAGTTTGTTCTCTGTATTTATAGGTCTGTTTCTGCTTTTTGTTTGTTTATTCATTTGTTTTTGTTTTTTAGATTTCACATATGAGTGAAATTATATGATAATTGTCTTTCTCAGCCTGACTTATTTTCACTTAGCAGAATACCCTCTAGGTCCATCCATGTTGTCGCAAATGGCAAGATCTCATCCTTTTTATGGCTGTGTGATAGTCCAGTGTGTGTGTGTGTGTGTGTGTCTCACATCTTCTTTATTCATTCATCTATTAATAGCCACTTGGAATGTTTTCATATCTTGGCTATTGTAAATAATGCTGCAATAAACATAGGGGGTGTATGTATCTTTTTGAATTAATGTTTTTATTTTCTTTGGGAAAAAACCCAGTAGTGGAATTATTGGATCATATGGTATTTCTATTTTTAATTTTTTGAGTAACTCTCATACTATTTTTGCAGTGGTTGCACCAATTCACATTCTCACCAATAGTGCAATAGAAAAGCACGCTTATTTTCTTTTCATCAGATTAAGAAAGGCATGAGCTGTGTCTTAGTCTGTTTGGGCTGCTATAACTAAAATACCATATACTTGGTAGCTTCTAAACAATAGACATTTATTTCTTATAATCCTGGAGTTTGGGAAGTGCAAGATTAAGGCACTGGCAGGTTCTGTATCTGGAAAGGGCCTGCTGCCTCATTGGCAGATGTCTTCTCACTTGACCTCACATGGCAGAAGGGGCAAGGGAACTCTCTGGTGTCTGCTTTATAAGGGCACTCATCCCATTCATGAGGGTTCCACTGTCATGACCTAAGCACCTCCCAAATGTCCCATCTCCTAATATTATCACATTGGACATTAGGTTTCAACATAAGAATTTTAAGGGGACACAAACATTCAGACTATAGCAAGCTGGTATAAGGTGAATATTTATTCATTGAAAAATATCAAAACACATGTTCATCATCATTAGCCATCAGGAAAATTCAAACCAAAACAACACTGAGATACCACCTTACACCAGTTAGAATGGCAAAAATTGACAAGGCAAGAAACAACAAATGTTGGAGAGGTTGTGGAGAAAAGGGAATCTTCTTACACTGTTGGTGTGAATGCCAGTTGGTACAGCCACTTTGGAAAACAGTGTGGAAGTGCCTCAGAAAATTGAAAATAGAGCTACCCTATGACCCAGAAATTGCACTCTTGGGTATTTACCCCAAAGACACAGATGTAGTGAAAAGAAGGGCCATATGCACCCCAATGTTCATAGCAGCAATGTCTGCAATAGCCAAACTGTGGAAAGAGTCAAGATGCCCTGCAACAGATGAATGGATAAAGAAGATGTGGTCCACATATACAATGGAATATTAGTCAGCCATCAGAAAGGATGAATACCCAACTTTTACATCAACATGGATGGGACTGAAGGAGATTATGCTAAGTGAAATAAGTCAAGCAGAGAAAGTCAATTATCATATGGTTTCACTTATTTGTGGAACATAAGGAATAGCATGGAAGACATTAGGAGAAGGAAGGGAAAAATGAAGGGGGGGGGGAAATCGGAGGGAGAGATGAACCATGAGAGACTATGGACTCTGAGAAACAAACTGAGGGTTTTAGCAGGGAGGGGGTTGGGGGGTTGGGTTAGCCTGGTGATGGGATTTAAGGAAGACAAGTACTGCATGGAGCACTGAGTGTTTTACAAAAACAATGAGTCGTGGATCATTACATCAAAAACTAATGATGTATGGTGACTAACATAACATAAAAAAATAAAATTAAAAAAAGAAAAATATCAAAACACAGGATATTGTCTCTGAGATTTTTAACACTTTGAAGTGATATGTCTGGCCTTATATGAGCTCTTTCTTGACGACCAAAGAAAAATATGATCTGGTTTAATATCCTAGTGAAATGAAGTATTGATGTTCATTGCTTTCACCGTGCCACTCAATTGCTTGGACAAGTTACTTAGGGAAGTCTTGGCTTTATATGAAGGCAGAGAACAACTATCTGCATAAGGAAATATATATCAGGGACCCTGAAAGAGCATCATATTCCAACATAATTCCCTTTGGGTTAGGATTAGATTCTACTATATATAATGGAAAACCCTACTTAATAGTTTTTCAAACACATAAGCACTTATTCTTCCAAGCAGTAAGATTCAGGAGTTAGTCCAGGGGTGGTATGGAAGCTGCAAGAAGTTATCAGGGACCTAGGCTTCAACTCTCTTTCTGCTTCACCATATTTTGCATATAATTTTCACTCCCAAATTATAAGATGACTACTGGAGCTCCAGCCATCAAAACTATATTCCATGGGGCAGAGTAATTAGAAATATGAGGTAAATGTCACCTGGGAAACAAGAATCAGGAGAAAATTGAACATAGGGCAGAGGACATTGTGAAAGAAAGAAGTGGAAGGAAAAGCCTACAGCAGTGGGTTTCCAAACTTACCTTATCATAAGAATCAGCTGTGGTGGTGTAGGAGCCTTCTAAAAAATATAGATTCACACTCAGACTTACTGAATTGTATTCTCTAGTAGAAGGACCCAGGAATCAGAATTTCTATTAGCTCTCTACATAATCCTGATAATCAGGTAATGTATTATCTAGAGTGACACTAGCAGCAGGAAAAAGCAAACCAAAAGATATATAATGGTTCAACCATAGTAGAAATTTATTTTTTCTCAAAGTCCTAAAAAAGTATTTTTAATTCAAGGACCTAGGTTCCTTTATTCTTGAAATTTTACCATTTTTAGCGTTTAATTTCCAAGGTCTCCATTATCATTTGTATCAAGCTGATGGAAGAGAAAATGGTATGAAAAAACTATGTGGGAGATTTTTATGGGCCAGGCCTGGAAATGGTATGTATCACCTCCATTCACATTGCACTGACTAGAACTCAAGACTCATGGTCACACCTAACTGCAATGGAAGTTGGTACATGTAGTTTAAGTACATGTTCAGAAAGAAAATAAAACAGATTTTGCAGAACAGGTAACAGTCTCTGTCATAGGAGAGTCTGGGGACAGAACTGGCTTTATGGGCATGTGACCTGTGTAGTCACACAGGGCCACATGCTTAGAAGGGCCCCAAATTTGGTTTAATGATCTGCTATCACTATCTTGAAATTCTTAATATATTTTGAATGAAAGAATACATGGGCCCCACGTTTTCATTTTGCACTGGACTCTACAAATTATTTAGCTGGTCCAGTTTGAGTAAGAAAGTCCCAGAGCATGAGGCAAAGCCAGAAAAATATGGATTGGTAGGGAACTTTGGGCACTCAGCAGGAACTATACTTCAGAAGTATTGATTAATGAACCAGTGTTGTTGACCACCAGAGAGCCCTCTCTCAGGGTGCTGTCCTGTTCTTCATTTTTTATCAGTGACTTAGATGACATATAAATTATACTTATCACATTTGCAGATGAGAGGAAGTTGGGAGGGACAGTTAATTCTTTGGAAGACATAACTCTTATTCAAGAAGATCTCAGTAGTTTGGAATGATGGGTTGAAACTAACCAGATGACATTTAATCAGGAAAAAATGTAAAGTTTTTCATTCAGGTCCAAAAATCCAACTGCAGAAGTACAGTCTTGGGATTTTATTTGGCTAAGAGCACAAGAAGGGTGACTAGTTTGCCAAAAATGCTAATTCAGTCTCAGTCTGTCTATCACAGGAAGGTAGGGTCCAGAACAATAGAAGTATTGGTTCCACTGCACTTTAGATGACATCTGAAATTGTGTGTTCCTTTTATTGTGCCATATTTAAGAGGCCCAGTGACAGACAAGATTGTGCCCAAAAAAGGATGTCTACGATGGTAAAAAGTTTTGGAATACACATCACCTAAAAGACAATGGACAATTGAAGGAACTGGGAGTACTTAGCTTGGAAAGGGGACGATTTTCAGAAGGGCAGGGGGTGGAAAAATCAAGAAATCTGTCTGCAAATATTTTAGGCATTGGCATATAGATGTATTGGTTTATTGTGTGTTATTCCGAAGAGCAGAAATAGGACCAACAGATAAAACATGCAAAAGAGAAAAATTTACCTGAATGTAAGGAATACATTCTTAATATTTATTAAAAATTGAAATGATCAACCTTGTGAGGTAGTGAGCCTATTGCAAAAAAAGTTATTAAGCCAAGGCTGAATGCTGGGGACTCTTTAGAGGGAATTCATGTGTTAGGAGGACTAGAGTCTTCACAATAATGATTTTGTAGGACTAAATGTGTGTTGAAATGATGCAAATTGATCAGGGTTCTGTTAATCTTATATTTAACAAGGACTCTGGAGAGAGACTGCCTAAATTTGAACCTCAGCTCTGTTTCCTACTTGCTGTGGAGCCTCAGGCAAGTCACCTAATTCCCTGAAGCCTCAGTTATTTATCTGTAAAATGAAGATAATAATAATATGTACTCCATACACAGAGTTGTTGTATTAAATGAATTAAAATCTGTTAAGTCCTTAGAACAGTATCTGACTTATAGTAAGTGCCATATAAGTGTTATATATTATGTTTTCCAGAAGTAGCTGATGATTCTTCTCCCTTTTTTTCAGTAAATGTAGCCTTTCATTTCAGTTAGATAAACTTACACTAGACATAAACTAGAATGCCATGGTGACAAAACTTTTTAAAACATTGAACAAGCAACCAAAATTGTCCTGTAAGTTTCTTCCTCAGGGGCCTCTAAGAATGGCATAAGACAGCTATATCTCTTGGATGCATTGTTCAGAGTTGTAACTTTAGGAGGACATTTTCCACTTTATAGCTTATATTTTTATTTTTTAACCTCATAGGATTTTTATATTTCTTATTTTATTTCTCATGCTAACCATATGAACTACACAAGACAATTATCCCCATTTTGATGATGTGGAATCTAAGCAACATAAAAGTTAACTGAATTGTCTAAAGTCACACAGTAAATTATTAGTGGAATTAGGATTAGAACTCAGGTCTCTTAAATTTTAGCTCAGGGCTCAAACAATGTACCACATGGAGACTGAGCTGTTTTTTAGTCTGTCCATGCTATGAAAGAAATTTCATTAAGTTGATGAAGTGGCTTCTTTTATTCTGCTAATAATTTGTGTACCTGCCTTGCAGCAAAATTGACAGCCTGAAACTCCATCCAACAAGCTTAATTTCCTTTTGGTTTTTCAGGGGCTAGAGGAGTCAATAAAATCACTGACTTAAGCTCAGTGTATTATCCACATAGATACTATTGAAACATACCTGCCAGCTCATCCATTTCCTTATACATTATTACAGATATTTTTTAAACTTGTAGAGAAAAATGCAATCCCCTTACCAAGGAGGAAGCTGGCCATGTGACTTTTAGATATGGCTCTCTATACACAAGTAGTGTGATGTCTCAAGGTATCGAAAAATTGAATTTTTGAAGTGAGACTTGCTTTGGTGATCCTGATGTTCTGTCTCTACCTTGCCCCCACTTCTTCCCTTCAGTACCTCCACCCTTTCAATCCTCCTCTCTTTGCCATGCCTATTCTGAGTCATACATTACATTGGATTCCCTCCCTAGGGGTAGATACAGCTCAATGTTCTCTTTAATTGGCAAAATAATAATTGCTATCATTATTAATAACTATGAGCCAGTTCTCTACTTCACACTTTAGAAACATGATCTCATTTAATCTTCATAACAATCTTAAAGAGTGGGTACTATTACCATCCACAGTTATGTGTTAAGGAAGTGGAATCCTACAGGGTTAAGAAACATGATCAAGGTCAAACATTAAGTGGCAGAGCCAGATTCAAACCTAGGTATTCCTAACCCGGAGCTTATGCTCTCAACAGCAATATTATGGGGTTTGTGACCTAGATAGGGGGTGGCAGATGTTTTTGAAAGTTGGAAGAGGCTTTTCTTATAAAATCATAACATATAAGCAGCCATCTGCTCCAAATTAGGGTGACATCAGCCCAAAGCTGATGAGCACCACAGACATTTCCAAGATCTGGATCCACATAAGACAGGCAAGATGAGAAGCTTTTATCATCCCCAAAACTAAAACTCCCTCCTCAAGAACAAGGTAGGAAGAACTTTTTCTTCTTTTGGGTTCTCTGAGACTAAATAGCTATATGCTAGTGAGTCCCGGCTGTCAAGCTAAAGCATTGATGGGGCATCAGCCTATAGACAAAGATCCTAGAGCCCTGGGTTTTGGTCAAACATATAACTAGCCTGTCAGGCTAAAATCAGCAGTAGACAGTCACCTAATGTAAGATCTATCTGCAGTGTTTTCACTGGTTTGTAACCCCAGGTAACTACCCCACAAAAGAGAGTTTCCTGAAAAGCCTTTTGTTCTCTCACAAATGACCCGACCACTTCTTGACTAAAGACACTATTAGAGAAAGTGCATGTTTACTGTGGAAACATCCAATGGCACCAGATCAATGTGGCATAAGGCCAGAGCAGCCTTGAGCACCTGGGTTTCCATTTGTACTGGAATGTTCTGTAGGGAAGCATTAGACCAGATCAGGGGATTTTGGGGTGGAGAGGGGGATTTGCAGGTCCTCAGGTAAATTAGACCACACTTGGAAGCTGCTACATTTAAACCATTATAGAGAAAACTGTAGTAGGGAGTAAGAGGGAGTGACTATCCTGTCAAAGCAATTAGCCTGCCTTATGGTTTTCAAAGTCTGCTTACTCAGGGATGCAGGTTCTCCTTCTGAGCATTGGGTCCAATCTCTTGACAAAACTGCATCAGGAGATTAATTAATTAAGATGAGGAAATGATTATCCTATCAGAATATATGGAGCCGTCTTTAAAATTTCAGTTAGAAGGAACATTTATGAGGTTGATTAAAAAAAGCAAGGCATTCTGTTTTGGGAGATGTGGATCCTACTTTGAAATTTCTGAGATTTTATATCTCAGTTTCTGGAGACAGCAATCCTTGTCCTACTAGCCTCCCAGTTAGACTTAATGAGATAATAATTAAAAGGAGATAGTGCTTTGTAAATTCAATTGATTTTTTGCTGTTTTCTTTGATTCTTCTGCATTTGATAATTGTGTCTTGAAATCACCTAGCTTATATTTTCTCCTTGGAACTGTGAACAATCATAATTGGCTTCATTTGAAAATCAATTTCAACATTATAGGTCATCAACTTATATTTGATTAATTAAATTAGTGCTCATCAATGTTACAAAGACAGGGAACAAGCTTTGAAACCTCCCAGAAGGCTGCCATCATGTAGGAAATTAATCAAGATTTCCAAGTGTTAGGTTCTGACTTCAGTGATGAAAATGAAAAACAAATGACTTTGCTTTCAGATATTGTTCTAGTAGGATTGAGTTCATTTGAAATGCTATTACATATCTATCCTAGAGAGATTCAGGGGAAAAGATCCTGGCTTTAAAGTCAGATAGACGTAGATTTGGTTAACAGTTCTCCCAGTTTTGCTAGCTGGGTGATTTGATCAAATTACCCAACCTCTCTGAACCTGAATTTCCTCAACAATAAAACAGGAACGATAGTAGTACTCACCTTACAGGAAGTTGTGAGGATTAAATGAGACTAGGAGACTACAGAATAGGAGTCAGGGAATTGGAGTTTAAATCCTGGTTCTGGCCCTTTGTAGCTGTGTATCATTAGGTGAGTAATTTAACTTCCCTGAACCTGTTTCCTCATCTGCAAAGTAAAAATAACATGGCAATTTATCGGTTTTTGATGACCATGCGTCCAGTTACTCTCATGGAAACAAGTGGGTTACTCATGATAATGAAAAATAATCTGGAAATTCAAAGGTGACATTAAGGAGGGTAAAATGATAATGCCTTGTGATTGATACCAGCTCTATTTTCCACTTTAGACCCCAGAACTAAGTAATTTTTTATGTTAGGATGGCTTGCCACTTAGGATAATTTCTTCCTGAGTTCTAAATATTACATCATGTTTAATGTCCACCAGAAGATTACTGTGAATTAGAAAATTATTCTTATCATGAAACTTTTGGTTCTAAAGCAATTGCTAATTTAACATCCATAGTTGTAGTTTTCATTGGAACAATTAGCACATCCCAACAGTTAACATTGTTTAAGTGATATTTTGTTTTTCCTTGTTACTTTGCATTACAAAATATGTTGATCGGCTATGGATGCCTAATGAGTTCAGTAGCGATAAATAAATATCATTAAGCTGAAAAGAAAAGTATCAATACCAGCCCAATCTATTCAGATAATTGCCTTGAATAGACTTTGGTTGAAATACAAAGATTAAGTCTATATTCACAAGTTGATTTGGCTGAAATGAGATCAGTGAAGAAAAGTTTATTTCATAAAAATAAACACATGCAATGTATGTCATTGCTCCATATGACAACCAAGATATCATATTCCTCTTTACATTTCATTTGTATTTTATTTTATAACCTTTTGTGACATTTTAGTAGGCAGAATAAGGGCCTCCTAAAGATGTCCACATCTTGATCTGTTAGGAATATGTTAGGTTATATAGCAAAAGCAAATTAAGTTTCCAAATGGAATTATGGTAGCTAATCACCTGACTTTAAAATAGGGCAATTATCCTGAATTATGCAGGCAAACCCGATGTAGTCACAAGGGTCATTAAAAGTGGAAGAGGGAGACAGAAGAGAAGGTTGGAGTGACATGAGAAGGATTCAGCCTGCCATTTCTGACTTTGAAGATGGAATAAGGTCAAGCACCAAGGAATGTGGGCAGCCTTTAGAAGCTGGAAAAGGAGAGGTTAAATTCTCCCCTCAGAACTCAGAAAAGGACTCAGCCCTGTTATCACCTTAATTTGAATCCTGTAAGACCCACATCAAACTTCTAACCCCTCAAATGATAAAATACTAATAAATGTGATGACTTAAACCATGAAGTTTGTGATAACTTGTAACAATAACAATAAAAATGAAAACAGACCAGATCGGGCACGTTCAGGGTGGTATGGAATGGAGCACTGGGTGTTATACACAAACAATGAATCGTGGAACACTACATCAAAAACTAATGATGTGATGTATGGTGATTAACATAATATAAAATAAAAAAAATGAAAACAGGCATTTACCACTTTTCGTCCTTTACCACAGACATTTATACATGTCTATCTCTTATACTAGAGTAACCCTTTTGACATAACTCAGTGTATTCTTCAAATCTGTACTTTTAGTACAAATTTGTACATCCTAATCCCAGCATGGACACACACACTGTTTAGTAAAGTACTTTTCTATAATAGAAGAACTATATTTGTTAACTGATTGAAAGAATGAATGACACCAAATAATCTAAGTTTGGATTTTCATCCCATTCTTCCACCTATAGAATTGTGTAGACACAACTAAAGGTATTGAATCAATTCATTCCAAAACTACATTAATTACATATCTATCTTCTTTTGGTGATGCTTATATGGAAACAGGATGTATTTTTTTAAAGATTTTATTTATTTATTTGACAGAGCAAGCGAGAGAGAGAACACAGGTAGGCAGAGTGGCAGACAGAAGGCGAGGGCGAAGCAGGCTCCCTGCTGAGTGAGGAGCCTGATGCAGGACTTGATCCCAGGACCCTGGGATCACAACCTGAGCAGAAGGCAGGTGCCCAACCAACTGAGCCACCCAGGCACCCCAGAAACAGGATGTATTTTGAATTAAAAAGAAACACTCTTAAATCAAAAAACAAGGAATAGAGGTGATAGTATGGAATAGTGGCTATGAGTTCAAACTCAAGAGTCAAGTAGAATTAGGTTGAATCCTGGTCTATTTGTATTTATCAGCAATATGGTTTTAGGCAAATCATTGAATCTCACTGAGCCTCAGCTTTCTCATCTGTCAAATGTTGATAATATTAGGAACTACTTTATACATTGTTGTACAGATTTAATGAGGGGAATGAATGTAAAAGAGCTTGGCATGGAATGCATGTATAATCAGTTTTAGTCATGGTGCAGTGGCAAGAATATTGAACTGTGATTCAGAAAAGGGGTTTTAGTCTTCTGCTTTATCATTAATTTACAATATGATGTTCAGCAAATCCCTTCCATTTCTACCTTTAAGTTTCTTCATCTGTCAAAATAGCTACATGAATTAGACAATAAGAGCTTGTCTACCTCTAAAATCAACCATTCTTGAGTATCTTATTATATTCTTAGTCATCACAATCTGGACCAAATTTCTAGAATCCTGCAGATCAGTAACCACAGAACCAAATGAAGATCTTGATGCAAGTCAAAAATTGATCTATCTCATAAAGATGTGGTATGTACACACACAAACACACACACACACACACGATGGAAAATTATTCAGCCATGAGAAAGAAGGAAATCCTGACATGTGTGACAACACAGATGGACCTTGAGGGCATTATGCTAAGTGAAATAAGTCAGGGAAAGACAAATACTGTATGATCTCACTTATACATAGAATCTTAAAAAGCCAAACTCATAGAAACAGAGAGTAGAATGGTGGTTACCAGGGGCTGGGGAGCAGGGGAAATGGGGGAGATATTGGTATAAAATTCCATTTACAAATGGTAATTATGTGATGTGATGTACATGTTAACATTGTGGTCATAATCATATTGTAATATATAAGTATGTCAAATTAACAAGTTGTACACCTTAAATTTATACAATGTTATATGTCAAATATATCTCAATAAGGCTGGAAAGAAAACTTTAAAATTGGTGTATCTTCTATGTTTCACCTCTCATATTTATTTTAGTGCTAACTACTACCTAAGTTCTATGTGGAATCCAGAAGTATACTCTCTTGTGTAATTTCTTGGATTGCAACTACATTTGGAATGTGTTAGACATCTGCAATGTAAGGGTCCAGGGTGTACTATTTTAGAGAGAGAAGGCAAAATCTTACTTGAGGGGGAAAAGGCAAGAATGAAGAAAAAACATGCTCTGTGAAGGGAAAAACAAAACAAAACAAAACAAAAAAACAAAAAAACCCTACCATCACAATCTCTGTTTAAGTTTCCATTTGCCCCAAGGTTGTTTTCTTAAGTTTGAAGGAGTTGTTTTATGTCTGGGCAGATTTATGCTGAATAAACATTATTCTCTCCAGAGAAGGGCCCTGTGTCAAATGGCATTGAGAAGAAATTGCTCTGCTTTTATGCTCAAGCTTTCCCAAAGTTCACACATTGCTCAAAACTCAAATATTAGTGGAAGTAAATATGGAATCTAGAAGAAAGGGCACTTCAGGGTAACTTCACAGCAGCCCTGACCATTCTCCACCCTGAAGGCACATCCACTGAATCGCAAGTCAGGACATACACTCTGAGCCAGATGCCCAGAGAGGTTGCTAGAGGAGCCCTAAGCTGTGCAGGGGCAATGGCCAAGTAGGTTGCTTAGAATTTCCCTGGGAACTTAGCATCTGACTGTTAAAGGATCACTTATTCATTTGAAGAACTTAAAACTTTAATTTCTATGATAAATAAGTCAAATACTTGAAATGGCTTTAAATGATGTCAGGAATATTTTTAATACAACTAGAATGTGTTTTTTTTTTTTTTTTTAAGAAAACAATTTAATCCTATGAACATTACCTCTTATCTGTTTGACTCTGTGGTGCTCCATAATTTTATCTTTCAAATACACCCATGAGGAACATGAACCATCACCATCAGTAATAGTGACTTACTAAAGGAAATTATTCTTAATGAGGGGTAGGGAGATGTGGGAGATGCATATCAAAATATCTGAAAGTTGAACCACCAATGGTTTGAAAACAAATACCCAAAGGAATCTGGGAATCACTGGCTTTATTTTTTACCTGAACCCATCACAGCCTTTCTCTTATAGCTGAAACATATAGAGAATACATATTTGCCCTGGATGTTAATAAACAAAGAATACATGTCAGTCTGCCCACTCCTGTTTTAAATAAACCAGAGAATATTAGAGTTTTGGCAGAGAAAATATTTATTAAAAATAACTGGCTATAGTGCTTAGTTGATGGAGGTAAGAACATGCCGAAATTAAAACCAGACTTGACTTCTAATGGACATTAATGCATTTTTTTAAATTTAAAATATGTCCGGGTTCTCTTTCTTAAGGTCATTAAGAAGTCAAGGAATCACTCATAATAATGATGGTGGGATCTCCAGGAAAATAACATTGTCTTCATCAGCTTCTGCTGAAGGCCACCCTGTTTGTTGGCCAATACCAGTGTGAAAGCGGGAGTTCCCGGAAGGGTCCTCAGGCTCAATATGCATCTGCTGTTTAAATCCCTACTAAGGAGTAAAGCCTATCATTTCACATTTAGAGACAATCCTTCAAAAGTAATTAGCCTTAGGAGAGGAGGTAGAGATGTCTTAAATTTACTGAAGTTTAAATTGCAGAGACTTCTTTGCAGCAAGTTTGGATTAGGGAGACACAACTCCAGGTGTCTAAATGCAGGCAGGAGAAGGAACTTCTTCAAAGTAGGGCACCTGCACCCCAATGTTTATAGCAATAATTTCCAAAATAGCCAAACTATGGGAAGAACCCAGATATCCATTGACAGATGAATGGATAAAGAAGGTGTGGTATATATATACAATGGAATATTACTCAGCCATCAGAAATTGAAATCTTGCCATTTGCAGTGATGTGGATGGAACTAGAGGGTATTATGCTAAGCAAAATAAGTCAGTCAGAGAAAGACAATTATCATATGCTTTCACTCATATGTTGAATTTAAGAAATAAAACAGAGGATCATGGGGGAAGGGAGGGAAAAATAAAACAAGACAAAACCAGAGAAAGAGCCAAGATGTCCATCGACAGATGAATGGATAAAGAAGATGCGGTATATATATACAATGGAATATTATGCAGCCATCAAAAGGAATGAGATCTTGCCATTTGCAACGACGTGGCTGGAACTGGAAGGTGTTATGCTGAGCGAAATAAGTCAATCAGAGAAAGACATGTATCATACGACCTCACTGATATGAGGAATTCTTAATCTCAGGAAACAAACTGAGGGTTGCTGGAGTGGTGGGGGGTGGGAGAGATGGGGTGGCTGGGTGATAGACACTGGGGAGGCTTTGTGCTATGGTGAGTGCTGTGAATTGTGCAAGACTGTTGAATCACAGATCTGTACCTCTGAAACAAATAATACAATATATGTTAAAAAAAAAAAAAGAAGAAGAAGAAGATAGCAGGAGGGGAAGAATGAAGGGGGGGAATCAGAGGGGGAGACGATGGACTCTGAAAAACAAACAGGGTTCTAGAGGGGAGGGGGTGGGAGGATGGGTTAGCCTGGTGATGGGTATTAAAGAGGGCACGTTCTGCATGGAGCACTGGGTGTTATACACAAACAATGAATCATGGAACACTACATCAAAAACTAATGATGTAATATACGGTGATTAAAATAACAATAGAACATTTGTAAAAAAAAAAAAAAAAAAACAGAGAGGGGGCGCCTGGGTGGCTCAGTCTGTTAAGCATCTGCCTTCGGCTCAGGTCACGATCACAGGGTCCTGGGATTGAGCACCATGTCTGGCTCCCTGCTCAGTGGAGACCCTGTTTTTCCCTCTGCCTCTGCCTGCCACCTGCCTCCTGCTTCTGTGCGCGCTCTCTCTCTCTGTCAAATAAATAAATAAAATCTTTTAAAAAAAGACAAAATCAGAGAGGGAGAAAAGCCATAAGAGACTCTTAACTATAGGAACAAACTGAGGGTTGCTGGAGGGGAGGGAGGATGGGGTAACTGGGTGATGGGCATTAAGGAGGGCATGTGATATAATGAGCACTGGGTGTTATACACCACTGATGAATCACTGAACTTACCTCTGAAACTAATAATACACTATATGTTAATTAATTGAATGCAAATTAAATTAAATTAAATTAAAAAACAAAATAGGGTATGCAAAAAAGGGAGGTTTAGGGCACATTATAACCAACACTGGTTCTATTTGAGCTTATAGGTTTGGAGGACTAAAAATGAAATTAAATAATCATGTTTATTGTGTATTTTTCCTGATCATCTAACTTAAGGGACTTTCAGCTTAGTAATCTTAGAAATAAAATACTTATAATATATGTAACTTTAGATTCACTAAGTGTCCAATAAAATGTGTGCCTCATAATTCAGAATTAGGAAGTCTATGTAGTTAATTCAGAAGGAAATATTACTTTCCAAAGATTAATAGTGCTTATGATGTTTCCAGAGATCAGCAATTTCTGTATTCATTCTATGTTCAATTTATGAAATCTTGAAACTAGTTGACTCTTTCAACTAGGCATAGCTAATTTCCGTTCATGATTACAGGAAACCTTTAAAGATATTAACAATATCCCTGGCTCTCCCTAGATCTAATTTGCTTAGTTAGGGCCTCAATTTTGTTTCCCACATGAAGACCATTCCCAAGTCTTTTTTCCCAAGATCCTCAATTCCCTTAGAACACCAGGCAACCTAAGTTTCCTTCAGGGCAATAGTTTGTTTTTTTTTTTTAACTTTTTTTTAAAAAATTTTATTGTTATGTTAATCACCATACATTACATCATTAGTTTTAGATGTAGTGTTCCATGATTCATTGTTTGTGCATAACACCCAGTGCTCCATGCAGAACGTGCCCTCTTTAATACTCATCACCAGGCTAACCCATCCTCCCACCCCCCTCCCCTCTAGAACCCTCAGTTTGTTTTTCAGAGTCCATCGTCTCTCATGGTCCGTCTCCCCCTCCGATTTCCCCCCCTTCATTCTTTCCCTCCTGCTATCTTCTTCTTTTTTTTTTTTCTTAACATATATTGCATTATTTGTTTCAGAGGTACAGATCTGTGATTCAACAGTCTTGCACAATTCAAAGCACTTACCAGAGCACATACCCTCCCCAGTGTCTATCACCCAGTCACCCCATCCCTCCCACCCCACCCCCCACTCCAGCAACCCTCAGTTTGTTTCCTGAGATTAAGAATTCCTCATATCAGTGAGGTCATATGATACATGTCTTTCTCTGTTTGACTTATTTCGGTCAGCATAATACCCTCCAGTTCTATCCATGTCGTTGCAAATGGCAAGATCTCATTCCTTTTGATGGCTGCATAATATTCCATTGATTGTATATATATATATATATATATATATATATATATATATATATACCACATCTTCTTTATCCATTCATCTGTCGATGGACATCTTGGCTCTTTCCACAGTTTGGCTATTGTGGACATTGCTGCTATAAACATTGGGGTGCACGTACCCCTTTGGATCCCTACATTTGTATCTTTGGGGTAAATACCCAGTAGTGCAATTGCTGGATCGTATGGTAGCTCTATTTTCAACTTTTTGAGGAACCTCCATACTGTTTTTAACTTTTAATATTTCTTTATTTTTTTTATTTTATTATGTGATCTTAATCACCATACATTACATCATTAGTTTTTGATGTAGTGTTCCATGATTCATTGTTTGCATATAACACCCAGTGCTCCATTCAGTACGTGCCCTCTTTAATACCCATCACTAGGCTAACCCATCCCCCCCTCCCCTCTAGAACCCTCAGTTTGTTTCTCAGAGTCCATAGTCTCTCATGGTTCATCTCCTCCTCTGATTTCCCCCCTTCATTTTTCCCTTCCTGCTATCTTCTTCTTCTTTTTATTTTTAACATATAATGTATTATTTGTTTCAGAGGTACAGGTCTGTGATTCAACAGTCTTACACAATTCACAGTGCTCACCCAGGGCAATAGTTCTTAACCATGGGTGATTTTGCTCCCCAGAGAGCATTTGCCAATGTCTGAAAACATTTTTGGTTGTCACAACTTGGGAAAGATGCTACTGCTTATAACGAGTAAAGGCCAGGGATGTTGCTAAACATCCTATAACGCACAAGACAGCCCCATGCAACAGAGAATTATCTGGCAATGGAAGTGCTGATGTTGAGAAATCCTGCTATAGGGAATTCTTTTCCTCAACGTGTACATGCAGTCTTGGCTAGGGCTGGAGCACAAAACTTGTCTATTCACACCCAACACCACAGAAATGCAAAGAATTATAAGACAATATTATGAAAAATTATATGCCAACAAATAAGACAGCCTAGAACAAATGGGTAAATTCCTAGAAACATACAATCTTCCAAAATTGAATCAGGAAGAAATTGAAAATTTGAAAAGACTGGTTATTGTTAATGAAATTGAATCAGTAATCAACAAAACTCCCAACAAACAAAAGTCCAGGACTAGATGTCTTCACAGGTGAATTCCACTAAACATATAAAGAAGAGTTAATACCTGTTCTTAAACTACTCCAAAACAAAGAAGAGGAAGGAAATTTTCCAAATTCATTCTGAGGCCAGCATTACCCTGATATCAAAACCAGACAAAGGCACTATGAAAAAAAGAAAACTATAGGCGTGTATCTCTGATGAACATAGATTTAAAAATCCTCAACAAAATATTAGCAAACCAAATCAAACAATATATTAAATGGATTATTCACCATGATGCAGTGAGATTTATTCCAGGCATGCAAGGGTAGTTAAATATTCACAAATTGGTCAGCGTGATGCATCACATTAACAAGTGGAAGGAGAAAAACCATATGATCATCTCAATAGATGCAGAAAAATATTTGACTAAGTACAATATCCATTTATGACAAAAACTCTCAACAAGCTGGGTTTAGCGCTTACATACTTCAATGTGACAAAGATTATATATGAAAAAACCTATAACTAACATCATACTCAATGGTGAAAACCTGAAAGATTTTCCTCCAAGATCAGGAATAAGAGAAGTATATTTTCTCTTACTACTTTTATCCAACACAGTACTGGAAGTCCTAGCTGCAGCAATCAGACAAGAAAAAGAAATAAAAGACATCCAAATTGGTAAGGAAAAAATAAAACTGTCATTATTTGCAGATGACAAGGTCCTATATGTAGAAAACCCTAAAGATTCCATCAAAAAACTGTTAGAACTAATAAATGAATTTGGTAAAGTTGCAGGACACAAAATAATGTACAGAAATCTGTTGTATTTCCATAAACTATTAACAAAATAGCAGAAAGAGAAATTAAGAAAACAGTCCCATTAACTGTTGCACCAAAAAAAAAAAAAAAAAAAAAATTAAATACTTAGGAATAAACTTAACCAAGGAGGTGAAAGTCTTGTGCTCTGCAAACTATAAACCACTGATGAAAGAAATTAAACATGACACAAATAAATGGAAAGATATACCATTCTTATGGATTGGAAGAATTAATATTGTTAAAATGTCCATAATACCCAAAGTAATCTACAGATTCAATGCAATCCCTATCAAAATACCAAAAACATTTTTCACAGAACCAAAACAAATAATCCTAAAATTTGTATGGAACCACAAAAGACCCTGAATAGTCAAAGCAATCTTGAGAAGGAAAAACAATGCTAGGAGTATCATAATCCAAGATTTCAAGATATACTACAAAGCTAGAGTAGTCAAAGCAGCATGGAACTTGCATGAAAATAGAAACGTAGATCAATGGAACAGAATGGAGAGCCCAGAAATATACCAACACATATATGACCAATTCATCTATAACAGAGGAGGCAAGAATATACAATGGGGAAAAGACAGTCTATTCAATAAGTGGTGTTGGGAAAACTGGACAGTTACATGGAAAAGAATAAAAACTGGACTACTTTCTTATACCACACACAAAAATACACTCAAATTGGATTAAAGAACTAAATGTAGGGCGCCTGGGTGGCTCAGTTGGTTAAGCGACTGCCTTCGGCTCAGGTCATGATCCCGGAGTCCTGGGATCGAGTCCCGCATCGGGCTCCCTGCTCGGCGGGGAGCCTGCTTCTCCCTCTGACCCTATCCCCTCTCATGCTGTTTCTCTCTCTCTCTGTCAAATAAATAAATAAATAAAATCTTAAAAAAAAAAAAAAAAGAACTAAATGTAAGACCTAAAACCATATAAAACTCCTAAAAGAAAATATAGGCAGTACTCTCTTGGACATCAGCCCTAGCAAAACATTTATGGGTGTGTCTCCTCAGCCAAGGAAAACAAAACAAACAAAAAATCAAAAGCTTATTTCACAGCAAAAGAAATCATGAAAACAAAAGGAAACTTAGTGAGTGGGAGAAGGTATTTGCAAATGATATATCCAATAAGAAGTTAATATACAAAATATATAAAGAACATATAGAACTCAACACCAAAACAACAACAACAACAAACAAACTATATGATTAAAAAATGAGCAGAGGCCTTGAACAGACAATTTTTTGAAGAAGACATCCTGATGGCCAACAGACACATGAAAAGATGCTCCACATCAAAACCACAATAAGGTATCACCTCACATCTGTCAGAATGGCTAGTATTGAAAAGACAAGATATAACAAATATTGGTGGGGGTGTAGAGAAAAGGTAACCCTTGTACACTGTTGGTGGGAATATAAATCATTGAAACCACCGGAAAACAATATGAAGTTTTCTCAAAATTTTAAAAATAGAAATACCATAGGATCTAATAATTCCACTACTGAGTATTTACCCAAAGAAAACAAAAACACAAATTTGAAAAGATATATGCATCCCTATGTTTATTGTGGCCTTATTTATAATAGTGAAGATATGGATTCAACCCAAGTATCTATTGATAGATGAATGGATAAAGAAGATGTGGTAGGTTACAGTGGAATATTACTCAGGCATAAACAAGAATGAGATCTTGCCATTTGTGACAACATGGCTGAAACTAGAAGGTATTATACTAAGTGAAATAAGTCAAAGACAGATACCATATGATTTCACTCATATATGGAATCTAAAAAACAAAACAAACTCTTACTGAGAACAAACTGGTGATTGACGGAGAGGTGTGGGGTGGGGGATGGTTGAAATAGATAAAGGAGATAAAAAAAACAACAACAACTTGTGCATTCCTGGAATTTTGAATCTTGATCAAAGTGACACAAGGACAAAGAGCAAGACATAACAATGCAAAACAAAAAGAAACACAAAACTAGTTGGAGTAAATTCAATTTGTTGTTGGGATCAAGAAGAGATTGTTGTGTAGTCCTTTTTGCTTGTACATCTAGACCTGACCTAGTTGCTTTTCTATCTCTAAACTCAGTTCCTCAGATAATCCTGTCCATCCTTCTGATAAATTCCCTTTTTGCTTAAATTTGCAAAAATTTGTTTCTGTTCTTTGTAACCTAAGGATACTATGGAAAGCACCTGTCTTTAGAGATAGAATATTATAGGAAAGTTAATTTTGATATTGTGTTTATTTGTTCCAAAGTGTCAGACACTATCTTAATTTCTGAGTTATATGAGGTATGATACTTGTCTTCCAGGAGCTTAAAAATCTAGTTAGGGAGACTAGACATACCCATGTAAAGTGAGGTTTAATTTGTAGTCAAAGTAGTGTATGCTATGAACCAAATGAGTGGTTCAAAGAAATAGTAAATGTTTTAGGATTTCATTTTCAGTCAAACCAGAGAGAGTAAACTTTAGCTTGGGCTTTTTTGGGGGGGCGGTTTTCTGGGGAACGCAGGACTGGCTTTTAGAGTTTATATAGGACTTGGGATGGCGAAAAACAAGGAAAAGTTCTTAGAGAAGCATTGTGAGCATGGTGAAATCAAACAAAACTCACTTCAGATCTCTGCTTTACTAGTCAAAAGCTGCTAGACTTTGGGAAAGTTATTTGTAAAATGTAATATAAAATGCCTTAGAACAATGCTTAGCACACAGTAGATGCCAAATTAATGATAACTATGGTAACTGTTATTTGTTTTCAAGCTTAGGGAAAGTGTTTAAGCCAAGATGCCGAGTTGGAAATTAATGCAATGTGTTAAGGGACAAATGAGGAAAGTAATTTGACCCTCACATTGATAAAGTAGAAGAGTGGGTAAAAAGGCAAGAAGGTTTTTTTAAAGCCTGTATTGTTGCTTTCTTTATACTCCCAGCTGACAGTTTCAGAATTTAGCCTCTTGTAAATATAGGAAACATTGGTAGATTTTCAGTGGTTAAATGTTGTGATAAAAGTAGTGATTTTGGAATGTGATCAGTGTTGGTGTGTTGAATGGATTTGGAGGGATCCATTTCATTAACCTTAACATACACATTCCATAATGGTTTCATTCATAGAAACTAATGAGTTACTTTATGATCCTAGTGTGTTCATACATTTAGTGTCCTTTGCATATAGCTGTCCTACTTCCTCCCACTTGGTTCCCTGGCAAGTCTAATTAAACAGACAAATTAACAACAAAAGAGGACAATGAAACTTATAATAACAGTATGTAATACTTAGGCAGTATAGTCAAACTGATTTATTCAATCAAACAACTAATTCTACTGATCTTTTATACTATGTTTATGGAAATTGACCAATCATTTTAGTCAAACCAATTGATTTGTGCAGGTAGACATAAACTTTACCTATAATAGAAAAGAGAGAGCTAATTCCCCTCAGGAAAGTTAGTGTCAAACACATAAAACTTAGCTTTAGGAAGAAGCAGGCAGAAACAGTAATAGTTTCACTAGCACATTAAGACTACTCTCATGGTATACTCAGTAGAGCAATTATATTTAAGGATAATTAAACATAAGCAGCTACAGAGGGAAATGCAGGGGAGGAATTATGGACTGAAACATTAGTACCAAACTGCATTGCTTGCTCTCCTTCTTTCAATCAAAACATGAAGCTCGAGCAGGAAATTCAAAGACTAGCACAGATCCCAAATTGGTCCCTGTAGAGGTCCACGATCAGTTTTCTAATAAAATTGTAAATCTTCACTCTGTTGTTCAGAGGCCCTGGTATTGACAGTTCTCCCCCTTTCATTTCTCAAATAGTAACTGAATTTCAGATGAGATTTTTAAAGAGAAGAAAGAAATGAACTTGTCGGCCCATGGCGGCATGTTCTCTAGCTAATCTGCAAATGCTGTAATTACACTGGGTGCTGATAGATTTGTCTCTGGGCTGGTGGTCAGGATCCAGATGAACTGCTGCAGTTGCTGTTTTATCATCACAAATGTCCTGCACTTCTTGGCAATTCCCAGGCCTAGACATGATATTGGAATTTAATGAGGCTCCACACCCATATATCCCACTGGGATGTGTTAGGGTAAGTGTAAATTCATCCCCTTTCATTCATGGGTTTAGGGAAAAAAATGTATGTGTGGAATGTCCTACAGGAATCATGTCTCTGTTGGCTGTTTGCCACAAAGCCACTCCCATTGGCCTAGGAACCTTAGGTTAGTGTGGAGTCAGAGGCTAAAACCATTGATTCAGTGTTGAGCATTTGTACCTGTATTCTGCCTACAACTTTTATGTCTTCCTTGCAGTTCTGTAAATGGGGGCTTTTGGTCACAAGGGGGCACCAAATGAGACAATGTAAGCTTCATTTAGCTTCATCTCTAAATTGGCCATAATTGTAGCTATCTTCCTTACTTTCCAAGGTCATTGTGTAGATCACATGAGCTAATGTATCTGAAAACACTTTGAAAATTATAAGCCGCCTATAAATGTAAGGCACTTAAAATTATCATTTCTATTAATAAATGTCATGTCAGTAATTGACACTTAACAATAATGGAATCAGGGTAAATATATCTATAGTCCATGGCAGGAGGTAAGGATGAGGGACAGCGATGACTCCAAATTCATATCCTGATAAGAATTGGACAAGATATTCATCTTTGAGCATAAAATATATTTTTTAAGATTTTATTTATTTATTTGATAGAGAGAGAGTACAAGCAGGGGAAGCGGCAGGAAGAGATGTGTAAGGCAAATTGAGAATAATTCTACAAAGAAATCAAAATTATTTTTAATAAATAAAATGTAGGTGGATTTTATTTGATTTTAATTTTATTCATGTTTTGAATACACAATATATGCATGTTCAAAATGTAGAAAAAGTGTATAGTGAAAATTAAATTTTCTTCTGCCTGACCATACTGTCCTTACCCCCTCTACCATTCTTCAGCCACCCAGTTCCTTTCTTCAGAGGATATCACTGTTATCAGTTTTACATGTATCCATTCAGAAATATTCCATACTTAAACATTTTTATATGTGCATACACATCGGTACATACACACACATACAGTTTTCTTTTTACACAAAGGATAGTATGCTGTGCACACTGTTGAACAGTATATCTTGGAGATCTTTGTATAACAGATGTACAGATGTACCTAATTATTTTAAATGTCTGCATCATAATATATCATTATATGAAAGCACCATATTATTTAACTACTGTCCTATGGATGGATATTTTGGTTCTTTCCAATATTTTGCTATTACAAATAGTAGCAAATAACAACAAAATCAAACACCTGTTATGACTGGATTTTAAATTCAAATATTTAAATTTTGTTTAAAGTATATCCTTTATGTTTCAAATAATATTTTAATATCAGATTATTAAGGGTAACTGAAATATTTAGGAAATGAAGACTATAGATATTGTATTTGTATGTTTGTCCACATTATGCCCAAATCAGCTCATAAAAACAAGTGCATTCCTTAATCCCCATCATCTATTTCACCCATCCACACATTCACCTCCCTTCTGGTAGCCATCAGTTTGTTCTCTGTAGTTAAGAGTCTGTTTCTTAGGGGCGCCTGGGTGGCTCAGTTGGTTAAGCGACTGCCTTCGGCTCAGGTCATGATCCTGGAGTCCCGGGATCGAGTCCCGCATCGGACTCCCTGCTCAGCAGGGAGTCTGCTTCTCCCTCTGATCCTCCCCCCTCTCATGTTCTCTCTCTCTGTCTCATTCTCTCTCTCAAATAAATAAATAAAATCTTTTTAAAAAAAAGAGTCTGTTTCTTAGTTTGTCCCCCTCTCTCTTTTTTCCCTCTTTGTTCATTTGTTTTGTTTCTTAAATTCCACATATGAGTGAAATCATATGGTATTTGTCTTTCTCCGACTGACTTATTTTGCTTAGCATAATACTGTCTCGCTCCATCCATGTCGTTGCAAATGGCAAGATTTCAATCTTTTATATGGTTGAGTAATATTTCACTGTGTGTGTGTGTCTGTGTGTTTGTGTGTGTGTGTGTGTGTATCCATTCATCAGTTGATGGACACTCAGGCTGTTTCCATGGTTTGGCTATTGTAGATAATGCTGGGGTAAACATTGGGATATATGTATCCCTTTAGAATTAGTATTTTTGTATGCTTTGGGTAAACACCTAGTAGTGCAATTGCTGGATCATAGGGTAGTTCTTTTGCATTTTAAGTTTATTTATTTCTTTAAGTAATCTCTACACCCAACGTGGGACTCAAACCCATGATCCCAAGATCAAAAGTCACATGCTCCTCTGAATGAGCCAGCCAGGTGCCCCAGGTTGTTCTATTTTTAACTTTTTGAGGAACCTCCATACTGTTTTCCAGAGTGGCTGCACTAGCTTGTATTCCCACCAACAGTGCAAGAGGGTTCACCTTTCTCCACATGCTCGCCAGCACCTGTTGTTTCTTGTATTGTTGATTTTAGCCATTCTGACAGTTGTGAGGTGGTATCTCATTATAGTTTTGATTTGTATTTCCCTGATGATGAGTGATGTTGAGCATCTTTTCATGTGTCTGTTGGCCATCTGGTTGTCTTCTTTGGAAAACTGTCTATTCATGTCTTCTGCCCATTTTTAATTGGATTATTTGTTTTTTGGGTGTTGAGTTTTTTAAGTTCTTTATATATTTTGGATACCAACCCTTTATCAGATATGTCATTTGCAAATATCTTCTCCCATTCTGGAGGTTGCCTTTTAGTTTTCTTGATTATTTCCTTTGCTGGGCAGAAGCTTTTTATTTTGATGAAATCTCAATAGTTCATTTTTGTTTTTGTTTCCCTTGCCTCAGGGGACATATCTAGTAGGAAGTTACTATGGCCAATATCACAAAAGTTACTACCTGTATTCTCCTCTAGGATTTTGATGGATCCCTGTCTCACATTTAGGACTTTCATCCATTTTGAATTTATTTTTGTGTACAGGGTAAGAAAGTGGTCCAGTTTTCATTCTTTTGCATGTTGCTGTCCAGTTTCCTCAACACCATGTGTTGAAGAGACTTTCTTTTTCTCATTGGATATTCTTTCCTGCTTTATTGAAAATTAATTGACCATATAGATGTGGGTTTATTTCTGGGTTTTCTATCCTGTTCTGTTGGTCTATGTGTCTATTTTTGTGCCAAGTTAGAAAAAATATATTTGATTGAATAAGGACAAGATGTCTTGTATTCCATCAATAAAAATTAGTTGGAAAAATAAGAACAATTCACTAAAAATTTCCCATTTCAAGCAGTTGGGTATCAGAAAGATAAAGCTGATGTCATGTAAAGCTCTTTTCTAAGTGAATTTCTAAGTGCATTTGTTTGTTCTCAACAACTATTTTGGGCATTTCACCAAATTTATATATTTTCCTAATCTTACCTGTCATCTGATAAATTTTTGTTTCGTTTTCTCTTCTAAATAGCCTTATAAATATGAGATGAACTTTTCTCATGTCAGCATGGAATTCCTATGCCAGTCAATTAATGATTTTTTTTTTAAAGATTTTATTTATTTATTTGAGACAGAATGAGAGAGAGAGAGAGCACATGAGAGGGGGGAGGGTCAGAGGCAGAAGCAGACTCCCCGCTGAGCAGAGAGCCAGATGTGGGACTCGATCCCGGGACTCCAGGATCATGACCTGAGCCAAAGGCAGTCGCTTAACCAACTGAGCCACCCAGGCACCCCAATTAATCATGTTTTAATGGTGATCTCTTATATGCCCAGCTCTATTCTATGTCTCCTGTGAATTACAAAGACATATAAAACATATCCCTTTAATCAGTAAGAGTCTAGTTGGACAGTTGAAGCAAGACATAAATATGGGAACAGTTAAAAGGAATTCAGGACAGGGACGCCTGGGTGGGTCAGTTGGTTGGGCGACTGCCTTCGGCTCGGGTCATGATCCTGGGGTCCTGGGATTGAGTCCCACATCGGGCTTCCCTTGCTCTGCAGGGAGCCTGCTTCTCTCTCTCCCTCTGCCTGCCACTCCCCCTGCTTGTGCTCTCTCTCTCTCTGTCAAATAAAGAAATAAAATCTTTAAAAAAAAAAAAAAAGGAATTCAGGACATAAATAATAGCTTGATAGAAGGTTTGCCATAAGCCATTTTGTATCTGTGTGCCAAGTGCTCTCATTTCTTTCTTCCAGGTGCCTCTCAAATTTGCCTTTTATTTTTTTTTTATGTTATGTTAGTCACCATACAATACATCATTCGTTTTTGATGTGGTGATCCACGATCCATTGTTTTTGTATAACACCCAGTGCTCCATGCAGTACGTGCCCTCCTTAATACCCATCACCAGGCTAACCCATCCCCCCATCCCTCTCCCCTCCAAAACCCTGTTTGTTTCTCAGAGTCCATAGTCTCTCATGGTTCATCTCTCCCTCCGATTCCCCCCCCTTCATTTTTCCCTTCCTTCTCCTAATGTCCTCCATGCTATTCCTTATGTTCCACAAATAAGTGAAACCATATGATAATTGACTTTCTCTGCTTGACTTATTTCACTTAGCATAATCTCCTCCAGTCCCATCCATGTTGATGTAAAAGTTGGGTATTCATCCTTTCTGATGGCTGACTAATATTCCATTGTATATGTGGACCACATCTTCTTTATCCATTCATCTGTTGAAGGGCATCTTGGCTCTTTCCAAAGTTTGGCTATTGCGGACATTGCTGCTATGAACATTGGGGTGTGTATGGCCCTTCTTTTCACTACATCTGTGTCTTTGGGGTAAATACCCAAGAGTGCAATTGCTGGGTCATAGGATAGCTCTATTTTCAATTTTCTGAGGCACCTCCACACTGTTTTCCAAAGTGGCTGTACCAACTTGCATTCCCACCAACAGTGTAAGAGGATTCCCCTTTCTCCACAACCTCTCCAACATTTGTTGTTTCTTTCCCTGTCCATATTTGCCATTCTAACTGGTGTAAGGTGGTATCTCAATGTGGTTTTGATTTGGATTTCCCTGATGGCTAATGATGATGAACATTTTTTCATGTGTCAAATTTGCCTTTTTAAAAATTTTCCCAGAATCCACCACTAATGACTTTTCATCCTCTCTCACCTCCGCCCTGCACTACTGTGTTATTACTACATCCTCTTAGCTGTTTTTTTTCTCCTCCAACCCATCCTATATAGGAAGCCAATCATCTTTAGATAGCCCTTCCCTTGAATCGTTTGTTGCTATTGTTCCAAGAATTTACAATGGTCTTGTAGGCTACTACATCATGTCTAAATTCCTCTGCATATTTCTCAGGATCCTCCAGAATTGAGTTCCATCCTATTTTCATTTCTAATTACTCTGCATCATGAGCAACTTGCTCTTTACCCTACCCCACCCAGCTTCTTCTCACCAGATCATTTTCCTCTAGTCATATTATGCTCTAAGTTCTACCTCTCTTCCTTGGTTTGTGTTGTTAATCTTTCCTTCATTTCTTCTTCCTTGCTCTTTACCTTTCCAAATCTTTTCCATTCTTTAAGGTCTATGTGGAGACCCATTTCCTTCATAAAACTTTCCCCAACTCTGCCAGCCAATATTGGCCTATCCTTTCTTCATTCCTTTACCACATATAGTCTTACGGCTCAAATGCTACAATTTTTCACTAGGATGGTCTTTGTTCTATTATCTCTTTATTTTGATATGATAATTTTGGTTCATAGTCGTAGATTATAAATTGAGGGTAAATATAAAGACTTTACTTCCCTTAGCACTTAGCACAGCACTTGGTGGACAAAAGATGCTCAATCAATATTTTTAATCATTATCCTAATGAAGGTACCAGTGTTTTATTATATTGTTTCAGAGGTTGAGTGGGGAATGGGGCATGATTCAGAGGTGTAGAAGGTTCAACCCACCAGAAATGTCTATTAGGGTTGTATTTTATTAAGAATATTTAGCACCACAAAGTACATATGGAGATATAATGTTTATCTGATTATACTTTTAAAATCTATATTTCTTTATACTTACAAGCTTATAAAAATCACTCAAAATAGTCCCTTTGTTTGATCTTGTTTGAAAGTGTAGCTGTTGAAATGGCCTATTTACAGTGAATCAATGGGGCTCTAAATGTGCTGGGAAATGGATATTATATGGATAGAGTAACAACTCAAGTAAGAACACTGTCTAATAAATGTTTACACACCATCAAGTCTACAAATATTAAATATCATTCACAATAGAATCTTTCTTATCCTGCAATTTATCTCAATTTTTCCATTACCTTCTTTCATTTTCTCTTCTAGCTTTACTCACAGACAAGCCTCCCAAGCCATTGTTCCCCATGGAGAATCAGCCAAGTGTTATAGATGTCCAGCTGGGTAAGTCCCCTTCTGGGAATAATAGATCCTAAGCTTGCTCTCTGTTAACAGATGGGGAAGATTGCATGAACCAGGAAAGGTTTATTGCCTCTGTTATTACATGCAAATCAATTTGTGCCTGCTCATTTATAACCCTGGAGTTCAGTGCAATAGCAATTTAAGGAAATGAGTTTGTATTGCATCAAGGAATTGTAATACTAATTGGTTACACTAGGTATTAAGTGTGCTATAGGACAGAGCTTTTTAACTCTGTGATTGATAGATTCATAGATGTCATGCATTGGTGATTGGTATAAAAGACTTTTCATGCTTGCCAGCCCAAAATTTTCATTTAGAGAACATTAACTTCTGGAGAACAGCACTTTTTAAAATAAAAGAGCCCCTCAGTACAATCCTTAAAATGATTTGATAATATTATTTCCAATGGCACAATCCAGGGCTATTTAAAACTTGTTTTTAGGTTGAGATCCTGAATATTTATGAATCATACAGTGTTGGTAAAAGTAACAAGATGATTTATTGGTGCTAATGTTTTTTTACAGACTCAAATAAGGACACAAGGTGTTGAGCCTTCCTTTTTAAGTCCCTACCAGTAATCCTTGTATTTCAAGAACTGTGAGCTTGAGATTCAGAAGTCTGTTAGTATCTCTTTCACACCATGGCCTTTACTCTAAACCATGTACTTTAATATTTGTGAGCTTTTATCCACCTTGGGTTTCATTCTATTCTTCAATTCTCAGAATTTCTTCAATTCTAAACAAGAAAAATGAGCAAATATGCTGTAAATGCACTAGGTTTATTTTGGGTATATGATTTATTGAAACCTGTGACCATAATGGTACCTACCAATTATATAGCCAAGGAAGATGAATTGGCCCCAATATTTCACCCTCTTTGGAAGGTGTTTTACTTAACTTTTGATCTTTCCAATACAATTTGGACTGTTAGAGGCTTATTTCTATCTTGAGAATAGATGAGAGAAAATTACATTCCTAAAAACTTGTTCATTTTTCCAAAAGGAAATATAGTACATTGTAGTTAACGTACCAGTATAAGTACCAAAGTTAAGTATTTTAAAATAAACAAACAAAAGAAAAGAAACACGTTGGTAATGGATTGTGGAAATAGTGAATATTTTGTAGCTAATGTTGAAGTATTAGGCTATGTTTCCCCCCCACCACTTCTATTCTTCTGCAGAGTCATTACGTTTTGTTATAGCCAAATCTAGATGTGCTGACACATACCCTCAGTAATTTTTGCTTACATCTTTCCATCAATACTGGGATGAAAATACCTCGAGTTGTACTCTGTGGTTTGCCAGGGGTTACATGAACCATAAGATGATCTTATATCATTAGTTTTCATGAAGATTCAAGTGGATAAATTATTTTTATATGAAAACATATATTAAGGAGTAGAAAGCAAAATTTACACAACTATCTCAAATTTTGTGTTTGTGGCCCATGAATGGGATACTTCTTCATTCACCTCTGCTATTAGTCAAGCTTTAACAAAAATGTTAGAGGAGTACTTTTCTAAAGCAAGGAGAGAGAACATTGTAGGTAGTACATTTCACTCAGAGTCACTGGGTACAGAATTTGTATGTGCTATTTAGGACATCCCTAAATGTGTGCTTGGTATAAATGTGTATTTCAACATAGGTAGATATGCCAAAATAGCCCACCACCAACACCACCCTGTAAAATTACTAAAGTAATTTGCTTCCAATTTACATTAGGTGAAAGGCTGAACTTTTCAGTTTTTAGTTTGTGACACAGTTTGAAGACAACTTTATTGACAGAAAGATGAAGACCTGCCCATTTTTCATCCCAGAAAGGCTATTTCTCTAAAATGCTAAAGCAACCATGTAATTCAGAGAAAGGAAATCAAAATCAGTTAAACCAGATCTTTGACATTTAAAAAAAGCACATAACTGGTTAATTTTAGGTGATTTTAACTTTCCTACGTATTTATTTAGCATAATTTATTCACACCTGGGAGTCATTTTGTAACTTAGTCTTATGCCTCAATAGTAAGGTGATGTTAGGAAAACTGTAAGTGTCAGAGAGCTCCTAAGTGTCAGTGGGAGTTCTGCAGTCAGAATGTTTAGAAACTGCAAGGGCAAAAAAGAGAGAAAAATAATTGGGGTGATTGGATGTCCCTGCCTATATCTGGAAAACTTTCAGAATTCAGTAAGATCATAAAAACTTATGGAAATTATTTTCCTTCATTTTTTTTAAAGTTCATCAAGCAAATTCAGCTTTAGACATCCTCAAATTAGAACAAAAAGTAGAACTACCAAAGAATAGAATAATCCAATTCAAATGGCTAAGCACATTACCAAGTTAAAGTTTCCCAAATCTCAGTACCTAAAATTTGAGACAACATTCTATTAGATTAAAGTTGGTCACAGACTTTTTGCTACTCTTACCATTTAAACATAGTTTATCATTCCCCTCTCCTTGAATCCAAGATGGCCTTAAGGATGTGATTGATCAATAGAGTATGGTAGAAGTGATATTCTGGGATTTTGGAGGCTGGGTCAAAGGAAACCTTGCAGCTTCTCTTCAAGACTCTTGGTCTTCTCTGAAACTACCATGCTATGAGAAGCTCAAGCCACATGGTGAGGCGCTAGAGGATGGGGCACCATTTGAAGAAAAAGAGGTCAATGAGCACCAAGGCTGGTAAGTGAATAAGCCATGTTGGAAGTGGATCCTATATCCCCAGCTGCCCTGGCTTATGCCATGTAGTTCAGGGACAAACCAATAAGGTAAAGTGTTCTCATATTTCTAACCCAAAAAGTTGTGAGGAAAATAAAATTGTTGCCATTAGATACTAAGTTAGGTAGTTTGTTAAATAACGATAGATACCTAAAACAAACATTTTCTCTAAAGCATTGTAAATTCCATTTTCCCATGGACAAGAATCCCATGCAGGCATTTTATGCAAAATGAGAAATATTGTGGGAAATACTTGAGTACTAGCTCCAGGATAGTTTTAGAAAACATAGTCAGAATAATTATTTATGTGTTTGTTGAAGGTTACAGTAAGTTCTCAGTTCTGCATATTTGTAAAGGCAATCCAGTAAATGAAATTTTTCAGTAGAAATGAATATTTTTTGTCCATGGTTGGCGTCAGTGCAGATATTTTGTTGTGTCTCTAGAGGAAAATAAACATCTTGACTTCCTCTTTTCTATAGTGTAATCCATTAGTCATCCACAATGTTATAGAAATTTACATACTTTTTGCTGACATAGTGATGACAGTTTGGTTGTTGTTAAATTGTGTTCACATTGTAATGCTGAAAGAAGATCAATCTTAACCAAATAACCATATATTTTGAGATGATAAACACATTCTTAACAAAGGAATATGAAAACTCTTGCTCTCACAAAGCAAGCCTATTCTGTTAAAGCTGCCTGTAGTAATGTATGAAATATAAAGACAAAAGCAATGTATAAAACACACAAAAAAATCCTATTTGGTCCTATTATCTTCCATTTATTTTCTTACTGTGAAGGTAAATTTAGTTTGAATTTGATAAATAAACTTTTACTATACCAGCACTCTCTTTTTTTGGCAGTTGAAAATGAATATATTTTCAATTTTTCTAAGAAAAAATAATACTGTATTACAGTATATTAATTCAAATTGCACTTTAATACCAAAGTATTGAAACATCATAGCAACATGTGCCCTACTTGAAATGTATTGATGTTAGGTAGACCCTTCTTTGTTTTTTTTATTTTTTATTTTTTTAATTTTTTTATTGTTATGTTAATCCCCATACATTACATCATTAGTTTTAGATATAGTGTTCCATGATTCATTGTTTGTGCATAACACCCAGTGCTCCATGCAGAACGTGCCCTCCTCAATACCCATCACCAGGCTAACCCATCCTCCCAACCCCCTCCCCTCTAGAACCCTCAGTTTGTTTTTCAGAGTCCATTGTCTCTCATGGTTCTTCTCCCCCTCCGATTTCCCCCCCTTCATTCTTCCCCTCCTGCTACATTCTTCTTCTTTTTTTCTTTCTTAACATATATTGCATTATTTGTTTCAGAGGTTCCTCAAAAAGTTGAAAATAGAGCTACCATATGATCCAGCAATTGCACTACTGGGTAATTACCCCAAAGATACAAAAGTAGGGACCCGAAAGGCTACGTGCACCCCGATGTTTATAGCAGCAATGTCCACAATAGCCAAACTGTGGAAAGAGCCAAGATGTCTATCAACAGATGAATGGGTAGACCCTTCTTTGGATACTGTTTTTTTTTTTTTTTTTAATAGAACCTAAAGGGATGCTTTACAAATTTTAACAGGATCCTAGAAGCTTTGAAAAAGCCATGAATAAATGTGGATGAAAAGATTTGAGATCTGACATCTAATTTCTTTTTTTTTTTACATCTAATTTCAATTGAAGATAAATTTGGAAATGTAACCTGTTCTTCTCATTGATGATAACTTTTTTTTTTGGAAATTTCCTAAGACTTAAAATAAACCAGTCAGTGTTATGCAGAAATAAATATAAACACTGTTTACTTTCTCTTTTGGTGTCAAACAGTCAAAAAGAAGGTTTGGGGGCCTAAAGCATATCAGAAAAACTCAGACCAGTGGGACAGTCCAAGCTAATTGAATACCTCAGATGTTTAAAAAAAAAAAAACAACAGATAGTCATCTCTAGATGAATCTGTTCCAGTATGAAAGATCTCTTTATTTCTCTTCTATTCTCATTCAGAATTTATCTTATTTTTACAAGTTATTCAAATTCATATTTCATGACTGTGTTACGTGCTACTGGCTCAAACTTTCTCTGTGTATAAAGGAGTGTTAATCTTCATCAGAAATCGATTTCACCAGCATATCAGTTTCTACTGAAAATTGTATTAGTTCTCCTAAGAGACTACTATAAAAGACTATACAAGGGAATAAAGCAAAATATAATATTTAATGCAATATTCAAGACTACAAGGCAAAAATAAGTAACTAATTGAAGCCTTAAAATAGGAAATGAGCTTTTCAACCAAATCTATCTTTTTAAAACTTTATTTACATAGAAACTGTTTTTGTGTTCTTAACAGATGTCAAACACTGTGTTAGATCCTGGGGATATAGAGGTGAATAAAATTAGGTCCTTGACCTTAAGGTATTCTCAGTCTACTGGGGAAGACAGATGTGGAAACAGAATTACAGTGCAATATGATAACTGCCAAAACAGAGATGGGAAAAGGGAGAGTGACTCATAAATTAACAGTTCTACACTCTGACTTTTACTAAATATAATGATATATCTGTGTAACCTTAACTCAAGTACTAAATTTACATGAAAATAATTAAAAATTGCAAAAGATATAACCTTTTTAAATAATAAATTATCCATCATTTGCTTCAATATGGCAATACTAAAAATGGAAACTTTTTTTTTGTAGTTTTATGGTTTTATTAACACAAATATGACGTGCACAACAAGCTGTCTATTCATTTTCTTCGCTGCACAGCCTGGCATTGGGATTAGTGACTCTGATTGCCAGCTGGGCTGCTCTTTCCACAATAGCTTTGCGGTTCTTGGAGGAGACATTGTGAACAATCTCTGCACAGTAAGCTTTGTTGCACATCAGCAGCACTTCAAGCTCCTTGACGTTGTGGACTAGGAACTTCTGGAAGCCACTGGGCAACATGTGCTTTGTTTTCTTGTTGCTCCTGGGCATCAAGATCTGGCCCTTGAATCTTCTGTGCATCCTATTGTCAATGCCTCTGGGTTTTCTCCAGTTGTGCTTAATTTTGACATAGCGGTCTGACTGGTGCCAGATGAACTTCTTGGTCCTCTTTTTAATGATCTTGGGCTTCACCAGAGGTCTGAGGGCAGCCATGATGCCCAGTAACAGATGGCTGCCAAAATGGAAACTTTTTAAAAAAGATTTTATTTATTTATTTGAGAGACAGTGAAAGAAAGCACGAGGGGTGGAGGGGCAGAAGGAGAGGGAGGAGCAGACTCCACACTGAACAAAGAGCCTGATGCAGGGCTGGATCCTGGGACCCTGGGATCATGACCTGAGCTGAAGGCCGATTCTTAACCTGCTGAGCCACCCAGGTGCCCCTAAAAAGGGAAACTTATGATACCCTTGTATCTCTTCAGTTTAGCAAAATTAGTCAACTCTTTCTAAAGTTGTCATAGAACAAACAATCCAAAGAAAGTCACCAACCAGTTGAGTGAAAATGTCAAGCCGGAATTACTATCAATATAAATAGCAATACGTGATAATTTCATTAGCTTGAGTAATGATTTGGTATATGCATTGTGGATATAATGGTGGTAGCAAGGGATTTCTTTGAATTCTTTGTGTTTTTGTATACTCCTCCTACCCTTTAGCTTCAAATAACTCCTTGAAAACTTTCATTTAATTTGGAATAAGTGAAGACTTTGGAAAGCAAGTTCACTCACCTTTCTTGGCACACAGTTGTAACTGGTTCGTGACAGCATTCACTCTCCCTTGTAGGCATTCTAGGGTGTTTCCTAAAGATCTGTTTTTTGCAGGATAACATGCATGAGCTTAGCATGGGCCACCCCAAACTGAAAACAATTTTATTACCCAAAATATACAAAATTATAATTTATAATTATTTACAACTTTGGAAAATCTGGCCAAAACCTTTTCCCTACAAGTTGGCTGCCATATTAGCGCTTGAGAATGAAACTGGTTTATTTATTTTGTCTTAGTTTCTATAACTTAGTTGTACTTGTTCTGAGACACTTAGGAATAAAAATTAAAAAAAAGAATAAAAAGAAAAATTTAATAGTTTACTAAAGATTTGTCTGTAGTGTGATAAGTTGATTATGAACATTTTAGGAATAACATGATTATTGACCAGACCTCTTGCATATATTGTTGTTTTGGGATGTTGCCAAAGTTTATGTCCCATTGAGATTTAATATAAGCTTGAAAGTATTTCATCACACTTTGTTAATACCAATATTGTGATTTTACACAAATGGAAACAAAGTTATTTGAAAATTCACTATGTACTAGGCACTGTAAAATGCATTTGTACATATACTGTTTTATTTATTCCTCATAAGAGTCCAAAGAAGTAGTAGGTATTGTTGAAGTATTTTGCAGATGAGGAAATTCAGCTTCAGACAGATAAAATACTTTCTTCAGTCTACATATTTAGTAAGTGGCAGAAATGAAATTTTGATCTGATTTGTTTGACTCCAAAGTTGTGTTATTTTTATTATAGCATACCGAGTGTGGTAAGATTATCTAGGCCTTAAAGGAGGGGAGTGGGGGTAATGGGGTGATGGACTTTAAGGAGGACACATGATGTAATAAGCACTGGGTGTTATATAAGACTGATGAATCACTGAACTCTACCTCTGAAATTAATAATACATCATATGTTAATTAATTGAATTTAAATAAATTTTGAAAAATAAAATAAAAATATATAAATTAATTAAGCAGGATCATTGTGTAAAAAAAAAGATTATCTAGGCCTCATATTAGATCCTCAAAAGAGCTATCACTCTAATACAGACATTTTAATAATAATAAATATATTATATATTTAGCTATATAAAATAATATTTATTTAACAATAGCTCAACTAATAATAGTTATTGTTATAATAATATTTAGTATTAATAATAGATCTACTTCTAGTAATAGTTGTTATAATAATATTTAGTATTATTTAATAATAGCTCTACTACTTCAAATAATATTATCAATTACAATTATAATACAGCATTATAATATAATACTGATAATATTTAATCATATGATATCAGTATTATAATACTGATAATATTATTTAATAATAGCTTCAATACTACTACTACTACTAGTAGTTATTATTGGTAGTAGTAGTAGTAAAACTATCATTTATTGATTGCTTGAAAGATGCTAGACACTGTACTAAATATTTTAATGGATTACCTCATTTAATCTTCCCAATAACTCTATGAGATAGATGAAACTATTTGTCCCATTTTAAAAAAGCATTATTAAGATATTATTCATATACCATACAACTGACCCACTTAAATCATACATTTCAGTGATTTCTAATACATTCACAGAGTCATGCAAGCATCACCACAATCAATTTCAATATGTTGCAACATCCCCAAAAGAAACTCCATACCCATTAGCAGTCACTTCCCAGTCCTCCACCTCCACCCACACCTACAGCTCCAGGCAACCACTAATCAGTTTTCTGTATCTATAGATTTGCCTATTCTGGACATTTCATATAAATGAAATCATACAACATGTGTTCTTTTGTGATTGGCTTCTCACACTTAGAATATTGTTCTCAAGATTCAGATATATACCTTGTATCAGTACTTCATCCCTTTTTATTGCCAAATAATATTCTATTGTATGGCTATATCACATTTTATTTATCCATTCATCAGTTGAAGGACATTTTGGTCGTTTCCACTCTTCAGCTATTATAAATAATGCTGCTATATACATTAGTGTATAAATTTTTGTGTGAACATATGTTACCACTTTTGGGTATATATCTAGAGTAGAATTGTTGGGTTATATGGTCACTCTATATTTAACCTTTTGAGGAACTGCCAGATTTTTTACTAAAGCAACTGCACCATTTTACATTCCCAGCAGAAATGCACAAACATTCCAATCTCTTCACATCCTTGCCAACACTTGTTATTTTCCACTTTTTTAAAATAGTATTTAACCTAATGGGTATGTAGTGGTATCTCATTGTGGTTTTGATTTGCATTTCCCTAATGGCTAATGATACTAAACATCTTTTTGTGTGCTTATTTGCCATTTGTATGCCTTTGTTGAAGAAATGTCTATGGTCCGTTTTTAAAATGAGGAGATTGTGCTCAGAGAAGTCATATAACTTACCCAAGCTAGTAAGCAGTTTATGAGTAGTGAGGCCTAAGCTGGCACTCTTAACACTTACCCATAATACTCATTAATGTTAATACTGTTGTTTACTCAGTCTTCTTACACTGGGGGCTTACTTCTCTTCCCTTTTTTTGAAATAGATTTTTGGACAGAAAGTGAGTGATTCTATATGAATAAGTTAAAAGAATATTGAGTGTGAATTGATTCAGTGGGAAAATAAAAAATAAGCAAGAGAGTATTATTTTTACTTTTTTTTACATTTGTAACTCAGGCCAAAACACTTTTTCAAATGGCAAACTAATTCAAAAGCTGCAGACATACCTGAAAACTGGCTATGAAGTACAAGGCCATACAGAAAAGTTTCTTGAGGCATGTACATTTAAATGGTTAGAAAGCTGCATGTACTCCAGCATCTAAAGAGATATTAAGAAATTCATGTGTCATTCAAGGATGGGAAGGATAGATTAGAAACTAAAAAACAAATTAGGGAACTCTCTGCTTTTGGAATTTATTAGGAACACATGTCAAATGAGGACATTATTCTCCAACAGTGTGCTCTGTTTGTATTGATATCAATGCCATTATCTTTATAGTACTTTTCAGCAGTTCTGTCTTCTAATCCATTTTAGTCAGTGGATAGTGGATGCTTTTTAAATATCTGAAGAGGGAAAAAATAAACCTACACATTCTATGTTTAAACATCCCACACAAACTGGGGGAAAAAACAGAATAATTTAGACACTCCTTCCAACTCAAATGTCTTATATTATTTTATACAAATAAAAGTGGATTTTATATTATGGCATACTTGTAGAAAAGTGAGAGAAGTATCATCTGGCTAGTTCATACATAAGCCATTTTTAAGTGTTCTCATAATTGAGGAGGAAGGTTGACTTTGCATCATTTAGATAATTCCCTTAATTATTCTCTACACTTTATTTGTATAGATAGGGCTTAAACTTTGGATGACCTTTTGCTCCTTTAGAACTAGTTCTTTCCACAAATTACTTAGAGATATCAGGAATGGTATATAAATATCTGTTCCTGTTAATAGGCACATGTGTTGCTGTAATTTAGAGAACAACAGAAATCTTACCCCTTCCCTTATCACCTTTACTCCAAATATCTCTGTATTATTATGGTTGGCAACAGTAGATCAGGATCAACACAAAATGGGGGTCAAGCAAGAGATCTGGAGGAAAATCTCAGAGGTTTGTAAAATCAGAGCTGATAGCGTAGAGTCAAGGTAGCAACCTGAAGCTTAGAAGCTTAGAAGCTTAGAGCTTGCAGAGGTGTCAGCAAGGTGGTGAGCAAATAGGTCAGGTCAGAGAACACACCAATCTTGGATTTCTAGTAAGATGAGAAAGTCAAAGGCTGAGAAGCCATCAGAAGTCAGGCAACAAATGAATAGTGAAAGATCAAAGGCAGTGACATTAGACCTACAAGAGTTGACATTTGATTTTCACAAAAGTATTGTCACTCTGGGCAAAGTCCTTGAGAAAGAAAATTGGAAAGAACTAGGGCTTTGGATGATGGAGAGGACACATTTGGCAATTAGGAGCACTTTAAGACTTCTTACGTGAGAAAGGAACCTCTCTAAAAAGAGTAGAGGACAAACTTGGCCTAAGTCCGGTTCTGACAGAAACAGTATAGTGTTTGCCAGTATCTGGATTTTGAAAATTGAATGAATAGTGTATGCATCATATCAAAAAGTACACTTTGGTTTTGTTTACAGATGCAGCATAAAACCAGGAACTTCTTTATTTTTTTAATTTTTTTAAAATTTAAATTCAATTAACCAATGTATAGCACATCATTAGTTTTTGATATAATGTTCAATGATTCATTAGTTGCAGAACTTCTTTATATCGAAATTTTGCACGTGCAAAATTTGCAGGTTTTCAAGAACAAGCACTCTGGACCACTGAGGGTCTACTTCAGATAGTTTAATTTCTTTAGTTGCAAATATATTGAGGGTCCACCTATTGTTATAATGATGATTTTAATTTACGTATAATTAAGCTGTTTGATAAGATTTTAACTTGGTGAGATGACAACTATTTTGTGTCTCAAGGCTGATTGTGGTGATAAGTCATCAAAGGAATAAAAGAATGTGAATGTGTGGAGTTGGTCAAGACTCAACTTGAAAACCCTCTTACCTCAATTATGGGAAAATGAACATACCTTGGAAAGGAATAGAATTATGCTAATTCTGGATAAGAGAATTGCAGAAAAGGAAAGGTTAATTTTAATAGTGATATATCATATTTATGCAGTATACTTCTTTAAGGACTCAAAGCTTTTATTTCAGGTACCATTTAATTAATTTCTTTAAACTTCTGTAAAATAGGATGAGCCATTATTAACCACTGACATGTGTGGGATTAATGTTCTTTGTAACCCACAGGCAGTTTAACTGAACATAATAGTGAAGAGTCTGCTGTATCAGTAATGAATAAATAATTATTAGCCTGACCATTATTAGCCCAGAATTATTTTAGCTCTGCTTTTATATATATAGGAATGTACAGCAGGAATGGTCTATCTACTCACCTCTAGCTGTGTTGTTACTTCCTTTCTCAGCCTAGTAATTAGCTTATTAACCTAGCAACAGATGTTCTCATGACTGACCACTTAGTACATTAAACTAGTAGCTCTTAAGCTCTGCAGATCGGTACTCTGTGCTTGTGTTTATTCTCTAGTGCTATTTGTTGATACCAAGGATTTTAGTTTGTACATTCTTCTGATGTGCAAAGAATTCTTTTTTAAATTTATTTATTTATTTTAAAGATTTTATTTATTTATTTGAGAGAGAGAGAAAGAGAGACCCTCATGATCAGAGGGGAGTCTGCTGGAGATTCTCTCTCTCCCTCTCCCTCTGCCCCTCTCACGCAAGTGCTCTCTCTCTCTTTATCTTTCTCTAAAATAAATTAAAAAGGGGCGCCTGGGTGGTCATTTAGTTAAGCATCCAACTCTTGATTTTGGCTCAGGTCATGATCTCAGGGTTCTGGGATCAAGCCCCACGTGGGGCTCTGTGCTCAGTGCAGTCTGCTTGTACCTCTCCCTCTGCTCCTACCCCTGGTCTCTCTCTTTCTTTATCTCTCTCTCTCTCTCTCTCTCATAAATAAATAAATAAATAAATAAAATTTTAAAAAATAAATCTTAAAAAAAAATAAGAAACAGACCAAGGCCATTCAACATGAAATGCCTGTTTTCTTCCATTCCATTTCAAAATATTTCTTAATTTTTATCCTTTCATTTCCCCTTTTCTCTATTCTAGGAAGAAGTACCATTATCTCTTTCCACATTTAAATTGTCTACCTTTACTTTTGATTTCACACCTTCCCATATGTTTTCCTAACCTTCAATTATCCCTTCTAAAAACTGCATTTTCCAATTTTGTCCCATAATAAATACATTAAATTTCCCCCCATTCTAAATGAATATACATATTAAAAATACTTTCCTTATCCTGCTTCCTCTTCAAGGTATACTATCTCATTTCTCTTTTTCTTATTCACACTCAATTGCTTGAAAAAGTTTATATAGACTATTTGTTTTACTATGCCTCCTTTAGTTCTCATCTTACTGAAACCTGACTTCAATCCCACCATTCTGTTAAAACTCCTCTCAGTTGTTTAATTAAATATCTTCTTATAATTACCTAATTCTACATCTTCCTGTATTGCCTCTTTCTTTTCAAGACCATTTTATACCCTTTGGCACCACTGAAAAGTTATTTCCTACACCTTGTCTGGCACGCAATTCAATGTGTAATGGACACCTCCTCTTTCTTCAAAATCCTCTGTTTGCTCTCCTCGTTATCAAACTAATTATTTTCTTTCTTCTCAATCTCTGTTTCTGATCTCTGTCTCTACAACTACATCCTTAATTGGTTGTAGTGGGGAAGAGGATGAGTAGAAGTTTGAACCATAAGGAAAATTTTAAATCTTCAAAATATTAAATTATGAGAATTAGGATTTGGCTAACGTGTAGGCCTTTCTTAAAGAAGATAGAAAGAAGTGTCTGCTTTGGTTTATTTGGTAAAGAGGAATGCTTATTCTCATTTAATGAAAGTTTTAGGAAGGGCCTCTTTTTTTTTAAGATTTTATTTATTTATTTAACAGAGAGAGACACAGCAAGAGAGGAAACACAAGCAGGGGGAGTGGGAGAAGGAGAAGCAGGCTTCCCACCGAGCAGGGAGCCCAATGCGGGGCTTGATCCCAGGACCCTGGGATCATGACCTGAGCCGAAAGCAGACACTTAACAACTGAGCCACCCAGGCACCCCTAGGAAGGGCCTCTTTATTCTTAACTAGGATTGTTGATAGGACTCATCCAGTCACTCAGATATTTATTGAAAACCAACTGTGTAAGGTCCAGTAGAGACACACAGATGGCTAAGGTGCAGACATGGTTCTAGGGAGATTGGAATTTAGCTGAGGTGATTGAGATAAACAATATTAGAAGAAACATCATCAGGATGGTAGAATAGGAAGCACCAGATCTTGTCCCTCTACAGAAACACCTATTTAACAACAATAAACAGTTCAAAAAACCTCTATGAGAACTCCAAAATTCAGATAAGAATTCACAGTACCACAAGCAAGCTCAAAGCCAAGAATAGTTTCACTGAAAGGGTAAGAGAAGCTGTTGTATTTTAACCATGTCAGCTCCTCCTCCAAGCTGGAACAGCTTGCAAATGGTAGGAAAAGCTCACCTTGCAACTTCTCCCTTGGAAGGGAAAGAGAAGAGTGGAGTATACATCCAATGTTCTGGCTTCTTGGGGAACTGTGAAATGGATTGGTTTCTGTGTCTCCAGACTTAGAGTGCTGATGGGGAACCAGCATGTCTGAGATATCTAAGGGGCCGCAGAAAACAAGAGAGCTCAGCACCTTGAAGCAGTACAAGGGAACCTGCGGTATTGCAGACAGACACTGGAGGGAGCAAATACTAAAAGCCCCTGGAAAAGAAACCAGCAACCCTCTCTAATTGGAAAACTACACAGCCTAGGGAAGATGCATCTGCAGAAAAGGTTTGAGAGGACCCCAGAATCTCTAGCCAGGTTGACTAATGAAGGTATTTCCCTATGTGAAGCCTTTCTTTTTTTTTTTTTTTTTTTTTAAGATTTTATTTATTTGCGAGAGAGACAATGAGAGACAGAGAGCATGAGAGGGAGGAGGGTCAGAGGGAGAAGCAGACTCCCTGCTGAGCAGGGAGCCTGATGTGGGACTCGATCCCGGGACTCCAGGATCATGACCTGAGCCGAAGGCAGTCGCTTAACCAACTGAGCCACCCAGGCGCCCTATGTGAAGCCTTTCTGTAAAGAGTGGGAGAGGTGGCTGTGTTTTCCAATGCATGGATAATAACACAAAGTTTCAAGGCACACAAAGTAGTAGGAAAAAAAGATCCAATTGAAGTAACAAATAAGTCCAGAAAACAACGTATAGAGATGGGGATATGTGAATTACCAGACAAAAAACTAAAATTAGCAATCATGGAGATGTTCAGTGAGCTCAGGGAAATGATTAATGAACAAAGTGAAAATATCTACAAAGGGGTAGAAAATTAAAAGAAAAACAACACAAAATTTTGGAGCTGAAGAACACAGTAACTGAATTGAAAAATTTATTGTAGAAGTTCCACAGCCGATTTGATCAAGCAAAAGAAAGAATCAGTGAACTCAAGACAGTCATTTGAAATTACCCAAAGGAGCAAAAGGAAAAAAAAAAAAAGAGAATGAAGAAGAGTGAAGAAAGTCTGAGACCTAGGGAACACCAATAGGTGGGCCAATATACACATTATAGGAGTCTCGGAAGGGGAAGAAAGAGAAAAAGGGACAGAAAATTTATTTGAAGAAATGAGAGAAAAATCCCCAAATCTGGGGAAGGTGGTGGACTTCCAGATTCAGAAAGCCCAAAAGATTTCAATTAGGATGAATACAAAGAAGTCCACACCAATATACACTATAAGCAAATTGTCAGAAACACAGAAAGAATTTTGAAAGCAGCAAGAGAAAAATGATTCATTGCACACAAAGAAGCACCCACAAGACTATAAATGAATTTCTCAGCAGAAACTCTGCAGGCCAGAAGAAAATGGAATGATATATTTAAAGAGTTGAAAGGAGAAAAAGAAAAACATGCCAACCGAAGATACTAGGTTCAGCAAAACTGCCCTTCCCAAAAATAAAGGAAAAATAAAGACTTCCCCAGATAAACAAAAGCTGAGGGAGGTAAATACCATCAGAACTGCCTTATAAGAATTAGTAAAGGAAGTTTTTCAAATTAAAATGAAAAGACACTAGGCAGCAGCATGAAAACCTATGGAAATATAAAGTTCACTTATAAAAGTTACTAAATAGACAAATACAGAATACTATAATATTGCAATGGTAGTGTAGAAATCATTTTAATTATGGTATAGGAGTTAAAAGACAAAAGTAGAAAAATAAATATAATTATAAAATATGTTAATGGTCCACAATTTGGAAGGATGGAATTGGTGACATCAATAATACAAAGTTACAAAGTTGGAATAAAAAGTTTTTGTATGCAATTGTAGTTATCAGCTAAAATAGATTGTTATAACTACAAGATGTTTTATGTCATCCCCATGGTAACCACAAAGAAAATACCTGTAGGAGATACACAAAATTAAAGAGAGAGGACTCAAAGCATGTCACTACAAAAGAAAATCAATGAAACACAGAGGAAGACAGTAGCAAAAGAAAAGAGGGAAAGAAGCTACAAGACAGATAGAAAATAATTAACAAAATGGCAGTAGTTAAGTCTACACTACCAGTAATTACTTTAAGTCAAAATGAATTAAACTCTCTAATCAAAACAATAGAGTGGCTTAATAGATAAGAACTAAAAACAAAACAAAACAAACCCAAAACCTAAGAGATAACTATACACTGTTTAGGAGACTCATTTTAGGTATAAAGACACACAGAGGTGGAAAGCAAAAAATGGAGAAAAATTTTCGATGCAGATGTTAGCTGGAAGAGAGCAGGGGTGACCATACATATATCAGACAAAATAGACTTCAAGTAAAAAAAAAAAAAAACTGTCACAAGAGACAAAGAAACACATTACATAAGGATATAAGGATAAAAGGCTCAATTCACCAGGAGCACATAACAACTAAAAGTGTATGTGCACCAAACATCAGGACACACAAATATATAAAGCAGTCATTGACAGAACTGGAGGGAGAAATAGATAGCAACACAATGGTAGGGGGCTTTAATACTCCGCTTTCAATAATGGATAGAACATCCAGACAGAAGATCAACACTTCTGTTGATCTGAAATAAAGGACTTGAACAACACTATAGATGAATATACCTAACAGACATATACAGCACATTCCATGCAACATCAGCAGAATACACATTCTTCTGAAGCACACACGGAACATTTTATGAGGATAAATCACATGTTAAGTCATAAAACAAGTGTTAACAAATGTAAGAAAATTGAAATTATACCAAGTATCATTTCTGACCACAATGGAATGAAACTGGAAACAAATAGCTGAAGGAAAACTAGAAATTTTACAAATATGTGGACATCCAATAACACAGTCTTGAACAACCAATGGATCAAAGAAGAAATCAAAAGCGCAATTTGAAAATATCTTAAGAAAACCAAAAGTTAAAATACAACATACAAAAACTTATAGGATGCATCAAAAGCAGAACTGAGGGAAGTTTATAGTAATAAATACCTACATTAAAAAGAAAAAAGATTTCAAATAAACAACCTACCCAAACAGCTTAAAGAACTAGAAAAAGTACAAACTAAGGCCAGATTAGCAGGAATAAAAAGGAAATTACAAAGATTAGAGAGGAAATCAATGAAATAGAGAATAGAAAAACAATAGAAAAAAAAGCAACAAAACTAAGACTTTTTTTTTTAATTTTTTTATTGTTATGTTAATCCCCATACATTACATCATTAGTTTTAGATATACTGTTCCATGATTCATTGTTTGTGCATAACACCCAGTGCTCCATGCAGAACGTGCCCTCCTCAATACCCATCACCAGGCTAACCCATCCTCCCAACCCCCTCCCCTCTAGAACCCTCAGTTTGTTTTTCAGAGTCCATTGTCTCTCATGGTTCTTCTCCCCCTCCGATTTCCCCCCCTTCATTCTTCCCCTCCTGCTACATTCTTCTTCTTCTTTTTTTCTTTCTTAACATATATTGCATTATTTGTTTCAGAGGTACAGATCTGAGATTCAACAGTCTTGCACAATTCACAGCGCTTACCAGAACACATACCCTCCCCAGTGTCCATCACCCAGTCACCCCATCCCTCCCACCCCACCCCCCACTCCAGCAACCCTCAGTTTGTTTCCTGAGATTAAGAATTCCTCATATCAGTGAGGTCATATGATACATGTCTTTCTCTGTTTGACTTATTTCGCTCAGCATAATACCCTCCAGTTCCATCCACGTCGTTGCAAATGGCAAGATCTTATTCCTTTTGATGGCTGCATAATATTCCAGTATGGTACTGGCACAAAAACAGACACATAGATCAATGGAACAGAATAGAGAGCCCAGAAATGGACCCTCAACTATATGGTCAACTAATCTTTGACAAAGCAGGAAAGAATGTCCAATGGAAAAAAGACAGTCTCTTCAACAAATGGTGTTGGGAAAATTGGACAGCCACATGCAGAAGAATGAAACTGGACCATTTCCTTACACCACACACAAAAATAGACTCCAAATGGTTGAAAGACCTCAATGTGAGACAGGAGTCCATCAAAATCCTAAAGGAGAACACAGGCAGCAACCTCTTCGACCTCAGCCGCAGCAACTTCTTCCTAGAAACATCGCCAAAGGCAAGGGAAGCAAGGGCAAAAATGAACTATTGGGACTTCATCAAGATAAAAAGCTTTTGCAAAGCAAAGGAAACAGTCAACAAAACCAAAAGACAACTGACAGAATGGGAGAAGATATTTGCAAATGACATATCAGATAAAGGGCTAGTATCCAAAATCTATAAAGAACTCATCAAACTCAACACCAAAAGAACAAAGAATCCAATCAAGAAATGGGCAGAAGACATGAACAGACATTTTTCCAAAGAAGACATCCAAATGGCCAACAGACACATGAAAAAGTGTTCAATATCGCTCGGCATCAGGGAAATCCAAATCAAAACCTCAATGAGATACCACCTCACACCAGTCAGAATGGCTAAAATTAACAAGTCAGGAAACGACAGATGTTGGCGGGGATGCGGAGAAAGGGGAACCCTCCTACACTGTTGGTGGGAATGCAAGCTGGTGCAGCCACTCTGGAAAACAGTATGGAGGTTCCTCAAAAAGTTGAAAATAGAGCTACCATACGATCCAGCAATTGCACTACTGGGTATTTACCCCAAAGATACAAAAGTAGGGACCCGAAAGGCTACGTGCACCCCGATGTTTATAGCAGCAATGTCCACAATAGCCAAACTGTGGAAAGAGCCAAGATGTCCATCAACAGATGAATGGATAAAGAAGATGTGGTATATATATACAATGGAATATTATGCAGCCATCAAAAGGAATAAGATCTTGCCATTTGCAACGACGTGGATGGAACTGGAGGGTATTATGCTGAGCGAAATAAGTCAAACAGAGAAAGACATGTATCATATGACCTCACTGATATGAGGAATTCTTAATCTCAGGAAACAAACTGAGGGTTGCTGGAGTGGGGGGTGGGGTGGGAGGGATGGGGTGACTGGGTGATGGACACTGGGGAGGGTATGTGTTCTGGTAAGCGCTGTGAATTGTGCAAGACTGTTGAATCTCAGATCTGTACCTCTGAAACAAATAATGCAATATATGTTAAGAAAGAAAAAAAGAAGAAGAAGAATGTAGCAGGAGGGGAAGAATGAAGGGGGGGAAATCGGAGGGGGAGAAGAACCATGAGAGACGATGGACTCTGAAAAACAAACTGAGGGTTCTAGAGGGGAGGGGGTTGGGAGGATGGGTTAGCCTGGTGATGGGTATTGAGGAGGGCACGTTCTGCATGGAGCACTGGGTGTTATGCACAAACAATGAATCATGGAACAGTATATCTAAAACTAATGATGTAATGTATGGGGATTAACATAACAATAAAAAAATTAAAAAAATAAATAAATAAATAAATAAATAAATAAATAAAAAAAAAAAAAAAAAAGAAGACACACAGATGGTCACCAGGTATATGAAAAGCTGTTAAACTTCACAAATCATCAGAAAAATACAGATCAAAGCCACAGTAAGATTATCAATATCTTACACCTATTATGATAGCTATCACTAGAAGAAAAAGGAAAAGAAAAAGAAAACCTTAAAAGATAGAAGCAAGTATTGGTAAGGATGTGGAGAAATTGAAACCCTTGTATACTGTCAATGGGAATGTGGAATGGTATAGCCACTATGGCAAAAGGTATGGATATTTCTCAAAGAATTAAAAATAGAACTACCAAACACATGATCCAACAATCCTACTTATGGGTATATATCCAAAATAATTAAAATCGGGATCTCAAAGAGATATATGCACTTCCATGTTCATTGCAACATTGTTCACAATAACCAAGATATGGAAAGAATCCAAATGTCCATTGACAGATGAATATATAAAAAAAACGTAGCACATGTATACAATGGAATATTATTCAATCTTAAAAAAAAGGATTATCCCAAAGGACATTACGCTAAGTGAAATAAGCCAATCATATAATGACAAATAATGAATGATTCCATTTATATTGGATATCTAAAGTAGTCGAACTCATAGAAGGAAAGAATAGAATAGTGGTTACCAGGGGATGGGGTAAGGAAAAAATGGGGAATTGTTGCTCAATGGGTGTAAAATTTATGTTATACAAGATGAAGTTTTAGAGATTTGCTGTTACAACATAATGCATATAATTAACAATGTGGTATTGTAAATTTTATACATGAAAAGGTTAGATATCATGTTAAGTGTTCTTACCACAACAAACACAAAGGAGCACAGGGAATTTGTGGAGGTGATGAATATGTTTAGTGCCTTGATTGGGTTGATAGTATTAGGAGTGTGTACCTATATCCAAACTCCTCAAGATGTATACATTAAATTTAAGCAATGTGTTGTATATCAATTATACTTCAATAAAGCTAAAAAGATAATAAATTTGTTTGATTTTAAGCCACTAGATTTGTAATAACTTTTTTTATAATTTTTTAAAATTTTATTGTTATGTTAATCACCATACATTACATCATTAGTTTTTGATGTAGTGTTCCATGATTCATTGTTTGCGTATAACACCCAGTGCTTGTTGTTTTTTTAATATTTTATTTATTCATTTGAGAGAGAGAGAGAGGGCATGACAGAGAGAGAGCACAAACAGGGGGGAGGTGCAGAGGCAGAGGAAAAAGCAGACAGCCCGCTGAGCAGGGCGCCTGATGCGGGACTTGATCCCAGGATGCTGGGATCATGACCCGAGCTGAAGGCAGACGCTTAACTGACTGAGCCATCCAGGCGCCTTGTAATAACTTGTTACAGCAATTGTACATAACACATACACCTTATCTTAGGTAGACTCCACTCAGCTGGAAAAGGAACCAACACCATATAGAAAGCACATTTAGTAGACTACTCTTTTGATATGACAAAGAGAATGCAGTTCCCTCATCCATATTGATTAGATACACTCCTGAAGCTCACCACTCACACTTACATAGAAAGTGGTTGCAAAAAAAAACAAAACAAACAAAAAAACAAACAAACAAAAAAAAGAAAGTGGTTGCAAATCAAGATCTAACTGAGCTTTATAAGGCATGCAAATCATAGGATCATTTCACTTTTCCGCATTTTCATATTTTTCACTGGTTCTGTTTAACCAACTCTTTAGATATTGGAAAAGATCACTGGTTATGATGAGAAACCTCTTCCATTGTATCAGCTTTGTTACCCTAGGTCCATAAGGATAGTGTGAATATGAATGATGTCTTTATTTCTGCAGCAAGTATTCTTGGGTCTGCTTATTGAAAGCTGGAAGGAATTTTCTAGAAAAACTCTTTTCAGTAGACTATTTTGTGCCATATATATAAAAAGCTCTATGGACCTAGCATCAGTAGGGCATATGCTTTGAATTGTTGTTCTAGCCATGAGGAAGAATTTTTCCTGAGCCACCCATCTACCCTCCCACATGTGCCTTCTCCTTAACAAACAGCCAGCAATTCATTACCCAAAATCAAGATTACAGAGTGACACAATGATTGTGGAGACGAACTAGAGAGAAGACGATAGACTTTTATAACAACCAGACCCATGAACTTGTCCTCTAGTAGCCAGGTAAAATAACAAGAAAAAAATATTTTTACTTGCTTTGAGAATGATTATCTTAGCATCTTCTGTATAGCATAGTATTGAACAAGAGTTTATCTCTTCTTTATAGCAAACGTCTTGAAATAAACATCTGAGTAAATGAGACTGTTAATATCCCATGCTTAATTGACTGTTTAACAAAGAATATATTTTGTGTTTTTAAAATTTAATTCCTGTGTAATTATATACTTAGATACCACATGTATACCAGTCATTTTTTAGGTGGTTGGCTCCTTCAGTGAACAGGTAACAGAGGAACTAAAAATTTGAGTGCAACCAAGTCTAAAATTGTATATGTGATATAAACACGTAAGATACTAGTTCCAAAGTTTTAAAGTCCTTTTTCCCTAATTACAGTGCAACCATATGGCATTTCTGAGTGAAAAATTGTTACAGGCAGCTTTTGTTTTCATGGATTATTAAATTGGCTCCGAACAGCTCTCAGGATAGATACTGTGATTGGACATGGGCCTTTCACCTCTTATCTGTGGTTTCTTTTCTTTTTGTGTGTGTTATTTAAAAAAATATTATTTGTATAATTGACAAATAAAATTATAAGATATTTAAAATGTATAATGTGATGATCTGATATACATGTACATTGTAAAAGAATTCTCCCCATCAGGTTAGTTAACATATCCATCACCTTACATATTTACATTTTTGGCTTGTTTTGGTGAAAACATTTATGTTCTACTCTTTACAAACTTCAATTATATAATATAGCATTATCAACTATACATTAGATTCTCAGACCTTATATATCTTATAATTGAAATTTTGTGCTTTTTTTTTTTTACCGGAGTCTCCTTATTTTCCCTACCCCGAGCCCCAGCAACCTCTTTTTGACTGGTTTTATGAGTTTGACTTTTTTTTTAAGTTCCACATATAAGTGGTTACGTGCAATATTTGTTTTTCTCTCTCTGCCTTATTTCACTTAGCATAATAACCTCTAGGTTTATCTATGTTGTCACAAATGACATGATTTCCTTCTTTTTAAAACTGAATAATATTTTATTGTATAAATCTATATACCTACCACATTTTTTAAAAAAGATTTTATTTATTTATTTGACAGAGAGAGACACAGCGAGAGAGGGAACACAAGCAAGAGGGAGAGGGAGAAGCAGGCTTCCCGCGGAGCTGGGAGCCTGATGTGGGGCTCGATCCCAAGGACCCTGGGACCATGACCTGAGCCGAAGGCAGACGCTTAACAACTGAGCCACCCAGGCGCCCTACCTACCACATTTTTATCCATTCATCCATCCGTAGATATTTAGGTTGTTTACATATGTTAGCTTATGTGAGTAATGCTGCTATGAATATGAGAGTATAAATATTTCAAGATAATTATTTCATTTCCTTTGGATTGTTGGATCATATGGTAGTTCTATTTTTAATTTTTTGAGGAACCTCCATATTGTCTTCCATAGTGGCTATACCAGTTTACATCCCCACCAACAGTGCACAAGGGTTTGACATTTGCAGACAATAACCATTGGAACTCCCGTGCTTAATTTATGCAGCGCAGGAGAGCAGTGTGATTCAGTGTAATCTGGAGGCATGTGGGGCAATGAGAGATTCTTGTTTCCAACCCTGCTGAATCTTCAGCAAGTTGCCAGATCCTTCTCTGCCTTTATTTATTCACCAAATAAGAGTAAAGACTCCTACCAGAGCACAATTTAAAAAATCTTATATGTGGTAAAAGACTGAAACAGATACTACAAAGATCTAAAAACATAGAATGTTGTTAAAAATAAATATTACATTGTAATCCACTATGCCAAGTGCAGCTAAGAAATATCCTAGAATTATACACGGTTATCCAAGAATCAAAAGGGGAATAAAAAAGAAGGCTTTTGAGGAGACACTACTGATGTACAGTGGGATGGGGGTAGCCACAAAAAGGAAGCAAAGGGTTAATAGAAATTTTGCTGTAGAGCTTTACCTAACCAAGTTCCTTAAGGACCAAGTGCACCAGTAAGGCACTGTAAACAAAGATTCTGCTTTCTTTAACTTGTTTAAAACATTAACCTTTTTCAGCCTCTAGGGCAGATCCTACTAGAGCAAATCAATCAAATCAAGGTCAAGGAGAAGTGGGAGAAAAAATAGAGTTAGGATGGGAATGAAGGTAGTGCATAAGAAGAGCTTTATAAATTGTCCAGTATTATGAACATGTCAGGAAAAATTGCTAATTATAATAATAAGGCTACTCCTAGGCTTTGAACACAAGAGTTATTTTCTTTTCAGAACATCCATGGGTTTGTAGCCATTTCCTCCTTCACTATCCCTGGAAGTCAGAGAGGATATATGTTTAATGATTGCAACATTCTTTCAACTGAAGACAGAACCACAGACCAATATTTTCCTGATAAAGCCAGGAGACAGAAACCCCAATAGTTCTTTTTTTTTTAAACACTAGTAGTTCTCAACTACTTGGCAACCACAGATCCTTTTGAAAATATAACAAAAATTACACAAACTCTGCAGAAAAAATAATGTCCATAAGCTGAAAATTGTGCATGTAATGTCAGGAAGTTCATAGTGTCTCAGGCCCCAGGTTAGAAATCTCTGTTTATCATTGGACTACTCTAGCATCTTTTTATGTGCTCATTTGCCAGCTTCACCACTGAAGAGAAAGACCAGTGAGGATATTAGAGTGATTTCTGTCTTGTACATTTAGGCCTTAAAAATTTTAACCAACTCTTGGGTCAGGGATTAGCAAAATGAAGTGTGACTGGAATGCAGTAGACGATAAGTGTTTTAGGAGCTCACTGGAGGCTTGAGTGATCAAGGGGATCTTCAGTGAGTCTGAAGGATCTGAGCTATCCATGAAACATTTAAAGCATGAGAGAGGGAGGAAAATACTTGTTTAGATTATTACGTATGACTGTCTTGAATGACCAGAGATTCCTGTTAGGGATGCGGTGGGAAAGAAAACTAGAAACTTGTAAGCAGGAGGAATAGAGGGTGGAAGAGATATGATCCAAATCCCTTGACATCTGCTTTGTGACTTGGCATCAGGGAAATGGATCAAGCTTACCTGATAAAAGTAAATGGGAAAATATATAAACCTGTGAGAATTGCACCTCTATCCTGGTGATTTGTTTTAGTTTATGTGACAAGAGAAGATTCTGAGCTGTACTTGGATTCACAGAAAATCCATTCCTACAGAAGTTGAGGGATTGTCAGTAAGGTTTAGAAGTTTGTGATGTGTAAGAATATGTTTCTGAGAGAACTCCAGTGCCCACAAATCAAGGGATGAATGGGGGGAATGAATACGAATAAATAATATGGAGGCTCAGACATTTTCTTTTGATTATGTGATTAAGGTTCTGGGGACAGCTGGTTGCAGTGGTTTTCCCCAGCCAGACCATGTTATCATTGAGTGCATATTGTTTATTTAGACAGCAAGTAACCTGTGCAGTAGTGGCTTGGCAAGAAGGAACTTTATCCTTCTTGCACTGGGCAGGGGTTTTTCATTCCATCATTCTGAAGTTCCCGCGATGTTTTCAAAAGTCATAGCAAGTTATTCAGAGTTGATTTTGACAGCAGCCTGAGAACACAGGAGAGACTTAGCCCATAATTACAAAATAGCATGACATCTGGAGGAGAAGCTAGAAATCATCCAGGTGTTGGGTATCCAGGATGTCAAACATCTGGCTGTAATGAAAGACTTTTAGGGGTCAGTGAAAGCACCTGCTTGGAAATTGTTTAGTTGACCTTTTTAGTTTGTGTATGTATGCATATGTATATTATGTGTGTGTGTGTGTGTGTGTGTGTATTTGTACAGGCCACATCTCCCCTAGTAGATGAAATGCTGTTTGAGAACAGAATACATTTGATATCACACTATACCAATTAGAGTGGCATGCACATAGGAAATAATAAATGTAATAAATTCAAGATCGAGTAGTGATATTTAAAACAGACTTTGAAACTATCATTTCTACATTCACTGGATGATATTTATAGTATCTACTGTGTCTTAGAAACACAGCTGGGGATACCAATATAAAATACATAGTCATTTTATAGAAGGATCTCACAGCCTAGTAGAAGACACAGAGAAGTAGGTAAATAGAGTGCATAGTGAGTATTGGTGTGACAGGATGTGCAGAGAGTCCTGAAATATTTCAGAGGAGGGGTAACTGACCCAGATTGGAAGGTTGAACAGGAGTTCAGGCATAGAAGAGATACAGCAGGACTAGTTAAGATGGTATTAGTAGAACATTTGAAATTGGGCTCCAGATTTTCAGAGTAGAGTTCTTTCCTCTAGACACAAGAAATATGTTTTGTAAGGTCATAGAAATCAAAGATCAGGAGTGTTTTGAAGGGAAATGTTGCCAGTAATTAAGTAGGCATTGTTTATTCCTTTATTGACACCAAAGTATCATACTAAATGCTGAGGATGAGGTAGGTAATTAATATGAAATGTTCACAGATCATTCTCTCTGAATGCTTACTGTTTCCTGTATATGGTCTGTTGTTTCCACCAATGTGTTTTTGTCCATCCTGTTCCTTCTATCGGAAAACTTTTTCTCCCATTTCTGCATATTCAAATCCTACTCCACACTTTAAGGCTCCACTCAAAATCTACCTCTTTACCAGGAAATTTCTAATTCCCACTTTATTTTCCCTTAAAAAAAATAAATTCTTGAAGTGACTGCTACTTTATTCAAGATTTCATAGCATTTTATCTGTACTTCTCTCATACTAGAAAGAGAGATTTGGGTATCGTCCATGCAAATAGAATAATTGAAGCCTTAAGGTAATATGAAATTGTCAAGGGTTAAAGCATAGAGAGAAAATAAAAGAATGTTGAGGTCAGATTTTAGGGGAACAAACTTTAGGGGGTCTGAGGGTGAAAAGAGCCAGAAAAGGGGACAGATACAGTAGCAAAGAACTGAGAAAGAACAAGGAGAAAGTTATGCTTAACAGTGTTGAATAAGAAAATCAAGAGAAAGAAATGAACAAACAATGAATATCTGTTGAGTGAATGAAAGGATGGAGAAAGAATAAACAAATGAAAGACTAAAGAACAAATGAAGAGGTCACTAGATTTAACAAGTCTTTTTAAGTGGCGATATGGAGAAATTTTGAGAGAGGAGAAAAAGAATTGAAATCTGACAAATCTGTGGTGGACTCCTGGGTCTTCTAATTTGTAACCTTAAGCAAGTTACTTCTTTTTTTAAAAGATTTATTTATTTATTTATTTTAGAGACAGAAAGAGAGAGAGAGCAGAGAGAGGGGCAGAGGGAGAGAATCCCAAGCAGACTCCCCACTGAGCACAGAGCCTGACATGGGACTCTAGCTCATGACCGTGAGATCATGACCTGAGCTGAAATCAAGAGTTGGCCCCCCACTATATAATACATCATTAGTTTTTGATGTAGTGTTCAACAATTCATTAGTTGCATATAACTGAACATAATAAAAAAAGCCTCTTGCAAAAAAATTGGTTAAAACAATAATTTTGGTTACATATAGATGTATAGGGCTTTTTAATTTTTTTACTTTTTTACTTTTACTATAGTAAAAAATAATAGAAAAAATCTCAAATTTTATATTGTTACATGCTAAAATAATAGTATTTTGAGTATACTCATTAAATAAAATACATTAAGTTCAAAAAAATACATAAAGGAGTCAGACGCCCAATGGACTAAGCCACCCAGGTGCCCCGTTAAGCAAGTGACTTCTATGAAACTCTTTCTCTATCTCTGAATAGGCAATAGGAAAATAAGAAATAAGAAATAGGAAAATAACCATCTCCGTTACTCACATCTCAGGGTTATTGTATGGACTCGGTAATAATGTAAGCAAAAGAGCCCAGCAAAATGTAAAGTGCAACACAAATGTAAGATGGTATAATTAGTGTCATTTTAAAGTGCTCTACAAATGAGAAGGCATTCAATCATCAGTCCAGGAAAAAAAAAAAATTAGGAGCAATGAGCTTGCAGAGCTCCAATTAATAGTCATCATGACTTTCAGTGCATCTGTTGGAATTCAGCAAGTATTGTATGAATTTAATTTTATATTTTAGCTGTGATTCCATTAGAGAGCTACATGGTATATCTTACTTTAGAAAATCAATTGTGAAATTTATTAAAAGAAGAAAAGAGATTTACTTTCTCTAGGATAGGTGTAGCTCTTCCCAACACTCCTTGAAGAAATTATAGTCAGAGAACCAAAGGTGTTTCAGATCAGTAGTTTTCAATCTCCAGGGTACTACTTACTAGTGACTTATTTCAAGTAGTTGGTTACCAATGAAACTTGTAAATAGATTCAAGTATAGCCTTCTGGTAACATCACTCACTGGCTTACATTTCTATCTTAATTCCTGAGTGAGAGAAAAAGGCTAGTATGCCAGGAATTGTTTATAATCTACAACCTTCCTTACTTAGGCTACAACTCAGACATCTGTACATCTTTCACCATGAGTGCACTGATAGACAAAAAGATTATAATCAGCCACATCTTCAGAGATCATCCAGTCCTATAATCTCATTCATAGGTGAGGAAAGTTAAGGCCTCTGATAAGGGGAGGGACTTAACCCCAAAAATAAGTAGTTAGAAGCAGGAACACAGATTTCCTGATCTTAGTCCAAGATCCTTTTAATTATATCAGCCTTTCTCAAAATGTGTGAATGTGCATGGTGTCACACATACCCACACACCCACATGCACACACATGCACATAAACACACAATCATATACGTACGTGTACATACAAGCATTTGTTGGGAGGGGAGGTTAAGTAAATTTAGAAAGTAATATGCCCTATACCATTTTCTTAATGATTCTATCATGAAGTTTCCCCAGATGGTACCAACACAACTTGTGAATAAAACAAAGTTGGCTTTATTTCTTAGACACATTCACAAAGCTTTGGCTGTGTCTTAGAGTGGGGAAGGTGAGGGAAGAATTTATTAAGAATTAGAAATTTGGTTTATGGTAGGTATTTCAAATGTGGGGGTTTGATTATAATTCACTAAGAATCATGCATGATACAAGAGTACAGAATTGGTGGAAGCAACAAGGTGAGGATTTTGAGGGGAGGATTCAAAGAATCTTAGGACTCAAACTGTTGAATATTTTCCATTGAAGAGTTGGCTGAGTCTTTCAGGTATTTCCTGTAATGAAGAAACTATTTGCTTGGACAGGACGGTCTTGGAAGAGTAAAGAAATGCTAATAAAGGCAGTGAAATAGCAAAGTCATGTTAATATAGACAGTAAGGTATGGTTTTGGTCTCGATGTGTAAACTGAGTGTGAAAGTAGAAAGTTGGTTTTCAATTAACAATGCCTGGGTGGCTCAGTCGGTTAAGCCTCAGTCTCTTGATTTCGCCTCAGGTCATGATCTCAGGGTCCTGAGATACAGCCCCATATCGGGTTCCATGCTGGGTGTGGAGCCTGCTTAAGATTCTCTCCCTCTCTCTGCCCCTCCCCCCACTTGTTCTGGTTCTCTCTCTTAAAAAAACAATGGTTATTAAAACCTTAGAGAAGTCCCTGAATTGATTAAAATTGTTTCACTTTGTTTAAACTGAGATTTTTTCAATATCTATCTTACTACAGAATCCTGGTTTTCACTTTAAACACATTCTAGAAAACTGCGTTCTATTTTGTTCTTTCTAAAATTCATACTTATTTGGAGCCTATTTAGAAGTTGATCAGTTAATAATTGTCTAAAAACATTAAATGGAAATTACCAAGTATACTTACCCAATAGTAGCAGGTTTTTTTTTTTTTTTTTTTGATGGCTTATCTATCTAACCAGTCTACCTGACTAGGTTCTTCTATTATATGCTATATAATGATTGCTCTCTCTCCCTCTCTGAGAAGAACTGTATGAGTTCTAAAGCTTTTAGTCAAGAACCCTTTAATGCTACAAGAATTAAATGTCTGGAATGGACCATTCATTTTCCTTTTCATCACTTTGAAGCAGAAAAATATTTCTTTGTACCTATATTTCTTACACCTCATTTATCAATGAGTTGGTGTCATCATGTGCACTTTGAGATGCTCACACTCAGGTGATTTCCAAATATTACTTTTCAGTTATATTTTAATATAGTTTTCAAAATTGTTTTCCAAACTATTTTAATTAGTATTTATTGTAGATTAATCACCTGTCAAATTTGATTTATAAAAATGAGACTATTTTGAGTTTATCAGCTTCATAAGAAAAGTGTCACCAAATTCTTAAATTCTTCTTTATCTAATTCTACTACAGCATAGCCAAGACTGGATTTTGCCTTTTTTAAACTTAAAATTGTGCCATATTATTTTTTCTTCTTGAAGCAACAGTTTATGACCTATTCATTTCCCTAAATTACTCAAACACATTCAGGTATTTAGTTAGAGTCATGCAGAACTTTAAGTGTGAAAAGACTCAGTGAGTTCAAAGGTAATTGTGTGAGCACAAATGAATTGAAGGGAAACTCACAAATGAAGGATGTGGCTATAATGCTGTGCTTGCTAAAACTAACTGCTTAGACTCTGTTAGATTACATTTGATTGTTCTCAAGGTATTAACCAGATAGTTCCTTTATTATAGCTATTTCTGACAGCAAAGGAGCTCAAGTTGGGGCCATGTGGGTTTTGACAGCTGCATTAAATGGGTTAGAGACTCACATGGGGATTTGGAGGACAAGAACAATAAAATGGGACCAGAGAAGAGCAAATAGACTGCAACTTATTCTCTGACTGAAATTATATGACACCAGACATTTAAAGAAAATAAAACAGTCATCTGATGTTTAGATGTACATAGTGAAGCTGCGTGTGTCTTAGTGATGTAAATCATTCTTACCACCAAGTAACATAAGATGTCACTTAGTAGTAGTTGTATAGATAACTACAGCCCACTGGCTCACAGGATGAATAAATGGTTTGTGGAAATTTCATTAAATCAATTTTAATTTTTAACATTTTATAGTATTTACTATTGATCAGCACTTTCACATATATTATTTCAGTTAATTCTCTCAGTAACTTTTGACTTGGATATTATCATACAGCCTTAATATCATACATCCCTAAGATGTATTAAATTGAACAATTCAGTACATGGCCATCAATGAATTTTAATTGAATTAAAACCTTGAGTTTCAAGAGTTGGAACTTTCTTCTGTGACGATGACAAACTTGTAGGTAGAGTTATCAAGCTTTTGCTATATGGAATTATTTGATTTGAAAGAAGTGATTTGACACATAGTATATCTGAGTCATAATGATAAATCTCATGTCTATATAAGTTAGTACTTTTGCATATCAACACATTAGGTCAAAAAATAGACTTCATTTAGTCATCAAGATAAATTTTCTACATGATGTCAAGCATCTGGGTATTCAGAACTATACAGCAATCAAATTTGGAGCCATCTGGGCATTTGGCATTATTTAGAAACACGTAACATGACATACTTGCCGTGTACATTACCCTAACATTTAGTATTGAGATCAGTAATTACATACCTGTTTATTCAATCCCACCCCAGCTTCTGGGATACTTTATGTGTCAACATAGGGAAATATAAAGAATTCTAGTTACTCCATGACTTGGTACTTAGTTCAGTGGTTCTAAAACTTGTCTGATATTATAGTCAATTGGGATCTTTAAAAAGTATTAATGCCTTGATCTCACTCCCAGAGATTATGATTTAGTTGGTCTGGAGTATAGCCTGGACATCAAGATTTTTTTTAAAACTTCGCTATGTAGTTCTAACGTAAAGACAAAGTTAAAAACCATTGATCTAGTTCATTCACTTCCTGGTCTTGTGCTGTCCTTGGTATCTCAATACTTCCTCAGTAATCAATTTTTTGTTTCGTACAGTAAATCCCTAGTGGTTCTCAATAACTGGATCACTGAAACTTACTTATCTCCTTTCAATCACCTCCCTCCTTGGACTCCTACCAAATTCTTTCCACTTAAAACTCAATCATGTGCTTGATCTGGCCCTGCTTGGCTAGAAAACAGCAGGTCTTAGAATCTGGTTCTTTATTGACCAGTCTCCTATTTTCCAAAATATGGTGCCCTTTTCCCATGTTCTGACCCCTGACCTTTGACCAAATCTAAGAATTTTACTAGATTTTGAGTACTGATTCTGTTCAGTCTGCTATAGCATACCATTAAAAATTTGATTTACGACATGAATATCTAGATGATTATGAAATGTTTTGCCTTGGGGCACCTGGGTGGCTCAGTCAGTTAAGCGTTTGCCTTTGGCTCAGGTCATGATCCCAGGGTCCTGGAATCGAGCCCTGCATCAGGCTCCCTGCTTGGCGGGGAGACTGCTTCTCCCTCTCCCATTACCCCACTTGTGCTCTCTTTCTCTGTCAAATAGACAAATAAAATCTTTAAAATATTTAAAAAAACCCTCAAAAACCGAAATGTTTTGCCTTGATCCTCCAAAGTCTTTGATATTATGCTGCCACAAATAGTATAGCATGGTAGTAAGTTCAGAGTTAGGCTATTTAAAATGTAATCCTGGAATCACACAGCATATAACCTTTCCAGACTGGCTTCTTTCACTTAGTGATACACGATTGTACGCCACTAGTGGGTGATGTTAACCCAGGGGAAATTGTATGTGTGGGGGTGTGGGGGTGTGATATAAGCTGAGAACTACTGCTCAATTTTTCCGTAAACCTAAAAGTGCTTTAAAATATATCTACTAATTTAACAAAAAAAATGTAATCCTGGTTCCACCATTTTCTAGCTGCATGACCTTGAATCACTTAGGTAACCTCTCTTAGTCTCAGTTTTCACATCTATAAAATAGAGATAATGATCACAATTTTTAGGGTTATGAACATTAAGTGAAGTAATGCCCATTGCATTTTTTACACAGAGCCTACATAGTTAAGTGTTCAAATCCATGTTAGCAACTCTGTTTTTAAATAATAAAAATTCAGCAGGTAATAGAGTTTGTTTAAAATCAACAAAAAATGATTTGGCAATCAAAACAAATTGTCTCATCCATCTTACCATTTATACACTAGGCCTCTCATATTTACAAATCTTTCGGAACAATGAATTTGCCTTGGAAATACTGAATTTCTCAGGGAAGAAGTAGATGAGGATCCATTTTACTTCTAATGTATGGGACATCCATTGCCTTTGATATCACATATAAATGCTAGGATACTTATTTTATAATTATTTTATTACCAGAAGTTTTCAATGAAGCCATAAAAGAAAAAAAATGATCAGCCTAATTGCCTCAAGATAGATATGTAATGCATAAATCTCTTGTTTAATGGGTCTAGTAATAGGCCACTTGTTTCCCCCACCTCCTTCTCAGTTCAGTTATATGAATGACTAGTGCTTTCTGAAGTTAACAAACCCAGACTTTGTAGTGCTGTAATGTTGTAATTTAATGACAGTTCATCTCAATTTTGCATCTTACATAATCAGATAATTATAGATTTTGAGAAAATATCCATGCCCAGCTTATCACTTTTATTGCACAGTCATCATTGAGCTATCCTCTAGATAGAAGCTCTGAGCTTAAAGGCCCCACTTAGAGGATGAATAAGAAATAAGTAGAAGAAAGGAGAGAGAAGTAGGCAGGTGGTGGGGTACTTGGTTGATTTGTTCAAGACCAAATTCACAGCGTTCTAGCATAACTGAATTTAACATTCAGTCAGGCTGCTCAGCAATCATTTCCCATTTGACTTCATTATTTAATCGATCACAATATTCAAAGACTGCCATACATGATCCTATACAGAATACATATAAATTAAGTCTAAATGAGCCTTGCCACTTTTGACATATCAGAGATTTGGGCTCCTGTATTCAGAATTTATGATGAATCAGACTTCTCTGAAAAAAGAGGGTGTAATTATTCTTGGCAGATTAACAATGTTATCTGATGGAAGGAGGGGCATTTAAGCCACTTAAAACACATCGTTTTCAAGCACCTACAAACTCATTTGCTACAAATACTAGATAGGATAATTATAAATCATCATGACAAGCCTGAAGAAACTTGTTATTGTGTTTACAGTAAAGATTTTTTTTTGAGGATGTTATTCATTATTTGCTCTACAAAAACTCATGGAATATACATTTCTCTCTGGTCTTGTTATTAGGAAAAGTTGCACTTACAAGGAAAAGAGTATTAATTAGAGATTAAAATCTGAGCGTTCTAGTCAGATTTAACCCTAGCTAAGTTTAAATCCTGACTCTGTCACTTCCTGGCTGTATGACCTTTGGCAAATCACTTAACCTCTATGACCCTTAGTTTCCTCACTTGTAAAATGAGAATAAAGTAGTCCCTTTGGTGAATTCAGTGAACACGAAAAGTGCTTAGAACTATGCCTGACACACATGGCAAATGCTCAGTAAATATTTGCTGTAATAGTATCATTTTTTATTAGTAACCAGTTTATTTTTTCCATATAAACGTATGAATATTTCACTCCTCATATTGCTGCCAGACAGCTTAAGGTTGACTTTGTGGTCCACCTCACACAAGAGTAGAGACTTCCTATGTTGTGATTCCTCATTACATTTCAACTATTATTTTAAATTTATTTGACTTTGTTAAATTGTTTGAACATCTCTAAAACCTGGAACATATATCAATAAGCCAAACAATCAATAAAATATATGGCAAATCTAGTTTACCTTCAACTACTATGAACAATCAAAGCCCTACAAAAAGTCTCTTTCAAAAATTGCTGTCATTTAGACCATTTTATGATTTTTTAAAATTTTTTAAGAAGATTTTATTTTTTTATTTGAGAGAGAGAGAGCACTATTAGGCAGAGTGGGAGGCAGAGGGAGAAGGAGAAGCAGGCTCCCTGCTGAGCAGAGAGCCTGATGCAGGGCTCAATCCCAGGACCCTGGGATCATGACCTGAGCCAAAGGCAGTCACTTATCCATCTGAGCCACCCAGGCACCCCCCTTTTTATGATTTAAATTGACTTTTTCACATTAATCTGAATTGGTGAAAGTAATTAATGTTTTATTATAAAAGTTTGAAGACATACAGAAAAGCAGAAAGAACAGTATAAGGAACACCAATATATCAAATACCTAGATTTTACAATTGTTAAAAATCTATGACATTTGCTACCTCTTCATTTTTCCAAATTTATTTTAAAGTAATTATAAATACATGATATTTCACCCCTAAATACTTCATCATGCATGTCTAAAAAAAAAAAGGACATTTTCTTTTGTAACCACTGTATGACAAAATTAACAGTATGAATTAGTGTATTTTAAAAGACTATAGACTCCTTGAAAGGCAGAGATAGTGGCTTCTACTACTTTTCATATCAATGATTGACATAGATATGGATATGTGTTCTCAGTGCATCCTTGTGAATTGCCTAGTCATTTAATTGCTTCAAGCAGTTTTATTGTATTTGCTCAGTTCTTCCCTCTGGAACGCAGAGGTAGAAAACTCTTCTTTGCTGTTCTTGTTCCCTCCTTCCTGCCCCTTCCCAAGCCATCAAGAGAGAAAAGAATGGAGGGAAATTAAATTCCTCTTTCTTTGTAAATTCATACAGGTTGCCCATCCCATGGCATCACGAATCTGTAGGCAAGTTAATAACTCTTTCCCCATTGGCAAAAATCACTGACTTCTCACGAACTGTGATAAATATTTGTTAGATACTTTGAGATTCATAGATGGAAGTTGCAGTATATACCTGGAGCTATCTTAATCCCACAGTTAAAATGAATTATGTCAGTAAGTAATAAAATAGTTACTATATCAACTCTAGCAGCAGGAGTTCTAAAACAAGCCATATTAACTAGCCTCAATCTTTTCCCACCTTTTCCCATATATAATATCTTTACTTCTTTCCTTTCTAGCTTTTAAAAATTCTTTCATTGGGGCACCTGGGTGGTTCAGTTGGTTAAGTGGCTGCTTTCGGCTCAGGTCATGATCTCAGCATCCTGGGATCGAGCCTGGCATCCGGGCTCCCTGCTCAGCAGGGAATCTGCTTCTCCCTCTCCCTCTGCCACTCCCAAGTCATGCTCTCTTTCTCTCTCTCTCTCAAATAACTAAAATAAAATATTTTTTAAAAATAAAAATTCATCATTTTGTAAAATATTTAATAATTTTCTGCATGCTAGAGATATGAAATTTTCTTGAATTTGATCATATGTGATCAGTGTGTTGTCCATTTGAGGCTTTGCCTGTTGTTTTCAAGAAATATATTATTTAATCCCATCATTCTCCTCTGGGGGAACTCAGGCCAAAATAATGCTGTTGGAAAGATCAAACCCCTCAAAATTCTTCATCACATGGAAAATGAATGTAATTATTTAATAACATCTTTCATCAGCATTTCCCTCAATTCATTCTTCCTTGATTGTGTTCTCTCAAATATTAGAGATTAACTCTTGAGTCAAATATTTAATCTTGGACAAAGCATCACATTTAGAAATAGCCTGGGTTCCATCGTGCCTAGACAAGCACTGTGCAGCTCTTATTCCCATGATGGTGGTTATTGACAGGAATGCTGTCATTCTTTACTATTACGGGCTCCATTAATGCTGCCAGGAAAAAGGGACTCTGGCATTTTGGCAGATGCTCTTTGCCGGGCTCTAAACTTTTTTCTAATCTTTACAACTTGGCTGCACAGAGATTTTAAGAGTGCTATTTGACATCCTGGCTGTTGACTTAGTCATAAGTGAAAAATACACTAAATTGTCTTTGTGTTGTCTGGTTCTTTTTCTGGTTTTGTGCTTTCTGGGCAGGGGACATATATTTTGCAGATGTCAAAGTTTAATGCGAAGTAATAATGTTCACATTTGATAATATGGATCACCTTAAATGCATTTCTGGATTTGATCATCATCATAACACTAAGATTAAGCTAGAACTAATTGGTCCATTTTATAGATGAGCAAGCTAAGAACATTTTCATTTAAATTTCCTAAGATTACAAAGGCCAGGAAGAGAGCCTGGCTTGGCTAAAATCTAATGTGCCGCTTCCTGATCTAACTTGGTTACCTCATTAATGAGAATTTGACAAAAAGCCGCTAACCACAAGCCAAGAGACTAGGTTTTACAGTCAGTTGTAAGAATTGAATGAATGAATGGCAGCATATATAATTTAAAGAAGATTGATCAGTAGTCTTTATTCATAAGGTGTTACAGTTGAATGGACCTGTATTTCCAGATGTCTACTATTTATGTTCCCATGTTGATCAAGGTCTCCACCAAGTAAATAATGGCCAGTTGTGGATAATAAGTCACAAATATGGCTTTGTTTCCAAAGTCTACAAGCGACAGAGGACATACAGTGAATATGAGTGTGTGTGTGTGTCCTCTCTGAAATAGTTCAAGGAATCTTACTATTTTTTGACCAAGAGTTACCCTCAGATTACTGTGGCACAATTTATATGCTAAGGATATTGAATCAATAATTAAGTAAAAAAAATGAGTCCTGCCCCATGTAATGATTATTATTTTTTTAAAGATTTTATTTATTTGACAGAGAGAGACACAGTGAGAGAGGGATCACAAGCAGGGGGAATGGGAGAGGGAAAAGCAGGCTCCTGGCTGAGCAGGGAGCCCTATGCGGGACTCGATCCCAGGACCCTGGGATCATGACCTGAGCCGAAGGCAGATGCTTAACGACTGAGCCACCCAGGCGCCCCCCCCCCGTAATGATTATTGATAAAGAACAAACTTGGGTATTTCCAAGTAGTGTGAATGAGACATTGGCTTTTGGAGAGTCTTTTCACCACTAACCACATGGCAAATTGGTGAGCAGTGGTAAGTGGTTGTTCTAGTGAAAAATCAGAACACCCCAAGGAGGGAGATATCTGAATATAACAGTCAGGACTTTCTGGTCCTCTCCCTTGAAATGTATCAAGTAGTGTCTTTATGACCCTGCCACCTTTCCTTCCCCTTATCCTTCCACCAGCCTCCCTTCTGCCCACCATCTTCTCTGGTTACACTTGATTTAACCAGAACTCCTACCACTGACTCAAATGGAAAATATGCGGAACTGCTGCCCAGAAAGTAGGCATGTGGCAGAATCCTCTTGGACGCCAGTGGTCTCATTGAGTGCTAATGATAGCCTGCAAGGACTATCAATCATTTCAGGGAATACCCATGTCATAGGATACAGGGATTTCAAAAGCAAAGGAGTAAATGCACACCATTGGAAATGTGCAAAACAATAGTTGTTAGTTTCCAGGCATGAATTTGGTAGTGGACAATGTAAGATGGCAATTACAGTAAGAGTGTTCTGAATTTGAACAGAACTTTTCCCTTTGCCAGTGTACTTTCCCATCTGTTATCTCATTTAATCCTTACAACAGCCCTATAAAGTAGGCATGGCAAGGAGGTATTATCACCCCCTATTTGACCCATGAGAAAACCCAAGTGAAATGACGAGTTAATGACAGAACCTGGACTAGAATTTAGGGCATCTGACTCTATTTATTCAGCCATCCAGCTATTCCTTTCTTTCTTCAAATATAGCAGCTTCAGCCCTAGTATTTCAAATGCATTTAAGGAGAGAAAGTGAATATCTTTTTTTAGATATTTATTTTATTTTTCATGAATTTATTTACTTGGAAAAATTTCAAACCCACAGAAATATTGCATTAAAATTACAATGAATATCCATATACCTTTTATCTAGATTCACCAAATTGTTAACATTGTGACATATTTATTTTATTTCTATGTATGCACATATACCTAAGTATATCTGTATGTATATTTTCTGAACCATTTGGAAGTAAGCTGCAGATATGATACTTCACCTGTAAATAATTTAGCATGTGTCTTGTAAAAATAAGGACCTTCTTCTACATAACTAGAATACAATTATCATAATCAGGAAATTTAACATTGATATAATTCTATATCTAATACATATTCTACATTCAAATTTCTTCAATTGTTCCAATAATGTTCTTTATAGTATTTTCCTGATCCAAAATCCAATAAAAGATTATGCATTGCATTTATTTATCATGTCCTTCTCCTTTAATCTAGAACAGTTCTCTAAAATTTAAATTTATTTCTAATTGAGTTCGTGACATTGGCATTTTCGAAGCAACTAGGCCAATCATTGTGTAGAATTACCTTCCATTTGAATTTGTCTGGTTGCTTCCTCATGATTAGGTTCATATTATACATTTTTGACCAAAATACTACTGGGGTGATCCTTGTCTCCTTCTCTGTGCCTAACTTATAGAGGCACATGATTTATCTTTGTCCCACTGTTGGTTATTCTATGTTTGATCATTTGCCTGAGGAATTATCTGACAGAATAATCCACTGTAAACGCATCTTCTATCCATTAAAATTAATGAATAATCTCTTGGGTGATACCTTGAGACAATTTGAATACTCTGTTCCATAAAACCTTTTGTTGATCATTGTTTCCTGGATCAGTGATGGCAATGACGGTTGACAACTGGTAATTTCTAACTTCTGTCATGTATTAATTGATATTCCAACATAAAAAAAAGAGCTCCCCCCTCTTTCATTACTATTAGCATGGACTCATAGACTCTTTTTCATCCAATGCTGTCCATTTTGACATGCACAGATCTTAATGTACAGCTTAGTAAATTATTTTTATTATAATATAACCATGTTTAAGTGTCCAGTTCCGGGCATTTAGAATATTCACATTTTTGTTCAACCATCACCACCATCCGTGTCCAGAACTTTTTCATCTTCTCAAACTGAAACTGCACATGTATCAAACAATAGCTCCCCATTCCCACCTACTCCAAGCCCCTGACAGCCACCATTCTACTTCTGTCTCTACAAATTTGACTATTTTAGGTACCTTGTATAAGCAGAATCATAAAATATACTTTTGTGCCTGGCTTATTTCACTTAGCATAGTGTCTTCAAAATTCATCCATGTTGCAGCATGTGTCAGAATTTCCTTTCTTTTCAAGGCTGAATAATAGTTCATTGTGTGGATATACTTCATTTTGTTTATCTACTCACCTTTAGATGGACACCTGGGTTGCTTCTGCTTTTTGGCTATTATAAACAATGCTTTAATGAATATTGATGTGCAAATATCTGTTCTAGTCTCTGTTTTCAATTCTTTTGGGGATATACCCAAAGTTAGAATTGTGAATCACATGGTACTTATATATTTAATTTTTTTGAGGAACTGCTATATCATTTTCCATAGCAGCTGCATCATTTTACATTTTCACCAGCAATGGAAAGGTTCCAATTACTCCACTTCCTTACCAACACATTTTTTTTTTTAAATAATAGTAATCCTAAGGGTATAAAATGGTATCTCATTATAGTTTTGATTTATGTTTCTCTAATGATTAGTGATATTGAGCATCTTTTCATGTGTTTATTGGCCATTTGTATATCTTCTTTGGAGAAATTTCTACTCAAATTCTTTGCCCATTTTTAAATAAAGTTTTTTATTTAAGTTTTTATTTAAATTCCAGTTCATTAACATACAGTGTAATATTAGTGTCAGGTGTACAATATAGTGATTCAACACTTCTATACATCACCCTGTGCTCATCACAACAAATGTGATCCTTAATCCCCAACATCTATTTCATCCATCCCCACCCACCTCCCCTCTGGTATCCATCAGGTCATTCTCTATAGTTAAGTCTGTTTCTTGGTTTGCCTCTCTTTCTCTCTCTTTTTGTCCCTATGATCGTTTCTTTTGTTTCTTAATTCCACATATGAGTGAAATCATATGGTATTTGTCTTTCACTGACTGGCTTATTTCGCTTAGCTTAATACTCTCTAGCTCCATTCACATCACTGCAAATGGCAAGATTTCATTCTTTTTTTTTTGGCTGAATAATATTCCTGTATCTTCTGTACCCATTCATCAATCAACATTTGGGCTGTTTCCATAATTTGGCTATTATAGATAATGCTACTATAAACATCGGGTTGCATGTATCCCTTTGAATTAGTATTTTTGTATTCTTTGGGTAAATACATAGTAGTGCAATTGCTGGATCATAGGGTAGTTCTATTTTTAACTTTTTGAGGAACCTCCATACTATTTTCCAGAGTGGCTGCACTAGCTTGCATTCCCACCAGGAGTGCAAGAGGGTTCCCCTTTCTCCACATCCTCACCAGCACCTGTTGTTTCTTGTGTTGTTGATTTTAGCCATTCTGGCAGGTGTGAGGTGATATCACATTGTAGTTTTGATTTGTATTTCCCTGATGATGAGTGATGTTGAGCATCTTTTCATGTGTCTGTTGGCCATCTATATGTACAAGTTGTTTATTTATTTATTTATTTATTTATTTATTTATTACTTTTATTTTATTATGTTATGTTAATTACCATACATTACATCATTAATTTTTGATGTAGTGTTCCATGATTCATTGTTTGCGTATAACACCCAGTGCTCTATTCAATATGTGCCCTCTTTAATACCCATCACCAGGCTAACCCATCCCCCCACCCCCCTCCCCTCTAGAACCCTCAGTTTGTTTCTCAGAGTCCATAATCTCTCGTGGTTCATCTCCCCCTCCAATTTCCCCCTCTTCATCTTTCCCTTCCTACTATCTTTTTTTTTTTTTTAACATATAATGTATTACTTGTTTCAGAGGTACAGGTCTGTGATTCATCAGTCTTACACAATTCACAGCGCTCACCGTAGCACATACTCTCCCCAATGTCCATCACCCAGCTACCCCATCCCTCCCACCCCCCACCACTCCAGCAACCCTCAGTTTGTTTCCTGAGATTAACAATTCCTCATATTTTTTATTTGTTGTTGAGTTGTAGGCATTCTTTATATATTCTGGACACTAATACCTTATCAGATATATGGTTTGTAAATATTTTCTCTCATTCTGTGGGTTGCCTTTTCACTCTGTTGATGGTGTCCTTTGATGCACAAAAGTTCTTAATTTTGATGGAGTCCATTTTATTTATTTTTTCTTCTGTTGCCTGTGCTTTTGGTGTTATACCCAGGAAATCATGACCAAATTCAATGTCATGAAACTTCCCCTACCTTTTCTTCTAAGCATTTTATAGTTTTTCTTTTATGTTTAGATTTTTAAATCTATTTTGAGTTAGTTTTTGTATATGGTGTAAGGTATGGGTCCAATGTCATTCTTTTGCATGTGTATATCCAATTTTCCCAATACCATTTGTTCAGAAGACTATCTTTTCTTCCATTTGAATTGCCTTGGCCTTTTTATCAAGTATTATTTGACTCTATATGCAAAGATTTATTTCTGGACTCTTTCTTCTATTCCACTGGTTTAAATATCTCTCTTTATACTAGAACAACACTGTTTTGATTGCTGAAGCTTTGTAGTAACTTTTGAAATCAGGGAATGTAAGGCCTCCAACTTTATTCTTTTTCAAGATTGTTTTGGCTATCCAGAATCTTTTGAGATTCATGTAGATTTTAGGATGGGTTTTCCTATTTATGCAAAAAAAATCATTGTCATTGTCATTTTTGATAGGGATTTCATTGAAACCATAGATGGCTTTGAGTACTACTGCTGTATTAACAATATTAAGTCTTCTAATCAATGAATGCAGGTTGCCTTTCTATTCATTTGTGTCTTTAATTTCTTTCAGCAACATTTGTACTTTCCAGCATACAAGTCTTTCACCTCCTTGGTTAAATTTATTCCTAAGTATTTTATTATTTTTGATGTTATTGTAAGTGAAATTGTTTTCTCTATTTCCTTTTTGGGTTATTTGTTGTTTAGTGTATAGAATCCACAACTGATTTTCTGTATTGATTTTTATCCAGCTCAGTAAAGTTTTACATATAAATGTACCTACATAATTAGCACATCAAGGTATAAAACTTGTCCATCACCCCAGAAAATTCTTTCATTCCTGTTTCCAGTCTATACTCCCCAACACTAGTATGGAGTCTATTAGCATACATTTGATTGGCAAGTTTGTGAACTTCATGTAATTGATTCCAACAATATGCACCCTATTGCTCAATTTTTTAATGAACCAAAGTTTATTAAATGCCTACATTTTGTTTATATGCCAAGTATTTGGTACCTACACAGAGCCCCTGCCTTCAAGGAACTAAAGATTTAGTAAGAGAAAGAAATTACCACCACTTGAAATAGTGGCAGTGTAGGTTAGATGCAGACTGACCTGAATGGACAACCTTGGGTCAATGACATGGCTACTATGGTTCTGGTACCCACTGGAGATGAGATGAGAAGGATGAAAGGGTTTGCTGGGTAAAGGGAAGAAAGTGTGCAAACACATGGACAATTCTGGGCTTGTCTGGGGAACTGGGGTGTCAGTTTTACTGGAGTGTAGTTGGATGACTTTCAGTCCAGAGGTGGACAAGCAGGGGTATGTTGTGTTCAGTATGTTTATGAGATGAATTTATAGTATCCTTGGATCAGCAATTTATTCTTCTTATTGCTTAAGAGATTTCATTGCATGAATATACCAAAATGTGTTTATCCATTCTCTTGTTAATGGACATTTGGGTTATTTCCATGTTTTGGCTTCTGTAAATAAAGCTAATATCAACATTCTTGTTAAAATCTTTGGTAAACATATGGACTCATTTCTCTTGGATATATACCTAAGAGTGGAATAACTAGGTCACATGGTAAGTGTATGTTCAACTTTGAAAGGAACTGCCATTTTTTTTCAAAGTGGTTGTGTGATTTTGGCATTGTAATTCTTTGTCATTTTTTACTTTCTGGTGTGTGTGGTGGTATCTCATGGTAGTTTTATTTTGTATGTTCCTGATTACAAATACCTTTACATATTCTTATTGGCCAGTCAGATATCTTCTTTGGGGGATGCCTCTTCAGGACCTCTGACTATTTTTTAAAATATTGTTTATGTTTTCTTCATTGGTTTTAGGAGTTCTTAATATTTTTCAGGATGAGAAAGAATTCTTTATATTTTCTGGCACAGTGTTCCAGACTTATTGTGTGCATTTCCTTTTCCACCTCTGGAAGGAGTGATGTTCATTTTAGGGGGATGGCTTTTTGAAACCAAAGTGTCTAGGCATTAGTTGTGCGCATTGCTATTGGGGTGTCATTGATTCCAGACTTTTTCAGAGTAAATGAGTTCATACCAATACCTCTAATTCCAATCAAAACCGTAGGTTTCATTCTTTCTTTCCTCCATTTCATCTTTTTACCCTCCACTCTAATTATGAACCCTGATTCCCTAAAGTATTAATATATTTTAATATATTTATTTATTGGTTCACTCCTACAATAAATCAGACCAGTTTTGGAATTTTCACACCCATAATAATATCAACAATAAATCTTTTAATTAAAGTTCAAAATTTCTATGCAGTTATTTTTGCCCTTACAGTATATCCACCGATTGTGTATAGTCAGAACACTTTGTACAAAATTTACTTTGTTTATCATCCATAGGGTTATCTATTTGATATACTTAGGTACACTTGTTTTTGATTGTATCCAATTTTAAGGTTTTTCCTCATCTTTTAAAATTTATGTATTTGAATATGTAAAACATCAATATAGTTTAAAAATCAACACTGTAGGGGAGCCCGGGTGGCTCAGTCGTTAAACGTCTGCCTTCGGCTCAAGTCATGATTCCAGAGTCCTGGCCCCGCATCGGGCTCCCTGCTCTGTGGGAAACCTGCTTCTCCCTCTCCCATTCCCCCTGCTTGTGTTCCCTCTCCCGCTGTCTCTCTCTGTCAAATAAATAAATAAACAAATAAATAAATAAATAAATAAATATTTTTAAAAAAGATTTTATTTATTTATCTGAGAGAGAGAGAGAGAGTGAGAGAGCACAAAAGGGGGTAGGGTCACAGGGAGAAGCAGACTCCCTGCTGAGCAGGGAGCCCAATGCGGGACTTGATCCCAGGACTCCAGGATCATGACCTGAGACGAAGGCAGTCGCTTAAACAACTGAGCCACCCAGGCGCCCAAATAAATAAATCTTTAAAAAAAAATCAACACTGTATAAAGAAGTCAGAGAGTTCTTTTACTTTAACCCTATGCCCACTTACTCCTTTTATGTAAACAATTTCATTTATTTCTGCCTTATTATTTCTTACATTTTGTAAGAATAAATACATAATTACATATTTTTTCTTTTTTTCACATTTCCCCTTTTCTTTCATGAAAAATCGTGTATTATATATACATTCTCTTTTCCACTTTTTTTACTTGACAATATATCCTAGAAAGTCTCTCCTTATCAGCTCATATTAGTTCATAGAAAACCTCATCTTTTCATTTAATTTTGAAATAATTATAAATTCACAGGTTTCAAAGAATTTATAGGAAAGACCTGTGTATCCGTCCCCCAGACTCCCCCAATATTAACTTCTTCTACAGCTGCAGTTCAATATCTATACCAAGAATTTTACATTGGTACAATCCACAGAGCTTATTCAGATTTCACCAGTTATACATGTACTCATTTGTGTTTGTGTGTTCAACTTTTTAATATTTTTTTTAAAGATTTTATTTATTTATTTATTCATGAGAGACAGAGAGAGAGGGAGAGAGGCAGAGGGAGAAGCAGGCTCCCAAGGAGCAGGAAGCCTTGATGTGGGACTCGATCCCAGGACCCTGAGATCATGACCTGAGCCGAAGGCAGACGCTTAACCATCTGAGCCACCCAGGCGCCCGAACTTTTTAATATTTTATCACATGTGTAGACTTGCATACCCACCACCATAATCAATACATTTAACTGTAATATCACCACAAGACTCCCTTGAGGATGTGGAGAAAAGCAAACCCTTGTGCACTGTTGGTGGGAATGTAAACTAGTACAGCCACTGTGGAAATAGTATGGAAGTTCGTCAAAAATTAAAAGTAGAACTACCATATGATCCAACAATTTCCCTTCTGGGTATATATCTGAAGGAAATTAAATAACTATCTTAAAGAGATATATGTACCCCCATGTCCATTGCAGCATGTTTCACAATAACCAAGATATGGAAACAGCCTAAGTGTCAGTCAGTGGATGAATGAACAAAGAAAATACACACACACACACACACACACACACACACACACACACACACACAAAGTGGAATATTATTCAGTCATAAAAAATAAAAAAATTTACCATTTGCAACAACATGGATGATGCTTGAAGGATTTGTTAACTGAAATAACTCAAACAGAAAAAGACAAACACTGTATGATTTCACTTATGTGTGGAATCTTTAAAAGCTGAACTCACAGAAACAGAGAGAAAATTGATAATTTCCAGAGGTGGGGAGATAGGGAGATGTTGGTCAAAGGGTACAACATTTAGCTATAAGATAGATAAGTTCTGAGGATCTAATGTATACCATGATGACTATAGTTAACAATATCGTATTATATACTTGAAAGTTGCTAAGAGAGGAAATCTTAAATGTTCTCAACACACACACACACACACACACACACACACACACACAGTAACTATGTGTGGTGATAGAGGTGTTAACTGACTCTGTGATAATCATTTTGCAATATATAAATATATAAAATGAAACTAAGACAAAATCAGAGAGGAGGCAAACCATAAGAGACTCAATCATAGGAAACTGAGGGTTGCTGGAGGGGAGGGGGGTTGGGGAGTGGGGTGGCTGAGTGATGGGCATTAAGGAGGGCACGTGATATAATGAACACTGGGTGTTATATACAACTGATAAATCACTAAACTCCACCTCTGAAACTAAGATATGCCATATGTTAATTGATTTAATTAAATTAAGAAAAAGAAACCTATAGTACAAAAAATCATGTTGTGAACTTTAAATAGACAGTGTTATATATAAATATGTCACCTATATCTCAAACTAGAAAGAAAAGACTCCCTCAAGTTACTCCTTTATAGTCACACCTCTTCCCTCCTTCGATATCCCTAACCCTTGAGAACCACTAATCTGTTTTTTGTCTCTATTACTCTATTTTGCAAATGTTACATAAATGGAATCATATAATATATATCCTTTTGATATTGGATTTTTTTCACTCAGAAAAATTTCCTTGATATTTATTCAAGTTGTCATGTGTATTAATAGCTTGTTCTTTGTTACTGCTGAGCAGTATTTTATGGAATAGTTGTGCTACAGTTTATATAACTATTCACCCATTGAAGGACATTTGGGTAGTTCCCAGTTTTAGCTATAATGAATGAAGCTGCTCTGAACATTTGTGGTCAAGTTCCTTCATCCTCATTCATTTTTGCAGCCACATAAACCTTCATTGTGTGGATTTCTTATGTATGGGCATGTAGACTATTTCCAATATTTTGATATCATAAACAATCCTGCAGTGAATAATTTTGTGCACATGCATTTTTATATTGTTTAAGGTATAACTTCAGAGTAAATTCCTAGAAGTAGGAATGTTGGATCAAAGGGTAAATGTGTGCTTAGCTTTTCAGCCATTTCAGTGGTGTGCTGAAGGTGTGCATACTGGCTTTCAAAAATCAATTGTTACATTTTCAAGAATTTTGTAAGCTAGATGTAAAACACAGCCATTAGTAAAAATTAAATAACATACACTTAACATATAAAAATAATATTTAAAATTTTATGAGAAGACCCAATAGTTGATTTTTTACTTTTGTTTCCCTTGCTTCAGGAGACATATCTAGAAAGAAGTGTCTATGGCTGATGTTAAAGAAGTCACGACATGTGTTCTCTTCTAGAATTTTTATAGTTTCAGGTCTCACATTTAGGTCTTTAATCCATTTTGAATTTATTTTTGTGCATGGTATAAGAAAGTGGTCCAGTTTTCTTCTTTTGCATGTTGCTGTCCAGTTTCCCCAGCACCACCTGTTGAAGAGATTGTCTTTTTCCCATTGGGTATTCTTTCCTGCTTTGTTGAAGATTAATTGACCATATAGTTATGGGTTCATTTCTGGGGTTTCTATTCTGTTCCTTTGATGTATGTGTCTATTTTTCTGACATTACCATACTATCTTGATCACTACAGCTTTGTAATATAACTTGAAGTCTGGAATTATGATATCTCCAACTTTACTTTTCATTTTCAAGGTTGCCTTGGCTATTTGGGTTTTTTGTGGTTCCATACAAAGTTTAGGTTTGTTTGTTCTAGTTCTGTGAAAAATGCTGTTGGTATTTGATAGGGATTGCATTTATTGTGTAGATTGCTTTGGGTAGCTTCTGCACAGCAAAGGAAATAACTGAGAAAACTAAAAGGCAACCTCCAGAATGGGAGAAGATATTTGCAAATGACATATCTGATAAAGGGTTGGTATCCAAAATATATAAAGAACTTGAAAAACTCAACACCCAAAAAACAAATAATCCAATTAAAAATGGGCAGAAGACATGAACAGTTTTCCAAAGCAGACATCCAGATGGCCAACAGACACATGAAAAGATGCTCAACATCACTCATCATCAGGGAAATACAAATCAAAAGTACAATGAGATATCACCTCACACCTGTCAGAATGGCTAAAATCAACAACACAAGAAACAACAGGTGCTGGTGAGGATGTGGAGAAAGGGGAACCCTCTTGTACTGCTGGTGGGAATGCAAGCTAGTGCAGCCACTCTGGAAAATAGTATGGAGGTTCCTCAAAAAGTTAAAAATAGAACTACCCTATGATCCAGCAATTGCACTACTATGTATTTACCCAAAGAATACAAAAATATTAATTTAAAGGATACATGCAACCCAATGTTTATAGTAACATTATCTATAATAGCCAAATTATGGAAACAGCCCAAATGTTGATTGACTGATGAATGGATAAAGAAGATGCGGTGTGTGTGTGTGTGTGTGTGTGTGTGTGTGTGTGTGTATACACACACACATATATGATGGAATATATAATTTATATATATATATAATTTAATATATAGAGAATGGAATATTACTCCGCCATAAAAATGAATGAAATTTTGCCATTTATGACGACATGGATGAAGCTAGAGAGTATTATGCTAAGTGAAATATGTCGGAGAGAAAGACAAATATCTTTGATGTCACTTATATGTGGAATTTAAGAAACAAAACAAACAAGCATAGGGAAAAAGAGAGAGAGAGAGGCAAACCAAGAAACAGACTCAACTATAGAGAATGAACTGATGGTTACCAGAGGGGAGGTGGGCAGCGAGTTGGGTGAACTAAGTTTTAGGGATTAAGGAGTGCACTTGTGATGAGCACCGGGTGTTACATGTAAATGTTGAATCACTAAATTTTACACCTGAAACTAGTATTACACTGTAGTTAACTACCTGTAATTTACATAAAAACATAAAAACCAATAATAATAATAATATCTACAATTAAGGTAATAAATAGTCTAAACTCACCACTTCCTAATTCTTTTTAACGACATTTTGCTATTATCTCTGTTCTCTCAGTGATTTATGTTATTTGTAGTTATATGGTACGAAAACAGTATAACCATGTGCTATTGTTCATCTCTTCCCAGTTTCTGTTCAGTGACTTCAGCTTGCTAATTTGAAGTTGGCCATGATGGGAATATTTTCACCAAGGAAATCAGTAAATGTTACACATCAGGGCTTTTTGGTTTTAGTTTTGGGTTTTTTTTCCCAGAAAACCAGCTGTGAAACATTTACCAGCACACCATTGTGCATTTTGAAATTCCCCTTGAAAGAGTTATATCATTCTGCACTCTTACCAGTAATATATGAGAGTGCCTGTTTCCCCATAGCCTCACCAACAGTGTATTGTCAAATGTTTGAAATTTTTCAAACTGATGGATGAGAAATTGTTTATCAGTGCAGTTTTGGTTTACAGTTCTCTTATTACAGGTAAAGTTGAACATCTTTTTTATATATCTAAAGGAAAATTGTATATATATTTTTGTGAACTGTTTGTCTTTTGCCCATATTTCCTGCACAGTTTTGATCTTTATTTTCCTTCTATTTTGAAGACTACATATCTATATATTAGGGATATTAGCCTTTTTGTGGTACAAAAATGTTGCAAATAACATTGTTTTTTATAGTTTGTTATTTGACTTTTTGCTTTGCTTAGGATTATTATTTTTTTTTTTTTTTGCCATGCAGAAATTTTTATGTGTGTGTGCACACGCAGGTGCGTGTGCATAATGCCTGGCAAATAATAACTGTCTGTGTTTGCTATCATCATCATTATCAGCATCAGGATCAACTAGGAATTTCCTCACTTACCAATGCCCAAATTTACAATCCTACCTTTGTCTGCATTCATACTCTTCCCCTTTTCAACAGTTTCCAGAGGAGAATACATCCCTCATTGTATCAAAGGCAAATCATTCCATCTGTTCTTTATTTTTTTATATTATTGGGGTTTTCTATTATTAAAGTATAGATGACAACCACTGTTATATTACTTTCAGGTGTACAACATAGTGATTCAATAATTTTATATATTACTCAATGCTTACCACAATAAGTGTAGTCACCATCTGTCACCGTACATTTTATTATAATATTATTGACTATACTCCTCATGCTGTACTTTTCTTCTACATGACTTTACTTACTTATTTATTTTTATTTAAATTTATTTATTTTTGAATTCTAGTAGAGGTAACAACATACAGTGTTATATTTTCTCCACATCCTTGCCAACACCTGCTATGGATTATATTTTTGATACTAGCCATTCTGACAGGTGTGAGGTGATATCTCATTGTGGTTTTGATTTGCACTTCCCTAATGATTAGTGATGTTGAGCATCTTTTCATGTGTCTGTTGGCCATCTGGATGTCTCCTTTGGAAAAATATCTATTCAGGTCCTCTGCCTACTTTTTGATCAGATCAACTGATTTTTGTGTATAAGTTGTGTAAGTTCTTTAGATGTATTGGGCATTAAACCCTTCTTGAATACATCATTTGTATATATCTTCTACCACTCATTAGGTTGCCTTTTTGTTTTGTTGATAGTTTCCTTTGCTGTGCAAATGCTTTTTTTTAGTAGTTTAATTTTGCTTTTGTTTTTCTTGCTGAGGAAATATATCCATAAATATGGTTCTATGGGTGATGCCCAAGAGATTACTCCCTATGTTTTCTTCTAAGAATTTTATAGTTTTAGGTCTCACATTTAGGTCTTTAATCCATTTTTTGTTTATTTCTATGTATGGTGTAAGAAAGTGCTCCAGTTTAATTCTTTTGCATGTAGCTATCCAGTTTTCCCAACACCATTTATTGAAAATACTGTCTTTTCCCCATTGTATATTCTTGCCTCCTTTGTCATAGAGTATTTGACCATAGAGGTGTGGGTTTATTTGTGGGCTCTCTATTCTTTGCCATTGTTTTATGTGTCTATTTTTTTGCCAAAAGCATACCATTTTGATTACTATAGCTTTGTAGATATCTTGAATTCTGGGATTGAGATACCTCCAGCTTTGTTCTTTGTCAAGATTGCTTTGGCTATTCAGGGTCTTTTATGTTTTCATATAAATTTTAGGATTATTTGTTCTAGCTCTGTGAAAAATGCTTTTGAAATTTTAATAGGAATTGCATTGAATCTGTAGATTGCTTTGGGTAGTATGGGAATGTTAGTAATATTAATTCTTCCAGTTTATGAGCATGGAATATCTTTCCATTTGTTTGTGTCATTTTAAATTTCTTTCAACAATATCTTATAGTTTTCAGAGTATAGGTCTTTTACCTCTTCAATTAAATTTATTCCTAGGTATTTTATTCTTTTTGATGCAATTGTAAATGGGATCATTTTCTTAATTTCTCTCTCTGCTAATCTGTTATTCATGTATAGAAATGCAATAGATACCTGCATATTTTTTTATCCTGCAACTTTACTGAATTCATTTATTAGTTCTAATACTTTTTTTGGTGGAGACTTTAGAATTTTTTTAAATATAGTATTAAGTCATCTGCCAATAGTGACAGTTTTACTTCTCCCTTAGCAATTTGGATGTCTATTATTTATTTTTCTTATCTGATTGCTGCAGCTAGGGCTTCTAGTACTATGTTGAGAATGCTAGAAGTGGTGAGAGTGGACATCCTTATCTTGTTCCAGATCTTAGAGGTGAAACTCTTGGTTTTCCAGTTTGAGTATGATGTTAACTGTGGATTTTTCATATATATTCTTTATTATGTTGATGTATGTTCCCTCTACACCTACTTTGTTGAGAGTTTTTATCATGAATGGATTTTGTACTTTGTCAAATGGTTTTTCTGCCTCTGTTGAAATGATCATATGGTTTTTATCCTTTCTCTTGTTGATGTGATGTATCACATTGATTGATTATTGAACCACCCTTACATCCTGGGAATAAATCCCACTTGATTGTGACAAATGATTTTTTAATGTATTGTTGGATTTGGTTTGTTAATATTTTGTTGAGGACTTTTGCATCTATGTTTATCAGAGATATTGGCCTGTAGTTGTCTTTTTTTGTAGTGTCTTTACATGGTTTTTGTACCAGAGTAATGCAGGCCTCATAAAATGAATTTGGAAGTTTTCCTTCCTCTTCTATTTTTTGGTATAGTTTGAGAATAAGAGGTATTAACTCTTCTTTAAGTGGTTGGTAGACTTTGCCTGTGAAGCCATCTGGCCCTGGACTTTTGTCTTTTGGGAGATTTTGATTACTGATTTAATTTCCTTGCTGGTTATCAATCTGTTCAAATTTTCTATTTCTTTCTGAATCAGTTTGGGACATTGTATATTTCTAGAAATATATCCATTTCTTATAAGTTGTCTAATTTGTTAGCATATAATTTTTCATAATATTGTCTTGTAATTCTTTGCATTCTGTGGCTCCAATTGTTATTTCTCCTCCTTTGTTTCTAATTTTATTTATTTGAGTCTTCTCTTATTCTTCATAAGTCTGTCCAAATGTTTATCAATTTTATCTTTTCAAGGAACCAGCTCTTGGTTTCATTTATCTTTTCTATTTTTCCTTTAGTCTCTATTTTATTTATTTCTGCTCTAATCTTTATTATTTCCTTCCCTTTACTAGTTTTGAGCCTTGTTTGTTCTTCTTTTTCCATCTTCGTTAGGTGTAAGCTTAACTTACTTGTTTGAAAGTTTTCTTGTTTCTTGAGGTAGGCCTATATTGCTATAAACTTCCATCTTAGAATTGCTTTTGCTCTGTCAAAAAGATTTTGGACCATTGCGTTTTTATTTTTATTTGTGTCTATGTATTTTTGATTTTACTCTTTGGTTTCTTGGTTGACCAATTTGTTGTTTAGTAGCATGTTGTTTAGCTTCTATGTGTTTATGTTCTTTCCAGATTTTTTCTTTTTTTAAAAAAAGATTTTTATTTATTCATTTGAGAGAGAGAGAGAGACCATAAGTCGGGGGGTGGGGTGGAGGGGCTGAGGGAGAAGCAGACTCCCCGCAGAGCAGGGACCCCGATGCAAGGCTCAATCCCCGGATCCTGGGATCATGATCTGAGCCGAATGCAGAAGCTTAACTGACTGAGCCACTCAGGTGTGCCTTTCCAGATTTTTTTCTTGTAATTGATTTCTAGTTTTATATTTTTGTGGTCAGAAAAGAAGCTTAGTGTGATTTTAATCTTTTTAAATTCATTGAGACTTGTTTTGTGGTATAACACATGATCTATCCTTGAGAATGTTCCATGTGCCCTTGAAAAGACTGTGTATTCTGTTGTTTTTGGATAGAGTGCTCTGTATATATCTTTTAGATCCATCTGGTCTAATGTGCTGTTCAAAGCCACTGTTTATTTGTTGATTTTCTATCTGGATTATGTATCCATTGGTGTAAGTGGGGTGTTAAAGTCCTCCATATTATTGAATTAATGTCAATTTCTCCCTTTATGTGTGTTAATAGTTGCCTTATGTATTTAGGTGCTCCTATGTTGGGTGCATATGTATTTACAGTTGTTATATATTCTTATTGAATTGATCTCTTTATCATTATATCTTTCCCTTCTTTCTCTTTCGTTACAGTCTTTGTTAAAGTCTATTTGTCTGATATAATAATTGCTACCCCAGCTTTTCTTTTGTTACCATTTGCATGGTGTATATTTTTCCATTTCTTCACTTTCAGTCTGTATACATCTTTAAGTCTGAAGTTAATCTCTTATAGGCAGCATATAGATGAGTCTTGCTCTTTTATCCATTTAGTCACCTTGTGTTTTGATTGGAACATTTAGTCTATTTATATTTAAAGTAATTATTGATAATTATGTAATTATTGTCATTTGTTAATTGTTTTCTATTTGTTTTTTGTCGTTCTTCTCTGCTCCTTTCTTCTCTTGCTGTCTTCCTTTTGGTTTGATGGCTTTCTCTAGTGTTATGCTTGGATTTCTTTCTCTTTATTCTTTGTGTATCTATTATATGTTTTTGATTTTTGGTTGCCACTGGTTCTTATATAACATCTTATGTGTGTAGCAGTCTATATGAAATTGATGGTAGCTTAAATTTGAACACATTCTAAAAGCACTAAATTTTTACCCCTTCCATGTTTTATGTATAAGATGCCATATTTTACATAGTTTTGTTTAGCCCTTGACTAACTTTTGTGGATGTAATTGACTTTACTACCTTTATGTTTTAACCTCCATACTGGCTTTATGTGATTAATCTACTACCTTTACTATATGTTTGCTTTTACCTGTAAAAACTTTAACTTTCATAACTTTCTTAGTTTTAGCTGTGGCCTTTTATTTCTATTCAAAACTTCCCTTTAACATTTCTTGTAAGGCCAATTTAATGGTGATGATTGCCTTTAACTTTTGTTTGTCTGAGAAACTCTTTATCCCTCCCTCTATGCTGAATGATAACCTTGTCAGGTAGAGTATTCTTTTTTTTTTTTTTTAATTTTTTTTTAAAGATTTTATTTATTTATTTGAGAGAGAGAGAATGAGAGACAGAGAGCACGAGAGGGAAGAGGGTCAGAGGGAGAAGCAGACCCCCCGCTGAGCAGGGAGCCCGACGTGGGACTCGATCCCAGGACTCCAGGATCATGACCTGAGCCGAAGGCAGTTGCTTAACCAACTGAGCCACCCAGGCGCCCATGGTAGAGTATTCTTGGGGATAGGTTTTCTCCTTTCAGCACTTTGAATACATCATGCCACTCCTTTCTGGTCTCAAAGTTTCTGCTGCAAATCAGCCTATAGCCTTATGGGGTTTCCCTTCCCCTGTAACACAATCCCCCTTGGTCACCAGAACCAGTCACTCCAGGGGTGTCCCCAGTGTTGGCTGCATGCACTCTAATGTTGTAGCTGAGTTGCAACTGCCTTTAGCCCAGTTTTCTGAAGAGATTCACTTTGTCTGCTGTGGGTGCACAGATCAGGCTTTGGTCCTTGCATTGTTGAGAGGCCTATATGTAGTTATTGCAGGCCTGTTGGTGAATGGGTCCAGCAATCAGCCTAGATGCCTGCAATTAGCCTCTCTGCCACAGCTCTCTGCCACAGTGCACTAAAGTTTAGGGCCCATTCCCTATGTGGCTGATAGGCTCTTGTTGGTGAGTGGGGCCAGCAGTGAGACTAGCTGTCTGCAATTAACCTTTCTGCAGGTGCACTGAAGTGCACAGCTTGCTCCTTGCACAACCATTTAAGAGGCCAGGATGCTGAAACTATGGCTATGTTGATGTGTGGGGTTATCTCCCTTCTCCCCAGGGCAGGAGTCACTTTGGAGTGCTGCCAGTTCTTGAAGAGGCTGCCTGCAGGACATGGTGGGGCAGGAGCTGCTTTGGAGGGATGCTTGCTGAGGCAGGTGGGTTGAATGGAGCGAGTCTACAGCAGAATGCCAGGTGGTGCATGCAGTGCTAACAAGATAGAGAGTGTTAGCACTGGCTCCTGCAAGCATCCAGCTATGTAGGGGAAAGGGAAGAGAAATGATGTCCACAAGCACTTCCATTCCCAGAGAAATTTCCTGAAGATCCCTGGCTCTCCAGCACATATTCTAAGATTAGTCAACAAATATCCTTCAAAACAAATTTTCAAACTACTGCTTCCATGCTGTGTCTCAGGCCACGTTATTTATTATGCGAGTTCTTTAAGGGTAGGGACTCAGTTTCCTATCACCCTCTGGCTTTCCTGGCATTAAGCTCACTGATTTTTAAAACTACTGAAGTTAAACCTCACTGATATCAAAGCCAGATATTATGAGGACTTGTCTTCCCAGTGTAGGTCCTCAGTGCTGGGGGTGGGTGGTGTGGGGTCTGATCCTTTCACTTCTCCATGCTTGTGGTGTCCCTTCTGCTTGTGGTTAGTCCCATCAGGGGTTTAGGTCCCAACCATATCTCCATCTCTCCTACCCTTTTTGATTTGGCCTCCTCTCTATGATAAACTGCAGAAGTTCTATTCTGACAGTCCTCAGGTCATTTTCAGAATTAGTTTTGTAAATGTAGCTATTATCTTGGTGTGTCCACGGGACAAGTTTAGCTCAGGATCCTCTTGTTCTACCATCTTGCCCAATTCTTAGCCTTCATTTTGGATATAGAATTCTATGTTGATATTTTTCAGCACTTTTAATATAACATTCTAACCTTCATTGTTATGAATCCTACAGTGATCATATTAATGCTCTCCTATATGTTATTAGTAATTTTTTTCTGTTGCTCTCACGACTTTGCCTTTGTTTTTGACTTTTACTTGTTTGCTTATGATATACCTAGGTATGGATTCCTTTGTGTTTATCTTACTTGGAACTTGTTGAACTTCTCTGATATATAGATTATATATTAAATATAGTCACCATGCTGTATATTCCTTCCCCAGGACTTATTTATTTTACAATTGAAAGTTTGTACTTTTCGATCACTTTCATCCATTTTGCCCACCCTCTACCCCTACCTCTGGCAACCACCAATCTGTTCTCTATATCTGTGAATTTGTTTTGTTTGTTTGTTTTAGATTCCACATATATGTGAGATCATATGGCTGAATAATATTCCATTGTATATGTTTATACCACAATTTTTAATCCATTCATTTAATCCATTCATCCATCTATGGACACTTAAGTTGTTTTTGCGTCTTGGCTATTATAAATAATGCTGCAGTGAACATGGGAGTGCAGATATCCTTTGGATAATGAATATGGGAGTGCAGATATCCTTTGGATATGGGAGTGCAGATACCCAGAAATTGAATTGCTAGATCATATGGTAGTTCTATTTTTAATTTTTTTAAAGCCTTCATACCATTTTTCCATAGTGGCTGTACCAATTTACATTTCCACTAAAGTGCATAAAGGTCTTTTTCTCCACATCTTTGCCAACACTTGTTATTTTTTATCTTTTTGATAATAGCCATTCTAAAAGGTATGAGGTAATATTTCATTGTGGTTTTGATGTACATTTCCCTGATGATTGGTGATATTGTAGCTGAGTTGCAACTGCCTTTAGCCCAGTTTTCATGTAGAGGACAGTTTTATTGACTGATTTTTAAACTATGTATAAATCATGCTTTCATGTTTCTTTACATGTTTTGTAAATTTTAGTTGAGCATTTTAGTTAACATAGTATAGCAGCTCTGGATTTTGATCTCCCTACCACCACTGTGACTTATTGTAGTTGCTATTTTCTCTGTTTTTTTTTCTTTGTTTGGTGAATTGCCTAAACTAATTCTATGAAATCTGTTTTGCCCACAGTTTGTAGCCTATGAAATCACTGTCAAGTTTTTCTTCCTTGTTCTTACTTTAAGCCTGTATTCATAGAAGTTGCTCCTGGGTCACATAGTTTAGTTGTTAGCCAATGATTTGTCATAGGTTTTACTTAAGCCCCTCAAACCAATAAGCCTTTGCTGATGGACCTATGTGTGTGTAGGGAAGCACATTCAAAGTCTAAACTATGTAGATTTTACTTTTCTCTGGGCCCTTTTGCATCTTATCAGAATTTACTCTTGATAGGCATGTACATGTTTGCAGCCTCAGTATTGGCTAGAAGTGTGTATCTAGCTTGGGCTATCATTCAGGGGTATGTATGTCCCAACCATGACTGCAGCCTTGAGTTCATAGAGCTATTGGTCCTTCTCACTCACCTGCCTCCAAGATTATCAGTTCCACTGACATCACTGCTGGGCATGAGTTTTTCCAATGCTCACCTTTCCAAACCCCACTGATAGTAGCAGAGAAATTGCCAGTTCTCATGGCCTTCTGCCCCCTGACGGAATCTCTGCCTTGGTTAGATGGGGCAGGGGAGGGAAGAGGCAGTAAGGTGGGGAGAAGCCCCACCAGAGATCCCCACTTTTCTTACCCAAACTTCATCAGCTTTTCACAAATAACTTATACTCAGATTATTGCATGACTTTAGCCATTTTCCAGATTGTTTAAATGGTTATTTTTTTGTCAATTTGCCCATCATTATAGTTGCATTTTGGAGAATTTGCCAACTACCTTATTCATCTGTAGCCAGAACTTGCATCTTCTGTATTGCCTCTCTGCTTATTAGGTGGCTAAACACTTACGTAGGAGATAGACTATCACAAACATGGAATTAACTAAAGAAATAAACAAAGCATCCCATGAGTCCCAATGAATAAATGGGTGTATAGCACCTTACTTTTCACAGAATATTTGTTGAATACAATTTGAAAGCTCTAGTTAATGTAGTATTTTAAATTCACTCCTTCATTTGTTCAACAAGTAGTTTCTTGAGAATCTCATATGTGCCATTTTTTGGTGGTGGTGGGGGAATCTCTGAGATTGTTCTTTATTTTTTCCAAAATAATTTATTATGGTGAAATAAACATAACATAAAATTTATCATCTTAATCATTTTAAGTGTACACTTCAGTGGCATTCAGTACATTCACGTTGTTGTGCAGCCATCACTACCAACCATCTCCAGAATTTCTTCATCTTCCCAAACTGACATTCTCTATCCATTAAACACTAACTGTCCATCCTTCCTCCCCCCAGCCCCTAGCAACCACCATCCTACTTTCTGTTTTTATGAATTTGACTGTTCTAGGGACCTCATAGAAGTAGAATTAATATGTGCCACTTTTTTAATCTAGTGTTCCAAGTCACATAATTCACATATCCTAAGGGAATTTAATATTTAGTTAGGAAAACAGACATGCAAATAAACAAAAACAATACAATAAGATAAATGAAATGGAGAGAGGGAGGAGGTAAAATAAGAAAGATAATTCTAGGAGTTCCTGCTACTTCAAGGAACCCTATGGCGAATTTTTATAAAGTTAATAATATTCACTAACTACTGATTAATATATATACAGGAGAAGTACAGAATTGGGTGGGTGCAACAGGAAGGAGGAATTTGCATGAATTGTGTTGTATCTGCAAGAATGTCCTGAAAACTGTGCACTTGGAGCCTGACCTTTAAAGGAGAAACTTGAGTTATGGCAAAAAAAAAAAAAAAAAAAAGAGGGAAAACATACCTCATGAGTAATTAAATTCATCTTTATCAGAGATCTAGTTATCTCTAGGTATAAACTACATTTCTATAGATCTATGAGATTTTCAAATGATTTGGAGTCTAATACCCAATATAATGAGTGGAATTATATTCTCTCCACTTCTATTTTCTGAAATATATTATAGTTGATTATTGTCAGTGAAGTTGAGCATATGTTCCTAAAATGGCTCTAAATGATTTTATATGTTTTCCGTTTTATTATTATCCATCTGATACTTTGAATGAGGCAGCATACGGCAGTTAATTTTCTTCTCCAGTCTCTTGTGCACAATATTAAAACAATTCAAAGCAATGCATATTTCATCTGTCTTATATGGATGAATTATACCTCTTGCATTCTGTACATGGAGACATAGAACAAGCCATGAGACAGATTTCAGCATAAATGTTATTTTGCTTGCTAGGAAGCATTTAGAGAACATATTTAAAATTATATGAGCTTTAGGTACAAATGAAATTCTGAAATGCTTCTTTAATTATGGCATATACAGTAAATCCAAACAAACAGATGAATAGCCTCTATGGTGCATTTCTAATACAAAGGGACTTGTTAGCTGTTTCAAATGACATTTAGGTATTTAATAAAGACATTCGGTACAATTACAGATTTTAAATATTGAGGCCATTTAAGGTCATCTAATAAACACCTCTATCTGTTATTGAAAAATCTTCTATAGCATTCTCTGATTCAGTTATCTATTACTGTCTAACCAACCCTCCCAAAATTTAGTTTTATTTTATTTATTTATTTTTTAATTTAATTTAATTTTATTATGTTATGTTAGTCTCCATATAGTACATCCAAAATTTAATTTTTATACAGCCATCATATACATATATGTATTTTTTTCTCATGATTCTGTAGGTCACCAATTTGGACAGAACTCAGCTAAGCAGGTTTTCCTGGTTTCACCTGGTTTTACTCATAAGACTGCAGTCATCTGGTGACTTTACCATCTAGCAATGGTCTAATATGGCCTCACTAATATGTCCAGTGGTTACTACCAACTGTTGGCTGCATCTCTCTCCATCTGGTCTCTCATTTTCAAAGTTAATGCAAACTCCAAATGGTGGGGATCATGTTTCAAGACAGGAGAAGTTTCAGTGGGTACATATTTTGTGAGTCTCTATTTCTGTCACGTTTGTTAATATCCCATTGCAAAAGCAAATCATATGACCAAGCCTAGTTGCAAGGGGTGGAGAAATAGACTCTATCTCTTGAAGGAAGGAGTAGGAAAATCATAGTGCTTGCAAGCAAAGATGTAACAATTTGTGGCTCTTAATGAATCTATCAAATTCTGTTATTGTGGCTGTATATCTTTTGCTTGATCATGTCTAATGGAAAGAAGTTTAGTACCTTCCAGAATAACCTCTTTCATTATAGTTCGGTTCTGACTCCCTATGGCTTCCATTCATTGGTGATGGTTTTTCATTTATGCATTACAGCTACTCAGCCAGCCAGCAAGTAAGCACACACCTAATATGCTAAGCACTAAATAGCATGGAACAATATAGTGAATAGAACAGATATGAATCTTGCTGTCAAGAAAATCATATTTACTGTGGAGAGACATACAGTAAACAAAAAAACAAAGAAATGTATTTAGAAAAATTTATATGTCCCTTGACTTAGTCAAGAGAACCATGAAATCATGTAACAGGAATATCTGGTCTAAGGGAGAGGATGTCAGGGAAAGTTTACTTGAAGAAGTGACGTAAGGATTAGACAGGTAAAGAGTGAGGGAAAACAGCATTTCAGGCAGAGTAATCAGCATTGGCAAAGGCCCTGAGGTGAAAAGAACTTTACTTGCTCCAAGCCAGTATAATTGGAACAAAATGGGAAGTGTTGTAAAGTACTTCTGGAAAACTAGACAGTGAGCAATTTGTTTAGGGCCTTATGAAGTTTTGTTATTTTATTTCTTAGAGTCATACAATCAAATTCCTTTTTTATGTGATAGCAGTTTAGGGTGGTGGTTAAGAGTTTAGACTATGAAGTTAGATTGTCTAGATAAGAATCCACACTATCATTTACTATGTGATCTTGGATCTGTTTCTTTATCTCTAAAATGCAGATTATAATAGCTACCTCATGAGTTGTTATGTGAATTAGGTAGAATAATTTATGTAAAGGGCTTAACACAATTTCCAACACATAGTAAATGGTAAATAAATGGTACTTATTATCACTTTTTGTCCCTTCACCATGTTGAATCATTATCCTCTAAATGTATTCTAAACATATGGATTTTATTTTTTTTAAGTTTTTATTCAAATTCCAGTTAGTTATGCAAGCTTGAGTTAATCGTCTGCTTTCAACTCAGGTCATGATCCCAGGGTCCTGGGATTGAGTCCTGGCATCTGGCTCCCTGCTCAATGGGGGGCTTGCTTCTCCCCCTCCCTCTGCTGTTCTCCCTGCTTGTACTCTCTCTCTCTCTCTCTGCCAAATAAATAAATTAATTAAATATTTTAAAAAACAAATTCCAGTAGGTTAACATATAGAGTAATATTAGTTTCAGTTGTAGAATATAGTGATTCAACACCTCCATACAACACCCGGTGCTCATCACAAGTGCATCTTTAATCCCTATCACCTATTTAACACATCCCCCTGCCCACCTCCCCTCTGGTAACCATCATTTTGTTCCCTATAGTTAAGAATCTGTTTCTTGGTTTGCCTCTTTCACTCTTCTTTTTCCCTTTGCTCATTTGTTTTGTTTCTTTTTTTTTTTTAAAGATTTTATTTATTTGACAGAGAGAGACACAGCGAGAGAGGGAACACAAGCAGGGGGAGTGGGAGAGGGAGAAGCAGACTCCCCGCCGAGCAGGGAGCCCGATGCGGGACTCGATCCCAGGACCCTAGGATCATGACCTGAGCCAAAGGCAGACGCTTAATGACTGAGCCACCCAGGCTCCCCTGTTTTGTTTCTTAAATTCCACATATGAGTGAAATCATATGGTACTGTCTTTCTCTGACTTACTTATTTCACTTAGGATAATATTCTCTGGCTCCATCCATTAAACTGGGCTTCCTCTTTTGACTGTCCATAAGTATTTTGGGATAGAAAGATCAACCAAAAATTTAACCAGAGTCCTTCATCTGTGGGAGAGAATAAACTCAGTGCCTTGGATTTGTTTTTTTCTAGGATCATGCAGTCAGTACATTATCTTACAAACCTTGGAATGAAGTGTTTTATTATTTATTTCCTGACATGCATAGGTGTGTGTTGGTGTATTGTGTGTGTGTGTGTGTGTGTGTGTGTGTCTGTATGTCTAATTAGTCATAGTTCCCAAGTTAATAGCGATGACTGGAATCTCTTTCTCTGTAATATGGTGGTTAAGTTATTTCCCAATAACAAGGATTGAGTTTTTTTTTAAATGACCCAAGTCTGTTATACGTTATTATTCTTAAAACAAGTTTTTAGGGTTAACGGAAACCTTAACCCTCATCTTAGGTAACTCTTTTCCATCTCATTCCATTTTCATGATGTACCGAGAGATGTATTGCCAAGACTGTCCTTAAAGGAAAGACTTGGTTTATCTGTGGGGATGTTGTGAGCCAACAGCCTCCCATTGTCACCTGCTTCAGGTTTGTCACAGCAATAGAAAGCAGATTTTCCCAGGAGCATACCCTTCCTATCCAATGACTACAGCAGGAATATAGAGGCTCAACCATCTGAGTCCAATATGAGATGTACTGATGAGCCATATATACTCCAGAATTCCCTGTGGGGTTGGCCTGCATGGCAGTTTTTCTTGACCTGAATAATCCCATATCTTTCCCCTCCTTTCAGTAGGTGTTGATCCCTAATAAACACCCAGCATGACTTAATAAACTCTATTTCTGTATCTACTTCCAGAGAACCCAACCTGTAACATATCTTAACTCTTGCATCTCACATCTGCTTGTGGATCTGGACTTAGAATCCAGTCTCTTAATTCCAAATCTTAGGCTCTTCTTATTAAATTTTTCCATAGGTTCCATTTTCCATTTATTTAATTTTTTGTTGCTTTTCTACATATCCCCCCAAAATGTGGCCCCCTCCTAGGTTCCAAAGTCTTGAAGACTTGCCTGGTATATATATATATATATATATATATATATATATATATATATATATATTTTACTATGTTATGTTACTCACCATACAGTACTTCATTAGTTTTTGATGTAGTGTTCCATGATATATATTTCTATGTAAGGAATGATTTTTGGGCCTGAAAATGGCACTGCTACACAAACCAACAGTTCTTACATTGCAACTCAATTCCAGAAGATAAGATCTGAGAACTCTGAAATTGTCACTGATAAAGAGGGAGAAGCAGGAGAATAGGCAGCATTCAGGCAGATAATTCACTGGGGTCCACCTCCCTGAGTGTCCTCTACCTCAATTAGCTCAGCCATTATAAATTCCCTCATATCTCATGTTCTGTATTGTCATCTGGCTCTCCCTCAGTATAATCTTTTCTCAGTGCCACTTATTAAAAATGCTGACTTTCAAAGAGCTCTATAAATTTCTTTAAACATCCCCTGACTCAATAAAAAGGGATGGAATTGAATACTAAGGCTATATTCCATTGTCTATCTCCCAAGAGTGTTCAGATAAACTAGAAAATAAATCTTTCTGTCCCATCCAGGTCATTTCACTAGCTTTAATATTATTTACAGCCCTATCCATACAGTCTCTGTTCCTTACCTTGAAATCATCAGAATGTTTCCTTTCTTTTTGTTTCAAGCTCACAGGGTCCTTCAAACTGAAAATAGCTGATGCCTCTAACACCGATAATGGAAAAATATGCTCCCCTGGTTGCTTGTAGACCATTTCTAAAAATGGGATGTACTTTAGATATGCAGAGATGTTTTAAATACAGGGTGGGGTCCCAGGGCATATTAAGAGTGTCAGAGATTCTGAGAAATAGCGTTTACCAAAAAACAAAAAGTCTGGGATGTTATACCATAAAGAGTGGTTATCTCTACCTAGTGGGATTACAAATAATTTTTATTTGGCTTAACTGTATTCTATATATTAAACTTATATCACTTTTGTAATAAATTTTATGCTAAAAGAATAAAGCCACATCTGCATTCTAGAAAACCCTGATGCTGCACTTTCATATATACACACGTACACACACTCATATATATATAGTATTATTATGTTTTATCATTATAGGATTTTATATATAAATATATATATATATTTATATTACATACAATGTGTATATTTAAAACCGGCATTATTCAGTATGCTTTATAGAGACTGAAGTGAATCCAGGTAAAATTAAGTGACATGCTATCCACATTTTTATAGTGAATATTGCTAGAACAGGACTACAATTTTTTCTCCTGGCACCCAGTCTAATGTTTTTCCCACAACTCAATGCTAGTTTTAAAAAGAAGCAGACAAGTTGCCTTAAAGAGCATTTTTTTTCTCAAAATTTCAGGATTCCATTATGTCTCTGAATATGCTTATTATTAGGGATATTTTAACAGCATCACTTATGCAAATGGACTGGAGGAGAATCAATGCACTTTCCAAAAAAATATCAGTCAGAATCAATGCATTTTCAAAAAAAAAATTGGTACTCAATCTTCATAGATGACTTATTTTTTTTCTCCAAGATTTTACTTAAATTCAAATTAGTTAATATGTAGTGTAGTATTAGTTTCAGGAGTAGAATCTAGTGATTCATCACTTACATATAACACCCAGTGTTTGTCACAAGTGCCCTTCTTCATGCTCATCACCCTTTTAAAACAGTATGGAGGTTCCTCAAAAAGTTAAAAATAGAACTACCCTATGACCCAGCAATTGCACTACTAGGTATTTATCCAAAGGATGCCTTATATTTTTATGATGTAGGTAAAAGAGGCTTTTAGTCTCATACATTCAATTCTTGATAGGAGCAATTTTTTTATATTATTGAATTCTTTCTCTTTCACCTCTGGACATTTCTGTAAAACAATTCCCCACCCCCAACCACCTTCATATCCCTCAAAACAGCAGACCTGCAAAAACAATCTACTCAATAGCTAAAAAAATTATTCTTCCATTCACTTAAAAATGTTGGTAAGGCACATAAAGTAGAATGTTTAGTGAGTGTTAAATAAGCAAGAATTTAGCTCCATAAAGTGTGTGTAACTTTTGGGCTGCAAATAAAAATGTCCACAATGCAACACTGAGGTGATAAAAGTTATGAATTCTCTCTTCCTTAATTACCCAGCTTACACTCCATTAATATGCAGTGAAAAATATCATCTCTCCTAAGGTAAAGGATGGGAAAATGATAAATGAAAAGAATTTCTTTTAGAGATAAGATCTTTTTTTTTTTTTTTAACATATAATGTATTATTTGTTTCAGAGATACAGGTCTGTGATTCAACAGTCTTGCACAATTCACAGCACTCACCATAGCACATACCCTCCCCAATGTCTACCACCCAGCCACCCCATCCCTCCCACCCCCCACCACTCCAGCAACTTTGATTCCCTGTATTTACCTATCCTGCGATATCATTCTGAATGGCAAAAGTCAGTTTATGTGTGTTTTCCTTCATTGTACCATGAACTTATGAAGGGTAGTAAGTATATTCTACTTATTCTTTAATTCTGATGCTTAACACAGTGCCTAGATCATAGTAGGGATTCAATAAATATTTGTTAAGTGATATTCTTAAACCTATGACAAGCATTTCTTGGTGACAAATGCTACCTCCATTATCCCCAAGATTACACCTTGTGGTAGTGATAGTCTAATTGCTCATTGAACTCATTTCTTTTTCTTCCTTGACACATTGCTAGAATACACTCCACAGCCTTCCTTAACTTAAATGTGGCCTTTGACTGAATTTCTGGCCAGTGACATGTGAACGGAAATGATTTAAGTTACTTACAGGCTGGCATATAAATACTTCCCATGCAATTCTGTCCTCTCTCAATTCCCCCCATCTTCTGGTAAGATGTTGAATCCCAAAGTAACTTTGGAACTCATGTTGAAGGTGACAGAACCTGGGTCTCTGAATAAGTGAAAAATAAATTTCTATTGTGTTAAGACAAGATTTTTTGGTTTAACTGCTGCTACAGCTAATGTTACTCTGACTGGTAAATGTCTATAATACTTAATACTGATATGTTATGTAATTGTTCAATGTTTGAAAAATTTTTAGTGTTTATTCCAACCATCTGTTGGAATGCTGTTTAATTTAAAATTTGTTCTTTTTTAGTTTGAATAAATTGATAATTTTTAAAAAATACAAAAAATGTTGTTAAGTTTAAATTGGATGAAGTATTCTTTGTACTTTAATTGGTTTTATTTGCAATTTTATAGTATCATAATTTTTTGATATCTGGCAAATTGTTTTCTGAAAAATTCATAGTAAGAAAAAATAGCCTTCACTCCTTAAGAAGCAGTTTTAAAATTTCCTGGTAGACATTCCTAGACTGTCTGTGGCTGAGCTTAGTGAATAGGTGATTTTTAGCTATTGTGTGGAAAAGATCTCTCACTCAATCTGTGCTTACTTAAAAAAGAAATAAGCCATTGTGGGCTGGTTGAAAAGATAGGAATAAAGATAATTATAGGAAAACATTAGCCCGGAAGATTATGAATAAATGTTTTAAGAGCTTCTTTGTGATTAGTTGGCAGGGACCTTGAAGCAGAGAACCATCTATATCAGGCCATAGAAACTACCTCAATGGGGTCATGTCAGCAAGCAAACCAAGAGGAAACTCACTAGGACAAGTAACACTGGCAAAGGAAAAAGTAGCTAAAGGAAATTTTAACTCTACAGCTACTAATGACTTAGAGTGGGCTGAACCAATGTCTATGGCTTTTTAAAAGTTACATATTTTCCTAGTAGTATATAAAAGAAAGCTCCAATTTAGTCAAGATGATTAATAATCACTGTGTGTTCAAATAAAACTGGATAAAATTTATCTCTAGCATTCATATTTATTTTTAACTTACTCTAGGTAATTTAAATGTGGAGTTAAATGTGGAGTTTAGTTAACCAATATTTGTGCAATTATTTTAATAATTTGTTTTTCTAAACAAAACATTTCAAGTGTAAAAAATTCATTGTTTTTTGCTTTCTCAATCTCGCACACTTGTAGCAACCCCAAATATATGGTTTATATTACATAACCCAAAGTACCACTTGTCACTTGGGGCAAGACTTGGAAATCGTAGGCTTATTAGTGCCTAAGGGAAAATAAGCTAGCTCAACAGGACTGACCTTAGAAATTCAACTCCATAAGGCTTTATAAGTGTTTTTTTCAATTTTGAAAGGCTTTTATCTTCAACGCCGAGTGCCTCAACTGGGATCCTTAGTCTGAGGCCACAATCATCCTGAGTCCAAATTTCAAAGTTGATAAAATTTATCTGCTGTATCTTTTTATCTCCCCTCTTAATAACACATAACCTGGGGTTGCCCCACATACCAGGGCTCATTCACATTTATTTAACCTGTGCCCTATTGCCTCATGGCCCTGCCCTCCATCAGATGTCCTATTCCAAAGAAATCCTGAAACTCTTCCACAGGATAATTTGAACTGTATAATGTGTCTTTTCCTCAATAATATTTATGTTTTGGGGGGCATCTAATGTACAGCATGTTGATTACAGTTAATAATGCTGTATTATATACTTGAATGTTGCTAAGAGAGTAGATTTTTTTTTTTTTAAGATTTTATTTATTTTTTGACAGAGACAGCAAGAGAGGGAACACAAGCAGTGGGAGTGGGAGAGGGAGAAGCAGGCTTCCCGCCGAGCAGGGAGCCCTGGGACTCGATCCCAGGACCCTGGGATCATGACCTGAGCCGAAGGCAGACGCTTAATGACTGAGCCACCCAGGCACCCCGAGAGTAGATTTTAAATGTTCTCACCACAAAAAAGAAATGATTGTTACGTGATTTGATGTAGGTATTAGCTAATGCTATGGTGGTAATCAGTTTGCAATATATGTGTATCAAATCAACATGTTGTGTACTTTAAACTTACACAATGCTTTCTGTCAATTGTATCTCAGTAAAGCTGGAAAAAAAAGAGTATTTACATTTTAACCAAGGATTCTAGAAAAATAATGCCCTTTGAGGGCAAGGAAACTTTTTTTAAATTCCTTTGGCTGCTTTAAAAAATGTCTTATTGTTGCTGGTTTCAGCAATTTAATTATATGTCTTAGTGTAGTGTTCTCTGTGTTTATTCTATATAGGATTCACTGACCTTCTCAAATTTGTGTTTGATATCGTTAACCTAATTTGGAAAACTTTTAGCTAATATTTCTTCCCATAGTTTTTCTGCTCCTCCACTTAATGTACAATTATACATATATTAGATTGTGTGATATTGTTTCATATGTCACTGAGGATCTCTTTAATTTTTTTAGCATTTTTCCCCTCAATGTCCTTCAATTGTGGTAGTTTCTATGGCTTAATCTGTAAATTTATAGTTCTTTGCTTCTGCAATATTTAATTATCTATTAAGCCCATCCAGTCAATTTTTCATTTTTTCAGGTCTAATTGTATTTACTTCTTTTTTATGTTTTCCATTTTTATCTTCGTTATGTTTATCTTTTTCTCTAAATCTTCTGTCATATTCACAACAACTGTTTTAAAGTCTTTATATGATAATTCTATTGTCTCTATCATTTCTGGGTCTGTTTCTATTGGCTGATTTTTCCAAGTTAGGTATGACATTTAACTACTAAGGGTAGACCATTCTGCCTTCTCTAATCATTGTCTTAGACATTCAATGAGGTTTCTGCACTTTGGATGATCAGAGCTCAAGCATTTCATATCCCTCTGAATTCTGGGAATTGTTTTGCTTATGGTTCCCTGGTAGTTGTTCTTTGATTAGACTTTTAGTTTTACCCTGTGCATGTGCAGCTTAATATTATGACAAAGATTGAAGAGGACCCCATGCTGATTTGTAAGGTTATTTCTCTGACTAGTGCCATCTTCTTTAGCACTCTGTTTTGCAAATTCCAGTCACTTCCGCCTTCTCAAACTTCAATCTCTTATCTCCTCAACCCAGCAAGACTACCATGCTCTGCTTGGGTTCTTCTGCCCTGCTCTGCAGTTTAAAATTCTCCCAGGCAGAAAGCCAGGGTAACTGTCAGGGTCACTTGCTTATTTCCCTTCTCTGAGAGATCAAAGTCCCATGTTGCTTGCTGTCAAATATTTGAAAACAGTTACTCTGTCTCTTTTGTCCACTTTCCGAGTTGTTTATGGTAAGACAGTAAGTCCAGTACCAGTTATTCTTTCATGGTTAGAAGCAGAAGTCCCAAGGAGCCCTTTTGAAAGCTCTCAGTCATAATTCAGAGATGGCTTTCCTCTATGGATTAGCATGAAATCTGGTCCCTTGACAGTCCCATTTTGCTCAAAGGGTATTTCAGACAATAATAGTTCCTTATTAGTTAAAATATAGGTAAACTTTAAGTGTCTTGTAGCATTTTGTTTTTATACATCCCTTTCCCTGTCCACCCCAATCCACACCATGCTATGATGTTACATTGAAGCTTTAGCTTTGGAGAGAAGGTTTTGAGATTAAAGCTTTAAATGAAAGGTATATTCAGTTGTCTTCAGTGGGTAAGTAAACATCTATGAGTTGTTCTTTTGTCTAAAAGATATTGGGAGTTTCAGATGGAGAACAAGACCTTTTTCTCCTCTTTTAAAGAGCAAGCCCCATAACTTTGTGAACTTGAAATACAGGACTTATTTTATTCATCTCTCATTTGCATTATGTACCGTTAGTAGTCAGTGATCTGTAAAATCATTTGGACTTCAGAGGCCTTTGCAAAGAAGTGATCAAACAGGCCAAGATTATATTAGTCATTTAGTTTTTTCTTCTTTAAACCAGAGGCTTTATCCTGAGGCATTAACCAGAGGCATATAACCACCCCAATTTAGGATTGTGCCTTACATAAAAGAGCTAAATAAATTAATGACTATTGTGTTCACATTGTCATATTTTGTCATGCTAAAGGGGGACATTACCAGAAGTTTTGTGCATCTACTTGTGTCCTTGGCCTATCTGAAATTGTTTTGTTAGGCTTTTGCTGGCTACATCCTTGTGATGCCTTTTTAAAATAATGACTTATCCACCACTATTTAGTGTGTTTTTTCCCCCACAGGGCAGCTGAGAGCCAAGACATAAGACATTTATTCAAGGTCATCCAGCAATCGAGAAATGCAATTAGAACACAAAACTTTATTTCTTGAGACTTTAAGCCAAACTGCTCTTTTCTCTTGAAATTCTTGACAAAAATAACACAACCTGCCTCCAACACTATCATAGCATCCCTAATACCATCGTCCCACCCCCAATATCATCATCCCATCCAAGTTGCGTTTAAATTACTATATCTCCTTAAACCCCTCATTCCATTGTTTGCATAGTAATCTTTATTAATAAACACTATGGCACACAAAGAATTTTAATCTCAAATGTTGTTTAAATTTGAGGACATACATGTGACTGGCTTGGTAATTAGCATTTCCTAGAAAAGGTTCAATCTTTAGTTTTTATTTTGTTCACCACATTATAAATGTTTAGTGGAAGATGCACTCAGCTCTTTTATCAACATCAAAATAATATTTGAAATAATTAATTTGCTAACAAAATATTATGGAAACAAATACAGAAAATAAATTAGGTAATAACAATGAGACATGAAACAGCAAAAATCTCTCTTCATTTTAGAGAAATAGAAAAATATACAACAGAGTGGTTGGCTTCATATGACCTTTCTGCCATATTGCCACAAAACATAGGGATATATAAAATTTCCTTTTGATCTCTTACATGGGAATATATTTGTTTATTGTATGGTTGTTTGAAGTTGAAAGTCTTTTCTTAGCAGTTTAGAAAAACAAATCATATCATACTATGTGCTATGGCTTAGAGAAGATTTAGAGAGCCGTCCGGCAGATGTTCTAACTTGGAACCGTCTCTTAACAATCCTCATATTCCCCAACATTGCTGTTAGTGGTGAGCTGTCATATTTCCAAAGAGATGAGAGACCATTGCCCCAGAGCCTATTAAATGAAATAAAGAGAGACACTGGAATAATACAATGTAATCCTAGCCAGCAGCTTTCTTTTTTCCTGGAGATCCTAAAAGAAGTAATATTTTTTGACACAAATATTACATTCTGCCAGATCCCAAAAGAAATACCAGAAATCTACATATTTTTGAGTAAATACAAATGTTAGCAGCTATTTAGGAAACAGAAACTGTTTCTTGATACTTATGTCTCTGTTAATTCAAAAATTATGTCTTTTGAGTACCATTAATTTGGACAACAAATTATGCTGTTCCTTTGCACTTTTCATGCTATCCCCTTTTCCTGAAATAGAAGGGGACCAATACAAAGGGCTCCCTTCCTAATACCATCCTGGAGCACAACTCCAAATGTAAACAATTGCCTATTTTCATGTTATTGAAACTTACATAAGGTGTATCTCAATGCTGAATAAGAGTTTAGAAGAGTAGCTCTTCCCTCCAAACCTGCAATAAAAGATTCTAGTTGGCAATTGATATAGTTTTGAATAGTTCATGACACTGGAAAAAATATGTTATACTTTCATAGTAAATTGCTGTGCACTCTATAAAAATAGTGACTTGCAAATAATCTGCTCTGTCATTATTTATTTGTCTCAGAAGAAGAAAACATGCATAACACTGTCTTTGGGATATTTTATCTTTTATTTAATATGTTACTTATTAAAGGTTGCTCATTCAAACTGGTTAGGTAGTTCTGAATATTTAAGGATTCACACCCCAAATACTTCCATCACCTATACTAAGAGGGAGCATGGTATGGTAGTTAAGAATATAGACTCTGGGATCAAACTGCCTGGAGTCAAATCCCTGTTCCACCACTTACTGGTCCTGTGACCTTGGGCAAGTCTTGTCACGTCTTTTTCTTAAGTCTTTATTTAAATTCCAGTTAGTTAACATATAGTGTAATATTAGTTTCAAGTGTGCAATATAGTGATTCAACACTTCTATACAACACCTGGTGCTCATCACAAGTGCACTCCCTAATTCCCATCTCCTATTTAACCTATCCCCACCCACCTCCCTTCTGGTAACCATCAATTCTCTATAGTTAAGAGTCGCTTGTTTGTTTTGTTTCTAAAATTCCACATATGAGTGAAATCATATGATATTTGTTTTTCTTCTGTCTTATTTCACTTCACATTATACTCTCTAGCTTCATCCATGTCACTGCAAATGACAAGATTTTATTCTTTTTTATTACTGAATTATATTATATATATATACATTATATATATAACATACATATATGTACATACATATACATACATATATATACACATACGTATATATATATATATATATACACACACGAATACCTCTTTTTGTCTCAGTTTCTTTTACTGTAAAATAGGGATATAGTAGTGCATATCTTGCAGGGTTGTGGTAATGAGTGAACATATACAAATTTAGTATGCTTGGCCCATGATAAGCACTATTTAGGTATAAGCTTTAAATAAGAAATGTCTTACAGCAAAAAACACATATTTCACAATCTTCCTCTCTACTACCTTCATTTCAGAGTGTTGTCTATGTAAATCAGCTTCCAGATTAGCCAAAGGGAATGATTCCTTCCACTCACTCCACTCTCACTTTTTTGCCTTCTTTATTCTTTAAAACAAAGGCCAACTTGATTAAATAATTATTTTTCTGTTCTGGATGCTGTGCACATATTAACACTCCATGAAGATTTATTCATCTGAATAAAAAGAACAACCTCAATTTGGTTTCATAATTTCCCAGAAAGTGACTCAAGATTTGACTCAAACTTTATGCACTTTCAGAAATCTAAAGTAAAATTTTCCTTTCAAATCAAGTAGGAAGTAGTTAGCAGTATCTTGCAGAAATGTTTTAATCATGGTCTTCTTCTATGTACTGAACACATTTTACATGTGTAATGAGATTTGTGTATTAGTGACATCTGCTACTGCTTAATCAGCTCCTAAGAATAATAACAAATAATCACAGAAAATGGATTTAGGAAGTCTGTGTTTTAATTAAAGCTGTTTACCTCAAGTTTTGTTACATGTTTTCTTCATTCCCTGCGTGTAGGTTCCACTCTATCTCTTGGTACAGTTTTTAATCCCTGCCCAGAGCAGACATTTATCTTTATTTCACATTGCCTCTTCTAAGCCTAAATCCACTGATTGATTCAAAGAGTCTTCTAATTTTTACTTATAACCCAACTTATCTTTATGAGGTTGCTAGAGTTCAGAAGGAAAATATTTACCAGAATCATGGCCAGTTAATTCAGATGGCTAGAATGTACTAATGAGGTCAAGTCCAGGGGTTTGATTCTTATATGGGCCAGTTAGCTTTATTCTTTTCCACCAGAATAGCTCTGACACAGATGTGTACTCTTGACCAAAAAGGAGATATATTGAGAGGTTGTGGATTCTTCAGCAAAAAGCTATTTCCATTATTGAAAAAAAGAAAAAAAAAACCTCAGATACACACCTTGAAAAGTTCTGCAGCTAGTGGTTACAAATGAGGTCATATGAACTGTAATAATGCCAATATCACTGCCTTATAATTTCCAATTGCATATTTCAGGATTCCTTGATTCTCTCTGCCAGTGTCACCTAGTTATATAGGAAAGTCCCCAGAGGTGTCTCACCTGTGCTCATAAATGGTCCTTTCATATTCATCCACTTTAGGCTTTTTGTTGATGTCTGTTTTCCAAGAAGATACTTGAAAATGTCACTTTAATGTTGTCATTGCTGTTATGCCCTCTTGTGGGACCATGATTTTTTGTTTAGAGTAATCTGTTCTCATGTTCTCCAAAGTAGCGAACCTTGTGAGAAGCCAAAATAACACTTAGGGTCTTTTCAGGCCTCACTGTGTGAGATCCACTCTGAGTAAAATGGAAAGAATGTTATTCTGCCCCCAGTCTAGCACTTTCACCTGGGCACAGAAGCACTATCTCTTGTGTCACTATCTTTCCCTGTTGCTATTATAAAAATAGCTCCTTTGGCTTCTGTCTTAAGTCCTGCTCTCCATGGGGCTCAGACTCCAATTCTTGAGACTGAGTGGGGCACTAGACACCACCTTGGCCTCTCCATTTCCCTTTATTTCTTCAGTAACCTGTGCAAAACATGGACAAAATCTTTCCTCTTCCTTCAGCCCTGGAGCAGATAACTCCACTAGTTTACAATAATCATCCTGACTTGCCTAACTCTAGTAATGGGCATAATAAGACTTAAGCTGAGATCTCCACATGTTTAAAGAAGGAAGCTTCCTTAAGAATCTATATGAAGACTGTCGTTCTGAGCCAGGTCAGCTTAAAGTAAGATATACTCTATGGTAGAATTTCAAAGGAGCTGGGAAGATACTGATACCCACTTGTGGTCCATATATGCATCCCAGTCTTCCTTCAACTGTTGGATGGATACGTGCACTTTCATCCCAGAGATGTCTCCTTTCATTTAAGTTCTTTGGTCTTTACAAAAAGAGTTCCGGGAAAAGGCAACATGCCACACCCTTACAGTCATCTACAGCTGAGTGGGAATGAAAGAGAGCAAATTTTGATAGGAAAAGAGCAGGAGAGAGTCAAGCTCAGAGAGGAAAGATGGAGTATGGACTCCAGAGAGAAAAAAAGGTGAAAGTCAGCCTGTGTATATGAAGATAAACTTTACTGACTTCACAGGGCTTCTTGAAGACCATGCCTTTGATGAAGTACACTGCCTGTTAATTAAATCTATGACACTGTATTCTCCATTCTACTCTAGTAGGGATAGTTTTTCTTTTCTGAATGTCATTTTGATAACATATAAAAAAGAGGACTAACATTTTGTCCCTCTCATTTATGGACATTTTACCCATTGTTTCTTTTCCTTCTTCTTATCATCTTATATTGCAATCACAAAGCCAACAACAATGAAAGAAAGTAATGCAAAGATACCATCATAAACCTACCCTCCATGAAATCAAATAAGAGAAGCTGAAATAGAAAGGAGAAATAGAGTCCATAGGTGAGCTGCCTAGTCTTCACTAGCAGGTACTCCCTAGGTCCCAACATCTTTATTTCCTTTCAGGCTTGACCTAAGTAGGCTGCTTTCTATTTGTAAGGCTGATCTATGACATCATGGAAGTTAACTTATCATAATTCACTTTGAGCCACAGAACTCATTAACCCTAAACCAGGTCAGTCTTAGACCCTACAAAGAAATGTTATTCTCCAGAAAAATGCCAGTAGTGGAATGTCTTACCTATAAAATGACCCACAGCATGAACTCTTAGAATAGTTTTGGGGTATTACAGTACTCAGAGGGATGGCATACCTTCAATCCATATGCTTACTGAGATATGGTTGCTGTTAGTAAGATTGTGGCCCAAGTAAATTTTGCTCACAGCTCACCTTCAGAAGCCATTAAGATTTAGTTTCACCTTGGGAGTCAGATCTAAAGTGAAGAAGTGCTGGCAGAAATCTTCTTTGATCAATATTTGCTTTGAAATCCCTGGCCTAGAATTGGTAGGTGGGTAAGAACAGGAGTTACCCAAGCAGCCATACATGCTGAGGGGCATGAAGCCTCTTAATAAGTCACAGCTGGTAGTTACCAAATCCAAATGGACGTGAGATTCCCACCAGCACAGAGGAATCAATATTTATCAACAGGAAAAGTGATATTCATTACTGCCATTTGAAGGTCATGCATATAAAGCATATATGAGTAATGCTAGAGCTCAGAGCTATTTCCTCTCATAATTTAGTATTAGCTTCTGGTTCATTTTGCCCCTGCACAACAGCCTGGCTTTTTCCTGTGCTAATGTCTAATCTCCAATCCTCTCTTGACCTTTGCTATAATATATTACTTAAAAATAATAGTACTATGCAGAAATAAGCAGAAGGGAAGTTTTAGGGACAATGCAGGGTTTCACATTAGAAGAGGAAAAAGTTTCATACTAAATGGACAATACCCATTCAGGTGTAAAATCAACAGAAAATCTCAGGGTTAGAGTAGAAAACAGGCTGACTGTGAGTAGCGTTTTACTGCTTCTATGATTTACAAGTAGACATGGGCAATGGAGATGCCTGGAGGCACTTGGCTTAAAGCCCTCCTGCTCCCCACTTCTCATTATACATAGAGTTGCTCTCTCACTAACCTGACATATCTGCTTTGGTGTTGTACTAGTAAAAAGGAAGAAGTGGGATTTGAGATCCATGGTTACTCTATTAAGGTGATACCACTCAAAATCTTTTATGACCTGGGAAGAAAATTTAAAGAAGCAGAATTGTTTCTGAAAAAGAGCCACATAATATGGTACATCTTAGGGAACTTAATTACAAGCCTCATAGCCAGGCTGCCAGATAAGCAGGAGTTTATGCCTACACTAAAGAGAAATATTCAAGCGTTCTAGTCACTAAGAGGGCTCAGGTTAGCTTTCAGGATACTTTTCCTAGAATGAGGATCAGTAGACAATAGGAAGGCTTCCACACTCATATTGTGGCCTCCCTCATCCTGAAAGAGCTGAGATTCTTCTCTCATTGAAATGTTTTAGGTAGAATTCATTGATCCACTCGATGAATGTTAATTTAGTGTTTATTATGTTTCAGGCACTATTCTAGGTGTTGGGGATTAAAGAAAATAAAGAGCTTACTTTCATGGAGATAATATTCTAGTGGTAGAGGGAGCAAGACAAAAATAAGCAAATACACAAACAGATAAATATATATTTTGCCAGATGGTTGTAATTGCTAAGAAAAAAAATGAAGAAGGATAAGGTAAAAGAGAGTAAGAGTAATGGCTACAATTTTATTTATTTTATTTTTTTTTCCATTTTTTAAAAATTTTATTTTATTATGTTACGTTAATCACTATACATTATATCATTAGTTTTTGATGTAGTGTTCCATGATTCATTGTTTGCATATAACACCCAGTGATCCATTCAATACATGCCCTCTTTAATACCCATCACCAGGCTAACCCATCCCCTCAGCCCCCTCCCCTCTAGAACCTTCAGTTTGTTTCTCAGAGTCCATAGTCTCTCATGGTTCGTTTCCCCCTCTGATTCCCCCCTTCATTTTTCCCTTCCTACTATCTTCTTTTTTTTTTTTTTTTTTTTTAACATACAATGTATTATTTGTTTCAGAGGTACAGGTCTGTGATTCCTCAGTCTCATACAATTCACAGCACTCACCATAGCACATACCCGCCCCAGTGTCTATCACCCAGCCACCCCATGACTCCCAACCCCCACCACTCCAGCAAACCTTAGTTTGTTTCCTGAGATTAAGAATTCCTCACATCACTCCAGCAACCCTCAGATTCTTTCCTGAGATTAAGAATTCCTCATATCAGTGAGATCATATGATACATGTCTTTCTCTGATTGACTTATTTCGCTTAGCATAATACCCTCTAGTTCCATCCACGTCGTTGCCAATGGCAAGATTTCGTTGTTGTGTTTTGTTTTTTTTTTGATGGCTGTGGAATATTCCATTGTATATATATACCACATCTTCTTTATCAATTCATCTGTTGATGGACATCTTGGCTCTTTCCATAGTTTAGATATTGTGGACATTGCTGCAATAAACATTGGCGTGCACATACCTCTTCGGATCACTACATTTGTATCTTTGGGGTAAATAACCAGTAGTACAATTGCTGGGTTGTACGGTAGCTCTATTTTCAAATTTTTGAGGAACCACCATACTGTTTGCCAGAGTGGCTGAACCAGCTTGCATTCCCACCAACAGTGTAGGAGGGTTCCCCTTTCTCCGCACCCTTGCCAACATCTGTCGTTTCCTAACTTATTAATTTTCGCCATTCTGACTGGTGTGAGGTGGTCTCCTTGAGGTTTTGATTTAGATTTCCCTGATGCCGAGTGATGTTGAGCACTTTTTCATGTGTCTGTTGGCCATTTGGATGGCTTCTTTGCAGAAATGTCTGCTCATGTCTTCTGCCCATTTCTTGATTGGATCATTTGTTCTTTGGGTGTTGAGTTTGTTAAGTTCTTTATAGATTTTGGACACTAGCCTTTATCTGATATGTCATTTGCAAATATCTTCTCCCATTCTGTCAGTTGTCTTTTGGTTTTGTTGACTGTTTCTTTTGCTGTTCAAAAGATTTTATCTTAATGAAGCCCCAATAGTTCATTTTTGCCCTTGCTTCCCTTGCCTTTGGCGATGTTTCTAGGAAGAAGTTGCTGCGGCTGAGGTCGAAGAGGTTGCTACCTGTGTTCTCCTCTAGGACTTTGATGGACTCCTGTGTCACATTGAGGTCTTTCATCCATTTTGAGTCTACTTTTGTGTGTGGTGTAAGGAAATGGTTCAGTTTCATTCTTCTGCATGTGGCTGTCCAATTTGTTCCATTTCTTCGAAAAAAGTTGATGGTATTTTGATAGGGATTGCATTAAATGTATAGATTGCTCTACTTAGCATTGACATCTTCACAATATTTGTTCTTCCAATCCATGAGTATGGAACGTTTTTCCATTTCTTTGTGTCTTCCTCAATTTCTTTAATGAGTATTTTATAGTTTTCTGAGTACAGATCCTTTGCCTCTTTGGTTAGATTTATTCCTAGGTATCTTATGGTTTTGGGTGCAATTGTAAATGGGATCGACTCCTTATTTTCTTTCTTCTGTCTTGTTGTTGGTATATAGAAATGCAACTGATTTCTGTGCATTGATTTTATATCCTGCCACTTTACTGAATTCCTGTATGAGTTCTAGCAGTTTTGGGGTGGAGTCTTTGGGATTTTCCACATAAAGTATCATATCATCTGCAAAGAGTGAGAGTTTGACTTCTTTCTTGCCAATTCGGATGCCTTTTATTTCTCTTTGTTGTCTGATTGCTGTGGTTAGGACTTCTAGTACTGTGTTGAATAGCAGTGGTGATAGTGGATATCCCTGCCGTGTTCCTGACCTTAGGGGAAAAGCTCTCAGTTTTTCCCCATTGAGAATGATATTCGCTGTGGGTTTTTCATTGATGGCTTTTATGATATTGAGGTATGTACCCTCTGTCCCTACACTGTGAAGAGTTTTAATCAAGAAAGGATGCTGTACTTTGTCAAATGCTTTTTCTGCATCTATTGAGAGGATCATATGGTTCTTGTTCTTTCTTTTATTAATGTATTGTATCACATTGATTGATTTGCAGATGTTGAACCCAACTTGCAGCCCAGGAATAAATCCCACTTGGTCATGGTGAATAATCCTTTTAATGTACTGTTGGATCCTATTGGCTAGCATTTCGGTGAGAATTTTTGCATCCATGTTCATCAGGGATATTGGTCTGTAATTCTCCTTTTCTGATGGGGGTTTTTGTCTGGTTTTGGGATCAAGGTAATGCTGGCCTCATAAAATGAGTTTGAAAGTTTTCCTTCCATTTCTATTTTTGGAAACAGTTTCAGAAGAATAGGTATTAATTCTTCTTTAAATGTTTCGTAGAATTCCCCTGGGAAGCCATCTGGCCCTGGACTCTTTGTTGGGAGATTTTTGATGACTGCTTCAATTTCCTTAGTTTTTATAGGTCTGTTCAGATTTTCTCTTTCTTCCTGGTTCAGTTTTGGTAGTTGATACAACTCTAGGAATGCATCCATTTCTTCCAGGTTATCTAATTTGTTGGCATATAGTTGCTCATAATATGTTTTTATAATTGTATTTCTTTGGTGTTGGTTGTGATCTGTCCTCTTTCATTCATGATTTTATTTATTTTGGTCATTTCTCTTTTCTTTTTGATAAGTCTGGCCAGGGGTTTATCAATCTTCTTCTTTCAAAGAACTAGCTCCTAGTTTCATTGATTTGTTCTACTGTTCTTTTGGTTTCTATTTCATTGATTTCTGCTCTGATCTTTATTATTTCTCTTCTCCTGCTGGGTTTAGGCTTTATTTGCTGTTCTTTCTCCAGCTCCTTTAGGTGTAGGGTTAGGTTGTGTATTTGAGACCTTTCTTGTTTCTTGAGAAAGGCTTGCATTGCTATACACTTTCCTCTTAGGACCACCTTTGCTGCATCCCAAAGATTTTGAACAGTTGTGTTTTCATTTTCTTTGGTTTCCATGAATTTTTAAAATTCTCTTTAATTTCCTGGTTGACCCATTCATTCTTTAGTAGGATGCTCTTTAGCCTCCATGTATTTGAGTTCTTTCCAACTTTCCTCTTGTGATTGAGTTCTAGTTTCAAAGCATTGTGGTCCAAAAATATGCAGGGCATGATCCCAATCTTTTGGTACTGGTTGAGACCTGATTTGTGACCTAGGATGTGATCTATTCTGGAGAGTGTTCCATGGGCACTAGAGAAGAATGTGGATTCTCTTGCTTTGGGTTGGAATGATCTGAATATATCTGTGAAGTCCATTTGGTCCAGTGTGTCATTTAAAGTCTTTATTTCCTTGTTGATCTTTTGCTTAGATGATCTGTCCATTTCAGTGAGGGGGCTATTAAATTCCCCTACTATTATTGTATTGTTGTCAATGTGTTTCTTTGATTTTGTTATTAATTGGCTTATATAATTGGCTGCTCTCATGATAGGGCATAGACATTTACAATTGTTAGATCTTTTTGTTGGATAGACAATTTAAGTATGATATAGTGTCCTTCCTCATCTCTTATTATAGTCTTTGGTTTAAAATCTGATTTGTCTGATGTAAGGATTGCCAGCCCAGCTTTCTTTTGGTGTCCATTTGCATGGTAAATGGTTTTCCACCCCCTCACTTTCAATCTGGGGGTGTCTTTACATCTAAAATGAGTCTCTTGCAGACAGCATATTAATGGGTCTTGCTTTTTTATCCAATCTGATACTTTGTGTCTTTTGATTGGGGCATTTAGCCCATTTATATTCAGGGCAACTATTGAAAGATATGAATTTAGTGCCATTGTATTGCCTGTAAGGTGACTGTTACTGTATATTGTCTGTGTTCCTTTCAGGTCTATGTTACTTTTAGGTTCTCTCTTTGCTTAGAGGACCCCTGTCAATATTTCTTGTAGGGCTGGTTTGGCGTTTGCAAATTCTTTTAGTTTTTGTTTGTCCTGGGAGCTTTTTATCTCTCCTTCTATTTTTAATGACAGCCTAACTGGATATAGTATTCTTGGCTGCATATTTTTCTCATTTAGTGCTCTAAGTGTATCATGCCAGTCTTTTCTGGCCTGCCAGGTCTCTGTGGATAGTTCTGCTGCCAATCTAATGTTTCTACCATTGTAGATAACAGACCTCTTTTCCCACATTGCTTTCAGAATTTTCTCTTTTCTCTGAGACTTGTAAGTTTACTATTAGATGTCAGGGTGTTGATGTATTTTTATTGATTTTGAGGGGGGTTCTCTGTGCCTCCTGGATTTTGATGTCTGTTTCCTTCCCCAAATTAGGGAAGTTCTCTGCTATAATTTGCTCCAATATACCTTCTGCCCCTCTCTCTCTTTCTTCTTCTTCTAGGATCCTGATTATTCTAATATTGTTTCATCTTATGGTATCACTTATCTCTTGAATTCTCCCCTCATGATCCAGTATTTGTTTCTCTCTCTTTTTCTCAGCTTCTTTATTCTCCATCAATTGGTGTTCTATATCACTGTTTCTCTTTTCTGCCTCATTTATCCTAGCAGTTAGAGCCTCCATTTTTGATTGCACCTCATTAATAGCCTTTTTGATTTCAACTTGGTTAGATTTTAGTTCTTTTATTTCTCCAGAAAGGGATTCTCTAGTATCTTCTATGCTTTTTTCAAGCCCGGCTAGTGTCTTTATAATCGTCATTCTGAACTCTAGTTCTGACATCTTACTAATGTCAGTGTTGATTAGGTCCCTGGCAGTTGGTACTGCCTCTTGTTCTTTTTCTTGAGGTGAGTTTTTCCGTTTTGTCATTTTGTCCAGAGGAGAATAGATGAATGAGACAACAAAATGCTAACAAGGTAACCACGACCCCAGAAAAGTATACACTAAACAAATCAGAAGAGACAGGAAACCAGGGGTAAAAGAAAGGAAAAAAAAAAAAAGAATATGATCTGGCTGGTGCTTAGAACAGAGCCACACACCAGATTTTGGGTGTATTTTGGTCTGTTAGAAGAAACTGCCTCCCAAAATTTTAAATAAAAGATAACATATATATATAGAAATAAGGGTAAATATGATGAAGGGACAGAATCTGACTGTAAAGATGAAAATTTAAAAAGATTTTTAAAAAGGACTTGATCAGAAGTTTGTTGAAAAAAGAAAGAAAAAAAATTTAAAAAAAAAAAAAGAGAGAGAGAGATTATGTGATCAGGCAGGAGACCAGAGCAAAACCATACACTAGATTTAGGGTATATTTTGGTCTGTTAGAAGAAACTGTATCCAAAAATGTTAAAGAAAGAAAAACTTATATATATACAAAAAATAAGGTTAAATACAATGAAGGGGTAGAATATGACTGTAAAAATGAAAATTAAAAAAGATTTTAAGGGGTGCCTAGGTGGCTCAGTCATTAAGCATCTGCCTTCGGCTCAGATCATGATCCTGGGGTCCTGGGATAGAACCCCGCATCAGGCTCCCTGCTCAGTGAGAAGCCGGCTTCTCCCTCTCCCACTCCCCCTGCTTGTGTTCCCTCTCTCACTCTCTCTCTCTCTGTCAAATAAATAAATAAAGGAATAAATAAAAAAGAATAAAATAATAAAAATATTTTAATAAAGGAATTGGTAAGATAAGATATTGGTTGAAAAAAGGAAAGAAGAAACATTCAAAAAAATAGACAGACAAAAAATAAAGAAAATTTTAAAAATTAACTGTGAAAGATTAAAGAATCATGGTGAAAAGCCATGAATTCTATGTGCTGTATTCCCCTAGCGCTGGCGTTCTACTCTTCTCATTGATCGGTAAACTTGGTCTTGGCTGGCTGTTCTTGCAGATCTTCTGGGGGAGGGGCCTGTTGCAGTGGTTTTTAAATGTCTTTGCTGGAGGCGGAATTGCCCTGCCCTTGCCGGGGGCCGGGCTAAGTAATCTGCTAGCATTTGCTCTCTGTAGCTTCTGTTCCCTGCAAGCTTTCTGTACAGCTTTGGAGGACAAGCATGAAAATGGTGGCCTCCCAATCTCCACCCCGGAGGAGCCAAGCACTCGGGGCCCCACTCCTCAGCCTCCAGAGAAAAGTAGTCAATCACTCTTGTCTCCCTGGTCTCCGGTTGCACTCCATGCTCACCCGGCCTGTGACCGTGCATTTCTAATCTCTGGCACACGACCCTGTTTGGAGTCTCCAAACCCAGCAGATTCCTGTGGTGCGCTCCCGTGCCACTCCTCCAGGAGGAGGAAGGGGAGTCTCCCCGGATCTGCCACTGTTGGGTCCCTGCTGGAAGAGCAGTGGCCCCACTGTGCTGCGGATCATGGTTTATGGCAACCCCGAGCTGAGAGCCCGCTCCTTGGCTCCGTCTTTGCAGCTGGCTTCCCTGATCTGATACCTGGGAGCTCTGCCACACTCAGGCACCCCTGGTCTTTCTGTGACCCCAAGGGTCCTGAGACCACACTGTCCCAGTGAGGGTTCCAACCCCGCTTAGCCACTGGAGCGACGTCTCTCAGAGGAGCAGACTTCTAAAAGTTCCAGTTTTGTGCTCTGCTGCTCTATCACTTGCCTGTAGCTGGATGATGGAGGCTCCCCCTCCCCCCCGCGGTCTATCTTCCCATATATCACCTCAGATTCACTTCTCCACACTTCCTACCTTCCAGAAAGTGTTCACTTTTCTGTTCAGAGTTGCTGCTATTCTTTTCTTCGATCTCCTACTGATTTCGTAGGTGTTCAGAATGGTTTGATCCCTATCTAGTTGAATTCCTGGGACCAGACGAAATTTATGTCTCCTACTCCTCCACCATCTTGCTCCTCCTCCCTCCCTCAAGCCTATTTTATTTATTTTATTTTATTATTTTATTTTACTTTATTTTTTAGTGGCTACAATTTTAAATAGGGTAGTCAGGGAAGACCTCTCTGAGAAGGTAATATTTGATTTTTAACAATACACATTTATTGAATACCTATTATGTGCCATCCACATGAATTAACTCATTCCATCTTCACCAAAATCCTATGAGGCAGGATCATTATTATTCTTGTTTTATAAATAGGGAAATTGCGCCTGAGAAAAGTTAAATAACTTGCCCAGGGAAATAGGTAGTAAGAGTCAGAGCTGGGCTTTGAACTCAAGCAGTCTGACACCAAATTCGATGCTTGGAATCACTGTGATTCTTGGCATTTTAGATTCTGTGTAAAGGCAGAGGGATGTGCACACTTGTCTCATTAGCCCTGCAGGCACCAATGGGACTATAGAAAAAGTAGCAGAGCAAGGAAGGTACCTTGACAGAGAAAGTGCAGCAAGAGAAGGGAGAATAAGAGAACTAATATTCAAGTATTTTCTATATCTAAGCTATTTACTACATATAATCTCATTTAGTCCTTTCAACAAAACCATGAAGTAGTCACAAGCATATTTATTTTGCAGATGAGAAAATTGAGGTACAGCATGGCTAAGAAAATTGCCTAAGATCTCACGGCCACAAAGGATAAGATTATAAATGTGAATCAGTCTTTCACCAAGGTCCATGCTGTTTCTAATATACCATGCTGTATCCAGAGGGGAAAAAAAGTAGTACAAGGACATCCAGAGATAAATACATAGAGACAAAGTGAGAAAGAGGGAGAGACAGCAAAATAACAACTTAATAGGTTTGGAGAGCCAGGGGACTGACAGTGGCTTAAGAAACATTTAATGGCATCTTCATCCTCAACCTCTTCCACACCATTAGGTGGATTCCTGAGAGTTTCTATGATTTGGGGGTTTGAAGAATTGACATGTCTACTTTCTCACCAAGACCTGGTGTTCAGATGTGAAATAGCCCTTGAGCAGTGCATCGTCTTCTATAACTGCTACTGTCATTGAATCAGGTGCTCCAAGAAAACAAGGCAAGTAAACTTAGCAAAGACATGAAGGGAAATTTAAGACCCACTGAGTATTTGAGGGCTAGCTTGTAGTTGTTTGATAACTAATTTTTTTTTCTTCGGAAGCACATTTTAAAGCTGTCAGCTTTAATGAAATAACTTTAGATATGCCTTGCCTGCCAACCTTTCCCTTTCTAATAGTACAATAGTAATACTGTGGGAATGTCAGAATAATAGGCTGGTGGGCAGTGTTAGCAAGAAAGCCAAATGGAGCACTGCCTGTCTTGTGTCTTAGCCTTTGTGTAGTGTGAAAAAGCCAGGATGTGATCAGATCACTTGTAGGATGGGGCCAACTCACCCATTCATTATTCTGAACAAGCAACAAGGCTGCCTCTCATCCCATGCCTGCTTTGCCTTGTCTAGCCTTTCTCTTCCCTACCTTTCTCTTCCTACACACACTTAAGGCTTTGATTTTTGATGAGTATTAGACAAACAAAATAGCAAAGAGACTTGCCAGTTATATTTTTAACAGTGCCTTAGGTGGCTCCCCACAAAGGGAAGCTGAGAGAGGCCCAGCATGGGAGATTAGCTAGCTCCATCATTTGTATTCTTCAGGTAACTCTTCTAAGCCTCCATTTGTTTAGCTATAAAATGCTATTTCAGTGACTATTCCTTCCTCAAAACTTTCTAGGATATAGCATACATCTTTGAGAACTAGGTGTTTGTGTATTTGTTAGGGGTTGGGAAAATTGGCATTTTAAAATGAAAATATAGTCTTTTTTAGAATACACTCAGGGGACCAGAGAAATCATTGAAATTTACTTTTGGCTCTGTAGAGCCAGGGATGGACTTACTACCCATTCTCTGTTGAAAATGAAATTGGAACTGGAAGTTGCATATAAATAAATTATGAGTAAGGCTGATTTTGAGAAGATTATTGTAAGTACATAAGCTTTGAGGACCTAGAAACTGAAAAATTCTGTTCTGTTATATATATTACAGTTTTGCTATAAGGGACTAAGGTAGACTACTTCTATGACAGTGGCCCATCTGTAAAATGGATATTGGTGCAGTGCCATTTTGATCATAAATCTTCTAGGCCAACATCTTCCAGGAATTTTAATCTCAACTTATAAACAAAGTACAGAAGAATCAAGTTGACCATTAATGCACTGAGGTGGTATAATTGCAAATCTAAATATTGTTGTCTCTTTTCAACTTTCCGCTTTACATCTCCACCTTCAGCCCTGGCTGTCTATGCAATCAATATTAAAAAGCCTAGTTTCCTGTAAAAGTCTCTATTTGGCAAGTAATAGTTAATTGAAACATAGTTTTTGTTGTTTTGGACTGAATTGGTTCCAGGTTCCTTTCCAAAATACCACTGACCACCTGCTGTCAACAAGGGAAAGGAAATGGGGAAAAGAAATAAGGAGAAAGAAAGGTTGTGGGGTAGTCAGGAGAAGATGTAATTATGGAACATGTTCCACAAATTAAGCAATCTATGGAGAGTAATTTGGCTGGTGAAAATCTTTAGAGTGTCATGTCAGCTTCAGAATCTGAGATCTGCCATCCTAACTTGGCTTGTAGTGATTCACATGGGAATAGTGGGAGGGGGAGCCAGTATGGATGGAGGCCAGACAAAAGGAAAACAAAACAAAGTGCTTTGTTTACAGAAGTGTCCTCAGAAAAATAAAGCCAGTGTCAGCTCCATTAATAAAACATGTATATTCTTAATGGCAGCAACCAAGAAAGAGCCTGGCACCTAATTCTAGTATATAGCTCCAGAGGACAGGTCACTTATAAACAGTGGGACAGGAAGTAGGGCCCCCCAAATGGGTACTTGCTTGTAGCCATCTCTCCATTGTGCTTCTTGGCCCAAGATTTTAAGTAGCCTTACGTTTCTGCTTTTAACTACCTAGCTACCTCAGCCAGGGGATCCTGGCTTCCACATTCTTTCTTAATCAGCCAGAATTGGAAAACTGAACCATAATTGATCAACTGGAAGAGTATCCATGCTTTTTGATTGTGTTAAGAACTTCAACAACTTAAGTTTCCTATTTCCCAACTGACATAAACCAGCCTTCCAAATAAGGTACAATTGTGGGACATGCTCCAGTTTGACCATCTGTCTTTCACAACTTCCTCCCTTGATTCTCAAAATATTTTCATGCATTCACCTGCCCTAAAAAGTCTGCAGAACACTAACTCTATGGTAGACACTGTACCATGCATTGAAAATACAAAGTGCATAAGATGTAGTTCCTCTCAATCTAGTAGTGGAGATATAGGTATAATGAAATTGTTGAAATATTATGAATGGCTATGGTGAAAAGAGGCATGTAAATAATTATGCCTGGGAGATTGGAGACTGTTCCACAGAGATGATAATGTTTAAACAAGTTAAAAGCAGAGATGTGACAGAAAAATATTCTACCCAGAGAGAAATGACAAATGAAAAGTCATGGAGGCACGAAAGTGTGTGGCCTATTTAAGGAAGCACAAATAACCCAGTGCAATGGCGGGGCGGGGCGGGGGGGTGCAGAAATGGTATGAATGGAGATATGCTAGTTATTGAAGCCAAAGAGATAACCTAGAGCATGCTCATGTAGAGCCCCCAATTATTAGATTTAAAACCAAAATAGATTTCATCCTGAATTAATTGTGCCTTCTGACCATTTTAAGCAGGAGAAATCATATTCATATTTACATTTGAGGAATCTAGTTTTGTGGTATTTTCTGAAAGATGAATTGGATGGCAATACTGAAAATAGGGAAAATGGGAGACTGGTTAAGAAGCTGTCACAGTGATTCATTCACACCTCTGACTAGTAGCTCTTGAGTAGTACATAGGGTATGTTTGTGTGTGGGAGGATAGGAGTTAGTAAGAGATAGTGTGGAAGATGAGTAAAGGGCTTGACTTCAGAGATAGTTAGGAATAGAAATGACCGGGCTTGGTAATTGATTATATGTGTAGCATGGAGGAGAGGAAGGAGTAGAGTTGATAACCAGGTTTCTGATTTTGACTAATGGGTGAAAGGCAGTGCTGGAAAAATATATGCCTTCCCAAGCTATCTGCTCTCTTTATTCACCTTTCCTTTTTTCAGTATCTGCTGCTCCTCTTACCAAAGATAAACTCTTGACAAAAAAATTGCCAAGAGGTTTGAGAAACCTAGAACACAAAACACTAAGGACATCTGAAAACCCACATAGCCTGAGAAGCTGTGGCTTGAAGAGTGGCCAAAATAATGTTTGCAAGTGTAAGGTTTTTTAGAGGAAATCTTAAATTTTGATTTCCATCTATGTAGAAGAGTAAATGAGAAAGAGGGATAAAATTATAGTAAAGAACACTTCAGTGGCATATAAGGAAGATAGTTTTTAACTATTCTAGGGAAACAGACTAGAATGAAACAACTGAATAGAAATTATGCAGATCTTCAAGGGGAGATAGGATAATCCTGAGATCTAAACAATTTAGATACCAGCCTGAAGGTAGGGGCCTATCTTAGATGATCTCTCTGAGTATCCATTCTGCAAATGTCCTCCTATTCTGCTGCAGATATTCCCAGAGGAACTATCATCCTATTGATCTGGCTGAGTAGATACACTGAGGAAAAGGCCAGAGTGAATAATTAAAATTATCTAACGCAGAAGATTCTAGAAATGAAGATAGAGATCAGAGAGGGGGAGAAAATGGCTTACTTCAATTTTGAAAGTATTTTTTTAAAGTGGAACCTTTAAGTGCAGCTTCTTTTAGGGGAAAAAATGCACCTAAGAGACAGAACATGGAACATACTAGCTTTCCAAAGTAAAGGAGGAGATGGAGGGGAGTAGTACAAAAAGAGAAATGTAAAGCAATGAATGAAACACTTCACTAAGCATGAAACCAGAGTAGTACACTCTCTCAAGGCTAACGCTGTAGTTTTATGAGGAAAGTAGCTTACATTTGAGGGCCAAAGACTATGAAAGGCATGAGAATCCTCCATACTCTGACACACAGGTGGGGAACATTCATAGCCATTCATATACAAACAGTACGCATATTTAAACCATGGTCCTAGCAGAAAATCAGAATAATTTATTTTAATGATTGAAGATGAGGTAGACCCCCAGTGGAGAATTATGCCAAGAGTACAAGAGGACTAGAGGACTTCCAGCTAAATAAAATAGCATCTTACCAAAGGTATAGATAGATCTCTGAGTAATGGGTCATCTTTCCCTTTCTTCTTAAGAATTCATTTACATTTGAATAATTAATTCCATTGCAATGGATTATGTCATTCTGAATTATTTGGTATCTTCTACCATACCATTATTTGTGGGTGAATCTGGCCGACCGAAATATAAAATCTCATTTGTCAATTAGTCTTGGATTTTCTCAGCCTGGAAAGTTTTATAGACTTTGTTAAATAGAACATTATTGATGCATTGGAAATTTCATGCTTTTTTTTCCCCAGGGAATATTTGCTAAATATCTACAGCCTATGGCATTTATCCAGGGATTTGTGGAGAGTTTTCTTCAAAGGAAGGTAAAATCCTAAAAAAGAAAAGAAAATCCAGAGAGTTGCCTTCATGGAGTCACTTCTCCTTAGTAATTTCACTCATGCATTAGATTTTACAAAGGGTACCCTCTGCTATCAGGCCCCAGGGCATATTAACATAATTTAAATAGAAGATAATAAAACTGTCAAAACTCTGTGTGTGTGTGAGAGAGAGAGTGAGAGAGTGAGAGAGAGAGAGGGAGAGCCAGAGACATGGAGAAACAGAGAAAGACAAAAATAAAAATAGCCATAAATGCAACAGTCACCACATCATTTATATTATTGCTGTCTTCTCAGAAAGAACAGTATTGTTCAAGAAGATGAATAATGAGTGATTACCCCCTTCTTTCTTCAAGCAATATTCCCTATCACCCTACCTTTGATTTTGTGACATTCTCTGGCTCTTATAGATGTGCCATATAGCATAGTTTTATTAAAAAGAAAATCAGCACTTATTTAATGAGCACTGAGTAATGTATAGAATCATTGTATTGTACACCTGAAATGAATAAAATGCTGTATGTTATCTATACTGGAATAAAATAAAAAATAAACATCCTCAAAAAAATTTATTTTCTGACATTTCAAAAAAAAAAAGAAAAAGAAAATCAGGCATGTGAGTTATATCTCAATAAAGCTGTTATTAAAAAAAAAAGAAAATTGGAAGACAGTTAAAATCCCTTTACTTAAGCATCTTATTAGAATCTTATGACACCTTTTGATAGAAAATGGGTGGTGTCGGGGCGCCTGGGTGGCTCAGTCGGTTAAGCGGCTGCCTTCGGCTCAGGTCATGATCCCGGGGTCCTGGGATCGAGCCCCAGGTCAGGCTCCCTGCTCAGTGGAGAGTCTGCTTCTCCCTCTCCCTCTGCCTGCCTCTCTGCCTACTTGTGCTCTCTATCTCTCTGTCAAATAAATAAATAAAATCTTTAAAAAAAAAAAATGGGTGGTGTCATAAAACCCAGCTTAGGCTGTCCTGGCATAATATGTGACTGATATGAATAGTAACAACACTGTAGGCATCCTAGAAGTTTAACATATTTAAAAGACTGAGTTATTTGGCTCCTTCAGAGATTCAAAAAGGGAATTTTGGGTTACTACCTTGTTAAAGTCTTTATCTCTTTCTCTATACATGCCAGTCCAGGAAATATCAACTGGGTGAATTTCAATTAAGGCCAATTTTAATTGCAGCAATTCGTTGAATTAATACTTTCCATTACTGCATTGCATGGAATGCTGGCTTTAAAAAAGAAGTTATTTGAATGTGAAAGTGACCATGACCATTGTTAAATGCATGAAACAACTGGCATTGCATCTAGCCCTCCTTCAACACAGACCCTGATCTTTGGAATATGTCACTCACCCCAGAGCTACACTGGCAGTGTTTTCATTTTTTTTAAGATTTTATTTATTTATTTATTTATTTATTTATTTATTTATTTGAGAGAGAGAGAAAGAGAAAGAGTAGGGAAAGGGGCAGAGGGGGAGGGAGAGGGAGAGAATCTCAAGGAGACTCCATGCTGAGCTCAGAGCTCGACGCGGGGCTTAATCTCATGACCTTGAGATCATGACCTGAGATCATGACCTATGCCAAAACCGAGAGTCAGATGCTCAACTGACTGAGCCACCCAGGTGCTCCAGCATTTTCATTTTTTTTATGAAGAGTCAAACACATGATTTTAATGAAGTCATTGTGTATATACTTTTTATGAATAGTAATTTATTGCTAAATCATTGCTGTTATTTGATTGCTGTCCCACATTCCAACAAATTGAATTTCTACACCCTGTCTACGTTAGAAACACCCATGCCCCTATTTTTAGATGAAAAGAATTCATCATAAAGGTATGGATAATTAAAAATTACATTTGATTAATGGTTTATACTTTTCATTTTCTATTACTTCTTTGATCTTCACAACAAACCAGTGTGGAAGATTATGAAGCCCACTGAGTTTAAATGCTACAGGTCACATGTCTAATAATACAACTAAATCTGGAACTCTTGTCTCATGATTTTCAGTCTTTTACTCTGTGGTAGTCAATAAAACTGTCACAAATATTTCAGGTCTCCTTACAGCCATATGATAGGATTGTATTTTCTTGCCCAGTTGAAATTAGATGTGGCTGTATGACTTGCTTTGGCCATTGAAATGTGAGTAGAAGTGACATGTATCATCTTTTTGGTGTAAGCATTAAATTACCCGTGCTCAGCTTTCTTTGGTGATTGTGGAAGCACATTTCAAGATGGATCCTCCTTGAGTGATTACCATGGACAGAGCCTCCACCCCATCAAACTACATTACACATGAAACCTAAATAAGAAATAAACCTTTCTTTTTGGTTTGTTTTAAGATAGATATTTGGATTATTGTTGTTGTGGCATAACCAAGTCTTTCCTGACTTACAGATACGCTCTTTTCATAGGAATGACCAGTATATTGTCATTTAAGTAGGTCTTCCTCATAGCTCTTTTTCTGTCAAAACTTGCTCTTCTGGAGCCAGCAGTATTTGTATACAGCTAAATTAGGAACATTTTATGACCATTCTCAGATTAAAACTTTTTGGGCTTGGTAGTTTTGCTGAAATGAGTCAGTGTCCTATTCTCTTTAAGTGTAGTAATGATAGATTAATCACAGATTGAAGGAATCACACTTGAAGGATTACATGAGTCCAGCAATTCTACCTCTCAATTTTAAGCAGGTAAGCACTTTCTTTTCCTCCATTATTCATGCTTTGCATCAGAAAGGAAGATATTTGACATGAAAAGGGAAGGCTACAAAGAGAAGTAGAGAAGAAGAACATGGCAGTGAATACAGTGCCATGCATTTGGAGACTGCCTTGCTCCATTGAGCTTAAGCGCACTTCAGATATCGCCTATGAAAGGAAAGAAGAAGGGAATGTGTAGGAATTGGAGAAGGAGGGTAGTTATCTTTGGCACCACTTTAGAAACAAAAATTCCCATCTGTCAAAGTAGAAGGAGATTTCTCTGAATAAGATGGATCACTTTTGAGGATGCAAATTTAGATGTTAGCACAGTATTAAAAACACTTAAGAGTCAACTTCTTGTAGCCATAATTCAAGCTTAAATGTGGCTTTTCTCTCACCATGTTCAAAATCCCGTTCTCTCCTTGATTGGTCTTATCAAATCACTCACGAGCAAAAATGCAGTAGAGCCTATAGAATCTTAGAATCATAACCTTTATAAATGAAAAGAGCCTTAGAAATCATGTGGTTCAACTCCCTGTCTTACAGATGAGGAAACTGAGACCCAGAAAGAAGAGACTTGGCTCAGTTTATACACAACTATCTGTTTCCTGGATATATACATATGACTGTCAGGGTTCATAAATATTTAATAAGATCTTGAGATTACCTCAGGGGCACCTGGGTGGCTCAGTCAGTTAAGTGTCCAACTCGTGATTTCAGCTCAGGTCATGATCTCATGGGTTGTGAGATCGAGCCCCTCATCCTGGCTCCTCCCTCAGTGGGGACTCTGCTTGAGATTCTCTCCCTCTGCCCCTCCCCCCACTTGTACTTGCTCATGCTCTCTCTCTCTCAAATAAATAAAAAAATCTTTTTTAAAAAAGTATCTTATAGCCAAGTTCCTAACTGCTCTACAAGTTATTTTAGTAGCCTGAAACATAAACTAGATCCTTTGCATATTGATAAATGATGATGATAATAAATCATTCAAATTAGTTATGACATAGAAAGCTGTGATGCTATAGCAAAGAAACCTAAACACCTATTGTCTAAAACAAGATTGATTTTGTTTTTCCTTAGATTTTCATTTATATGTAAGTAGTCCAGGGCTGATGTGGTTGATCCATGTTGTGAAAGATCGAAGTTCTTTCTTGTGACTCTAGTATCCCCTTTCAGCCTCATCCACAGGATCAAAGATGATAATCTCATACTATAGTTGTAATGGGTAATAATTGCTTCATGTGTTATTCCTTCTTGATAACAATTTATTTTTACTTGACTTATTCTTTAAGAACATTGCCTTAATTCAAATGTTGTTTAGAAAATGAGCACACTGAATTTATCAGATTTGTCTCTGAAAAGGGGAACAATATAGGAGGAGATGATCAGTATGCTTGCTATTTGAAATTATGGTAAGGGAGACTTGGGGGAAACTCAAAAGAACTAGTCCACAGATAACCACCCACTCTACTTATATATAGGAGTAAGCCCTTGGTTTGACTCTATTATTTTTTCCTTCTACTTCAGAGGAAATTATCAAAGCCTTCTTTAATGATGAGTCACTAGATCAGACTTCAAAATCACATTTTCTTTTTTTAAGATTTATTTATTTATTTGAGAGAGAGAGAGAGCACGGGGGGAGAAGGGGAAGAAGGAGATGGAGAGAGTGTCTTTAAACAGACTTTGCCCTTAATGTGGAGCCCAATGTGTGACTCGGTCTCATGACCCTGAGATCATGACCTGAGCTGAAACCAAGAGTCAGATGCTTAACTGACTGTGCCACCCAGGCATGACCAAAATCAGATTTTCAAAATTTTACCTCCATCCCTAGAAATAAAGATACCCTAAGCATTTTTATTTTCAGTTTCCTTCAGAGTAAGGACACTCAGTCTGCATGTCCAGCGATATAATGGGTCAAAGGAGCATTTGATGACATCAGTCTTTCCCTAACATGCCCAGCATTTATCAGACTCTGAATTCCCCCCCTTCTCTGCAAGCACAAATACCTAGAAACAGACATGAAATGACTTACAAGAAACTTTAGCATTAGGAACAATGAAAATACACCATAAGGATAAGTAACTATGTCAAATCTCATGAAGCAAATATTTCTTAGAAGGTATTTATTTTCCAAGAGAAAATACAGACTTATGGATTGCTTAGGAAAGTTTAAGTCTATATTATGATCAGGAAGTTAATTCATGGGTAGAAATTAATTACTCTTGGGCACCTGGGTGGCTCTGCCTTCGGCTCAGGTCATGATCCCAGGGTTCTGGGATCGAACCCCGCATTGGGCTCCCTGCTCAGTGGGAAGCTTGCTTCTCCCTCTCCCTCTGCCCCTGCTTGTGTTCCCTCTCTCGCTGTGTCTCTCTCTGCCAAATAAATAAATAAAATCTTTCAAAATTTTTAAAAAAGAAATTAATTACTCTTTAGTCCTATATCTTTCTGAGGTTAATGACTTGTACATAGTGTCTTGAGTATGGTATACCTTGTTTTAAGTAAACCTAACGTTTGAAAATCCTAATTGATACAAAAAATCAAAATTAGATTTTAACTTTATAAAAGGATTCAAGACAGGATTTCTTTATATACTATGGTCATCCTGTTCAAACATAAGCCAACTATGACCCAAGGACCAAATCTAACCAGCCCCTATTTTTATAAAGTTTTATTATAGAACATAGTCATGCCCATTCATTTAGTTTATGGATTATTGTGGCCATTTTCACACTAGTCATGCCCATTCATTTAGTTTATGGATTATTTGTGGCCATTTTCACACTACATTGGTGAAGTTGTTGCACAGAAACTGTATGACTGGCAAAGCATGAATTATTTACTATCTGATTCTTTACGAAAAAGTTTGCTAACCCCCAGTGCATTAAAATGTTATTCAAATTGCATTAATGTGATTTATTTGAGGGAGTTAAACATATTTTGATATGAATGGAGAAAAGTGCACATGTACAGAAGTGATAGAGATGAAGCTAGTGATATAGGTATAGGTCATGAAGAGTTTTGTGTACTTAGCTAAAGAGCTTAAACTTTATCATGAAAGTGGTAGGAAATCACAGAAGGTTTTTAAGTCGGTGGACTGATGTGATCCACTCTGACGTCAATGTGACAGATGAATTAAATGGAAATCAGTTAAGAAATTATTATTAGCCACGCAAGAAATATACCTGAATTTAGGTGATAAAGAATAAAGTTTGAAAGAAATTGAAAGAAACCAATGCTAGTGTTACCACCAAGACAGAAGCAACATGATTTTGTGGATGGATGAATGGATGTTAATAGTAAGGAAAAGGAAGAATATGTGATGACTTACAGATTTCTGACTCACAAAACAACATGCATGGTGGTACCATAGAACTAGGAGGAAAATTTCAAGGAAACAAGATGGGTTTGGCTTTGTACATGTTGAGTATGATATATTTGTGAGACATCCAGGTGGAAATACTACTTAAGCAAGTTGAAACATGAGTCTGGAATACAATTAAGAGTTCTGAGATACAGACTTGGAAATCATCAGATATAACTAGAAATTTAGGCCGTGGTTTGGAACAAATCATTCAAAAGAACTCTATAGAGTAAGAACAGCAGGAGGCTAAGGATTAGCACTAGGGGTAATACCAACGTTTAAACAATTGCAGAGGAATCCCATGAAGAATGGGAAGACCATGAAGGACCCTGAAAGGGATTTGCCAATGGTTAAGGAGAAAAAACCCAAGGGAGTATCATGAAAGCCAACAGAAAATGAAATTTTAAGAGAGAATGTCAAATACCTAAGAGATATCAAGTAATGAAGTAATATGGCAGAATATTATTCATTGGGTTTGTAAATATGGAGGTCACTGGTGACCTTAGCGAAAGCAGTGACTGGGAATTAAGGAAAAGAAAACAGTGAATACGAGCTAATCTTTCAAGTAATTTTTTCTGTAAAAGACTGGACAAGGCAATAGCGAGAAGGGTTCTTAAACTAAGGGAGTGTTTCTTGAGGATGGGAAAGACCTGAGTGTGTTTATTATGCTAAGGGAGAGAAGTCTGCAGAAAAGAGAGAGAAGATACAGGAAAGGCCCATTGGTGCTGCAAGCTAGCAGGCCAAGCAAGATCTGTCCACAACAATCCCATATTATAGTCTGGCAGGTCACTGTCAGCCAGGCTAATCCAAAAAGAGTTAACATTTAGACTTTGGATGATAATCACATGTCTGAGAATGAGTCATAGCTCAATGACACTTGATTTCTCAGAGCTGTCTTTTTTTTAGTAGAATCAACTAATAGGGACATGTTTTAATTTCTTTTTCCATCAAGCAGAAATCACTGGAAGGTCCAGAGGGAGGCTAGATAGCAAGAAAGTGTATGGAGTGTTGAATGGTCCCTTTGCTGTCTGTAATGGTACTTGAATGTGCCATCAGCTCTATGTTAATGCTGTATTTGGAGAAGTAAAATAGTAGTGTTAAGTACACGGGAGAAACCTGAGCTCTCTTCTCTGTGCCAGATGGTACAATTTTGAGACTAGCAGTACACATTGCTGGATATGTGGTCAGAAAAGACATTCTATACAACATGCTAATAGGTACAATTTATTAAAACATCCCCTGACTCTTACAGACATTAACAAAATCATCCATTGGCGCAAAGTTAGAATTAAAGATAAAGAAGTACATGAGGAATCAGTCTAGCATTATTAAGCCTTCTGCATATATATGCCAAAATTCTGACAGTCAATAGGTCAGCAGTATATAATGTGCTCATTATATATACACACAGATTTTGGTAGAAGTCACCTTGGAGGTATTCAGAAGGCTTAGCCTTTTCATTTCCTTTGAGGAACTTATGTTCAGTTAGGGCACTGAGACATAGTTATGTGATAGAACACTCATGTACAGCACCCACAGGACCTTACTTTCATGTCAGTGTTAGACTTGCTGGGGAAAACTGCAGAAATGCCCCAGAAGTAGTAGATGTCATTATAGTATTTCACTGAGTAATGTAAACCAGCTATGTTATTAATTCTTTTAGAGAAAGCAACTACCAAAACATAATTTATTTAACCAAATTTAATCAAGTGCCTTCTATGGCAGAGCATTTCATTGACAATAGAGCTGAAGACTGAAAACTCCCACCATCTTTTTTTACATGGGACTGTGTGACATTGGTGGAAAGTTACTTCTAGAAATATTTGCCAAACAAACAAAAAAGGTGCCTAAAACTTACTGAAGTATTCTCATTGACTATTGATTGATGGAGCAATTTGTAAAAGGTTGATCCAGAGAATTTCTTCCCAATAACTCTCAAGCCACATGTTTGCCCTCATGCTAAATGCTGATGGCACTAACATTAGCAAATCATGATTTATCACAATCTGCGTATGTTTTGTCACCTTAACTAAGTTGTTGTATCAAAGACAGTCTATCTTTTCCGCTTCCCTTTTCTTCCCATAGTAGGCACTAGATACATTCTGTTGTGATTGATTTGATTTTTTTAAATATTAGATATATCTCTCCTCAGCCAAAATTGAGGGCACATTTTCCAGACCAGACTGATCTATGAGAAAGTGCATACACACCCTCCAACCACCCCCACCCATAACCCTATATTGAAGGAGTTTAAGTGCCAGAATATAATAGTTTCCCCTCTACTGACCACACTCCTCCACTCCCCCCACCAAACCCCAATCTCTTTTTCCATTCTTTGGTAAGACATAGGACACAGTCAAAAATGTGGTTTCCATTGCTCTGAAGTTATATGAGCCTTGAAGAGTTCAAGATGTTTTCAGTTGTAGAAAAATTTTCACATTCTTTGTACAAGGCTTACTTTATAATCATCTATATAGCAGAACAGCTATAAGTGCTTTTGACCAGCTTCCATAAACACACTTATAGATCAGTGAATATATATGATTGTCTCACACTGGAGGTAGGTCCTGAAACAAACTGTATTTTTCAAGGGAGGAGTCACCTACTGTGTTCAGGGTTAAGTAATATGTCAAACATAGGGCTTGTATAAGACATAGACCATGACTTCAGGGCCTGATTTTAATATTTACATTTGACATTTTTTCCTACAATTACCTAATTATGCTTTAAACCACTTTAAGTCACAATGACTAATACCTTTCTGAAGTAATACAGTCTGCCTCAGTGGAATTGAAATATTTCCTTCTTAGTTTAGCCTTCTAGAATTCCAAATACCAAAAGTAAGGAGACAAAATCAATACAATTCTGATTTAAGTATTATTGGAACTCAGTGTAGGGTAACATGCCTTCAAATCTTTTGACCCCTTGAAAGTGCACCACATATAATTACAAAAGGAGCAGAAGCCAAACACTAGTCCTAATATTTATCAAACAAATTTATACTGTTCCTAGAGTTAAGAGGAAATATTGAAAATCTACCAGTGATTTCTAAAATCTATGTAAATGGACCCTTGTTTAGTTCCTTTCTAGAGTTGTATGATCAATAAATGTTTATTGAATAAATGAATAAAATGATGAGTCTGTGTTGCCCTCAAAGTCTGTGTAGTGGGGCTGCCTTGTAATTGAGATACAATTTATATTGAGGCTTTCTGCTTCTTTAGGAATTGAACCCCCTGGATAGAAATTCCAGCTACTATGGTATCTAGCCCTCTTCTCTCAGGAATAATGTTAGAGATAGCCACCCAGTATTTGCCAATGTGCCTGACTTTTGCTTGACTTGAAAACCTTGTGGATGAGCTTTCTACTGGGGATAAAAGTTCTGCTGTGTAGTTACATTTACACTTGGCATTTGGGAATATGAATGCTAAAATAGAGTAATTTTTTCCCTCCAACTAACTTTTCATGTCTGTCTTGTCATACTAATGGCTTTAGTTTCACTTTCAGGAAAAAAATTCAAACCCTATGGTGAATTTTCAACTCCTAAAATAAATTCACATGAGGAAGACAAAAGTTTAAATATAACCATGGCTAAAACTTTTTAAAATATCTTATACTTAAAACAAAAGATAACCAGTGCTCTCTTTGGCAGCACATATACTAAAACAAAAGATAACAAAACACATTTGCTTTTTTTTCCTTCATGGAAACTTTAGCAAACTGGACTCCACCATGGCGTCCAGTAATTTGTATTTAATAATCACTGAAATAGCAAGCTAAAAATAAAAAATAACAACTCTGCTATTACTACTTCTACTATTTATACTACTATTACTAATAAGCATTGAGACTTTACTATGAGCCAGATGCTAATTGATTTTTATTATCACACTTACCATGAAAAATCTAGACAATATTAATGCTCCATAACAGATAAGGAACTAAAGCTCAAAGAGGAATATTAATTTGCTCAAGATCACATAAGTATGAAGATGTGAAAGTCAACTCACAATTCAGACTCTATTCAACACAAATCTGTTATTATGCAATCATCCATATTGTCTCAGAACATTAACAGGTTGGTAAAAATGCTACAAATCAAAATATTGGACACCTTTCCTGAATCCAAGATAAATGATGTGGAATGGTTGTAGTGTCCCCCCATACTACTACGTTGATAACTAAGAAACCAAAGTGGTCCTTGAAGCCCAAGTCTTACTCTTTTCTCTTACTATGCACACCAATGAATAAAACCCATACTGCTCTAACTCTATGAAATATTATAGCACAGATTGCTTTTACAACTTATTTGCTGCAAGTAAATTATGCAGGTAAAACCATCTTTGCAGTCCATGCTCAATAGATATGTGTTGGTAGATAAATCTGTGATATTATTAAGGCTTTTCAATGGAGCATTGATGACAAATCCTATGTGCTTTCCTACTCCAAGTCCCATATTTGTACCCAGTGAAATACAGCTAAAATAAACCATATGGAAAAGAACTTTCATTTTTTAAAGATTTTATTTATTTATTTATCTATTTATTTGTTTAAAAAGCAGGGGTAGGGGCAGAGGGAGAGAGAATCTCAAGCAGACTCTGCTGAGCACAGAGCCTGATATGGGGCTCGATCTCATGACCCTGAGATCATGACCTGAGCTGAAATCAAGAGTTGGACACTTAATTGACTGAACCATCCAGGTGCCCCAGAAGAGAACTTTTATTTTTTAATTAAGATTTTATTTATTTATTTATTTAAGAGAGATGGAGAGAGGGAGAGAGACAAGCAGACTCTGTGCTAAGTGTGGAGCCTGACCTGGAGCTTAATCCCACGACACTGAGATCATGACCTGAACTGAAACCAAGAGTTGTACACTCAACCAACTGAGCCACCCAGGTGCTCTAGAAAAGAGCTTGTAAATAAGCAGCATCATTTATATAGAGAGAAATATCCTTTTCTGGGCAATATTTATGTCTTGGTGCTGGTGTGAGGAGGAAGGCTAAGAACTAATGTTAAGTAAACTTCATGTATTTTTTGGCATACTCTGGTAAAGACCACTTACTTCCCTTGTGTCCACCAGCTGAATAACTGTATAGGTGCCAATAGTATGTATCCCCCATTCCCCTAGCAAGAGGCCCAGGGCAATCACCTTGACTCCTTACCATAGGTACAACTAGGGATTCTGCTAATATTAGACCTTTGACAACAATAGGAAATAGCATGAGTTCTGAATAGAAGAACTGACAGCAGACAAATTTTACAACATAAGTGCATAAAGGTTGCAGAAGAGGGCAAGCAAGCAAATTTTTCAAACCAGTTATCAAACCAAGACCTTGAAGCTTCTCCAGGAAAGGCTGTTCAGAGTAAGGCAGAGAAGTATCCCTAGGATAACCTTTAAGGGATGAGGCTTTGGCAAGGCTTTGGCAGTTCTTTTGATTGCTTTAAAATGAATTCTCCTAGGCCTCATGAGGCCAATTTTGTGCAACTTAAAGCATTTCATGAAATTTTAAAAATAAATTTAAAAATATCTTAAATTTTCATGCTGCTAAGTAGGAGGGAGAAGGATAACATAAGGTAAAAGGGGAGAGGGGGGAGAGATAATCCTAAATTATTAACATTTGGCTTGGAAATGCATTCTGATATATATTTTTTCTTTCTGTGGACTCACCTTAGATTTTGTTCAGACTAATATGCAAAGTACTTGGAAGTCCCGGGATACACACCAACTGGCATAACACAGGGAACCTAGAAGAAAGGGTTTGACCTAGAATCTGGGATGTACAATCTGCTATAGATGAACTACAAAAGGGATTTTTAAAAGTTTTTATTTAAATTACAGTTAGTTAACATACAGTTTTATATTAGTTTCAGGTGTACAATATAGTGATTAAGCAATTCCATACTACACCCGGTGCTCATCACAACAAGTGCACTCCTTAATCCCCATCACCTATTTCACCCAACCCCCCATCCACCTCCCCCTGGTTACCATCAGTTTGTTCTTTACAGTTAAGAGTCAGTTTCTTGGTTTTTTATTTAATATTTTATTATGAACATTCCTCATGTAGTTAAACATTCTTCACTAGCAAATTGGATTATGGCTTATGACCTTTTTTAACCATTTAGATATTCCATAATTTATTTAATAAGTCCACTCTTCTTGGACATTTAGGCTGTGTCTAATTTTTCACTAACATAATGAATATTATTGTAAATAATTTTAAACTATATTTTTTATTATTTCCTTGAGATATGGTCCTAGATGCAGAGGATCAAATCCCTTGATATCATAATTTTTTAGGGTTTTTATAACAGTTAAACTGCTTTCCAGAAAGATTGTATAAATTTGCAACCATACTTGCAGTATATGTAAGTATTCATCTTGCCATACTTTCCAAGGTCTAGAACACACCTACATGTGCATATTTTAGGTAGGAAAACAGCATTTCAATCACTAGTATTTGTATTACTTTTACTTGAATTAGGATTTAGGTTTATAGGTTATTTAAATTTTTTTCTTGAGTTACTACTCATGTATTTTGGCAATTTTCACTTGCATGTTAACTATTTTGTCATTGATTTCTACTGTTTCTATATATATCAAGGATATAACTCTTCATCTGCCATATCTGTTGCAAATTTTGCCTCAGCTTCTTTGAGGAATCATTTATATACAATAATATTTACCCATTTTAAGTATACAGTTTAATGAGTTTTGGTAATGGTCAGCATCACAATAATCATGATATAGAATATTTCCATCAACCCCCCCAAACTTCCTTGTTCCCAATTAGTCTATCCCTCCTTTCTGTCTAGCCCCAGACCACCAATGATCTGCTTTATAGCTTTATAGTTTTGCCTGTCCTAGAATTTTATAAAATTGAAAGTATATGGTATAGGTATTTTGTGCCTGGCATCTTTCACTTAGCTTAAGATCTTTTTAGATCATCCATATTATTATATGTATTGGTAATTCTAATCATTCTTTTTATTGCATGGACATATCACAAAATGTTTATCCATTCAATACTTCCTGAATATTTGGGTTTGTTTTTTTTTTCCAGTTTGGGGTTATTATGAATAAAGCTACTAAGTAGTCTTTGTGAGGGCATGCATTTTTACTTCCCTTGAATAGAATTGCTAAGTCATATGGTAAGTGCAAGTTTGAAACAACCAAATTGTTTTCTAAAGTGCTGTGTTATCTTGCATTCTCCAAAGCATTGTATGAGTTCCAGTTACCCCATATTCTTGTCAGCATATGGTATTGTCAATTTTTTTTTTTTTAAGATGGAGTGGGGGTAGGTGCAGAGGGAGAGGGAGACAGAGAATCTTAAGCAGGCTCCATGCCCAGTGCAGAGCCTGACACGGGCTCCATCTCACAACCCTGAGATAATGACCTGAGCTGACGTCAGGAGTTGGATACTTAACCAACTGAGCCACCCAGGTGCCCCAGTATTGTCAATATTTTTTATGTTAGCCATCCCACTGCATGTGAAGTAGTATCTCAATGTGGTATTAATTTGCATCTTAATGACTAATGATGCTCAGTATTTTTGAGTGCTTCTTTGCCATTCATATATCATCTTTGGTGAGGTAAGTGTTCAAATATTCTGCCCATTTTTTTAAATCAGGTAACTTGTCCTTTTATTATTGAGTTATAAGAGTTCTTTATATATTTGAGGTCCAAGCTCCGTATCAGATGTTTTACAAATCTTTCCTAGTCTGGGATTTGCCTTTCATGTCCTTCATAGTATGTTATGAGGAGTAAAAGTTTTAAATTTGATTCAGATAGCCCATTTTTAAAAACAATATTTTAGTCCATGCTTTTTTGTGTCTCATTTAAGACATATTTGCCCAATCCAAAGTTACTTGTTTTCTTCCAGAAGTTGTATAGTTTTAGTTCTTACATTTAGGTGTAAGATCCAGGAAGATTTAACTTCTGCATACGATGCCAGGAAAGGTTTGAGGTTAATTCTTTTCTCACTTACATATCCAATTGTCCCAGAACAATTTATTGAAAAGATTTTCTTTTCCCCCTTGAATTACCTTGACACCTGTTACAGAAATCAATTGACCATGCCTATGTGGTTCTATTTCTAGACCCTGTTTTCTTCCATTGATCTGCATATCTGTCTTCACATGAATACCATGCTATAACTTTATAGTATATCTTAAAACCTAGTAGTTTCAGTATTCCAGATTTGTTATTTTACAAAACTGTTTTTGCTCTTCTAAGTCTTTACATTTCTTACAAGTTCTAGAATCAACTTTTCAATTTCTATAATAAGAAAAACCTACTAGAAAGTTGATTGGGATTGCATTTGATCTATAGATCAATTTGGAGAAAATTTACATATTAGTAGTATTAAGTCTTTAATTCCAAGAACATGGTATATGTCTTCATTTATTTGGATATTCTTCAATTTCACTCAACCATGTTTTATAGTGTTCAGTATACAAAGTAATACATGTTTTGTTAAAAATATCCCTAGTTGTTTCATATTTTTGATGCTATTGTAAATATCATTTCTTAGGGAGAAAGCCTTCAGTCTCTTACTGTTAAGTATGATATTAACTGTAGATTTTTCATAGATGCCAGTTATCAGGATGAGGAAGTTCCCTAGTATGTTGAGATATTTTTACCATGAGGATATTATATTTTGTCAAATGCCTTTGTGCATATGTTGACGTTTGTAATTTTTTCTATTTTGATCTGCTTATATAGTGAACTATTTGTTGATTTTCACAATGTTACAGTTAACACTGGATGTAATAAATCCTACTTGGTTAGTGCGGTATAATCATTTTAATAAATTTCTTGATTCAATTTGTTAATTTTTGTCAAAATCTATGTCTTCGATTATAACCTTTTAATTTCTTATAATGAATTTCTCTGGTTTTGGAATTCAGTGATACAAACCTCATAAAATGAGTTGGGAAGTTCTCCCTTCTATTTTCTGGAAGAATTTGTACATAATTAGTGTTTTTTGTTCCTTAAATATAGAAATAAGTATTAATCAGTGGGACAGAGTTTGAAGTTTTCTTTGTGGGAAAGTTTTATCTAAGAATTTAATTTCTTTAGTTGATGTAGGGATATCCAGGTTATTTATTTCTTCAGAGTAAGCTTTGTTAGTTTTCATCCTTCAAGGGATTTTTCTATTTCATCTAAGTTGTTACATTCATTAGCATAAAATTGTTTATAATATTCTCTTATTGTCCGTTTAATGCCTGTTGGATATTAATAATGTCTTCTTTTTCATACCTGATATAATTTGTCTTCTTTCTTTTTTTTCTTTTTTAAAGATTTATTTATTTATTTGAAAGAGAGAACGAGAGAGAGCATAAGTCGGGGGGAGGGGAGGGAGAGAATCTTCAAGCAGACTCCTCCTGAGTGCAGAGCCAGATGTAGGGCTCGATTCCCTGACCCATGAGATCATGACCTGAGCCAAAACCAGAGTCAGATGCCCAGCTGACTAAGCCACTCAGGTGCCCCATTCTTTCTTTTTTCCTGATCAACTTATCTAGAGTTTTATGAGTTATATAGATCTTTTGAAAAAATTGATATAGTTGCCTTTTTAAAAATTATTTTCTCTATTTCTGTTTCATTTGTATCTTCTCTTTATTCTTTAATTCCTTGTGCTTAATTTGGGATTTGGGTTTAGTTTCTTCTTTTACAGGTTTCTCAAGGTAGAAGCTTAAATCATTGATTTAGAAACTTTCTACTTTACCAATATAAACATTTAATGTATAAATTTTACTCTAATTGCTACTTTTGCTGCATCACACAGTTTTTATATGTGTTTTTCATTTTTATTCGAGTAAGATATTTTCTAATTTTTCTTTTGATTTTTTCTTTGGCTCATGGAATATTTAAAAATGGCTTAGTCAGCTCAGGTTGCTATAACAAAATACTATAGACTGGGTGGCTTAAACAACAGATATTTATTTCTCCTGGTTCTGAAGGCTGAAAAGTCAAAGATCAAGGTACTAGCTGAGTTGGTTCCTGGTGGGATCTTTGACTTGAAGATGGTTCCCATCTCCCTGTGTTCTAACATGGTAGAGAGAGAGAGAGAGAGAGAGTGAGAGAGATTGTTTATGTCTCTCTTCCTCTTATAAGGACACTAATCCCATCATGGGGCCCCACTCTCATGACCTTATCTAAACCTAATTACGTCTCAAAGGTACCAACTCAAAATATCATCACATCGCGGTTAAGACTTAAACACATGAATCTGAGGGGGACATAAACATTCGGTTCATAATAAGAAGTATGTTGTTAAATTTCCAAATAATGGTTAATTTGATGAATGTTCTTTGTGCATTTGTAAAGAAGCTGATGCTGTATGGAGGGTTCTATAAATGTCAATTAAGTCAAGTTAGTTGACTATGTTGTTCAGGTCTTCTAAATCATTTCTGATTTTCCATTTACTTGTTCTATCAATTATTCTATCAATCATCTCAATTACTTGAGAGATGATTGTGAAATCTTTATTTCTTTTTATTTTATTGTATTTTATTAACATATAATTTATTATTTGTATCAGGGATACAGGTCTGTGACTCATCAGTCTCACACAATTCACAGCACTCACCATAACACATACCCTCCCCAATGTCCATTACCCAGCCACGCCATCCCTCCTACCCCCTCCACTCCAGCAAACCTCAGTTTGTTTCCTGAGATCGTCTCTTATGGTTTGTCTACCTCTCTGGTTCTTCTGGTTTCATTTTTCCCTCCCTACCCCTATGATCCTCTGTCTTGTTTCGCAAATTCCTCATATCAGTGAAATCATATAATAATTGTCTTTCTCTGATTGACTTATTTCGCTTAGCATAATACCCTCTAGTTCCATCCATGTTGTTGCAAATGGCAAGATTTCATTTTTTGATGGCTGCATAATATTCCATTATATATATATACCACTTCTTCTTTATCCATTCGTCTGTTGATGGGCATCTAGGTTCTTTCCATAGTTTGGCTATTGTGGACTTTGCTGCTATAAACATTGGTGTGCATGTGCTCCTTCGGATCACTACATTTGTATTTTTGGGGTAAATACCCACTAGTGCAATTGCTGGGTCGTACAGTAGCTCTATTTTCAGCTCTTTGAGGAACCTCCATATGGTTTTGCAGAGTGGCTACACCAGCTGGCATTCCCACCAACAGTGTAGGGGGATTCCCTTTTCTCTACATCCTCGTCAACATCTGTCGTTTCCTGACTTGTTAATTTTAGCCATTCTGACTGGTGTGAAGTGGTATCTCTTTGTAGTTTTGATTTGTATTTCCCTGATGCTAAGTGATATTGAGCACTTTTTCATGTGTCTGTTGGCCATTTGGATGTCTTTGCAGAAATGTCTGTTCATGTCTTCTGCCCATTTCTTGATTGGATTAGTTGTTCTTTGGGTGTTGAGTTTGATAAGTTCTTTATAGATTTGGATACTAGCCCTTTATCTGATATATTATTTGCAAATATCTTCTCCCATTCTGTCAGTTGTGTTTTGGTTTTGTTGACTGTTTCCTTTGCTGTGCAAAAGCTTTATCTTGATGAAGCCCCATTAGTTCATTTTTGCCCTTGCCTCCCTTGCCTTTGGTGATGTTTCTAGGAAGAAGTTGCTGCAGCTGAGGTCGAAGAGGTTGCTACCTGTGTTCTCCTCTAGGATTTTGATGGACTCCTGTGTCACACTGAGGTCTTTCATCCATTTTGAGTCTATTTTTGTGTGTGGTATAAGGAAATGGTCCAGTTTCATTCTTCTGCATGTGGCTGTCCAATTTTCCCAACACCATTTGTTGAAAAGATTTTTTTCCATTGGACATTCTTTACTGCTTTGTCAAAGATCAGTTGACCATAGAGTTGAGGGTCCATTTCTGGGCTCTCTATTCTGTTCCACTGATCTATGTGTCTGTTTTTGTGCCAGTACCATACTGTCTTGATGATTACAGCTTTGTAATAGAGCTTGAAGTCCAGAATTGTGATACCACCAGCTCTGCTTTTCTTTTTCATCATTCCTCTGGCTGTTCGGGGTCTCTTCTGGTTCCATACAAATTTTAGGATTCTTTGAAAAAAGTTGATGGTATTTTGATAGGGATTGCATTAAATGTGTAGATTGCTCTAGGTAGCATAGACATTTTCACAATATTTGTTCTTTCAGTCCATGAGCATGGAACGTTTTTCCATATCTTTGTGTCTTCCTCAATTTCTTTCATGAATATTCTATAGTTTTCTGAGTACAGATTCTTTGCCTCTTTGGTTAGATTTATTCCTAGGTAGCTTATGGTTTTGGGTGTACTTGTAGATGGAATCGACTCCTTAATTTCTCTTTCTTCTGTCTTGTTGTCGGTGTATAGAAATACAACTGATTTCTGTGCTTTGATTTTATATCCTGCCACATTACTGAATTCCTGTATGAGTTCTAGCAGTTTTGGGGTGGAGTCTTTTGGGTTTTCCACATAAAGTATCATATCATCTGCAAAGAGTGAGAGTTTGACTTCTTCTTTGCTGATTTGGATGCCTTTTATTTCTTTTTGTTGTCTGATCGCTGAGGCTAGGACTTCTAATACTGTGTTGAATAACAGTGGTGATAGCGGACATCCCTGCCATGTTCCTGACCTTAGGGGAAAAGCTCCCAGTTTTTCATAGATGGCTTTTATGATATTGAGGTGTGTAACCTCTATCCCTACACTGTGAAGAGTTTTAATCAAGAAAGGATGCTGTACTTTGTCAAATGCTTTTTCTGCATCTATTGAGAGGATCATATGGTTCTTGTTCTTTCTTTTATTAATGTATTGTATAACATTAATTGATTTGCAGATGTTGCACCAAACTTGCAGCCCAGGAATAAATCCCACTTAGTCGTGGTGAATAATCCTTTTAATGTACTTTTGGATCCTATTGGCTAGCATTTTGGTGAGAATTTTTGCATCCATGTTCATCAGGGATATTGGTCTGTAATTCTCCTTTTTGATGGGGTTTTTGTCTGGTTTTGGGATCAAGGTAATGCTGGACTCATAAAATGAGTTTGAAAGTTTTCCTTCCATTTCTATTTTTGGAAACAGTTTCAGAAGAATAGGTATTAATTCTTCTTTAAATGTTTCGTAGAATTCCCCCGGGAAGCCATCTGGCCCTGGGCTTTTGTTTATTGGGAGATTTTTGATGACTGCTTCAATTTCCTTACTGGTTCTGATGTTGTTCATGTTTTTCATTTCACCCTGGTTCAGTTTTGGTAGTTTATACTTCTCTAGGAATGATTCCATTTCTTCCAGATTGCCTAATGTGCTGGTGTATAGTTTCTCATAATATATTCTTGTAATTGTTTGTATTTCTTTGGTGTAGGTTGTGATCTCTCCTCTTTCATTCATGATTTTATTTATTTTGGTCATTTCTCTTTTCTTTTTGATAAGTCTGGCCAGGGGTTTATCAATCTTATTAATTCTTTCAAAGAACCAGCTCCTAGTTTAGTTAATCTATTCTTCTGTTCTTTTGGTTTCTATTTCATTGATTTCTGCTCTGATCATTATTATTTCTCTTCTCCTGCTGGTTTTAGGCTTTATTTGCTATTCTTTCTCCAGCTCCTTTAGGTGGAGGGTTAGGTTGTGTATTTGAGACCTTCCTTGTTTCCTGAGAAAGGCTTGTATTGCTGTATACTTTCCTCTTAGGACTGCCTTTGCTGCATCCCAAAGATTTTGAACAGTTGTGTTTTCATTTTCATTGGTTTCCATGAATTTTTAAAATTCTTCTTTAATTTCCTGGTTGACCCATTCATTCTTTAGTAGGATGCTCTTTAGCCTGTGTTTGAGTTCTTTCTAACTTACCTCTTGTGATTGAGTTCTAGTTTCAAAGCACTGTGGTCCAAAAATATGCAGGGCATGATCCCAATCTTTTGGTACCGGTTGAGACCTGATTTGTGACCCAGGATGTGATCTATTCTGGAGAATGTTCCATGGGCACTAGAGAAGAATGTGTATTCTGTTGCTTTGGGATGGAATGTTCTGAATATATCTGCGAAGTCCATCTGGCCCAGTGTTTCATTTAAAGCCTTTATTTCCTTGTTGATCTTTTGTTTAGATGATCTGTCCATTTCAGTGAGGGGGCTGTTAAAGTCCCCTACTATTATTGTATTATTGTCAATGTATTTCTTTGATTTTGTTATTAATTGATTTATATAATTGGCTGCTCCCATATTAGTGGCATAGATATTTAAAATTGTTAGATCTTCTTGCTGGATAGACCCTTTAAGTATGGTATAGTGTCCTTCCTCATCTCTTATTATAGTCTTTGGTTCAAAATCTAATTTGTCTGATATAAGGATTGTCACCCCAGCTTTCTTTTGATGTCCATTAGCATGGTAAATTGTTTTCTACCCCCTGACTTTCAATCTGGAGGTGTCTTTGGGTCTAAAATGAATCTCTTGCAAAGAGCATATCGATGGGTCTTGTTTTTTTATCCAATCTGATAGCCTGTGTCTTTTGATTGGGGCATTTAGCCCATTTACATTCAGGGTAACTATAGAAAGATAGGAATTTAGTGCCGTTGTATTGCCTGTAAGGTCACTGTTACTGTATATTGTGTGTGTTCCTTTCTGGTCTATGTTACTTTTAGGCTCTCTCTTTGCTTAGAGGACCCTTGTCAATATTTCTTTTAGGGCTGGTTTGGTGTTTGCAAATTCTCTTAGTTTTTGTTTGTCCTGGAAGCTTTTTATCTCTCCTTCTATTTTCAGTGACAGCCTAGCTAGATATAGTATTCTTGGCTGCATATTTTTCTCATTTAGTGCTCTGAATATATCATGCCAGTCCTTTCTGGCCTGTCAGCTCTCTGTGGATAGTTCTGCTGCCAATATAATGTTTCTACCATTGTAGGTTACAGATGTCTTGTCCCGAGCTGCTTTCAGGATTTTCTCTTTGTCTTTGAGACTCGTAAGTTTTACTATTAGATGTTGGGGTGTTGACCTATTTTTATTGATTTTGAGGGGGGTTCTCTGTGCCTCCTGGGTTTTGATGTTTGTTTCCTTCCCCAAATTAGGGAAGTTCTCTGCTATAATTTGCTCCAATATACCTTCTGCCCCTCTCTCTCTTTCTTCTTCTTCTGGGATCCCAATTATTCTAATATTGTTTGATCTTATGGTATCACTTATCTCTTGAATTCTCTCCTCGTGATCCAGTATTTGTTTCTTTTTCTCAACTTCTTTATTCTCCAACATTTGGTCTTCTATATCACTAATTCTTTCTTCTGCCTCATTTATCCTAGCAGTTAGAGCCTCCATTTTTGATTGCACCTCATTAATAGACTTTTGAATTTTGACTTGGTTATATTTTAGTTCTTTTATTTCTCCAGAAAGGGATTCTCTAGTATCTTCTATGCTTTTTTCAAGCCCAGCTAGTATCTTTATAATCGCCATTCTGAACTCTATTTCTGACATCTTACTAATGTCCATATTGATTAGGTCCCTGGCAGTCGGTACTGCCTCTTGTTCTTTTTCTTGAGGTGAGTTTTTCCGTTTTGTCATTTTGTCCAGAGGAGAATAGATGAATGAGAGAACAAAATGCTAACAGGTAACAACGACCCCAGAAAAGTATACACTAAACAAATCAGAAGAGACAGGAAACTAGGGGGGAAAGAAAGGAAAAAAAAAAAAAGAATATGATCAGGCTGGTGAGTAGAACAGAGCCACACACTAGATTTTGGGTGTATTTTGGTCTGTTAGAAGAAACTGCCTCCCAAAATTTTAAAGAAAGGATAACATATATATACAGAAATAAGGGTAGATATGATGAAGGGATGGAATATCACTGTAAAGATGAAAATTTTAAAAGATTTTTAAAAAGGAATTGATAAAAAGAAGTTGGTTGAAAGAAGAAAGAAAAAAATTTTTTTTTTTTTTTAAAGATTTTTTTATTTATTTATTTGACAGAGAGAGACACAGCGAGAGAGGGAATACAAGCAGGGGGAGCGGGAGAGGGAGAAGCAGGCTTCCCGCGGAGCAGGGAGCCCGATGCGGGGCTCGATCCCAGGACCCTGGGATCATGACCTGAGCCGAAGGCAGACGCTTAACGACTGAGCCACCCAGGCGCCCCAGAAAGAAAAAAATTAAAAAAAAAAAAAAAGAGAGAGAGAATGTGATCAGGCAGGAGACCAGAACAAAACCATACACTAGATTTAGGGTATATTTTGGTCTGTTAGAAGAAACTGTATCCAGGGGCACCTGGGTGGCTCAGTTGGTTAAGCAACTGCCTTCGGCTCAGGTCATGATCCTGGAGTCCCTGGATCGAGTCCCGCATCGGGCTCCCTGCTTGGCAGGGAGTCTGCTTCTCCCTCTGACCCTCCCCCCTCTCATGTGCTCTCTCTCATTCTCTCTCTCTCAAATAAATAAATAAAATCTTTAAAAAAAAAAAGAAGAAGAAGAAACTGTATCCAAAAATTTTAAAGAAAGAAAAACTTATATATATACAAAAAATAAGGTTAAATACAATGAAAGGATAGAATATGACTGTAAAAATGAAAATTAAAAAAGATTTTAAGGGGTTGCCTGGGTGGCTCAGTCATTAAGCATCTGCCTTCGGCTCAGGTCATGATCCCGGAGTCCTGGGATGGAACCCCACATTGGGCTCCCTGCTCAGTGAGAAGCCTGCTTTTCCCTCTCCCACTCCCCCTGCTTGTGTTCCCTCTCTCACTCTCTCTCTCTGTCAAATAAATAAATAAATAAAGTAAAAAAGATTTTAATAAAGGAATTGGTAAGATAAGATATTGATTGAAAAAGGAAAGAAGAAACATTGAAAAAATAGAGAAAAATAAGGAAAATTAAAAACAAATAACTTTGAAAGATTAAAGAATCATGGGGAAAAAGCCATGAATTCTATGTGCTGTATTCCCCTAGCCCTGAGATTTTGCTGTTCTCATTGATCAGTAAACTTGGTCTTGGCTGGATGTTCTTGCTGATCTTCTGGGGGAAGGGCCTGTTGCAGTGATTCTCAAATGTCTTTGCCTGAGACAGAATTGCACTTCCCTTGCCAGTGGCCAGGCTAAGTAATCTGCTCGGATTTGCTCTCGGTAGCTTTTGTTCACTGAAAGCTTTCTGTACAGCTTTGGAGGATAAGAGTGAAAATGGCAGCCTCCCAATCTCTGGCCCTGGAGGAGCCGAGAACTCGGAGCCCCACTGCTTAGTGTGCCCTCAGAGAAAAGCAGTCAATCTCTCCTGTCTCTCTGGTCCCCGGCCACACTCCGTGCTCACCCAGCCTGTGACAGAGCATTTCTATCTCTAGCATAGGAGCCCATTTGCAGACTCCAAACCCAGCTGATTCCTGCAGTGCACTCCTGTGTCTCTCCTCCCAGGGGAGGAAGGGGAGTCTCCCCGGATCCACCACTTTTGGGTCCCTGCTCGAAAACCAGTGGCCAGACTGTGCTGCAGATCATGGTTTATGGCAACCCTGAGCTGAGAGTCCAATCCTTGGCTCCATCTTTGCAGCTGGCTTCCCTGCTCTGATACCTGGGAGCTCTGCCACACTCAGGCACCTCCAGTCTTTCTGTGACCCTGAGGGTCCTGAGACCACACTGTCCCATTGAGGGTTCCACCCCCCACTTAGCCACTGCAGCGACGTCCCTCAGCAGAGCCAATTTCTAAAAGTTCCGATTTTGTGCTCCGCGGCTCTATCACTTGCCAGAAGTGGCCGATGGAGGCCCCCGCCCCCATGGTCTATCTTCCCAAATATCACCTCGGATTCACTTCCCCGCATGTCCTACCTTCCAGAAAGTGGTCGCTTTTCTGTTCATAGGATTGCTTCTATTCTTTTCTTTAATCTCCTGTTGAGTTTGTAGGTGTTCAGAATGGTTTGATAACTATTTAGCTGAATTCCTGGGACCAGAAGAAATTTAGGTCTCTTACTCCTCCACCATCTTGCCTCATTCATTGTGAAATCTTTATAATGGTGAATTTATATATTTCTTCTTTTAGTTCTATTTTTGCTTTGTGTGTTTTTTAGCTTTATTATTTGGTGAATATAGGTTTAGGATTGTTAAGTTCTTGTCTTGATGAATTATTTTATCACCATGAAATGTCTTCCTTTACCTCTGATAATATGACTTGCTCTGACATTGTTTGTATGATATTAACATAGCTATTCCAGCTTTCTTTTAATTAGTGTTTTATGGTATATCTTTTTCTGTCATTTTACTTTTAAGCTGTTTATTTCTTTCCATTCTTTTCATTTAAAGAATGTTTCTTGAGGACACCATATAGCTGTGTCTTGCTTTTTTTTTTTTATCAAGTTTGACAATCTATACTTTTCAACTGACATATTTTGTTTATTTACACTAATGTGATTATGGTTGTACTGAAGTCTACCAATTTACGGTTTTTTTTTTTTTTTAATCTTTTTCTTTCCCTGAGTTGCTCCTTTTCTGCCTTCTTTATTATTTTTTATTTAAATTCAATTAGCCAACATATAATACATATCATTAGTTTATGATGTAGTGTTCAGTGATTCATCAGTTGTGTATAACAACCAGTGTTCATCACATCACGTGCCCTCTTTAATGCCCATCACCCAGTTACCCCATCCCCCCCACCCACTTCCCCTTCCACAACCCTCAGTTTATTTCCAAGAGTCAAGAGTCTCTCATGGTTTGTCTCCCTCAGTACCCTCCAGTTCCATCCACGTTGATGTAAATGGTAAGAATACATCCTTTCTGATGGCTGAGTAATATTCCATTGTATATATGAACCACATCTTCTTTATCCATTCATCTGTTGAAGGACATCTTGGCTCCTTCCACAGTTTGGCTATTGTGAACATTGCTGCTATGAACATTGGGGTGCTGGTGCCCCTTCTTTTCACTACGTCTGTATCTTTGGGGTAAATACCCAGTAGTACAATTGCTGGGTCATAGGGTATCTCTATTTTTAACTTCTTGAGGAACCTCCATAGTGTTTTCCAGAGTGACTGTACCAGCTTGCATTCCCACGAACTGTGTAAGAGGGTTTCCCTTTCTCCACATCTTTGCCAACCTTTGTTGTTTCCTGTCATGTTAATTTTAGCCATTCTGCCTTCTTTAGATTTGAGTATTCTTTTAATTCCATTTCATTTCTACCATTAGCTTTTTTGCTATATATATTTTTGTTTAGAGTGGTTGCTTTAGGGCTCCCAATAGAATCGTTTAACTTAGAGTCTTAATACCACTTTACATATATTGTAAGAATCTTACAACAGTTATCTACTCTCATTGACCTTTATGTTAGTGTTGTCATACATTTTACTTCTACATATTATATGAACACCACAATATGTTGTTGGGGTTTTTTCCTGCTTTATAAAATCAATTATCTCTAAAACAATTAAATAGGAGAAAAGAAAATTCTATACATTTACCGAAATATTACCATTTGCTGACTCTAAAATTCTAGGTTGACAGTCTTTATATCAGCTTTTTAAATATTATGTTCTATTATATTCTGGCTTGAATGATTTTGAGAGAACATATATTTTCCCCTGGCTTCCTTTGAGTGTCTCTTGATCACTAATGTTCAGCAATATAATTACAGGTTTCATCAAATATTGAAAAATTTTATTCTTTTTCAGTTTTTTTGTTCCTTCATTCCTTTCTTTTCTGGCACTCCAATTAAATGTATGTAGAATATTTTTTTTTTTTTTATCATTCCACCCACCTATTCACTTTTTTCAAGCTTTTCTTTCTGTGTGCTTCGTTTTAAATCACAATTTTTTTTTCTTTCATAGTGCTTAATCAGCTGTTAATCTTATGAGTTTATTTCTCATTTCAGATATTGTATTTCTAATTTCTAGAAATTCTACTTGTATTTTTTTACATATCTTCTGTTCCTCTCTTTATCATGTTCATGTTGTATGATCTTAAATATACTGAGTATATTTATAGGTCAGTTATGCTGTTTTTGTTAATTCAGTAATTTGCTTTGTTTTTTGATATGTTTCTACTGATTGATTTTTCTTCTGGTTGTGGTCATATTTTTCTACTTCCTTTAATGCTGGCCATTGTGAATACTATGTTTTTAAGTACTGGAGTTTTTCTATTACTTTAAATATTGTTGGATTTTTTTCCAGGATGCAGATGTTCCTTGTAATCAGTTGTATCCTTTTGAGGATTGTTCTTAAAATTTTAGTTTAGGTCCAGGGGCACCTGGGTGGTTCAGTCAGTTAAGCAGTTGCTTTCAGCTCAGGTCATGATCCCAGGGTCCTGGGATTGAGCCCTACATCGGGCTCTGTGCTCAGCGGGGAATCTGCTTCTCCCTCTCCCTCTGCCTGCTGCTCCGCCTACTTGTGCTCTCTCTCTGTCTCTCTCTCTCTGTCAAATAAATAAATAGAATCTTCAAAAAAAAAATTTAGTTTAGGTCCAGAGAAGCCATTAGTCAAGTACTAATTTGTCTCCATGACTAAGACTATACAGTTCTGGGGATTCTATCTGATATATAAGGAGATCTTTGCACTCTGGCTTGGGAGAACATAAACTACACCCAGCCTGGCATATGCTGCAAAGATTGTTTTGCCTACTCTGGTGGTTGGTTATTTCCTGGCTTCAGAAGTTCTCCCTATGCATGCATAGGCCAATGCTCAGCCAGAGACTTGAGAGTACCCCTCTGAAGATCTCCACAATTCTCTCTGTATGTCCTCTCTAGTATTTAAACCCCAAATTGTAGATGTCCTGGACTCCTAAAACTCTAAATTCTATCTCCTTAACTCAAAGATACTACTGGTCTCTGTTGGGGTTCCCTTGCCATGTGTTGCAGCCTGAAAACCCTCTTCAAGTAGGAAGCTGGGACAATCATAAGGCTCACCTCATCTTGTTCCTTCTGTCAGAAATCACTGCCCTACTCTGTCTCTTGTCCAATGTGTGAAAACTATCATTTTATATATTTTGTCCAGTCATCTCCTTATTTAAGTCAAGAAGTTAAATTTGGCCCTGTTACTCAATCATGAACAACAGTGGTATTCCTGTATTTCTTCTTGAATCAATTTTCTGAAGGTATATTTTCTATACATTTTTTCCATTTTACCTAAGTTTTCAAATTCATTGACTTAAGCTTGCTGATAATTTTTTTTATCTTTTGATGCCTACCTTATCTATAACAAGATCTCATTTCTTATTTGTAAAAAACTTATTTGTGCCTTTTCTTTTTTTCTTGATTAGTCCTTCCAAAACTCTGCATAGTTCATTAGACTATTTAATAAACCAAGTTTGCTTTTGTTGATCCCCCTTATTTTTTCATTTTCTATTTTAATGGGATTATTTTATAGTTGATACTTTTAATGAGAGCATAGAATATTTAAACCTTTCCTTTTCTGTTTTCCTGTTGATTTTATGCTTATAAATTTACACCTTTTACCATAATTTGATAGTCACTTATTTTCTTTTTAGTTTTCTATGTGTTCCCCTCTTAATTTAGCATTTCCAAGCAATTTGGAGTTTATTTCAGTATAACGTGCAGGGTTAGAAGCTAACTTTTTGATTTCTAAATATTTAAATAATGTAACTTTATAACCATTAATAAAATAACTTTTAAGACCATATATTATTGATTTAATATGCCACATTTAACATAATATTAAATGTGCTTTGATAGGTCTCTGGGTTATCTATTCCGATCCACTGATACTTTTTATATTAATATTATACTGTTTTGTTTATTTTACCTTTATAGTTCATTTTAGCATCTTGGAGGACAAGTTCTGTTTTATTATTCTTCTTTTTAATTATGGTATAAACTATCTATTTTGGTTTACTCCTATAGATGAAATATAAAATAACTATCAAGGAAAAACATCATGCTGAGATAGATTAATTAATTAGGTACAATTTAGTTGAACAAATCTTGAATTTATTATGTTACTTCTTTGCCATTATATCACCATACCAATAACTCAGAACATTCTATGATTTGGTAAAAAGAAAGACTTCCTTTGCTGGCTAAAAACTTCAAATTAGGTTTTAGATTTATATCTATCTTTCAACTGCCCCTGCAACCAATGTGATTCCCCATTATCTACAAAGTTTACTAGAGCATGTTCAGTTGGAACACCGATATAGACAGAAGTTTAATGATAAAAATATTTCTTCCACCAAATAAGTTTGTGAGAGTCTGTGTTAAACAATATGAAACAGGCATTTTACCACTGGAATTTCTCAGAATACTTAATGTGCTAATGAGCATAATATTGAGGCTCTCCAATATAGAAATATAGTAAGTGGCATATCCCAAGCCTTTTAGCCTGACAATCAGTGTTCTCTATGATCTTAACCTAATCTCATAGAATTGCTATAAGGAATAAGTGAGTTAAAACTATAAAACACTTAGAACAGTTCCTGACACTTAGTGAGTAGTCAGTACATATGAATTGTTTCTGTAAATTACTCAAGTTCTTCTCTCTGCCTAGAATGCCTTTCCCTCCATATTCAAATATGCCAAAGACTTACATGCGATAAAACTTCCTATATGAAGTCTTTCCTGACTCCCCAAATCTCCTCTCCCCACCACTACCAAAGATATAATGTCTCATTTTTTTTTTGAGAATATGTCAAATAATCCTTTGAACTTGTCATTTGAACTACCAAAATATCCATCCTTACATATTTCCAAAGTTCCCCGTGGCAGTTATACTGCCCCCGGTTGAGAACCACTGAGAAGGGAAGCTGAGTGTTTAATAAATACATGTTCATTGGTTGCTTCCCAAAATAGTTAAGAAAGCTATGAACAATCAATGATTTACCTTTCAAGGACCTTTTTATCAAAATAAGTTGGAACCAATACCTCTGCCTTCAAGTCTACATAAGTTTGTGATTCTTCTCTTAAAGTATGGGTCTGACCAATTTGGTACCACATAATTCATATCCTATTTCTAATAAGACTTTTTTCCATATCTCTCTGACAGATGGTGAGCAATGCAAAGTACATAGTGCTCCCATGAATAGTGTGCCAAGGCTAAAACTAAATTGCCAAATAGGGTGTGAAACACAGCTACATGCATGGAAGATATATAAAACACATTGTCATTGGGAATTAGCATAGGTCCATTGAACTAATGAATAAAATAGAATAAAATTGTACAAAAACTTTGAGTGGGTAAACATGGGTGTTGAGTCTAAGGCCTAAGTTTGAATCCTGACCTTATATTTACCAGCTGACTAGCTGTGTTTCCTTAGACCAACTCCCTCACCTGTAAAATGAATGGAATCATACTAGATTCACGGTATTGTTATACAGATTTTGCACTATGGAGAGATGAGTGAGGCATTCACCTTGGGTGCAAAATGTAGGGAGTACCAAAAGAAATCAGTAATCAAGATAAATAATATTTAATGCAATCTTTTTAAAAAGCAAAATTAATGCAAAAATCCATAATGAATAAAATATATTTTTAAAAATAAAGGCAGGAACCAGTTTTGTACTTGGATGACTTGGTCTCACTCACCTCTCCCTAATCCTGGCCCTTATTGTTAGGGAAGCTAAATGAGTTAATGGGTTTAGATTCATGTTTTTTGTATAGTCTTTGCCTTGAATAATTTGTTATAAACTGTAAGAGTGAGAAATGGCCTTATAGGCTTGCAAAAAACAATTCATAGTGAATGTTTAAATACAAAAAAACCCAACATATTTCTTACTCTGTTTTTAATTCTCAATTATATAAATAGCACATAAGTATATTATAGGTAAGGTTAGCATCCCCTTAGACCAGAACTTTTTCTAAGCACTTTCGTACATAGATATGTATTGATAAAAATATATAGTATTATGTTTGTTTCTTTTTTTTTTTTTCATGAAATTGGCATTCGCCTATACAAAAATATCTGCAAGTTTGCTTTTGCTTCATTCAACACTATGCCTTATTGGGACCTCATCTTTTTAAATTACTGCATAATGTTCCATAGTAAAATATACTGAAATTTATTCATTTAGTTCTCCTATTGATATTCATTTAGGATCTCCAATCAATTACTATTACAAACAGCACTGTGATGAATATTCTTATACACACACGTGTTTTTTCTAGTTTAGATACTGAGAGATAGAGTTGCTGGATTTTATGGTATCATCAAACTAATTCATTATTTGTTAATTTAATGGTTTAAAAACTGTATCTTAGTTTGCTAATATTTTGTTGAGAATTTTTACATCTATGTTCATTAGGGATATTGGCCTGCAATTTTCTTTTCTTTTCTTTTCTTTTTTTTTTTTTTTTTTTTTTTTTTGTAGTGTCTCTGGTTTTGGTATCAGGGTAATATTGGCCTTGCAAATGAGTTTAAAAGTATTCCTTCCTCTTCAGTTTTTCTGTAATAATTTGAGAAGGATAGGTACTAACTCACCTGAAATGTTTGATAGAATTCACCTGTGAAGCTGATTGTGCTAGAGTTTTGTATTTGGGGAGTTTTTTGATTACCATTTCAATTTCATTACTTGTTAATAGTAGTCTCTTATGATCCTTTGTATTTCTGTGGTATCAGTTATAACTTCTTTTTCATTTCTAATTTTATTTAGTTGGATCTTCTCTTTTTTTCCTTGATGAGTCTGGCTAGAGGTTTTTTATTTTGTTTATTCTTTCAAAAAACCACCTTTTAGGTTCATTAATCTTTTCTATTGTTTTTTTAGTCTCTATTTCATTTATTTTCACTCTGATCTTTATTATTTCCTTCCTCCTACTAACTGGGCTTCATTTCTTCTGCTTTTTCTAGTTCCTTTAGGTGTAAAATTAGATTATTTATTTGAGATTTTTCTTGTTTTTTGAAGTGGGTCTGTATCACTAAAAACTTCCCTCTTAGAACTACTTTTTCTGCATCCCATAGATTATGGAAAGTTGTGTTTGCATTTTCATTGTCTCAAGGTATTTTTTTTAATTTCCTCTTTGATTTCTTTATTGACCTGTTGGTTGTTCAGTAGCATGTTGTTTAGTCTCCGTGTGTTTGTGTTTGTTTGTTTGTTTGTTTGTTTGTTTTCAGTTTTCTTCTTGCAATTGATTTCCAGTTTCATACTGTTGTGGTCAGAAAAGATATTTGATAAGATTTCAGTCTTCTAGATTTTATTGAGATTTGTTTTATTTCCTAACATGTGATCTATCCTGGAAAATGCTCCATATGCACTTGAAAAGAATGTGTATTCTGCAGCTTGGGAATATAATATTCTGTACTTATCTATTAAGTTCATCTACTTTAATGTGTCATTTATGGCCAGTGTTTCCTTATTGATTTTCTGTCTGAATGATCTATCCATTGATGTAAGTGGGGTATTAAAGTACCCTACTATTATTGTATTACTGTCCATTTTTCCCTTTCTGTCTGTTAATATTTGTTTTGTATATTAAGGTGCTCTTATGTTGGGTGCATAGATATTTACAAATGATATGTTCTCTCTTTGGGTTGATCCTTTTATCATTGTGTAATGCCCTTTGTCTTTTGTTACAGTTTTTGTTTTAAAGTCTATTTTGTCTGATATGAATATTGACACTTTAGCTTTCTTTTAATTTTCATTTGCATGCAATATCTTTTTCCATCTCTTCACTTTCAGTCTGTGTTTGTCTTTAGATGTGAAGTCTCTTATAGGCAGCATATAGATGGGTCTGTTTTTTATTACTCATTTGTCCACCCTATGTCTTTTGATTGGAGCATTTAGTTTATTTACATTTAAAGTAATTATTAATAAGTATCAATTTCCATATTTACTTTTTGAGAATGAGCATCTATTCATATGTTTATTGAACATTTGTGTTTTTTATTCTGTGACCTTTTCATATTTTTTGCCCACATTTCTGCTGGGGAGTTTGTTCCTTTCTAATTGAATTTCAAGTGTTCTTTATGTATTTTGGATATTAATATTTTGTCTTATATATTGTAAATAATTCAAATAATTATACCTAGACTACTGCTTTTTGTTTGAACTTGTTTAGAATATTTTGTCATAGAGCAGTTTTAATTTGAAGTTAAATTTAGCAATTATTTCATTGAAGTATATTGTTTATATTTTTTTAAGATTACTGCCCTACTTAAAAAAACATAAAAAGTCTCCTACATTGACTTCTGTGTTATATAATGGTATTTATGGTTCATTAAAAGATCAATTTGGCTTTATTTAATGGTGTGTGGGTATGGATATTTTTTCTTTCGTCTTTCCAAACAAATAGCCAATTGTTCCAGTATTATTTATTTGAAATGTCTCCTTTACCATACACTAAATTCTGTGGGTATATCTGGGTCTGTTTTGAAGCTCTGTTGTTTTATTCGTATATTTTTCTATTCCTATACCAGTACTACATTCTTTTAATTTTGAAAACATTATAATATGGTATTTTGGCCTATGAGAGTCAGAGAAGTTTTCATAAGGGAAGTTACTCTTGACCACCTGTTAAAAGATTTACAGGCATTTAACAGGCAGTAAAAAGGAAACACACTTTTCCAGTTAGGAGAAACGTGTTGATATACAAAGGTATGAAACTGTTTGGCATATTTAAGGACTCTGAGTTTGTGCGGTATTACTAGAGGATAGTACTTATAGACCAGGGTGGGTTTTGAGGCAAGAGAAGATCAGGGCCAGGTTTTAAACGATTTTAATTACTCTGTTAAAACTTTCACAATTATTCTCAAGGCAGGGTAGACCTATTAGAGGCTTTGGGGGAGGGGAATAATATGATCAGCTGTCTTTGGCAGAAGTGTGAGGATAGTTTAAAGGGGAAAGAGCCGGTGTAACTGCTGTAGGAATTCAGGAAAAGAAGAGACCTTTACAAACTGGATGAGTCAGATAAAGCTTCATAAGGGACTGTTAAGCTGTGAAGAAATAATAGGATATGGCTAGTTTAAGGAGAGCACTATGAGCCATGGATTCAGGATGATAAATTTATTATATGTTTATTAAATTTATATTTGTATTATTTTGGTCTTATATCCTTTTTAGAATAAGGTAAATTATAAATAAATAGATCAAATATATTGGATGTGGATATTTTCCCATGTAATTTAACTTAAGCCAAGGTTGTCTTTGTTGCAAAATGGTATAGTATGACATCTTTAAGTAATCAGGCTATAAAATGTCAAAGATATTTCATTTACCAAAAGAAAGCAGTCCTCAGGGAATTTTTGAAAACAACTAAGGACAGACATGCCTCCAATTCAAAAGACAGTTTGAAAACTGAGCCAGTGGGCAAATAAAGTAGAACTTCAAATTGAAGGCTAAACAGAAATGAGTTATTTTAGCAGGCAGAAAGCAAAAAGGCCAGAGAATTCATGTGTCTGACAAATATTTCTGACTTTTAGTACAGAGCAAGAAAGCGTTAAGGGGACATTTCAACCTTGAAATGTAATTGTTTAAAAACTGATTAATCTGAGATAGATAAGGCCAGAATTCTTTTAAAAATTAATGCAACAACCTGTTGACAGAAGTACGATAACCAAAACAAAAGTAAGAAAACTTCCATGGTCTTCTATTTTTTTTCCTACTTGTTCTATGTGAAATTGTGTGACGACTTTAATTAACTGATTATAACTACTTTATTATATTAAAAATAATTTTTAGAGATAATATTAGTGAGCATATAGTGTGGACTATACTAGGTTTTTATTATTATTATTATTAATTTGTCTATGTCTAAGAAAATCCAAACTGCTATACCTACTATTCTAGTCTGATGATTCACCATGAATTACGCACTGGCAACTTCCTGAAATAAAGGCAGAGTTCAGTAGGGAGAAACTTAACTCCTCTCTATGATCTGTTCTGAAATCTCATCCTCTGAATCATGAAAGAATATCACACCCTTTGTGCCACAATCTTTATGTGATTTAACTGCTATTCTGAGCAACTGCTTCAAACTGGTTTGGCTCTGTATATTCAAACTATTTAAAAAGTTCTATAAAGAAAAAAAGAGGGGTGTATGGGGCCTCATGAACAACTCTCTTTAAAAACCAGTTAATTATAGACAGCAAAACCTTGAGCAGAAATTAGGAGGTTTTTAAGCAAGGAGATCAATATTAATATTCTTATTTATTAAAAGAGATATAGTTTAGGATGAAAAAGTTCTAAAAATGGATGATGGTGACAAAGTTGCACTGCATTGTGCATGTAATTAGTACCACTGAATTGCACACTTAAAATGGTTAAAATGGTAAATTTTATGTTATGCGTACTTTGCTACAATACTTTTTTTAATGCCAGAGAGAAGGGAGAGCAAAAGAGTTATGGGTAACTCATAAAAAGTTCCCCCAAAGGAGCATTTTTCCTGATATGGGAATAGTCATTGTATATATTGCTGTCTTTGTAAAGTTTTAGCTTTTCCTTCTTTAAGCACATGGAACCTGAGTAGGGTGAAGATGTTCTCTCTCCATCCTCTGTCCAGGAAGAATACCAGTTCAAACTAAAGTGAGAACACCCTGTGAGTCAGGAATAGATAAGGTCTTAGCAGAGAGTAATTATAGTTAGCAAGTGATTAAGAGGTTTCAGTGCTTAAAGTGACCAGCTTTATGCCAAGCCTTGATGCCCACAGCCTCAATCAGAGCCAACAGATCAGTCAGGAGGCAAACAGCACTTGTGCTCAGGCCAAGACCTAGGGCAAATTTTCAAAGCTGAAATGGTTCCAAATGAGTTCTAGTTAGATTGGGGGGGGGGTAGTATGATCTGATTAAGCTAATTAGGATTGATAACAGCCTATTTTATTGTGGTAGGTATTCTTTTTACTTCAGGCATTTTGCTTATAATTTTTCTTTTGATAGATTCATGTCATCTAGCCATCAGATTCATAGTTATTTTTATTAAAGAATATATGTAGACAGAAAAGTATAATGAGATATGGTTACCCATGACTTATCTCATTGATTCATGTCTGGAAGGAAGTGAAGAGAAAGAATTAGTTTGATAGCCCATATCTATACCACTATGTGATGGTGGCTACCTGAATTGCAGGTAGTTTACTCACCTAAGCAAGAATAATCCAGCTCTCAAGGACATGGCTAAATATAGAATGTTTGAAAATTCTGGAAACAGGGATTTTTATTTTTAAACAAACCCCCAAATGTTTTGTTGGCAAAGTGTCACTATGTCATGGGAACAATCACTAATTTGAAAAAGTACAATACAGAAATGAAATATTTTTCCTAAGTCTCTTTACTTTTCAGACAGTATTTTCCATGCTCTTACACATCATATTCCATGGAATAATGGGACTTCTATTCTAGCTGCCTTTGCAAGTCAAAAGGAGAAAGAGCAATGCCCTTCTATTGATCAACACCACTGAGCTCTGATTATGCCTTTACCCAGGGTTTCTTTTATTCTTTAAGGACTGTGAGCTTGAAATTAGGACCATAATTGAAGTTCAGTTTGTATCTCAAATTTTGAAAATGATAGGATATTTGTGACTGTGCTTCGATACTCAATGGGAGAAACAAAGAGAACTTTAGGGTCTGGGTTCAAATATTGCCAGGAGAGATTGATAAACTCCATGTTTAAATTCCTAAGAGCACCCACTTGGAGAGTTTGAGGGTTCATCATGAGCCAAGACAGTCAGAAGTCCAATGTCCAGCCTCTGGGTACAGAATAAAAGAAATAACACTGTATATGGATATTAGGTCGATGGCCTAATGTAACACCAGGGCCCTTTGCACATATTCTTTGATCTAGGCCTAGTTGCCTTCAGAGGGACAGGAGAGAACTGATTATGGAATGCCTTGGGATCCATACTTAAAGAGACATTGATATCTCCAACTTCCAGGGGACCTATGAGTTCTTTAAGAAATAAGATGGATTCAACAGTCTTACACAATTCACAGCAGACCTGTATCTCTGAAACAAATAATACATTATATGTTAAAAAAAAAAAAAAAAAAAGAAGATAGTAGGAAGGGAAAAATGAAGGGGGTGGAAATCGGAGGGGGAGATGAACCATGAGAGACTATGGACTCTGAGAAACAAACTGAAGGTTCTAGAGGGGAGGGGGCTGAGGAGATGGGTTAACCTGGTGATGGATATTAAAGAGGGCACGTATCGAATGGAGCACTGGGTGTTATATGCAAACAATGAATCATGGAACACTACATCAAAAACTAATGATATAATATATGGTGATTAACATAACATAATAAAATAAAATAAAAAAAGAAAGAAGATGGACATTAGAGGAGACATTGTATATCCTATGGAACAGCTTACAGGAGTAATCTCTGCCTGCTTTGGCTGCTTTTGATAACAGCTCCTGGTGGGGAAAGTGATGCCACAATCCATGGAAATATAGACAAGAATAGGTGTTATTGCATATCCATTTTTATATGACATGTACTTCCCTAGCTGTTGGGTTGGATTTGGTTATTAGATACAAGACTGATTTTTGACACCATCTGAACAGCAATGACTTATTTTGTTGACTTATTTTATTGAGCCAAATTTTCTTTCAGTCAGGGTATATTTTTTTTGTTTTTATTTTAATTCCAGTTAGTTAACATACAGTGTACTATTAGTTTCAGGTGTACAATTTAATGATTCAACACTTACACACAACACCCTGTGCTCATCACAAGTGCATTCCTTATTCCCCATCACCTATTTAGCCCTTCTTCCACCCACCTCCCTTCTGGGAACCATCAGTTTGTTCTCTGTAGTTGAATCTGTTTCTTAGTTTGTCTCGCCTTCTCTTTTTTTCTCCCTTTGATCATTTGTTTTGTTCTTTAGAGTCTACATATGATTGAAATCATATGGTATTTGTCTTTCTCTGACAGACTTATTTCACTTAACATAATACTCTCTAGTTCCATCCATGTCACTACAAATGGCAAGATTTCATTCCCTTTTATGGCTGAGTACTATTCCATTATATGTATATGTATATATATATATACCAACTCTTCTTTATCCATTCATCAGTCAATGGACATATAGGCTGTTTCCATAATTTGGCTATTATAGATAATGCTGCTATGAACGTTGGGGTTAATGTGTCCCCTTGAATTAGTATTTTTGTATTCTTTGGGTAAAAATACCTATTAGTGCAATTGCTGGATCATAGGGTAGTTCTATTTTTAACTTTTTGAGGAACCTCCATACTGTTTTTCAGAGTGGCTGCGCCAGATGGCATTCTGAACAACAGGGCAAGAGTGTTCTCCTTTCTCTGCATCCTCCCAGCACTTGTTGTTTCCTGTGTTGTTGATTTTAGCTATTCTGATGGTGATATCTCATTGTAGTTTTGACTTGTATTTCCCAAATGATGAGTGATGTTGAGCATCTTTTGATGTGTCCATTGGCCATCTGAATGTCTTCTTTGAGAAAGTGTCTATTCATGTCTTCTACCCATTTTTTCAATTGGATTATTCATTTTTTGTCTGTTGAATTTTATAAGTTCTTTACATATTTTGGATACTAACCCATCCAAATCAGCACAGAAGTAAAACATTCACTATTTGCAGATGACATGATACTCTGTATAGAAAAACTGAAAGACTCCACCAAAAAATTGCTAAAACTGATACAAGAATTTGGTAAAGTTGCAGGATACAAAATCAATGTAGAGAAACTGTTGCATTTCTATACACCAATAATGAAGCAACAAAAAAAGAGAAATTAAGGAATTAATCTGATTTACAATTGCACAAAAACCCATAAGATACCTAGGAATAAACCTAACCAAAGAGGTAAAAACCTGTACTGTGAAAAACTATAGAACACTGAGAAAGAAATTGAAGTGGACACAAAGAAATAAAAAGACATTTCATGCTTATGGATCAGAAGAACAAATATTGTTAAAATGTCTATACTACCCAAAGCAGTCTGCACATTTAATGTTATCCCTATCAAAATACCAATAGCATTTTTCACAAAGCTAGAACAAGCAATCCTAAAATTTGTATGGAACCACAAAAGACTCTGAATAGCCAAAGCAACCTTGAAAAAGAAAAGCAAAAGTAGAGGCACACAATTCCAGACTTCAAGTTATATTACAAAGCTGTAGTGATCAAAACAGTATGGTACTGCCACAAAAACAGACACATAGATCAATAGAACAGAAGAGAAACCCAGAAATGAACCCAAAACTATATGGTCAATTAATCTTTGACAAAGTAGGAAAGAATATATAATGGGAAAAAAGACAATCTCTTCAACAAATGGTGTTTAGAAAACTGAACAGCTACATGCTAAGGAATGAAATTGGACCACTTTCTTACACCATACACAAAAATAAATTCAAAATGGAGTAAAGACCTAAATGTGAGACCTGAAACCATTAAAATCCTAGAGGAGAACACAGGCCGTAACCTCTTTGACATCGGCCATAGCCATTTCTTACTAGATATGTCTCCTGAGGCAAGGGAAATAAAAACAAAAATAAACAATTGGGACTTAATCAAAATAAATAGCTTCTGCACAGCAGAGGAAACAATCAACAAAACTAAAAGGCAGCCTCCAGAATGGGAGAATATATTTGCAAATGATATATCTGATAAAGGGTTAGTATTGAAAATACATAAAGCACTTAGAAAACTCAACACCCAAAAAACTAACAATCCAATTTAAAAATGGGCAGAAGACATGAATAGACATTTTTCCAAAGAAGACAATCAGTGTATTTTAAAGACATTTTTTTCTTTATAATAATTTTTAAATTTTTTCTTTATTGAAGTATAATTTATATATAAGAAAATTCACATTTTAAGTGTACAGATTGAAGATATTTGACAAATATAAGCTCCCTTGTAACCATCATTCCAATTGATTGAGGTAGAAAATATTACTGCCTCTGTCAAAAGTTTCTTTGTACCCTTTTGTAGTCAGTCTCCAGCACCTTCCCCATCCATGCCCCAGACAACAACTGATATTTTTTTTTCTTTTTCTTAAAGATTTTATTTATTTATTTGAGAGAGAGAGGGAGAGCACAGAGGGAGAATGGGAGGGAGAAGCAGACTCTCTGCTGAACAGAGAGCCCAATGTGGGGCTCCATCCCAGTACCTGCAGTCATGACCCAAGCTGAAGGCTTGATCCCAGGACCCTGAAATCATGACCTGAGCTGAAGGCAGACACTTAACTGACTGAGCCACCCAGGCTCCCCTTCTTTTTATTTTTAAAATAGAGATTTACTTCACATATTCTAGGACTCCCTGTAAATGGAATCATGTAGAATATACTCATTGGCTTTTGGCTTCTTTTGCTTATCATAAGGTCTATGAACTCTATCCATGTTTTTGTGTGTGTCAGCATCTTTTCTTTTTTGTTATTATTATGTGAATATAATACAGATTTATGAGTTTAACAGCTTATGGGCATTTGAGTTCTTTCTGGGGTTTTTTGGCTATTATAAATTATGCTGCTATGGACCTTCACATGTAATTCTTTCTGTGGATTTATTTTATTTCTTTTGGGTAAATACCTAAGAGCTTTGCTAATTGCTAATTGCTAGGTAATGTGATAGATGTATATTTACCTTTATGAGAAACAATAAAATTGTTTTTAAAATAGTTGTACCATTTTACAACTCCACCAAAAGTCATGGAGAATTGCAATTGCTCTACTTCTTTACCAATGTTTGATAATAACAGTCTCTTAAATTGTAGCAGTTATAATAGATGTGAAGTGGTATCTCATTGTGGTTTTAATTTGCATTTACCTGATGATTAATGTTGAGCTTCTTTTTATGCACTTATTAGTTATTCCTGTATTTTTTGAGTGAAATATCTGTACAAATCTTTTGCCCATTTTATTAGGTGGTTTGCCTCTTTGTTATTGATTTGAAGGAGTTCTTTATATATACTGGATTACAGTCCCTTGTCAGATATAGGTGTTTCAAACATTTTATCCTGGACTATGGCTTGTCTTTTCATTTTTAAATAGTTGCTTTTGAAGGGTAAAAATTTTTACTTTTGACCAAGGCTAATTTATCAATTTACTTTTTAAGGTTCATATTTTTAGTCCTACCCAATAAATTGTTATGTTGACAGATACTATTATTACTATTAAAAATAATAATTGGATACTTATTAAATAATTACTATTGTTATTATGTTAAGAATTATTAAGGACTTGGGGAGTTATTTATACCTGGGTCTCAGTGGCACTGCCACTTTCTATGTGACCCTGGGAAAATGGCCTAAACTCTCTGTTTCTGTTTTCTCAGACCTAGAATGGGGATAATTTTATTATCTACCTTCTAAGACTGTTGTGATGATTAAAATAGGTAGTATATGTAAAGTACTTGATACAGTTCTTGGAATAGCAAACACTTACTAAAGGTTGCCTTTATTATTTTCAAATGTGTGTCTTTAGGACTTTCTTATCTTTTTAAAACTCCTCTCTTTTTTCCTCCCCATCTTAGGCAGGCAGCCAAGAAATTTCTGTACACACATTGAATGGCTAACTCTACAAAAGGATTGTAACTAAAAATGACTCTAGCATACTTTGGCTCTTAATGAAGCAGTCAAGATGATACTCCTCTGAAAATAAGAGGATCATAGGGGCCGGTGAGCAAGACCCTGAGTGGCTATTGACCACCTCAAGAAGCAGCTACTGCATTCTGAGGAGCTTCTTTGGGCCCAGAGCCTCATATAACTCATAGGAGACCATCAAGCTCCCTTTTTCAGACATGCTTTCCTATATTTGATCTTGAGTCTCATTCTATTCTAAGACATTTTCCTAATTTTTAATATCCTCTCAAATTTGGAAAGATACTACTTTCTTGACCTTGTCATAATTAACAATAGCTATTTCTTGCTAATGAGCTATTACCTGCAACTCCACATAATTCTTCTGACAGGCTGACAGGCTGACTAATTAACAAGGTTTGACCACCCTCTCAAATCAGCTGGCAAGGCTTTGGGCTTTGACACTGAGAAAATTCTTTGAAGCTTACTTACCAATTTTACCTACTGTATGTGAATAACAAATAAAGGGCTGGTAAATATGGAAGCTTGTCTTCAGCATGTGCTTAACATATAAAGCCATTTTAAAGCTCTTTTTAATGGATTATCTGATAGGGATTAGATGCTGTCTCAACCACTTCCCCAGGGACAAATACCTACTTAGAACATTATTATTAGATAATTTTCATAAAGAACAACTAATTTTTAAATAGATATCATTGAAAATTACTGTTAACCAGACAAGTCTTTCCAATAAGATAACCTGACTACTTTGGAGGTTGCCTTTTCTTAATATATGTGTCAATTTTACCCACACTTCTAGTAATAAAAAATAATCACACACACACACACACACATGCACACACACACACACACACACACACACTCGCAGAAGGAACAAATAGAGAAAAAAAAATATGAGAGGGCTCAGCAGAGAAGCATGGTGGGAAATGGAGTTTTCTGCTCAACTAAACTCTCTGGTTAGGGAAATAGTGAAGCATAGTAGAAAGAATGCTAGAGTTTAGAGTCAAAGTAAGTTTTTAAGTCCCCTTTTCACCAGTTACTACCTGTATGACCTTGAATCATAACCTCTGTGATTCAGTTTCCTTATGTGGAAAATTGGGATAGAAATGCATATGTTACAGTGCCATTGAGAAAATTCAAATTAAGGCATAAAACATTGTAAAATATAAACGTTATATAATGGTAAGAGAATGTAAGAGAGCTACCCATTTATATCTTGGAACCAACCAGGAAAGGGCTTTCAATTAGGATATCTATTGTGATGAACATAAAATTGCACTGTTCAGATTTCCCTTCAACAAGGGACTTGTTGCCCCAACTACTGGAAGTGTATCAGCTGACGGCTTCCAGCTGTCAGGGACTGCCTCACCTGCACAGAGCTGCCTCATGCTCTTCCCATATTTGAAAGCCAAGCATAGAAGCAGGCAGATCAATTAAGATGATATTAGTAGTTGTCCAGGTGAGAGATGAAGAAGGCTTGGCCAAGGGTTGTGGCAGTTGAGACAGAAATAGGTATATTAAAGATATGCTTTATAGTTTCAGGAGTTGGGTAAGAGGAACAATGGAGTAAAGGATATACCATAGATTTTTGGCTACTTATGTGATGAAGGTTTATTTTTAAAGCCCTATTAATTTTCAAATGCCTAGTAGACCTCAGGAGATGTAAAGGAGAGAAGTAAATATATGAGTTTGGAACTCAGAGGAGAAATCAGGGCAGAAAATATAGATTTAGGTGTCATCTACATAATGGCATGGGACTAAGTGATATTAGCTCCCTAGGATATGGGAGCCTAGGTCCCTGTATCACTCAGGTATGGAGAAAAGTAGTTGTTGATCTCACAATTCTGCTGTTGTAGAAATACAATCACTTAATCATGACTTAAATTCAGTAACCAGACCATTTAGAAAGGGGTCTCATTAAAATGAAGAGATTTTTGATTTTGCTGTTTTCTTTAAGCTAATAATTATAGAGCTCCTACTATGTGCTTAAGTAATTTATATTCATCATTATTTAATCCTTACAACAAATCTAGGTAAGCACTGCTATCATCCTGATGTTACAGATGAGAAAACAGATTCAGAGAAGTGAAGCAACTTGGACCAAATTACACAGTTAATAAATAATGCAGGAGCTCTCATGGCACTTTAGCCTCCACATACATTGCATTATAATAAAAACAGTAATAGTAGTCATTAATGGAGTACATACTATGTCCAGGTCCAATGTTAAAGCTCTTTTTATAGCTTATCTCGTCTAATTTTTGTTTAAAAATTTACTATTATTCTCATTTTAAAAATGATGAAAACTAGGCTTAGGGAAACTTAAGTAACTTGGCCAAAATTTTACAGCTAGTGGATGGCAGAATAGAGTTTCAAACACTTTGTCTGATTCAAGAGTTCATACTTTTAACCATTATGTTATATTGCCTTTCATCTCCTATGATCTTGGTTGAGTAGAGGGAAAACATTTCTTCTAGAAGGAAATATAACTATCCCCAAATGCCAAGCCAATTGAAAGTATAGCATTAAAAATAATGGGTACTTCAAAAATAAATTTTACTAGAAATAAGCTGAAGGTGATTATTAAAAATTAACAAGATATTTGGAAAGTACCTGTTCAAGCATTTTCTAAAGCTATCATCTTTAAATAATGGTGAAAATATAAATGTGATTTTGCTTCTAAATCTAAATTGTATGTGGCCGTGAAACAGAATGAGCATCATCAACCAACATGGAATCGAACCCATGGCATTGGGTTTTCAAGTGTTTTCAAATTTAGTGGACTTCAAGTTCTTTTATTAGCATTTTGGAAGGACCAGGAGATGTCCTAAAGGCAAATAAACTTGTTTGATTAGGTCCAAAATCCTTCAACATGACATCAACATAAAGGTATACCTACAGTTTCTCTTCTTCTGCCACTGTTTTTTAGCTCCCAAGGAAAGGGTTTCTAAACATGCCATAAATATATCTAATCTCAACATGTATTTAATGAATACATGCTTTATCCACAGCACATTAATAATTGCTTTGAGGACTCCAAATTGTTTTTAAACATTTTGGATGAGGCTTGTCTGAAGACCTATTAATGGACAAATTTATCTCAGAAGGTCCCTTACTAGGACAAATATTTGTTTAATTAATAAATGAACCTTCAAAACCTTAAGCAAAGTCTTGTTCAATAGTGTGAATTTAAAGCATCATGAAAGCCCATTGGTTTTTAACCAAGTATGTCTCCTCTTAGTAGTGAGGCCTTCCTTTGGAATAAGGCTCAAGTCCAAGGTAAAATGGATGCCTCTTTGCTTGTCATGCTTTCAAAAAAAAAAAAAAAAAAAAAAAAGGCCTGAAGGACTCAGTAAAGGATTGGTGAATTTAAATGGTTGAACATAAAGTCTAAAATTTTCCACATTTCCACATGACAGAGACATGCTAGTCTACAGGGAAGGACATGTGTAGAATCTATATCTACTTTTTCTTTCTAAGCTGTTGCTAGTCTTTCACGACAAATACTCATTGTGGATGTTTGGCTTAAAGTAACTGTGAGTGTGAATTTTGGTCTACAGTTATGTCCCTAGAGAGGAGAAAGTCTTTATTCTCTGATTTTCTGAACTACTACCTCATATACATCCTGAAACACTACTGATGGGGACATTAGGTTGACCATCTGTGTAGCTTACTATGTTTACTGAGGTCAGTGCTCCAAAGAAGTATCCAAGCATTCCCTCTGACTTAAATATGTGTGTATGTGGGAGAGGTGGGAGCAATGACACTCCTCTGTCATTAGTACCAAGCAATTTTAAATGCTCCTAGTAAGTATTCTTTGAGAGTTCTCCAGATTGGAAAATTCCACTTGACTCATTTCAGATCCTCTGCCTTTTTAATTATATCACAATTATACCAAATTTGATAATGGCCTGACAATCAAATGTTTTAAAATTATTCATTTAGGACATTACATACATCTTAAATTTATATTCAGTAGTAACACAGTAAATAATGCCTATTTTTATGAGCTGAATTAAAAGTAATTAAAATAATAATAACAATAATAACAATAGAAGTATAGAGACTGCCTAGGATTTTCAAAATACCAGTTCAGCTAAGCATCATGTCCTGTGGATAAAATGCATAGCTAAATATACAGCAGCTGTCTGACACTGACTAGAACAGCAGGAGTGTGTTTCTCAGCAGGAATTTTTCTGTCTTCTGAAATTTTCATTCTGGGTATTGTAAATAGGATGTGTTGTTATATTTCTGTTATCTTTCAATTATATAATCTGAGAGTATATAGGATTCATTGAGGTGATCTCTTCCAGCTTCTCTCCCATTGAAATTATCCTTTCTAGGATGGACAGATGGCCATTTAGACTTTCTTTGAATGTGTCCAGTGACAAGGAACTTGCATCTTATAAAACCAGCCTTTTCCATTGTTGAAGGGTGCTGAGTTTTAGAAAAGTCACTTTCTGTGTTGGTTATAACCCTAACCATCACTACTACTTTTACTCCCTTGAGTAATATTGAATAAGCTTAATCCTTTTCTATAGGACAGTTGTTTACATTTTTAAATACAGCTACCACTGCCCAACCACCTGTGACAGCCCCCATCCCTAGGTTCTTCTCAAAAAAACCCATAGTTTCCACATCTGTTTTTCATGTGAGTTTGTCTTAAAACCTGTCCCCTTTTCTTCGGAATTATATAGACCTGGGTTCAAACACTGACTCCCTACTATGTGAACTCTAAAATGGGGGAAATGATTACTATCAAAAAAGATTTTGTGAGAATTAATTAACAGGGAATACGTATTTAATATTTTTGGTTAAGCATTATTCTACCTGTGTTATATATGATAACTCATTTAATTTTTATGTGTACACACACACACACACACACACACACGTACACCTAGTATAGTGTTTGATATAGTAGTAGCTTGATAAAGTTTGTTTTCTTTCCCACTCACCATTCTATTACCTTTCTTTGGAGTACTCTTCAGTTTTGCAAAATTCTAAACGTGGACCTGATACTCCAGATGTAATCTAATAAACTACAACAGAGGGCAAGTTTCTTCCAGTTCTAGGACCAAGTATCATTTGGACACTCTGTAGATTAGATGAATCTAAGTAAATTCTATTGTCTCTGATTACTACATGAAGATTCTTCCCTAAGTTATGGTGACTTACTCATTTATTCAGCAAACATTTATTGAACACCTGTCATAAATAAATCATGATATCATCTGTTGAGAATACAATTGATAAAAAAACAGATATGGCCCCTGCCTTTGTGGAGCTTAGAGTTCAGTTTTAAAGATAGACATTAAACAAACACAAAAATAAACCTATAGTGACTAATAATAAGAGGTTATGAATGAAAAGAATGGGGCACATTAAGAAAGACTAATAAGAAGAATGTATTCTAAATTGGGTCAATGGGTACCTCAGGAAAGGTCTTTTCATGGAAGGAAATTCAGGCTGAGACTCAAAGGGTGAGTTGGAGTTAGCCAATGAAAATACTGGGAAAGAGCATTCCAGGAAGGACTTAAAAAACAGGTTGAAGGCCCTGAAGAGGGAAAGAGCTTGGCCTGGTCAAAGACCTAAAAGGAGGCCAGTGTGGTTGGAGAAGAGTGAAGAGGAACCAGAGTAGCTCTAAATTAAGTTGGAAAGGTAGTCTGGGGCTGTATCATGCCAGGTGATTGTCCTAAACTGATCTTGCCACTGGGACGATGTGGTACAATGTTGTAGAGTCACAGTCAATGTTTGGAGAAGTATCTTGAAAGGAGGCAGCTCAAAAGGATGCATCAAGGAAACCCCATCATTTGTTCTTATAACTCACCTGAGGTTTATATACAAATATGCAATCAGTCCATAAATAGTGGTAAATCCTTCTCATTAATACCTCCACTTACCCATTACCTGCATCTACAACTCCCACTTCAAGTTGCCCTTTTGTGCCTAGTTTTTGCCCTCCAGTCTTCCCCAGATATCCTTTCTAATCAGAGATCACCTATATACAAGAGTGGAAGGAAATGGTATTCAAGGCAATTTGCACAAGTATCATTCATCTCTAGATATGGGGCTGGAACCTATATACTGAGATGGTTGAACCTATATACTGGCTAGCCATTTGCCAGCTCATTTCGCCAATAGCGATAACATGAAATCCCAAAGTTAGGCTCTGGAGTCACACTGACATGGTATGAATTCATAACCAAGGATAATTTCCATGGATAGCTCTGCTACTAATTTTCTGTGTGACTTTGAACAAATAAGTTAACCTCTTTGAGCTTCAGTTTTCTCATCTGAAACACAGGACTAATGATACTTACCTAGAAGGGTGGTTATGAGAATTAAATAAGATACTTAATGTGTGCAAAAGCACCTACCACAGTGCCGAACATGCAGTAGATAATAAATGATAACTTTATTTATGATATGAAAGAGAATAAGTCTCTTCTACATAGTCACCATTGAGTGAACCTTCACATCCAAATCATAAAAACTTGTTTATATTTTATTTATTTAGACATAGTTGTCTTACTTGAATGTTGCTAACTTCAATTTCTATAGTATTTTTATGGGATCATAGTACTAGCATCTGAAAGGAGCCTAGGAAACCATTTGCATTCTTACCTTGTGAAAATAATGATGAAGAGTCCTAACCCTGAATCATACATAACACATGCATACATACGTATCACAAAATATTAATTGATTGTTCCCTTTGTGCCAAGCTCTGTGCTAGGTCCTGGAGATATTAAAGATTAGTAAACATAATCTGTATCTTCAAGAAGTTCATAGTCAAGGGGCACCTGGGTGGCTCAGTCATTTAAGCGTCTGATTCTTGATTTTGCTCAGGTCATGATCTCAGGGTTGTTAGACGGAGCCCCAAGTTGGGCTCCATGCTCAGTGGAGAGTCGGCTTAAGATTCTCTCTTGCCCTCTCCCTCTCCGCCTCCCCCTGCTTGTGTTCTCTCTCTCTCTCAAATAAATAAATACGTCTTTAAAAAAAAAGTAGTTCATAGTCAATGGGTATGACAGATCTGTGTGGAACTCTATTACAAGGCATGATCAAAAAAGGGCTAATTTAAAAAAAAAAAAAAAGGGCTAAATATATTCTGTGGGAGCACAGAGGAAGGAGCAATGAATTCTGCCTGTGGATATGGCCACAATGACTAGACCTCTTATTATGTGTTTTTAATGCTGACATCTCCAGACTCACTTGTTAACAACAACCAAAAAATTGCATTTCATCTTGTAACTACTGAACACATTATGATTTGGAGCATATTTTCCTCAAATCAGTCGACAAACCTTTCCTAACTGTCCACTATGTGCTAGGGGTTTTGGGGGGTAGAGGAGAAGCAGATTATTCGGAGAAGCAGATTATTGCCCTCAAGTGCCTACAGGCTGGGCAGTTGAGAGTTTAAAGTCTCCCGATATAGCAATTAGAGAGCAATAAACTACTATTCACTGTGGAGCTGCCTCTGAGTACATCCAGAAAAGAGAGCTCAGGGTGAGTTGGAATAGTTAGAAAAAAACAGAAATCATTGTCCTTGCAGATTCAAGCATCACTTCAGACTTCTAAAAACTACCTCTAGATGTTTAGAGAGCCATTCAGATATTGTCCACTGCATCATAACTCAAAAAAGAAAAATAAGTTCTGTGTGTCAGAATGTCTCCCAATGCTTGTTAATCTGAATTTATAGCACATTGCTTTAGGAGTGCTTTATTTAAATTCTGTTAAAAACCTTAGCTGGAATATTCTTTGCTGGTCTAAAGACAGGTAGGTTAAGCATGTATTAGTGAAGATATTAGACAGACTTACAGGCTCTCAAAGCTATTACACATTTCAGAATAGGAGCACCCTGACATAAGAAAAAAGCAGGGATGCAATGAAATGCTTTCAAACCTTGCTTTTTTGTGTCAGATGAGACTTTGAAAAGGGTGTTTTGAATTTTTGAGGTGCACACACACCCTTTTGTCAGTGAATTGCCACAAGAAGTTGTGTTTAGAAAGAAGCTGACAGGGAGTGAGAAATGAGGAGAGCTGCCGAAAGGCATTAATGAGTTGGAAGAAGGTCAACAACCCATTTCGAGCTCATTAAATCTATTATCTGAGTTCAGAGTGGTCCCAGGTGGAACTTGTGCTGACATACCCAGAACTCCCTCTCCAGCCCAGAGCAATGGAAAAAAGAGGAAAGTAAATGTGATGGTGGTTTTCAGGCTACCCTTTACTTCTAAGTATGATGAATGGAAATTTCAGACTCCTTGGTTTTGGGGGAAGATTTAAAATATAAACATGGTCAGTGACCACCGTGTTTGAGAGGTAAAAATTTTTATTGGGTGTTTAAATAAATATACAAAAAATTGAAAAGGTCCTCACACTAGTCATTTAAAATACGTTGAGATATTGTTCTCTACCTGTCCTTAAAAGACACTCCTGTCTTCTAAGCCTAGCAGTTCTCAAATTTCAGTGTGCATCAGAAACACTTGGAGAAATTGTATAGAATGCAGACTCCTGATCCCACTTTCACTAAAGATTCTCACTCAGTAAGTCTGAGGTTTGGCCCAGGAATCTGCAGTACTAATGACAAGAAAACAAAATAATAATAAGAGGGAAACAGCTTTTCAATTCATCTCAGAAACTGTCTTTCTTGTTATCTATTATTGTTTTTAATGGAATTGAATTGAAGGACAAGCCTGTTCTGTACTTTAAAAGGATTTCTTTTTTTAGTAAGCCCTCACATAGCCTTTTAGAAAATCTTAATTTTCTAAATTAAGACTGCACTTTGGGTTAGACTGACATTTATTGCTTTATTTAAATAAATTTTAAAAACTTGTTATATCATCAATAATAACTTATATTTAAACATCATCTTCTAGCATACTCCTTTAAAGATTATAATTTTTTTCCAATTCAGAACAAGCATTATCCATTTTACACTTATAACTCTAGTTTACAAGTAAACTCCATAGAAGCTAAGTGACTACCCTAATATCACACAGTAACCACTGTCAGAAAGAAGGGCAGGATCTTTATTTTCTGAAACCCAGTGCAGTATTCTGTCAGGAAATGTTGCTTTAAGCTAGAAAATAAATATGTAAATGAAGTCTAGGAATTGACATTTGAGCCACAAATACTAAAATGTTTCCCAGCCCTACCTGGCCAACACTTACCCCATTATTCCTTACCCCACCGACATCCCATCTACCTTCAACTTCAAGTTCTCTTTCTATTCTTTAAGAAATAATTTTGTTACATAAAACCCTTGGAAAGTTAGAAAGTTGTTCTCTTGATGACAAGAAATTGTGCTGCTCACCATTTGAAATCAGATCTATCCCTGAGCCCCAATGAAAACAGTTTTATCACATCATTTTTTGGCTTGGGTGTGAATAGGCCCAAAGGTGTGTTGCTGAGCATGTGTCCCAGAATCCCATTCAATAATTAAGGAAGCTAGTTTGCAGGTTCAGGAATGGCACCTAAGTTGCTGAAATCCTTGCCTACAGTATCTCTGTGAAAGTTTACTTTTTCTGTTCAGGCAAGACTGTGTCAACAGAATCTTTTATTTTGCTGGAGCTTGTGTATCTGTGGATGGATGGGGGTGGGGTGGGAGGAGGAGGAACATGTTCCTGGTGCTGACTGTGCCTTTTGCACCTTTTGCAAATAGGCTTGCAGGCTGTCCTCGGGGAGCTACTTTGATGCTACGGTGCATTGGTTTTACTGCCCATTTCAAAAATGAAAAGACCCAGCTTGCTTACTGTAGTTCAATGAAGAGATTAGCCCACCAAGCATGAGGAAATCACGACTTTCCAATAACTATATCTGAAGGGTCTGAATTATTAGCCAAAACCTTCCTAACTTTTAAAATCTGTTATCTGTTGTATATGTTGTCTAGATAACCAAGGGGTAAAGTATTTTTATATTCTTGGCATGACTATTGTTAAAAAATAATTTTACCAAAATATGTAAAATCATGACTTTCATCCAGATAAAATGAACAAATGTTAAAGATTTTAACTCATTAATGAGGAAACAGTTGAGATGTTACACAATGGATTCAAGAAAAAAAAAAGAGAGCCATATTTATAGATCAGGAATATTGAAATGGATGTACAAATGGAGGCAAATTGATTTTTTTCAGAGTGTGGGGGGGCACCATTGAACATTCAGTGGATAGAATTTGTGTATCTAGGGATAAGAATTATTTTGCATTGCTATCAGTTTTCTATACTTCACAGAGTTATACAATTGCTCAAAGACAGAGAAAGACTAGTATCAGATATTGTGGAAGGGTATGATCAAAATGATGCATAGTTTTTCCATTCAAAGATAATTTTTTTTTCCTGCATTGTGTTGCGGGAAATGGCCCAGGCCTTGGCAAGACTAACCAGTGGGCTAAAAGCCATAGTCTCCCTACTGCCAGGTCTCCTTGATTCTGAACTGGCCAACTTACAAGAACATTTCTTGAACTTTGTTTTAGGCTGCTTCAGCCCACTGCTTGATTCTTACTTTTTTTTTTTTTTTAAATCTCTGTTCCTTTGAAATGGTACAATTTGTTCATATGACAGTTGCATTGACATGGCTAGGAAACAGAAGATGAGATTGGCCACTTCATGGAAAAAGCCAGGATCTAAAAAGCTGCATTTCCCCATTCAGGTTCCACTCCAGATTTCCTTTCCCGAAAGAGAATACTCCAAAATGCTACTCTCTCCTACCCCATAAAGCCCAGCTTGCCACAGCAGTTTGCTTTTGACTTGGTAAACTTACTTTCAGTCTTCTATTTGACAGACTTTCTCTTTTTTATTTCTGTATATTTCATTCACTGAGAGTATATGCAGGAAGGTCTGATACATACACCACATATGTATACCCTTTAGGAATTAAATCTCCAAGTTTACCCCCAAATTATGTTATCATCCCTTTGACTATTCATGATAAAGAAGAGGAACAGAGGCATGGCTTATCCAAAATGCTAGGTAATGCTCAAATCATGTGATACAGCTTTGGAGTATGTTTTTGCACCGATGTTTGAAATCTGATGTGCTTTATGGAAGAAGGCATTATATAGAAAACGTATTGGAAAGCAATCCTTAAAAACTCAAAGCATGGTTCCACCTCAAGATTCGTGACCAAGGTGAATTCAGTTTATCTCTCAGCCTCAGTTTCCAAATCTATAAAATGAGTTTGAATAAAGTGATCTCTAAAGCCCCTTTTAGTTCTGACAGTTTCAGGATAATATAGGGCTTGGCTTTAAGCCAACAGTAAAACAAAAACAAAAACAGGTAATCTAAACTCTAACTCAAGGGGATGGTGGGAACTATCCAATTTCCTCTCTTGACCCTTTGTTTAAACTCTCCCCTGAGACTGTCTTGTTGAGAGTGGCCTTCTCTCACTTTCAAATATTCACTCTTGCCTTCACTAAGTAATAAGCATGACCACCATTTATTATTTACTAGTGTAGCTACCCTGCCAAGCACTCTATATGAATTATCTCAATTGTCACAATACCACAATAAGGTAAATACCATTATTAGTTCTGTTTTATAGATGTAGAATTGAGACTCCAATATAGTAAACAACTTACTCAAGGCCCCATAGCCAGTATTCATCAGTACTGAGATGAAAACTAAGTCTGGCTTCAAATTCAGAGCTCTTTTTTACTAAACTGTGCTGATCTTCCATCTACTTATCAAACAAATTGTATGTAAGAACTGTGAAAGGCACTATGGAGAACAACTTTGTACAAGACTCAACAACTGCCCTTAAAAGTTTTAACCAAAATGGAAAATTTAGTATTCATTTGTGTTTTAGGGGGGAAAAAAAGAAAGAAAACTATCTGTAAGGTAAGCATTAAGTGACTTAAATGTCAATAAATTGAAAAGTGAAAACCTAGAAGAATAAATTGCCTAAGAAAGGAAAACAAATATTTAATACTACATTTCTTATGCTGTTATTTTTTGCTCTTGTCCAAGTCAAAGATCCCAGCTCTACCATTCAGTGCTGTGTGATATGGGCAAATCCCGTTTCCTCTCTGGGTCTTGATATCCTCACTTTCTCTTTCTTTCTTTCTTTTTCTTTCTTTCTTTCTTTCTTTCTTTCTTTCTTTCTTTCTTTCAGAGAGAGAGGGCAAGGGAATTGTGGGGGGAGGGGCAGAGGGAGAGAGAGAATCTCAAGAAAGCTCCACACCCAGCATAGATCCTGATGTGGAGCTTGATCTCATCACCCTGAGGTCATGACCTGAGCCGAAATCAACCGTCGGATGCTTAACCGACTGAGCCACCCAGGTGCCCCCCCCACTCACTTCTTAAGTTATGAGGATAGCTGAATGGTCTCTGGTTCTCTCTGGCTGAGATTCTGTGATTATATGATAATATGGGACTCTTGCCTACATCATCTGGAATGGAAGAATGGAGACCGAAGAGGATTTTATGTAGGGATCTGATCCAGTTATGGGGTAAGAATTCTTTAAAGGAAATGTGTAACTCCAGAAAAGCAGCCCAGAGAACTTGCATAGCCCTTTTTGTACAAAAATCTAATTGTGATAAGGTGGAGGGGTGTGCCATATTCTGTAACTATACTTTGAAATGTGTTCACAACATCTTTTTAAATAGAACACATTTGTATCTGAGGTAAAGTATTCAGGCAAATAGGAGGTGCCAGAGAAGTAAAGACAAATTTAGTCACTGCTTCTGGTACATCTGGTGAAATGTATGGTCCAGCAAAACAGTTAAAACTGAATAGCCCTAATTGCTGAGAATTCAGATAAGGCATATTCAACAGCCATGAGCACCACAACTATCCATCATCCCATCTGATTCTTCTTCACAGCAAATGGAGAGGGATGGTGAGGACATGCTGCCCTGACACAGTCTCTAATTTTCTCAAAAAGGAGCCCCTCCTTTCTCCAGCATCCAGAATCCAATTTCAGGAATGAATAAACAAACAAACCCAGACCTGCTTCTCCAGGGGCTTATTGACTAGAAATTTAGCCTTAGTAAGAGGCAAGATGGTCCAGCACTATTCAAGCCTCATGTCTTATGCAATGAGAAGGCAAGATTCATTCTCAATGCAAGGTTAGGGATGTCTAAGGCTTTGACATTGTAATAGGCAGATGAAGTGATTTAAGCATGCCAAAGGTCCCTGTCCTTCATCCTTCCTCCAGCTGCCTTCAGCACAAAACCATAGATAATCCACCTGTGGATCTTGGCTTTTGACTTAAGGAATATAACACTTTTAAAGTTGGTATGGATATTAATTAAAGAGGGGAGGCAGCCTAAAGTTTGGGCCCCAATGTGGTCTTCCCTCTTCCTAACTAATCCTCCCTCACCTCTCCATCTTCGGTACTTTATTTTTTTCAGTCTCACACAGTCTTTCCTCTGTCTTCTCATACTTTCCCTGGTCCTGTTTCTTTTTTTTGTCTGCTTGTGTCTTAAGCCTGTCTGAACTTACTATGGCTTAAGTTTGCTGACAGCCACACTGAACTAAAGAAGTCACTGCCCCCTGACCTTCAAGATGTTCAGGTGTGGTCTTCATAAACTCCCTGATATTAAAGGCCCCGCCATATACTTTTGCATTCTCTACCACATCTAGGGCTGGATGCTGAGCAAATGGTCAATAAATCCTTTTTAGTTAAATGTAATGAGTGAATCATTCCTCTGGGTTTCCATATGTTTCTGGGAATAAGACATTTTGGCTTTCAATATCTGACAGAATTTGACATTGACACGAGAACTCAGAATTTGGCCTGCTTGAGAGACCATAGATTTTTAATATTCCTATTCTATCAGTATTGAATAAGACTTGTTAACAGCCTCAAGAGAAAAGTCAAAGTTGTCATTTTTTATTGAAGGTAGTAGAGTAGAGAGTTGGAACAACTTTTTCATAACAATTCTTGGCAACAGTCATTCTTCTGTTTTACCCCCAAACAGACATCTCACTTTTAGGAAATAATTCCAAATTTTTAAAAGATTTTATTTATTTATTTGACAGAGAGAGAGAGACAGCGAGAGAGGGAACACAAGCAGGGGGAGTAGAAGAGGGAGAAGCAGGCTTCCCACTGAGCAGGGAGCCCGATGCGGGACTCGATCCCAGGATCTTGAGACCATGACCTGAGCTGAAGGCAGATGCTTAATAACTGAGCCACCCAGGTACCCCGAAATAATTCCAAATTTTAAGCAAGACGTTAGCTCAGTTTTGTTTCTGCTGAATAGAACAGAGTTTTAATACTTGAGTTCTAATAGGCTATGGGCTCTTCCACCTTTCCATTATAATGTGCCTTCACTGAGGTCATATAATCTAACTTGTGTAAAACTTGTCATTATTGAGGACATGATTCCAAATATAACAAATCCAAATGGTTAACTTTCTCAGTTGGGAAAGCCATGGTCCCAGACAGATGTAATCACACATGCCAGTTCTCACTGAGAGGAGTTTCAACCACACCCGGTTGTGCAATTTTTACACAAAACCAAGTTTCTCTTCCTCGCTGCCTTGAGGAAAGGAATTTGGCACAGAAACTTTCTCTTAGTGCTCAAGTGTGATGGTGTACCATCAACACATTCATTCATTTCATTCTCTTCCCAGTCAGAGAATCTTCTTTCACCTCTCAGAGAGAAAAGAGAAATATGGGCTACAGACAAAATATGAAGATAGATCAAGTGGATTGAACCTTGCAATGCTGCTTCTCTACTGCCATTTTCGCTATTTAATTCTTTGCTAAACATTTTTTCTTTCTTTCTTTTTTTTTTTTACTGTCAGATAGGCATTCAGTCCAAGAGACCTTGTAGATAAAGGGGGCAACCAAGAACCAAGTCAGCTAGGTCTTTATGCAGCATGTTGTGGAACTAAGAGCGAATGAACACCTTCATAAATCTATAAGTCCTTACTGAAGATGTTTGTTGATAATTACCTTTTGCTTTAGTTTTACCCCAGGAAGATGTGATAAATCCAGAGTGACCCCCTTGTTATCAACTCTCTTGAGCTTACACTAGTTTCCCCTTTGTTTATTGATCTTCAGAGACTATGAACACAGGAACAACTGCTGACCTTGAGTCTTGAAATTCCCAAACAAAAGGGAAAAATTAATGATTTTGTTATTAAGCCTTATACCAATTTGACAGCAAGTTTGCTAAATGGGGCATTTTATGTAGGCAGAGCAGGTGACCTATGTGATGTGAACTCAAAAGCCCTAGGAAAGCTTCTTTATTCCCGCAGAATTTCTGCCACCACTTTCGCTTATTGACTAATGTGTATTATTCATTCATTCATTCATTCATTCATTCATTTATTAGAGAGAGAGAGCACGCATGCAAGCGGGAGAAGGTGGCAGGTGGAGGGGGAGAGAGAGAATCTTAAGCAGGCTCCATGCCCAGTGTGGAGCTGACATGGGGCTCAATCTCACAACCCTGAAGTCATGATCTGAGTCGAAATCAAGAGTTGGATGCTTAACTGACTGAGCCACCCAGGCACCCCTTGACTAATGTTTAAAATCTAACCATCAAATTGACATCCTTTAGACTTAAAGTTTTGATTTCTGTTTAAAATGTAATATATAGATACATACACACACCCACTGAAACTCCCTAAGCTGTTTTTAGAGATTTATATCTGAGTGTGAATGAGAGATGGATATTTGGTTTTGCATTTAAATCTAGGGAGAAAACATTTGGTGTCCAGCATCTGTAGAGGGCCCTAAAGGGTTTACCTACAAAGACCAGGGGAAAAGTACATGGACATATATCAAATGCATTTGTTTCATGATTTTGCCTAAATTTGACTCTAATAATACTCCCAATAGGGATAGTTTTTACTTTCTTTTCCTTTGTCTTTTAGGGTTCTGTGTGATAGCTCAGGAAAGAGATTACAGAGCTAAACCGAGCTCTTTTTAGGATTGAGAATGCATCTTTGACTTTTCTTATATACTTTTCAGTGCTCAAGGGTATATATACCAAAGTAAATAAATAAATAATATTGGCCAGCTTTCCTTGTTCGAAAAGAGAGTATAAAAGATAGTGTCTGAAAGGAGTACAGGAAGGAAAGATAGACTTTCCCTTCCTTATAATCAGGCCTACAATTTCTCCCATTAACTCCAAGGCTAATCCCTGTACCCACTTACTCCTAGTCAACACAATCCCTAAGCAAACAATTTGCTGTGAGAGATGAAGGAAAGGAAAGCCAGAATCTATTCAAAGATAGAAGGAAAATATTAAAAAGAAATGTCTTACATTCTTACGCTAATCACTACTGCTTCCTTTGGAACTGAACAAAAGAGGAGGGGACAAAGAAAAGTGCCAAAGGAGACCAGCAGAAAATAAGATTCAATTTACTTAAATTCAACAAAAACATATTGAGCCCTTACATAGTAAGGAAAGGAAGACATGGTTCTTGTTCTCATATTCTAATATTGGAAGGGGTTAATGACAAGTGTCAACTATGTACATAAATAGTCCAGGGGTGCCTGGGTGGTTCAGTCGTTAAGCGTCTGCCTTTGGCTCAGGTCATGATCCCAGGGTCCTGGGATCGAGCCCCACGTCGGGCTCCCTGCTCGGCGGGAGGCCTGCTTCTCCCTCTCCCACTCCTCCTGCTTGTGTTCCCTCTCCCGCTGTATCTCTCTCTGTCAAATAAATAAATAAAATATTAAAAAAAATAGTCCAAACAAAAGTCAGAATTAGAAAAGTTCAGTAAAAGAGGTAGAACTCAAATGCTCTCGATTTCTAAATGAAGATATGATACTAGTAGTAATAGCAGCAGCAGTAGTAGTAGTGGCAATAGCAACAACAACAATAATAACTACTAGTGTCTATTGAGGTTATTATATATGAAATGCTGTGCAGAGCACTTTTGTAAGATTTTTTTCTCATTTAATTTAATCCTCAAACCAACTTCATCAGTTAGGGACCATGATTATTGCCATGTTCTGAATGAATAAATTGAAGCTAAGATATTTAGTAACTTTCCCATGGTCACATGGTGAAAATGTAGTAGAACTAGAATTATTATTTCAGAACCCATGTTGATAGGAAACATTTCACAGAGCAGATAATATTTAAGATAGTCTTTGAGGAATGGGTTAGATTTTAATAAATAAGCAATACAAGCAAAACTGTAGAGACTGTAAAGTGTGTGTGGCATGTTTAGAGGGTTGCAAATGGTACAGTTTAGCTGCAGTAAAGCCAAACGTATGGTGCTAGTGGCAGAAGGAGCCAAATCAGGAGGAAAGCCACTTTAGAAGGGAAGATGATGAGTATGGCTGTGGACTTGCAATAACCTCATTCCTGATTCAAGACCCATGTTTTCATCTTTATAGAGGGAGAGATTGGTAAAGAAAAAAGAATAGGTCAAGAACAGAAACTTAGGACACAGTCATACTGATGGGGTAGGAAGAGGAAGAGCTATCAGCAATGTGATGGAAACAAAAGCAGTTAGATTGGTAAGAGGAAAACCAGAGGTTTTCAGTGTGGCAGATGCCATGGAAGATCAGGATGCCAAAAGACGGCTTTTAGTCCCTAATGTCAAATGCTATCAGAATTGAAGAGAATCAGGACTTATAGTAGGTTAAACTGTTATTACTTCTTGATCACTTTCTGTGCTCCAGAAACTATGTTCATGCACTTTACAGGAATTGTCCCACTTGATCCTCAAAACCACTGTAAGGTAGGGGCTGTTATTTTCCCCCATTTTAAAAATAAGGAAACTGAAATTTGGAAAGGTTAAGAAACTTGATCAAGGCCTCATAGCCAGTTAAGAGTCACAGCCTGGACTTAAACCCAAGTCTGTTTAACTCTGAAGCCTATGTTCTTAATCTCTAAGATCTGCCATTGAATTTATGGTCCCCTTTGAGAGAGAGGTTTCAGCAGAGTAATAAGGATAGGAGTCAAATAACAAAGATTGATTGGGAAGGAGAGGACAGATGTGAGAATGATTGTGGAATGAGTGGGTGGTAAGATAGTGGAGGTTATAGGTATCACAACTTATTCTGTCTTATACAGTTTAGAAGGGTCAGAAAAGGAAGGTAAACAGTAGGGGAGGGTAGCTTGAGATGACAGAAGAGTCAAGGGAAGTTTCTTTTAGGATAGGGGAGGACAGAACCTATTGTTGATTGAAGAGTAATAGCCAAAAGAGAGGGAGAGATGGGGCATGATTTATAGAAAAGGAATATGGCAGAGAAAGGAAGGGTAAGATTAAGAGGGGAAAGGTTCAATTTAAAAAGAAGAGATGTGTATTAGTTTGATCCTATCAAAATGTGACTTCCTCGTGTCTGATTCAGTTAACACCTTACTCGGCTAAGTATAATTAATTATAAATATATATAAATATATATATAATATTTTATATACTATTATTCATATAAATATAATAAAATATGAAATTAATATGAAATATTAAGTAAAATTTATTAGGAATTATAAGAAATGAATAAATTGGAGGTGTCAAGGTATTAGATAATAACCTAGTATGTTAACTCTGTGATAGTTGAATTTTCATAGAAATGTTGGAAACAAAGAATAAATTTACACTGCTCCAGGTGACCCTCAGATACAGACCTTGTTAGAGTGAAACTGGCATTTATTCAGCAAACATTAACTGAAAATCTGTTATGTGCCAGACTTTATGGTAGGCATAGAAGATACAGAGATAAAAGACAAGAGTTTGCATCTCCAAATATCTTACAGCCTCAGGAGGAGGCAGAGAAATCACCATAGCATAGTGTAGCATGATGAATGCTGTGATAGAGGTAAAAACCATGAAACACTGGAGCCCTGGATAAGGAGACAGGGGTGGGGTGCAGGGAATGCTTCCCAAAGAGATGATATTTGAGATGAGTTTTGACCTTGTACTGTTGCTTTTATAGGACCCTGCACAAGGGGCCAGGCATTCCCCTATGAGATCACATTACAGGCAACAGCTGCAACTCACCACTCTGGCTTCATCCTCAGTGTCTGACATCAAGGTCACTGAGCTGAAAGTTTAAGGGGGATGGTATATAAAATGGCTCTAAATCTAACTCTGGGCTATTGGGTAGTAGAAGATGATGGCTAAATGTTTCAAATTATAATCTAAATAGCTAGCTTTCCTTTTTCCACGGTTGGGATGGTGAGAAAACAGAAAGGGGAAGTGGAGAGGGGCTAGAAGAAGGAAGGAAGGAACAGCTACCTTGTTATTAGATCTTTCTGCCTACTGGGAAGAAAGTCTTGTCTCTGCATATATATCACTTGTCTTGTTTCAGGCTTCATTCTTGCACCTTTTTCCATATGAAAAGGAAAGTGCATATATCTCACAGCAGTGCAGAGACACTTAGAAATAAAAAACAACTGCAACCAAGCTCTATTTCTCTTTCCCTTGAAGGGAGAGACTGATAGTAGGTCAGTTTCTATTTTATCTGAACCACTTGGCCCATCTGAAATAGTCACTCTAGGAAATTGAAAGCTAAATTTAAATTTTATAAAGAGGAAATTCTAAAATGACTCCCTCAATCTGATCAGACACACTTCATTGCATCCCTCTGTCCTTGCATGATACTGAGTGTCTAAAGAAACTCTGAATGCCAACTGTCTGTTCTTAGTATTAAATTATTTGGCATTGTCCCCATATCCATTCATTTGCACACTCAGACATACTATAGAAAAGACTCAGGTTGAATAGTTTGCCTTTTAAATTTGTCTATCATTTTTTTCTTGCAATTGGAAATAACCATAAATTGAAGCAGGAAAGACTATGGTTAGACATAAGGAAGAACATCAGGTAAATAAAATACTGGGTTTGGCAGTGCTTGGAAGGCATTATGGACTTTGTACTCCTGAAGATTTTTGAAAGATTCTTGGTTTTGTTTTGTTTACTTATTTATTTGGCATTGTTTTCCTTGCTGCTTGGGCAAAGAAGTTTTTAATAAAAGAAAACACGCTTACTAAGGACAATTTGAAAGAGAAAAGAGACAGCCATACATTCTGGCTTGCCATTCTGAAGAAGGGAAAGAGCAACCTTTCACCCTGAAAATTCTACTCTATGATCCTCAAGTTACCTACAGACTCATTAGCCCTGTAATACTGACAGTTTTCTCTTATACCTGGGAAGGTTTCCTGCTTCAGAAGCTCTTTTATTGGTATGGAAGAAGCATAATTCTAATCAATACAAAAGCATTTGAAATGAAACACTATTTCAAATATGACTCTTAAAGGGAAAAGAAAAAGAGAGGAATATAATTTTAAATAATTAAAACTGTTGGGGGAAATTGAATAGCAATTGAGTTAAATCTTATTAAAAATGAAATATTTCAGTTTTGGTAGCAAAGATTTTATACACCATGGGCACCATGTATGGTGCCAGATAGACTTTCTTCTGAAAAGAGCAGAGCTTTTTTATTCATATACTGAGATTCCCCTGATCTGGCTCAGGCTTTTATGTTGGCATGGCTTTTATTTTTTCTCTTACTCTTTTTCCAGAATCATCTGGGAGTGATGCCTCATGAAAAAGTAGTAGAGAAGAAAATTACATTAATGATCAAATAAGTATTTCATTTCTAAATATGAATTAGCACATAGAATGTTTAACAATTCAGCCATAGAGTGAATCTAAGTAGATATATAAGTTCTGTTTGAGGAGGTTTATTTTTCTTTTCTTATAAGTTTCCCCAGTTAGCATTAAGTCCTATACAGTTTAGTATTCCATACAGTATCCAGTACGGATTTTGTCAGATTTGTGCTTAGGAGAAAAGTCAGTAATTATTTCAAATTTTAAATCATTCTGGATATCTCCATGTTATATCAGTTTATAATTTCAAAACACATTTTCAAAATTGATCTTATATCATGATTATAACCATTTTATTCTCACATAAGAGCCATCAGGATCTTGCTGCATTGCATGAGACACAACTTACCGTAACTCTTCACTGGGCATTTTACATACATAGCCATGTTAATTTCTTGCTCTTGTGAAATCTAGCATGAGGAGGATGTGAGCATTTGTGCAGCACTCAGAATGCCACCATTAAGAAGATATTGAAAATAGAAACTTTAAAAGGGTAACAGAAGATCTAGAACATACCTGGAAGCAGAGGAGTTCTGTGCTTAGAATGAAAGATAATAACTTATAGAAATGAAGAGCCTTGTGATGAGCACTGGGTGTTATATGTAACTAATGAATCATTGAGCACTACATCAAAAACTAATGACGTACTATACAGTGGCTAACCGAACATAATAATAAAAGAAAAAGAAATGAAGAGCCTTAAAAAAGGTGAACCCTTGTAGAAACTAGAATTAATTTCCCCCATACAAGTGTTTTTAATTTTACAATTTACCTTCATACCAATAATCATCATTGCTCATCTTTATTGTAGAATAGCCATCCAGTCCCAGTTCCATTTTTCTTTTTTTTTAAATTTTTTATTATGTTGTGTTAATCACCATTTTTCTAACTAAAATATCCTTTAATAGATTTTATAAGTATTCATCTAATTCCCTCACTTCTCCCTCTGTCCCCAAAAAAGGGGAAAAATAAAAATAGGAAAAAAGGGAAAAACCACCCCCACAAACTCACACAGAAAAGCCATGAGTTTAAAAGATCCAAGATTCAAAACCTATTGGCAGAAGTGACAGGCATACTATTTTTCATGGTCCACTGTGGAGTCACTGGTTTCTTTTTACAGCCACCCAAGTCATGTCCAACTTCAAGCCTGCCCTTTACCATCACTTATGTCTGCTAAAGCTCCAAAGAGAATCTTTGAAAAGCCACAACCATATCTATCTATCCATATCTATCATGTTTTATATCCTACTGAAGACTATATAAATTACTTATGTTTTATGAAATATATAGGAGGAGCTTTTTGTAGTTGTTACTGTTGATATAATTCATTCAGGTTTATGTTGGGGATTTGAATTAAGGCCAAGAACTCACTTGAAAAAATAAATTTGCTACCATCTGTCACTATCATAGCTATACTTGTGGTGAGCATCACATAATGTAAAGAGTTGTTGAATCACTATGTTGTATACCTAAAACTAATGTAACATCATGTGTCAACTATCCTTAAACAAAATTTTGAAATTAAAAAAAATTAAAAAAAGAATTTGCAGAAAACTTTTAGTGGCCTAGCTGATCAGGAATGGCTAGTACCAACATTGACCAGTCACAGACTTACAATAAGATACCTCCCCCCAGTGTCCCCTCTCCCTTCCCCCACCATATGAGCCATGACAGGAATCTTCTTGCTATTTCAGTCATTTTCTCTTGTGCAGTAACTACAAATAATGCTGCAATAGGCTCAAAATACCCACATCCTTGAGACCCAGTTACAAGAGGATCATATAGGCCAGATTTTTGTGTTTGGAGATTAAACTGCTGAGAGTGTTTGCTTTCATTGTGCACAGATGTCTGGGGCAGACTAACAAGCTATTTGCCTAAAAGCCCTAAACCATTTCAAAAGTTTTTAAAAAGTAATGTAAGGATTGGCCATTAAGGTACACAAAGCCTTTTCAGTAAAAGATATTAAGACAGCCAAACGGGTTTGGCCATTTGTGTTTTTCCCCTCCCTTAAACCCAGGCTCTTGGGCTTCCCAACTAATCTGTTAATGGCTGGAACTGATTGACAGGTGCAACAATGCCAGTGTAAGCACTGTGGGAGTCCTAATTGGGTAGTTCTTTATTAAGGGAATTGATGGCTGAGTAAATACAATATTGAAAATAGAAGGAAAATTAATGAAAATTAAGCAAAGTGGCTAGATTTAGGTTCAAAATACTTAAGATCGGAGAAGTCTAGGCTAGCATCTCAACTTCTGCAATTTAGTCAGCCTATAAGGATATGAGGCCATTGGGAAATAGATTTCTTTGAGTAGATAGGTCTACCCACAAATATCCTTAATTTGCACTTGAAAGTTTGTTGTGGTGGTTATAGAGTATGATATCCAACAATTTATTTTAAAACAAATTTCTTGAGTTCATTCACTCATTCATCAAACATTTACTGAGAACATAATCTATACCAGGCATTCTATTAGTTAGGGAATACAGAGACAATTAAGATACAACCTTTGTCTGAGAAGCTCACAATCTAGTAGAGAGGCCAGAAAAATAGCTAGAAAATCTTGACACTATGACAAAGACTATGGCAGAGCTAAGCATAAAATTCTGTGAGAACACGGTGGAAGCATACCTCACCTATTGGAGAGATAGGCAAAGGGGCCAAAGATACAGGCTTTCCTGAGGAGGTGATGTCTGAGCTAAGTCCTGCAGGGTGAGAAGTTAGCTAGTTCAAAATAGGTGATGGATGGAGGAGTTTGAATATTCAAAGGCACATGGATATGAATTAGCATTGCAAGTTCAGTAAAAGATAAATAATTTGATATAAGTTAGAATAAAAGGAACATATAGAAAAGTGATTGATGACAAGAGTAGAGAGGTAGATTACAAACCATGCCTTATTAGCCATGAAATGGAGTTTGGGGTTTATTTGGTAGGTAACTGGAAGCCAATGGTGATGTGCAAAGGTGTCACATCATTAGAAATCTTAGATTACTCTCAGCATTATGGAGGATCTGACAACATTATCATGGGAGAAGGCTGGACACAGGCAGATTGATTTAGGAGGCAGTTGCACTAATCCAGACAGTAAGCAAGGTGAACTTGAATGAAGGCAATGACAGAGAGAATGGAGAGGGGTAACAAATATTTGATTTGCTTAAAAATATAACCTTGGATCTATAGGTTTGGTGGTGGTTGAAAGAAAGATGGCATGATGAAGAAAAGGAAAGATTCTGGAAGGAATTCTATATTTCTGACTTGGATGACAAAGTAATTAGAAGGTGGTCCCATCAACCAAGATGGAGAGTACAGAATATTGATGGATGCTAGTGACATCTTCTATTGTGATAATGTTGGGGTTTTGAGGTGCTTGGTGGGACACACAGATGTAGATATCCAGTATGTAATTGAATACATGGGAGCTCAGGAGAAAGGCTTGAACCTTTATGTTTTTTGTGTGTCTATAACTGATATTTACAAAGCTTTTTGCCTCTGCTTTCACTTTCTGACCCTTCCGTGTATTATATTCTCTATCTAATGCCACAAGGTTTTTTTCAAGTTCTGTATATCCTTACAATGTTAACTGACTGCCTAGCAGGGATCCCTGCTAGGGAAGATTTCCCTCTGCCTGCTGCTCCCTCTGCTTGTGCATGCTCTATCCCTCTCAAATAAATAAATAAAATCTTGAAAAAAAAAAGAATGTGGGAATTACAATGTAATGGTAGAATAGCAGACAAGGCGTTGGACATCAGTTGGGCACCTTCAGTGTTCCTTAAGCACCATCACTTAAACATCATTACTTATATTCCGACTTCATTAAAAACCCTGTTATTGAACTTAAAGTCCACTAGAAGTCTTTGCTCCAAATTAATTACTACTCATTAACTATACCTCCCTTCCCTGGACCCACAATATACAACCAATGTCCAATTTCTGATCTCTCTTATTCAGCTTTGAAGTTTATTGCTTTTATTTCCTGATAAACCTGCCTCATTGGAAATCAGGCTTCTGGGTGTCCACAGAGTCATGTATGTCCTCTTCACTTGCCTGTTAGGCAATCAATTAGTCCTATTATGAGATGTGGAATTGACCCAGGAGGTCATTTAGTTGGATAGTTTCTTTATTAAATAAAAGAAAACACAAGGCCCAGAGAAGGGACAGGACTGACCCAAGCTCACACAACAATTTGTAGTTGATTTTGGCTAGCACCCAGTTCTCCTAACACCTAGGCTGGTTTTCTTTCCACTCTATCACAACTGCCTCTGTGGGCATGCTGCCATAACTTGCTCTACTCGAAACACAATCCCCTTTCACACCTTAGAATTAATCATCTTGACTGACAAGGCTTTGTTCCCCATAATCTTCCTTTGGGCTGTTAGAAGCCTGAACATGCAACCAATACAACTTTTGGATTTTTAAAACTGTCTTCTCAATGGAGAAATATTCTTCTATGCCAGGTGTCCCATCGCCCATCCTGGCAAGAATTCCAGACAAGCTGGCATAACTAGTGTGGGCCTTACAGGGCTGGAGTGGGTGGCAGGATTGTCTCTCACCCACAGCTGTAGGTGTTTGTGATGCTGATGGCATGTACAAAGTTGAAAGCTAAAAATTGTATACAGAGAGCTAAGGTAAATAAAACAGAGAAATAAGCCTAAATGCATTGTCAAAGCAAGGAGGGTCTAAGGCAAGCATTAGCAGCCAGAGTGTAGAGTCTTTAGGGTCTGAGAGTCAGGGAAAAGGAGATCTGGTTGAAATGAGCGAGTAAAAGGATAAAGACCTGAGGCAGAGTGCTGTTGCCTGCACTTGGACTTCTGTATGTTCCCTTTAGTGTGTTAGAGACATGGGCCAAATCCACATGAAGGACTAGGACAGGGACAGAAACAGTACCACAGGTTGACAGAAAACAGTTAAAATATGTACCCTCCATGGGTCATGTTTCTGGTTCTTCGCTTATTTGCAAGAAAATTAGATTCAAGTTGATGGTCCCAGAATTTTACTTGCTCTGTTTCAGAAGTTTCACAGCCGGACAAAGTTTTATATAGTGTCAGCAGCTGGGCAAGCTCCTTTTCGGCACTGTCCATCTGCCACCTTTCATGCCCAGTCAGCCTTTGGCATCTTGGCTGAAACTGCTCAAGAGGGTGCCATTTGTGCTGGTGATTTGATCCCACCCAGTGGTAACACTTTGTGATGATGGACCCATATGGCTTATATCGACAACGTTGTCTTATGGTACAATAATACATTCAAGCAAGCTTTTCCATCATACCTCTGGTTTCAGAAACAAGGTCTCTGGCCTGATGTCTTAGTTTTCAGCACTACTTTTCCAGGTGGCACTGCAGCAAGTCCTGCATCATTTATTCTTATAAAGTGATGGCAAATTTCTGTCCTAAACAACTAACCATGATGTATTTTCTTCTCTCTTTTTGATTGTGTAGCTCAAGGTTGCCAAATCTTCAGGAAGCTTTGCCTGATGGACACAGCCCAGTCTCCAACCTGCCATAATGATTCCCTTCTCCCAATACACTTTTGTCATTTTTGAATTCCTGGGTTTCTTTTGTGTGTTTGTTTTGAGAGGTTGAGCGTACTTTCTTTAATCAGATGGTAAAAATCTCTGGTCTTTGATAGCAGAGGCCATGTATAATCTTATAGACCCAAAGTCTCATATACAACATATTATAAATAGTCTTGATAGTCTAGATAGTCTTGATAGGTGAGGAAGCAAAGTAGTATGAGGGTAAATGCATCTGAAAGAACTGGGTTCCCAATTGATCTCTGCCATCTATTAGCTGTGTGACCTTCCATAAGGCAGTTATCTTAGGAAACTTCATTTCTTCATCTGAAAACGGGAGTATATTAATATCTACTTCACAAGATTGTATTAAAATAATTATTTGAGATAACAGGCAAAGTGGTTAGCACAGTGTCTGGCACATGGGTGTTCAACACATGGCAGCTAATATTATGGTTAGTGTTTATTCAGGTTGATTGCCTAAACAACTGAGCTTTAGTGTCCGCAGCACTGACAGGTGTAATCTGCCGCCTTGGCCTCCCTGGTCAACCCCCAAGATCATTATTATGGCTGTGCTACTATTTCCAGCATAAGTTCAGCTTTATTTTCCTTTTTCCTCTTTTGTTCTCTCTCTTGCCTTTCTTCAACTCTCCCAGATGCCTTATTTCTCTCTCCTATTTTCTCTTCTTATCCTGCCCATGACATGGACTTGATTCCACCCTGGTAACCAGGAGCTTTCCTAAGTTCTCTTACTTGCTTTAAAGATGATCCTGGGGGCTAAGGCAGTTCTTCTGTGTGTTTAGAACTGTTTTACACTCCAGAATGAAGGCATGATTGTATTATATGAAGTTGAAATTACATCACAGCAATGTCTGGAAGGGTGAGTGTGTGTGCATATGTGTGTGTCTGTCTGGGTCTGTGTGTGTTGACTTATCAGTGATTTGGGGAGGCTTTGTCTAATAGTTCAAATCCTGAGGCTTTTCATTCTGTGAGGAGGGTCTAGATTAGGAAGGGCAAAGGATTATTTATAATTGCTGCTCTTATTGTTAATGGTTGTAATTAGCAGTGTTTGTGAGCTTTGCTTTTTTAAGGCTAGTCATTTTAAGAGCCATTTAAGGAAGTTATCATCCCATTTTTGCGAAGTGTCATAAAATAATTTTTATTACTTTGCAAGAAGGAAGACTACTGCTGGCTAAGTGATCTTCAGTCCATATCAATCACCAACCACCTATTTTGTGCCTATCAGCTGCTGTGAAAGATAAAAAGAAATGAGTAAGACAGAAGCCCTTCCTTCAAAAGAATTTGGTTAGTAAAATGTGGGTAAACAAACTTTCCTAATTAGGTCAAAGGCCTTGAGTAGACCCATGAATATAGCCCAGTGTATATACCCATAGTAGAAATGAAAATCTGCCTCTCAGTTTTCCCACTATGGGAGAGCGTAACTGAGAGCCTTAGCTGCTATGCTCTGCATACGCCACTGTTTTAGGGGCCACACTCCTCATAGGCTGCTCCCAGCCTCTGACTGAACATGGCAAAACCACAATGGCAGACCCATTCCTGGGAGATACAGGACTCCTCTGATGGATGACTTTAGCAAGGATTCCCAATTGGCTTTGCTGAAACTTTTTTAGAATTGCTCTGCAGTTTAAAACTCGTATTAACTAACCCTATTCCTTCCCTCTTTTCTCCACAAGGTTGAGAACTACATCACAATCTATTGGCTCTCCTGGCCTCCTTTCTGTCCTTCCCATTTTCTTGTACAGGTTGCCCCACCCCCCAAAAGAAAGCTCTTTCATGTCTAATCCTGCCATGGCATCTGCTTCTCAAAGGATCTGAACCAATATATCCAACAACTCTGTCAGCTGACTTGACAAGTGACTTGTTCAGAAGATAGACCTGGTGAGCAGTCCAGTGCTTCAGTAACCATAGCATAGTATGAGAAAAAGAACATAAACTTTTCACTTAAGTTCTCCGACCCTGTTGCCATATGAATAAAATGAGGTACATAATACTAATTTGCAGTGTTGCTGGGAAGAATCATGATAATATATGTAAAACCCCCATCACATGGCAAGCACTTGATACATTTATTCAGATTAATGAGTAAAGAACTTTCCTACTAATGGCAGATCTTATGCCGGAGCTTTGTAAATGAATGATAGCACTTTCTCGTTAGGAAAAAAATAATCCACAGAGGGGACTCAGGAATGTTTCTGGTACTCAGAATTGTACCACACTTTTTTTTTTCTTTTCTAGTAGAAATGATGAGAAGTAGAAAATGTTCTATGTGGGGGTCTGGCTTCCTGGAAATTCTGCCTGTGGCCTAAAATGCTGGGAACTTGTCTAGCTTGCTTTTTGCAGGTTATCTCAGTCTGGTAGGGGTCAAGAAAATAGCAGAAAGTGAAGATAGAAATGAAGCAAAAAAGTGAATTTCAAGTTCTAAGATGCAAATTAATCACATTTGCAGATATGGCTATGTTTATTATCTCCAACCATTTCACCAGGTCTGTGATACTGCAGGGAATCTGTAGAGAAGTGAAGTGCTTTGCAAGAAGAAAGAAATGGGAGGAGGGCAAATTCTGATCCCCTCAGGACTGCATCTTTATAACATTATAGTATTTGCTGTGGAAGAGAAGCTGTTAGGTGTTTAACATACTTGGCACAGAGCATTATATTCTGTTTTCCAGGGCAACAAAACAAAACTGTGGTCCTCCTTTGGCAAAAGGCACAGGCAAGTTGATCACCAAGTTAGTGTACTTGCCTGAGTGTTGAGAATTACTGTGAAGCCACTGAAAGGATCAGGGAAATCATAACAGGGCGAGGCTTCCAGTACAGTCAATCCCCAAGTACCAGTGTGGTCTCAGAGCCTTGAGCTGAAGGCAAAGCAGAATAACAATACACCTAGTGACAGCAGTAGGTGAGGAAATTCAGTAGGTTATTTAAAGCTAGGATGAAAACCTTTTAAATTGCAAAAGTACCACTTTCTGCATTACTGGTAGATGATAATAGGAAATTATAACTGAGAGATCCAATATGCAACTTAAGGTAGCACACCCTTTTTAGCTCTCTACTTCCCATGTTTTCTATGTTTCTAGATTTAAAGAATTGTGAAGATGTAGGCAACAGATTTCCACAATGGAGTAACCTCTATTCCCTTGCCTTAGTCAGCCAATAATTCTTACTGAGGGCCCAATTCTTTTCCCCACAATTCCTTAATTGAACTGATTCCTGTACCTAGCATCAGTCAAGCAAAATGAGACAAAGAGACAGAGGATTCTAATAATGACCCTAAGGCAATAAAAGATCCTAATGAGCCATTTAAATTGTCAAGTAGAGATTAAATTATGTTCGGTATAGTTTGTGTTTAGTGTATTTGGTTTCTTTCCAATTCCTTGATAAAACAGTCAGTGATTCTGGCATGGTATCTCTAATGACTTTCAGTTAACCAGAGTGTTTGATTAACCAGAATGACTCATTGCTTCCAGTACTAAATTATAGTCATTATGAACTTGAAAACATATTAGCCAGGCTTAAATCACTTTGTAGAAAACTTCCCCAAAAATATTTAAGTTGAGTGCACACAAGGGTAGCCAGAACCTGCAATGGGGTAGAAGTAAAAAATTGGGGGAAAGGGTGTATAGGAAATCTGCATGGGAGTAGAAATAGAAGTATTCAAGAAGTAGAGCAGGGCAGCTTGACTCTCTCTGAACTCAAGAGGAGCATTCCTGTCACCTCATAAGAGAAACAGTATATGCTCACTCTGGAACTTCTGACAAAACTAGAGATTGGAGAAAAGGCAGCAAGAAGTACACAGCCCCTAGGGGTAGAAGTTGACATAGTCTTCACAAGGAGGTAAGGAAAACTATCTTGAGTCTTCTCAGGTCTTCCCATCCTTCAGAAAATAAGGAGGAGCGAGGTAGCAGGGCCAAGTATGCAGCACATTAGTAGAAAAACAACATCCTGAGAAAAGCAGACTGTGACACAAAGTTCAGACTACAAGAGCTGTCCTCCCCTAGATAGTGGTGTCAATCAGTGGTATTGGTTAGAGGGTGTTCCTTAGGCTAAGCCAGGATTTCTTAACCTTAGCACTCTTGACATTTTGGGCTAGATAAGTCTTTGTGTGGGGGCCCATCTGGTGCACTGTAGGACATTTAGCAATATCCTTGGCCTCAATCCACTGGATGCCAGTAGCCCTATCATCCCTAGTTATGACAACTAAAAATTACTCCAGACATTGCCAAGGTCCCTGGGGGGCAAAATTGCCCCTAGTTGAAAGTCACTGGTTTACAGGGACATTTGGAGGAGGACTTCATGATGATGGAGAGAAATGGCACTCTGACAGAGTAGCTGAGTTCCAGCTATTATTCTATTAGAAGGTAAGGCCAAATTTCCCTGTGTTTTTGTTTGTTTGTGACCAATGTTATTGGGACTCATATTCTTCAATTTTTTACTAAATCAAACTGATAGGCAATGGAGGAAATGCCTGCTATTTATTTAAAAAATCCGACATTTGGGGCGCCTGGGTGGCTCAGTTGGTTAAGCGACTGCCTTCGGCTCAGGTCATGATCCTGGAGTCCCGGGATCGAGTCCCGCATCGGGTTCCCTGCTCAGCAGGGAGTCTGCTTCTCCCTCTGACCCTCCCCCCTCTCACGTACTCTCTCTCTCTCATTCTCTCTCTCAAATAAATAAATAAAATCTTTAAAAAAAAAAATCCGACATTTTCCTCAAATCTTCTCTTTATAGAAATAATAATATTGTACTTCACATAAAGATACCATTTTACCCTGTGAATGGAATTCCTTGCCAACTGTTCTCTAAAAAACAGCACATTTGCACAACACCCAGTCTATATTACAGATTCACAAGGTTCTCAGTGCCTATGTAACAGAATTAAACTGAAAAGTTCACATGATAATCAATCTTACCCTCTTTAATATGGGACTTAATACCTAATTCTAACAGGGACCTAAGGGCTCAGCTTCCAAGTGAAGAGACAAACCATCAAAGTTTTATAAATGACATAATGTACAATTAGGTTGGTAAATTATATTGCCTTAGAAACAGTTCATAAAGGTTTCATCTGAATTGCAGGGGTGAGTCAGAGTTGACTTACTATATTTTAAAATTGATTATGACTTTCTCAACCTTCTGACAGTATTTTTCCCCTAGGTTTCAGGGAAAGTGTTACTTTATCGTTTGAAGGCCTGGAGATTTTCTTCCAACATCAGCTTTATTTGGGATACTGAGGAGAACTAGGAAAGGTGGGTTCAGAGTTCAGGAATATAACCGTTGTCTGAGGCTATGTAAGTTGGTAAAACTTCCTATGTCAGTGGCATTTTGAGTAATTTTTCCTTTTATGTAACTACACGATTTACCCATTAAGACAGAAAAAAAAAAAAAAAAGGTTGATTTCTGTCCACAGCAAAAATAATTCTTCTACACAGTTCAACTCCTTAGAGAAATACTGTTTTTTAGGTTAAGTAAGATTTTCCACTGGCATTTGTCATCGAGAAAAGAAAAAAAAAAAAAAAAAGGCTAATTTTTAAAATATTCTTGGCCTTAGAAGCCTGGGCGGATATATGCTCTTTTTTTTAAGTTAGAGCTTTAATTGCATGATTATTTGGCATGGAATACAGCAAGATTGTTTTTCTTATTATAAAGCTATCCCAGAGAAGAAATGATAAACAGCAGGAAAATAAACTGAAGAGAAAACCAAAGGGAATTGAGATTGTTCAGCCCGTAGAAAAGCTGGCTAAGAGGTGATTTAGTAATGATCTTCTAGGACCTGAAGGGCAATCATTAGGACCAGATGCTCCCCATCTGCAGTGAGGGCAGAGCCACAGGAAATGACAATATAGAATGAGAAATTTTAAGAAAGAAATTACTGGCAGTGAAGGCTGTCACACATCAGAATACATCACTGTGGAAGTTAAGAAATTACCTCTGGGCGGTTTTACAGTTTGGTTTCAAATAGGATAGATTCTCTCTTGTCTGAGATGATTGAGTGAGGTTAGATCAAGAATATGGGCAAAAGGATATCTCAAGATTTTTCTTAAATTCTGTGATTCTATGAAGCCTGTATCTTTATTTGCACCATGCCCCCTAAGGTGCTAGTTTTACAATGTGTTTTTTGCATTGTGTTTCCACTTAATGAGGTTTCAATTTCTGAGTTATTCCTCATTATGGAAGTTTATTGTATGACTTCTTTACCCTCTCAAATTATTGAAAACTATGACTCTGCCCCACTGTTCTTCCTCTCTTTTTCAACTATTTATTTTCTCCTTTTGCTAATTCTCCCACTTTTCAGTTTTGTGTTCACTCTCCTGGACAGACCATTTGAGAGCATGCAGAGGCTTTGCACGATATTTGGCACATTGTTTGAGGCTAATTTAATAGCTAATTATTGTTTTATAATTTCAGGATGTGATGCAATATGGGAGAATGTGATTCCATACAATAATTTCAGTGTAATCCATAATTTTCTCACTTGGCCTTCATTGAGTGTATGTCTTTGAAGCCATGTTTGCTGTGTCTACATCAAAATAACCATTTGGCTCATCATTCTTAGGCAAGGGGTAAGAGGCTGGAATCAGAAAGAGAAACTGTCAATCCACTTAATAGACAACATTATTTTTTAAAGATTTTATTTATTTATAAATAAGAGAGAGAGAGAGGAAGGTAGAGGCAGAGGGAGAAGCAGGCTCCCCATGGAGCAGGGAGCCCGATGCGGGACTTGATCCCAGGACCCTGGGATCAGGATCTGAGCTGAAGGCAGACACTTAACCAACTGAGCCACCCAGGTGCTCCAGTATACAACTTTAGGTAAAAACTTTCTTTTTTTTTTTTTTCTTTTTTATTTATTTATTTATTTATTTATTTATTTATTTTAAAGATTTTATTTATTTATTTGACAGAGAGAGAGATACAGCGAGAGAGGGAACACAAGCAGGGGGAGTGGGAGAGGGAGAAGCAGGCTTCCCGCGGAGCAGGGAGCCCGATGTGGGGCTCGATCCCAGGACCTGGAATCATGACCTGAGCCGAAGGCAGACACTTAACGACTGAGCCACCCAGGCGCCCCTAGGTAAAAACTTTCATTTGGCTGTCTGCATCTTTCTTTGCACTGAGTTGCATTGGGGAAATATAGGTACATGGTATGCCTGTCTTAGTGAAAATATGTAAAGAACCATTATACCACAATAAGAAAACATCAAATGCCAAGGGCTCCTCACTGCCTATAGAAAAGTAAGTTTTAATGCATCAGCCTGACACTCAAAGTCCTCCTCAATCTTGACATGGACCTTCCTCTGTTATTTTTATTCCTCACAATGAGTCCTCTATTTTATGATTACTGTTGTTCCCATCATGCCATGCTTATTACTAAAATCTACTGTTTGCTTAGAGGCTTTCTACTACCTAAAAATTGCAAGCCTCATCTTCTATCCAATCCTCTTTTTCATCTTTTTTCCATCATCGTACTTGTCATTATATATACTACTTGTTGATTATTTACCATGTTTAAGACACTGTGTTAAGCCTTCAAATTCATTAGCCTACTTAGTATTTGCAAGAACACTGTGAGGCATATATTATTGTTCCAGAGCTCATTTCTTTTTTATTTTGAGATTTTATTTATTTATTTGAGAGAGAGAGAGCACAAGCAGGGGGAAGAACAGAGGGAGAGAGAGAAGCAGACTCCTGGCTGAGCAGAGAGCCAGACGTGGGGCTCCATCCCAGGACCCTGGGATCACGACCTAAGCCGAAGGCAGATGCTTAACCGACTGAGCCATCCAGGTGCCTCCAGAGCTCATTTCTAATAGATTCTCTTCTAAGAGACCTCCTTTAACTAAATTAAGCCTAATAATGTCCCCTTTTCTGAACTCATAATACCCATTGTCTTTACCATTTATTGAGACACAGAATCTTAATAGTTTTTTTAAAGATTTATAATTATTCTTATTTTTAGAGAGAGAGAGAGTGCACAGGCAGGAGAGACAGAGGGAGAAGGAGAGAGAACCCCAAGCAGACTCCATGCTGAGTGCAGAGCTTGACACAGGGCTCGATCTCACAACCCTGAGATCACGACCTGAGCCGAAACCAAGAGTTGGATGCTTAACCTATTGCGCACCCAGGCACCCCAATCTTAATAGTTCCTCATGTAAATATTATTTCCCTGATTAAACTGTAAGTTCATTGAAAGGAAAATCTGTGACTTATACTAATTTTCATGCCATTATAATGCAAGACACATAGTAGGCCCACAATAAATATAATACCCTAAGGAAGGAAGGACAGAAGGAAAGGAATGGGAGGGAAGGGGAGGGAAAGGGAGGGAGAAAGGAAGCATAGGAAGGGTGATCAGTTTCTGGTGAAGTAACCTGTGACATCAATGGTATGTTATCACTTCATTAACAGATTTTTATTGGGCCTCTACTGTATACCCAATACCATGCTGTGTTCTATGAGGGATAAAAGAAGGGGGAAATATTACCTCTGCTCACAATCTAGATGGGAAGATGAGAGTAAAAGCACACTTACAGAGGACAATGTAATAAAGGTCAGTAAGAAAAACAAGAGCCAAACAAACTAAAAGACACAATACCAACATGGTGCTGAACTGAGTAGTACTGTGTAATACTGGTATGGGGAAAGGATACCTTTGGGGTACCTAGAAAATACCCTCCGTTTGGGTTTCAGGTTTGTTTTTTGTTTGTTTGTTTGTTTTTGTTTTTTTTATGGCCATTTGGATTTCCCCTTCTTCTTTATTAAAAAAGTACATGAGAATGTAACAGAACAGAGTATTAGAAATAATTTGTGATGTTCAAAAGCAGAGGCTTTACCCATTTCTTGGCAAAGTAATGGCACATTGCAGATGCAGTATAAAATGGAACAGTTTTGAAACTTAGCGAGTTTATGAATCCAGGCAAAGGGATTCACACCATATCTGATATAACAATGACATTTTATGCATCAGCCATTTTCTTTCCCTTCCTTACTTCCTTCCATCCTTCCTTTTTGCTGAGAATTTTTTCTTTAAATGGGGTAGACAGTCATGATTTTTTTTCCTCCTGGAAGTAGAACAATTAAAAAACCTAGAAAGAAAGAGAAAAAATGTGTTCCTTTTCTCACCTTTGAAAACGTATTATCCACATGAAGTTTTTCTTAAAGAAATGTCTTCAGAATTTCTCAAAATATATACTGCTTCCTCTCTGGGATTAAATGTTTTAAGAGAACAGGACCATCTAATGCATTGCATGTATATGTGTGTTTGCCTGTGCATATTATTTGGGGGAATAAATCAGGAGGCTGAATATCAATCTCCTTTATAAATTGATTTTGAGGCCTTATTTTTAACTTTCACAATGTGTGTGTATGTATACACACAGATATTGTGTATACACACTCCTTATGTTAGAGAATTGGAGTGGTACAAGTAACACCCTTCAGTTGTGCCCGATTTGACCCACGAATAAGAAAGAGACCACGGAAATGTCAAAAGCAAGCCTTGGAGATTCCAGTGACTTGGCTGTGAGTTAGTCGTCCTTTGACCTTTGAAGTGATGGTTGAAACTGAATGCTCAAATCTTTTAAAATCTTCAATCCAGAAAAATCTTGTGAAGTATTATAAACTATTGTCAGTATTTCTAGAGACCAGTGGAAGACAGAGATTAGGTCTCCCTCTCCCCTAACAAAATGGAGAAGCAGAAGTTAGCTTTTCTTTTAGGCCGTTTATTTCCTTTCTAGGTTAATACTTCATAGGCTCAAATTCCACTTTTCTTTTACCTGCTTTAATCACTTTCGTTAGCCTGTGAGACATGAAGGCTTAAACTGGAAATGAAGAGGCTTTCTTTGATATTTTGAATGAAAGTCATATTTAATATTCAATATTAATATGGAGTATGTCTATATTAGTTCAAGAGAAGTATATAAGTGGCTTGCCTTGGAAGTGGTCTCAAATCTGGTCCTTTTCAAGAAATTAGAAATAACTGAAATGGGGGCTCCTGGATGGCTCAGATGGTTAAGCGTCTGCCTTCAGCTCAGGTCATGATCTCCAGGTCCTGGGATCGAGCCCCACGTCGGGCTCCCAGCTCAGGGGGGAGTCTGCTTCTCCGTCTCCCTCTGCCTCTTCCCCTACTTGTGCCCTCTCTGTCTCTGTCTCTCTCTCTGTCAAATGAATAGATAAAATCTTTTAAAAAAAAAGAAATAACTGAAATGGTGGAAAATCCTCATGTGGTTCTTAGAGTGAAGCTTCTTCAGTAGGACCATACAGCATGACTTCTTTTCATTAGAATTTTATTTGCACGTTTCCTACTGCTGTAAGCCCAACATAAGGAAAGTAACATTATTTCATACCCCTGATTTGTTGAGCCTGTGATTCGCTTCCTAGCAAGTGTCCAAGTATTACTTTTCTGTCCTGAAGACAAAAATATATCTTGGGCTCAAAGCCAGGACTCAAATACCAAGCACCAATATTTAGTCTGTCACAGTACAAATTCATGGGAACATCCCATCTCTCCTACCATGCTACATTCTATCCCATCTCATTCTAACCCATATCCCATGCCATATATATATATATATATATATATATAATTTCTTTAATTAGAAAATAAGCTTTTATCTTCTAATTCTGAAATTGTCTTCTTTATTGCCAATTACTTTGTAACTTTTGGCTTGTTGGGCTTTATAATATTGTCCAGACAATGTTGTTCTTATGTTCCAATTGACATATTTGGCTGCAAAAATGTTATGAATAAACTCGTCTTATTTTGCAACTATCTATTACTTCAATATTAGGGTACAAAATAAAATGCATTTTTGATGGAGAGAATTTATTTACCATTTCATCCATAAACCTGGGTCTTTGAAAAACCATGAATTGGAGAGTAGAATGTGTAGCAATGAGATCACTATTCTTTTCTGATTTTAATTCTTCTAACAATGATATTTTGTTGATTAAAGAATTAGATCATTGGTATCAACATGACACATCTGACAAACTTTCATCATTGCAATCAGGTTTTTGTCTGAGTTCAAACATTAGGAGGTTGACCTTTGTCTTTAATTTTTTGTCCTCATTTTTTTTATCTTTTTGTCATTGTGGAGGAGAGCGGGTAGTAAGAGAAGAAAGGAACAAGTGAGCTCTATTATACACATGTTCCTATTATTTGTTTCTTTGTTTTGGGGTGGAGACAAATGAAAGAAAAAGAATCACCATACCTTAATAGCAAGTCTTCATATGACAGCCTATTTTTCTACTATTATTCAAAAGAAGAGAAAAGACAAAACATATTTATTGAGCACATGTTTTGTGCAAACCAGTCCATTGGGTGTTCCAGGACACCCAAAATGACTAAGATATAGTTATGTCTGCAGAGAGTATATGCCCAGTGGTTATCTCATTGTTTGACTCTGAGTACATGCCTTATCTTTGTTCTGTTTTCTTGCAAGGTGCAGACCATAAGACCTAACCCATCACTCCTTTGCATCCCTGTTAATAAGTGGTACCTTGGATTTTACTGGCCTTCATGGCAATACCTTTTGGCCATGAGGTTTGTTCTTTTTTTTTTTGGTTTTTCCCTTTCCTTTCACAGAGTGTATAGTTGACAAGTTTTGCAAAGGATATTGTGGATTCCTCAGTCTCTCAAACTAAAAGTTCTGGATTTAGCTGTACAAGCAGCACATTCTTTGTTCTAAAGAAAGCAACAACTCACTGTTCAGAATGTTGTTTGTTCTACTTCTGACTTGCCCCAGACTCATGGATCACATATACATTATATATAACTTTCCATTAATATTCTTAACCATTAAAACAATTTAAGGTTTTTTTTTTTTTTTTTTTTTTTACTTTTGAACAGAGTCAATTTCCTTGTCATATTTATAGGCCCTACAAAATTTACTATTACCCTTGCCACTGCAACTGTTTGTGCTCTCTCTTGCTCTCACTCTTGCTCTTGCTCTTTCTGTCATTCTCTTTCTGTCTCAATCATAATATTCTTGACAAAACCATCAAGATATATATCATTGTGGTAGGATAATGCTATCCATGATATCAACCTCAAAAAGTTAAGGACATCCCTGTATATTCCTATCTGTCCTTAATTTATTATCAGCCTATCATCTAGGAATTTATTCTAAATTCTCCTTGAACCTAATCATATATATATATTTTTTAATTTTAATGCCAGTATAGTTAACACGCAGTGTTATATTACTTTCAAGTGTACAATATTCAACAATTCCATATAACACCCAATGCTCTTCATGAGAACTGTACTCTTTAAATCTCATCACCTATTTTATCCATCTCCCTACCCACCTCCCCTCTGGTAACCATCAGTTTGATCTCTTTGGTTAAGAGTCTATTTCTTAGTTTGCCTCTCTCTTTCTTTTTTTCCCTATTCTCCTTTGTTTTGTTTCTTAAATTCCACATATGAGTGAAATCATATGGTGTTTGTCTTTCTCTCACTGACTTATTTCACTTAGCATAATACTTTCTAGCACCATCCGTGTTGTTGCAAATGTCAAGATTTCATTCTTTTTATGGCTGAATAATATTCCATTGTATATATATACCACATCTTCTTTATCAATTTATCTATTGGTGGACACTTGGGCTGCTTCCATAATTTGGCTATTGTAAATAATGCTGCTATAAATATAGGGGTGCATGTATCCCTATGAATTAGTGTTTTGGTATTTTTGGATAAATATACAGTAGGGCAATTACTAGTTTATAGGATAGTTCTATTTTTAACTTTTTGAGGAACCTCCATACTGTTTTCCAGAGTGGCCGCACCAGTCTACATTCCCACCAACATTGCAAAATTGTTCCTTTTTCTCCACATCCATGCCAACGCTTGTTCTTTCTTGTGGGTTTTTTTCTTGTGTTTTTTATTTTAGCCATTCTGACAGGTGTGAAGTGATATCTCATTGTAGTTTTGATTTGTATTTCCCTGATAATAATTGATGTTGAACATCTTTTCATGTGTCTGTTGGCCATCTGAATATCTTCTTTGGAAAAATGTCTCTTCATGTCTTCTGCCCATTTGTAATTGGATTATTCATTTTTTGGGGTGCTGAGTTTTATAAGTTCTTTATATATTTTGGATACTAACTCTTTACTGGATATGCCATTTGCAAATATCTTCTCCCATTCCATAGGTTGCCTTTTAGTTTTCTTGATTGTTTCCTTCACTGTGCATAAGTTTTTTATTTTTATGAAGTCCCAATACTTTATTTTTGCTTTTATTTCCCTTGCCTCAGGAGACATATCTAGAAAAATGTTGCTAAGGCTGATGTCAGACACATTATGGCCTGCATTCTCTTCTAGAATTTTTATGGTTTCAGGTCTCACATTTAGGTCTTTAATCCACTTTGAATTTATTTTTGTGTATGGTGTAAGAAAGTGGTCCATTTTTATTATTTTGCATGTATCTGACCAGTGTTCCCAACACTGTTTGTTGAAGACACTTTTTCCCATTGGATATTCTTTCATGCTTTGTCAAATATTAATTGACTATATAATTGTAGGTTTATTTCTGGGTTTTCTGTTCTGTTCTAATGATCTATGTTTCTATTTTTGTGCCAGGACCATACTGTTCTGATAACTACAGCTTTGTAATATAACATGGGGTCCAGAATTGTGATGCCTCCAGCTTTGCTTTTCTTTTCCAATATTGCTTTGGCAATTCGGGGTCTTTTGTGGTTCATATAAATTTTAGGATTGTTTGTTCTAGTTCTGTGGAAAATGCTGTTGGTATTTTGATAGGAATTGCATTAAATCTGTAGATTGCTTTAGGTAGTATAGACATTTTAACAATATTTGTTTTTCCAATACATGAGCATGGAATGTCATTTCCATTTCTTTGTGTCATCTTCAATTTCTTTCATCAGTATTTTATGGTTTTCAGAGTACAGGTCTTTCATCTCTTTGGTTAGATTTATTCCTAGGTATCTTATTATTTTTGGTGCAAATTTAAATGGAATTGTTTTCTTAATTTTTCTTCTGCTACTTCATGATTAGTGTATAGAAATACAAAAGATCTGCACATTGATTTTTTATCCTGTGACTCTACTGAATTCATTTATCAGCTCTAGTAGTTTTTTCGTGAAGTCTTTTGGGTTTTCTATATAGAATATTATGTCATCTGCAAATAATAAAAGCTTTATTTCTTCCTTGATTTACACACCTTTTATTTCTTTTTGTTTTCTTATTGCTGTCGCTAGGACTTCTAGTACTATGGTGAATAAAAGTGGTGAGACTGGACATTCTTGTCTTGTTCCTGAACTTAGGGAGAAAGCTCTCAGTTTTTCCCCATTGAGTATGATGTTTGCTGTGAGGTTTTCATATATGGCCTTTATTATGTTGAGGTATGTTCACTCTAAATCTACTTTGTTGAGGGCTTTTATCATGAATGTATGTTGTACTTTGTCAAATGTTTTTTCTGCATCTATTGAAACAATCATATGGTTTTTATCCTTTCTCTTATTAAAAGCAGAATGGAGGGGCGCCTGGGTGGCTCAGTCATTAAGCGTCTGCCTTTGGCTCAGGTCATGATCCCAGGGTCCTGAGATCGAGCCCCGCATTGGGCTCCCCGCTCCGCGGGAAGCCTGCTTCTCCCTCTCCCACTCCCCCTGCTTGTGTTCCCTCTCTCGCTGTGTCTCTCTCTGTCAAATAAATAAAATCTTAAAAAAAAAAAAGCAGAATGGATTTTCATACTTGAACCCTTATCCTGAATGGTTATAACCCAAGGAGCTAAGCCTTAGATAAAAAGAAATTTAATGAGCCCTTATTTTGTGTGTGTGTGTGTGTGTGTGTGTGTATACAAGTTTAGCTACCTTAACACAATAGTATGATGTATTATTTTTTCTCCTATCATTTGAGAGAATAAAACCAAACTACAAGAGCAAACCTGTTATATTTTTTTATGGATGGACTTCTACAATACTTGACTTTTTAAAATTACATCCACTGTAATACTATTTAACATTACTTTTTTTTTACAAAAAGGACAAACAGCAAGATATTTTCTTTCATTTTGACAGATTAGAAGAAATTAATTTCACTGTTAATTATTTACTGAGTTACTGAAATAAAATATTCACTAGCTTAGTATATGTTTATTGAATTTATTTTTTATCTCTTTCTTATAGTTTTTTTCAAAATGGGTTTTTGCTTCTTTGAGCAAAGATGGAGTGCAAAATATAAAATAGTTTATGAATTTGTCCCAACTTAAAAGCTGAAACAATAAAAACCACTTAGTTTTATGATCCAATTCAAATAGCTTTAAAATTATCTAACATTATTTTATATTCATTACACCTCAAAATTAGTTTCTTTGTGATTTAACAATGTTTTCAATATTAGTGCCTAAATAAAAATAAAGTTATTTATTTTTGTGAATTATATAGATTTTAAAATACCTTAGGATAAAAAAATGGGATCCTTAACCTTGTACAAACAAGCAAAACAAAAAGATTCCCTGCATCAGTAAAGTCTCGTTCAGTCCTCCTTCTGGGTTCCATTGATCCAGTTTTCTTAGTCTTCTGCACATGTGCTCATTATCACTGAAGGATAGAAAAGAGACAAACATTGTATATCAGCTATGTAGAGAAAAGCCTGGCTTGTCCATTCAAAAACTAACCTTGGTTCCCATAGGCAAATACTTCAAATTTCTTTTTTTATTTAAATTCAATTAATTAACATATAATGTATTATTTGTTTACAGGGTAGAGGTCTGTGATTCATCAGTCTTATAAAATACCCAGTGCTCATTACAACACATACCCACCCCAATGTCTATCACCCAGTTACCCCATCCCTCCACCCTCCTCCCCTCTAGCAACCCTCAGTTTGTTTCCTATGATTAAGAGTCTCTTATGGTTTTTCTCCCTCTCTGGATTCATCTTGTTTCATTTTTTCTTCTCTTCCCCTATGATTCTCTGCCTTGTTTCTTAAATTCCACATATCAGTGAGATCATATGATAATTGTCTTTCTCTGATTGACTTATTTTGCTTAGCATAATACCCTCTAATTCCATCCACACTGTTGCAAATGGCAAGATTTCATTTTTTATGGCTGTGTAATATTCCATTGTATATATACACCACATCTTTTTTATCCATTCATCTGTCAAAGGACATCTGGACTCTTTCCATAATTTGGCTATTGTGGACAATGTTGCTATAAACATTGGGGTGCAGGTGCCCCTTTGGATCACTACATTTGTATCTTTGGGGTATATACCCAGTAGGGCAATTGCTGGGTCATAGGGTAGCTCTATTTTCAACTTTTTGAGGAGCCTCCTTACTGTTTTCCAGAGTGGCTGTACCAGCTTGCATTCCCACCAACACTGTAGGAGGATTTCCCCTTTCTCTGCATCCTCACCAACATCTGTTGTTTCCTGACTTGTTAATTTTAGCCATTCTGACTAATGTGCAGTGGTATTTCATTGTGGTTTTGATTTGTATTTCCTTGATGCCAAGTGATATAGAGCACTTTTTCATGTGTCTGTTGGCCATTTGTATGTCTTCTTTGGAAAAATGTCTGTTCATGTCTTCTGCCCATTTCTTTACTGAATTATTTGTTTTTTGAATGTTGAGTTAATTTTATTTTATAAATTGTGAGACTTATTTCAAAGTTCATTAGTTTTGCTTAAGGATATCCTGTTATTCCAGCATCATTTGTTTAAAAGGCTATCTTTTCTCCATTGGCTTGCTTTTACATTTTTGTAAAATATCAGTTGGGCATATTTGTGTCAGTTTATTTCTAGGTTTCCTGTTCTGTTGATCTGTGTGTCTATTTCTCCATCAGTACCACACACTCTTGATGACTGTAGCTATGTAATAAATCTTGAAATCACATAGACAAATTCCTCCCACTTTTTTATTGTTTTTTTTTTCAGTATTGCTTTAGCTGTTCTAGGTCTTTTGCCTTTTCATACAAATTTAGGATAATCTTGTTTATACATATAAAAAGTCTAGCTGGAACTTTGTAAGAATGAATTAAAACTTTATTTCAATTTGTGAAGAACTGACATCTTTACTAGTTTGAATCTAATGATCTATTAACACTGTGTTTCTCCATTTATTCAGATCCTCTTTTTAGATTTGTTTCATTAGTGTTCTTTAGGTTTTAGCACATAATTCTTGTACATGATTTGTTAGATTCACACCTAAGCATTTAATTTTTTAATGATTATAAATGACACAGTATTTTCTTTCTTTTTTTTTTTTTTAAAGATTTTATTTATTTTTATTTGAGAGAGAGAGAATGAGAGAGAGCAAGTACATGAGAGGGGGGAGGGTCAGAGGTAGAAGCAGACTCCCTGCCGAGCAGGGAGCCTGATGCGGGACTCGATCCAGGGACTCCAGGATCATGACCTGAGCCGAAGGCAGTCGCTTAACCAACTGAGCCACCCAGGCACCCGACACAGTATTTTCTTTATTTGTTTTTTATTTTTTGTTTTTGTATTTTTGGTTTTGCTATCCATGGTTTCATGATCATTTATAGAAATACAATTGATTCTTGAATCTTTATATTATATCTTGAAATCTTGCTGATCTTATAAGCTTTAGGGGGAGTTTTCTTTTTATAGGCTATTTGGGATTTTTGACATAGACATCACGTCTTCTTGCAAATAGGGGCAGTTTTCCTTTTTTTTTTAATCTCCAATCTGCATGCCATTTATTTATTTTTCTACCTTAGCACCAACTAGAATTTTCAACAATAGATTGAATAAAAGTTATAATTTTTATGTAATAAATAATGTATCATTTTGCTCTACTTTCAAAATTTTGTCTTTGTGTTTAGTTTTCAGAAGTTTAAATATAATCTGTCTTGCTATGGGTTTCTTTTTTATGTTTATCCTGTTTGGAGTTCATTCAGCCTCTTGAATCTGTGGTTTATGTCATATGCCATTTATAAGACATTTTCAGCCATTGTTTCTTTGAGTACTTTTGCTGTCCTATCCTCATTTTCCTCTCTTCTTGGAAGTCCAATGAATAAATGTTATATCATTTGTTTTAGTCCCACAAGGCCCACAAGCTCTGTTAAATTTTTCTAGTCTCTTTTCTCTGTTTCTTCATAGTTGGTTATTTTTATTGTTTTACTTCCATTTCAATGGTTCTTTTCGTCTGTCCCCTCCATTCTGCTGTTAAGGCCAACCATTGGGCTTCTTATTTTGCTTACTGTATTTTTTCAGTTCTAAGATTTCCATTTGGTTCTTCCTTATATCTTCAAATTATTTGCTAACACTATTCTTTGCTAAATTTTCTATGTTTTCATTTGATTCAAGTGTGTTCATAATAGTTTCTTTCAGCCTTTTTTATCATAGCTGTTTAAACCATTGTCTAATAATTCTAACATCTCTAACATCTTACTATAGATATCTATTGCCTTTTTTCATTTAGTTGATATTTGCCTAGTTTTTGCTATAACTAGTAGTTACCAATTTAAATCCGGATGTTTTTTCTATCATGTTTTTTTTATATTATGTTAATCACCATACATTACATCATTAGTTTTTGATATAGTGTTCCATGATTCATTGTTTGCGTATAACACCTGGTGCTCCATTCAGTATGTGCCCTCTTTAATACCCATATCGGGCTAACCACCCCCCACCACCCTCCCCGCTAGAACCCTCAGTTTGTTGCTCAGAGTCCATAGTCTCTCATGGTTCGTCTCCCTCTCCGATTTCTCCACCTTCATTTTTCCATTCCTGCTATTGTCTTTTTTTTTTAAACATATAATGTATTATTTGTTTCAGAGGTACAGGTCTGTGATTCAACACTCTTACACAATTCATAGCACTCACCATAGCACACACTCTCCCCAATGTCTATCACACAGCCACCCCATCCCTCCCACCCCCCACCACCCCAGCAACCCTCAGTTTGTTTCCTGAGATTAAGAATTCCTCATATCAGTGAGATCATATGATACATGTCTTTCTCTGATTGACTTATTTTGGTCAGCTTAATACCCTCCAGTTCCATCCACGTTGTTGCAAATGGCCAGATTTCATTCCTTCTGATGGCTGCATAATATTCCATTGTATATATATACCACTTCTTCTTTATCCATTCATCTGTCGATGGACATCTTGGCTCTTTCCGTAGTTTGGCTATTGTGGATGTTGCTGTTATAAACATCGGGGTGCATGTACCCCTTCTGATGCCTACATTTGTATCTTCGGGGTAAATACCCAGTAGTATAATTGCTGGGTCATGCAGTACCTCTATTTTCAACTTTTTGAGGAACCTCCATACTGTTTTCCAGAATGGCTGCACCAGCTTGCATTCCCACCAACAGTGTAGGAGTGTTCCCCTTTCTCTGCATCCCCACCAAAATCTGTCATTTCCTGACTTGTTAATTTTAGCCATTCTGACTGGTGTGAGGTGGTATCTCATTGAGGTTTTGATTTGGATTTCCCTGATGCTGAGCGATGTTGAGTACTTTTTCATGTGTCTGTTGGCCATTTGGATGTCTTCTTTGCAGAAATGTCTGTTCATGTCTTCTGCCCATTTCTTGATTGGTTCATTTGTTCTTTGGGTGTTGAGTTTAATAAGTTCTTTATAGATTTTGGATACTAGCCCTTTATCTGATATGTCATTTGCAAAGCTTTCTCTCATTCTGTCGGTAGTCTTTTGGTCTTGTTGACTTTCTTTTGCTGTGCAAAAGCTTCTTATCTTGATGAAGTCCCAATAGTTCATTTTTGTCCTTGCTTCCCTTGCTTTTGGTAATGTTTCTAGGGAGAAGTTGCTGTGGCTGAGGTCGAAGAGGTTGCTGCCTGTGTTCTCCTTTACGATTTTGATGGATTCTTATCTCACATTTAGGTCTTTCAACCATTTTGAGTCTATATTTGTGTGTGGTGTAAGGGAATGGTCCAGTTTAATTCTTCTGCATGTGGCTGTCCAATTTTCCCAACACCATTCATTGAAGAGACTGTCATTTTTCCACTGAACGTTCTTTCCTGCTTTGTCAAAGATTAGTTGACCATAGAGTTGAGGGTCCATTTCAGGGCTCTCTATTCTGTTCCATTGATCTAGGTGTCTGTTTTTGTGCCACTACCATACTGTCTTGATGATGACAGCTTTGTGATAGAGCTTGAAGTCCGGAATTGTGATGCCACCAGCTTTGCTTTTCTTTTTTAACATTCTTCTGGCTATTCGGGGCCTTTCCTTGTTCCATACAAATTTTAGGATTATTTGTGCCATTTCTTTGAAAAAAGTTGATGGTATTTTGATAGGGATTGCATTAAATATGTAGATTGCTCTAGCTAGCATTGGCATCTTCACAATATTTGTACTTCCAATCCATGTGCATGGAATGTTTTTCCATTTCTTTGTGTCTTCTTCAATTTCTTTCATGAGTATTTTATAGTTTTCTGAGTACAGATTCTTTGCCTCTTTGGTTAGATTTATTCCTAGGTAGCTTATGGTTTTGGGTGCAGTTGTAAATCGGATCGACTCCTTAATTTCTCTTTCTTCTGTCTTGTTGTTGTATAAGAATGCCACTGATTTCTGTGCATTGATTTTATATCCTGCCACTTTACTGAATTCGTGTATGAGTTCTAGCAGTTTTGGGGTGGAGTCTTTGGGTTTTCCACATAAAGTATCATATCATCTGCAAAGAGGGAGAGTTTGACTTCTTTGTTGCCAATTCGGATGCCTTTTATTTCTTTTTGTTGTCTGATTGCTGTGGCTAGGACTTCTAGTACTATGTTGAATAGCAGTGGTGATAGTGGACATCCCTGCCGTGTTCCTGACCTTAGGGGAAAGCTCTCGGTTTTTCCCCATTGAGAATGATATTCACTGTAGGTTTTTCATAGATGGCTTTTATGATATTGAGGTATATAGCCTCTATCCCTATACTCTGAAGAGTTTTGATCAAGAAAGGATGCTGTACTTTATCAAATGCTTTTTCTGCATCTATTGAGAGGATCATATGGTTCTTGTTCTTTCTTTTGTTAATGTATTGTGTCACGTTGATTGATTTGCGGATGTTGAACCAACCTTGCAGCCCGGGAATAAATCCCACTTGGTCGTGGTGAATAATCCTTTTAATGTACTGTTGGATCCTATTGGCTAGCATTTTGGTGAGCATTTTTGCATCCATGTTCATCAGGGATATTGGTCTGTAATTCTTTTTGATGGGGTCTTTGTCTGGTTTTGGGATCAAGGTAATGGTGGCCTCATAAAACAAGTTTGGAAGTTTTCCTTCCATTTCTATTTTTGGAAAGAGTTTCCGAAGAATAGGTATTAATTCTTCTTTAAATGTTTTGTAGAATTCCCCTGGGAAGCCATCTGGCCCTGGGCTTTTGTTTGTTGGGAGATTTTTGATTACCGCTTCAATTTCCTTAGTGGTTATAGGTCTGTTCAGGTTTTCTGTTTCTTCCTGGTTCAGTTTTGGTACTTTATACATCTCTAGGAATGCATCCATTTCCTCCAGATTATCTAATTTGCTGGCATAGAGTTGCTCATAATATGTTCTTATAATTGTATTTCTTTGGTGTTGGTTGTGATCTCTCCTCTTTCATTCATGATTTTATTTATTTGGGTCATTTCTCTTTTCTTTTTGATAAGTCTGGCCAGGAGTTTATCAATCTTGTTAATTCTTCCAAAGAACCAGCTCCTAGCTTCGTTGATCTGTTCTACTGTTCTTTTGGTTTCTATTTCATTGATTTCTGCTCTGATCTTTATTATTATCTTCTCCTGCTGGGTTTAGGCTTTATTTGCTAGTCTTTCTCCAACTCCTTTAGGTGGAGGGTAAGGTTGTGTATTTGAGACCTTTCTTGTTTCTTGAGAAAGGCTTGGACTGCTATATGCTTTCCTCTTAGGACCACCTTTACTGCATCCCAAAGATTTTGAATAGTTGTGTTTTCATTTTCATTGGTTTCCATGAATTTTTAAAATTCTTCTTTAATTTCCTGGTTGACCCATTCATTCTTTAGTAGGATGCTCTTTACCCTTCATGTGTTTGAGTGCTTTCCGACTTTCCTCTTGTGATTGAGTTCTGGTTTCAAAGAATTGTGGTCTGAAAATATGCAGGGAATGATCCCAATCTTTTTGGTACCGGTTGAAACCCGATTTGTGACCTAGGATGTGATCTATTCTGGAGAATGTTCCATGGGCACTAGAGAAGAATGTGTATTCTGTTGCTTTGGGATGGAATGTTCTGAATATATCTGTGAAGTCCATTTGGTCCAGTGTGTCATTTAAAGTCTTTATGTCCTTGTTGATCTTTTGTTTAGATGATCTGTCCATTTCAGTGAAAGGGATGTTAAAGTCCCCCACTATTATTGTATTGTTGTCAATGTGTTTCTTTCGTTTTGTTTTTGTTTGTTTGTTTTTTAAAGACTTTATTTATTTATTTGACAGAGAGAGGCACAGTGAGAGAGGGAACACAAGCAGGGGGAGTGGGAGAGGGAGAAGCAAGCTCCCACCGAGCTGGGAGCTGGATGTGGAACTCGATCCCAGGACCCTGAGATCATGACCTGAGCCGAAGGCAGACGCTTAATGACTGAGCCACCCAGGCACCCTGGTTTTGTTTTTAATTGGCTTATATAATTGGCTGCTCCCATGTTAGGGGCATAGATATTTACAATTGTTAGATCTTCTTGTTGGATAGACAATTTAAGTAGGATATAGTGTCATTCCTCATCTCTTATTATAGTCTTTGGTTTAAAATCTAATTTGTCTGATATAAGGATTGCCACCCCAGCTTTCTTTTGGTGTCCATTAGCATGGTAAATGGTTTTCCACCCCCTCACTTTCAATCTGGGGCTGTCTTTGGGTCTAAAATGAGTCTCTTGCAGACAGCATATCAATGGGTCTTGTTTTTTTATCCAATCTGATAGCCTGTGTCTTTTGATTGGGGCATTTAGCCCATTTACATTCAGGGTAACTATTGAATGATATGAATTTAGTGCCATTGTATTGCCTGTAAGGTCACTGTTACTGTATATTGTGTGTGTTCCTTTCTGGTCTATGTTACTTTTAGGCTCTCTCTTTGCTTAGAGGACCCCTGTCAATATTTCTTTTAGGGCTGGTTTGGTGTTTGCAAATTCTCTTAGTTTTTGTTTGTCCTGGAAGCTTTTTATCTCTCCTTCTATTTTCAATGACAGCCTAGCTGGATATAGTATTCCTGGCTGCATATTTTTCTCATTTAGTGCTCTGAACATATCATGCCAGTCCTTTCTGGCCTGCGAGGTCTCTGTGGATAGGACTGTTGCCAATCTAATGTTTCTACCATTGTAAGTTACAGATCTCTTGTCCCGAGCTGCTTTCAGGATTTTCTGTTTGTCTCTGAGACTCGTAAGTTTTACTATTAGATGTCAGGGTGTTGACCTATTTTTATTGATTTTGAGGGGGGTTCTCTGTGCCTCCTGGATTTTGATGCCTGTTTCCTTCCCCAAATTAGGGAAGTTCTCTGCTATAATTTGCTCCAATATACCTTCTGCCCCTCTCTCTCTTTCTTCTTCTTCTGGGATCCCAATTATTCTAATGTTATTTCATCTTATGGTATTGCTTATCTCTCGAATTCTGCCCTCGTGATCCACTAGTTGTTTATCTCTCTTTTTCTCAGCTTTTTATTTTCCATCATTTGGTCTTCTATATCACTAATTCTTTCTTCTGCCTCATTTACCCTAGCAGTTAGAGCCTCTATTTTTTATTACCCCTCATTAATAGCCTTTTTGATTATGTTTTGGTTAGATTTTAGTTCTTTTATTTCTCCAGAAAGGGATTCTCTAGTATCTTCTATGTTTTTTTCAAGCCCAGAAGATCTTTCAAGATCTTTATAATCGTCATTCTGAACTCTAGTTCTGACATCTTACTAATGTCCGTATTGATTAGGTCCCTGGCAGTCATTACTGCCTCTTGTTCTTTTTTTTGAGGTGATTTTTTCCATCTTGTTATTTTGTCCAGAGGAGAATAGATGAAGGAGAGAACAAAATGCTAACAGGGTAACAATGACCCCAGAAAAATATACAGTAAACAAATCAGAAGAGATCTGAAACTGGGGTAAAAGAAAGGGAAAGAAAGAAAAAAGAAAAGAAAGAAAAAGAAAAAGATAAAAACAAACAGACAAAAACAAACAAACAAAACACAGATTATGATCAAATATGATCAGGCTAGTGCATAGATCAGTGCCACACACTAGATTTTGGGTGTATTTTGGTCTGTTAGAAGAAAGTGCCTCCCAAAATTTTAAAGAAAGAAAAACTTATATTTGTACAAAAATAAGGGTAAATACGATGAAGGGATGGAATATGACTGTAAAGATGAAAACTAAAAAAGATTTTATAAAAGGAATTGATAAGAAGTTGTTTGAAAAAAGAAAGAAGAGGATTTAAAAAAAAAAAGGGAGAGAATGTGATCAGGCAGGAGACTAGAACAAAGCCATACACTAGAGATTTAGGGTATGTTTTCATCTGTTAGAAGAAACTGTATCCCAAAATTTTAAAGAGAGAACAACTTATATACATATATACACCAAAAATAAGGTTAACTACTATGAAGGGATAGAATATGACTCTAAAAATGAAGAATAAAAAAGATTTTTTAAAAAAGGGATTGATAAGATGTTGGTTGAAAACGGGAAAAAGAAAAATTCAAAAAAAGAAAAAGAAAGTTAAAAAAATTAACTTTGAAAGACTAAAGAATCATGGGAAAAAAGCCATGAATTCTATGTGCAGTATTCCCCTAGTGCTGGAGTTCTGCCGTTCTCATTGATTGGTAAACTCGGTCTTGGCTGGCTGTTCTTGCTGATCTTCTGGGGGAGGGGCCTGTTGCCGTGGTTCCCAAATGTCTTTGCCGGAGGCGGAATTGCCCCGCCCTTGCCAGTCCGGGCTAAGTAATCTGCTTGGGTTTGCTCTCGGGAGCTTTTGTTCCCTGCAAGCTTTCCGTACATCTTTGGAGGACAAGAGTGAAAATTGCAGCCTCCCAATCTCCACCCAGGGCTTGGGGCTCCACTAATCAGTGAGCCCCCAGAGAAAAGCAGTCAATCACTCCCGTCTCCCCGGTCTCTGGCCGCACTCTGTGCTCACCTGGCCTGTGACCGAGCATTTCTATCTCTGGCACCCGACCCCATGTGGAGTCTCCAAACCCAGCAGATCCCTGTAGTGCACTCCCGCACTGCTCCTCCCAGGGGAGGAAGGGGATCTGCTGCTTTTTGGGTCCCTGCTGGAAGAGCAGTGGCCCCACTGCTGCGGATCATGGTTTATGGCAACCCTGAGCTGAGAGTCCAATCCTCGGCTCCATCTCTGCAGCTGGCTTCCCTGCTCAGATATCTGGGAGCTCTGCCACACTCAGGCACCCCCAGTCTTTCTGTGACCCCGAGGGTCCTGAGACCACACTGTCCCAGCAAGGATTCCACCCCCCACTTAGCCACTGGAGTGATGTCTCTCAGTGGAGCTGACTTCTAAAATTTCCATTTTTGTGCTCTGCTGCTCTATCACTTGCCAGTAGCGGCTGACAGAGGCCCCCTCCCCCACCATCTATCCTCCCAAATATCCCCTCGGATTCACTTCTCCGCGTGTCCTACCTTCCAGAAAGTGGTCGCTTTTCTGTTCAGAAAGTTGCTGCTATTCTTTTCTTCGATCTCCTGTTGAGTTCGTAGGTGTTCAGAATGGTTTGATCCCTATCTAGCTGAATTCCTGGGACCAGACGAAATCCAGATCTCCTACTCCTCCGCCATGTTGCTCCTCCTCTCTATTATGTTCTTATTTAAATTTTTCTTTTTAGCTGGCTTTCTTTTTTTTTTTTTCAAGGGTTTATTTTTTATTTGAGAGTTAGAGAGAGTGAGCGGGAGGGGCAGAGAGAGAGGGAGAAAGAAACTTTAGTAGACTTTTATGCTGAGTGTGGAGCCCAATGCAGGGCTCAATCCCAGGACCCTGAGATCATGACCTGAGCCGAAACCAAGAGTCAGATGCTTAACCGACTGGGCCACCCAGGTGCCCCTTAGCTGACTTTCTTTTGACATTGTTCTATCTGAGGAAAATGGGGGGGGGGGATCATCATCTCATTATTGCCTGGTGGAGGTAGAAGTCTAGGTTCACTACTCAGCTTCCACTGACACTCAAAGTGAGGCTACCCTCACTACTGATGAATGGGTGGGAGTTCCAGGGCCCCATGTTCTCTGCTGACACCATGGTGTGAATGACTTCATTATCTCTCAGCAGTGCTGAAATGCCTCCTCTGACAGCAACTCAGTGGAAAGGTGGAGGGATGCCTAATTACAGCTGGGTGAGGGCAGAATTCCAGACTCCCCACATGGTCTCCACTGACACCACAAAGGGAGGGGAGAAGGGTGGACCTTGTTACAGCTGGTAGGGATGAAAGTCTTGGCTTCCTATTTGACTTTCTCTGATACCACCCTGATAAAGATGTTAAGGTACCTTGTTATAGCATCCTGAGAGTAGGTGTCTAGACTCCCCTATAAGCCTTTTCTGGCATGAGTAGGAGTGGAGCCATTTTTTTGTGATGTTTACCTAGAGTAGCGTGATTACTGCCTAAAAGTTTTCTATTTTCCAAGCTGCCCTTTTCCTTGTCCTTTAGCTAGAGAGAGCAAATCTTTGTTGGACTTTTTTGTTTGTGCCTGTTGATATTTGTAGGTTGCTGGCTTTTTGAGCAACAGATCTAGAATATGTGAGACACAAAGAAAACCCAGAAAACTCACCATCATATCATTCTTTGCATCTTGAGATCCCTAGCCTGTCTTCTTCTCTCTGCCTTTTAATAGTCTTCTTATGTTTATTTTACATATAATATCCAGAGCTTAAGTTGTACTTAGCAGAATGAAAAGGGAAAAGTACATCTACTCCATCTTCTCAGAACCAGAATTCTAATCAAACAATTTTTTAAAATGAAAAATTGTGTCCAAATGGGTACCCTTTCCCATTGGTAAAAGGTAATGAGCCCTTTCAAGATCATGGAAACATCATAGGCCAGACTAGACTACTACTTTGCAGTAACTTCCATCATCTAATGGTAGTTTGATATAGGCTGTTAGTGGTGATAAACATTTTCTCAAACACAGTTGCTCTTTTATTGGTGAGTTGGAAGGCAAGAGAGCTGCTCAGAGTCTCCATAGGTGGTCAGAGTTGATTACAAAGAGACCACAAAGTTGGGTATTCATCCTTTCTGATGGCTGAGTAATATTCCATTATATATATGGACCACATCTTCTTTATCCATTCATCTGTTGAAGGGCATCTTGGCTCTTTCCACAGTTTGGCTATTGCAGACATTGCTGCTATGAACATTGGGGTGCATATGGCCCTTCTTTTCACTACATCTGTGTCTTTGGGGTAAATACCCAGGAGTGCAATTGGAGGAGATTATGCTAAGTGAAATAAGTCAAGCAGAGAAAGTCAATTATCATATGGTTTCACTTATTTGTGGAACATAAGGAATAGCATGGAGGACATTAGGAGAAGGAAGGGAAGAATGAAGGGGGGGAATTGGAGGGAGAGATGAACCATGAGAGACTATGATCTCTGAGAAACAAACAGGGTTTTAGAGGGGAGGGGGGTAGGGGGATGGGTTAGCCCAGTGATGGGTATTAAGGAGGGCACGTATTGCATGGAGCACTGGGTGTTATACGAAAACAATGGATCATGGATGACTACATCAAAAACTAATGATGTATTGTATGGTGACTAACATAACATAATAAAATAAGAAAAAAAACAAGTACAAAGTAATAAAACAATACTTATTCTATTAAAAAAAAAACAAAGAGACCACAAAAAATTGTCTTTTCCTTGATGACATTAGGCTCACTAGAATCCACTTAGGAACTTCTCAGAAGCTAGCAAGATGGGGCCAACTAAAGCAATGTAGGAGAAAAGCATTCCCTTGTACACAAAGACTACCACTTTGGCCAAAAGGAATTTCTATCACTTGAACATCTACATCACTGAAGGGATCCTTTAAAGATTACTGCTACAAATCTTGGCAGATCTGTTTCACCTTAGATTCTGCTTGGTACCATATTGCAGGGACTGCCACCCAAGGCACAAGAAGTGTTAGATGAATGGCCTCCTAAACAATTACATAGCAACAATTAAATGGGCAACTACATAGCACCTTGTCAAAACTGGATAATAATTACATGTATTTTTCATTTCCCTCAACTAGTGTTATTATATCAGAAAAACAGCAAGATACTAGGTCATAATGCTTTCATGACTGCATATTTATTTACTAAAGAACCAGGTGGGACATAAAGTTCAATTCTTATATAATATTTGACAAGGCAAACAGTATTTTTCTGCTGTTTCCTATGTAAAGTAAACCTTCCATTTTTTAGTTTCAAATGTCTTTTGGAGTTATTAGTACTGTTGTTGTTTTAGTTATTACAACTTTTGATTAACACTTGTGTTTCATAAAGAGGTACTTTATTCTGTAATTAGATAATGTAAATAATTTAATAGTTTCTATCTTCCAGTTTCCAGTCTTGTGCATTGAAGATTTTTAAAGTCGATTATTTAGATAACAAGGGAAAATTGTCACTGAACACTGCCAGATCAAACAATGTCATCAGTTCTAACAGCTCCTGAAGAATTGCTCCTGTTTGTATTAAATGTAGATATTGGATCTTGTAGGATAAGTAAAGCCTGCTTAACTTTGTAGAATGATTTTATTCACTAAGCATCTATATGTATTGCACATTTCCAAACTCACACTACTTTCCCCCATTCTGTATTATTTAAGCTTCTATAATTTCCCTCATTCTTATCACTAGGCTCTAAAACAAGAAAATAGAAATACCTTGGTTAAATTGCAGACAATATTAATAGTCTGATTCTAAGAAAGTAAAAAAAAAAAAAAAAAAGTGTTTTTTTTCCAGGTAGTCCTTATTTGAAGTACAAGCAGTTCAATATCAGGCAGATAGCATTGTTGGCACACTAGGCCAAGGTTTCTCAATCTCAGTTACTGTTGACATTTAGGACCAGAAAATTATTTGATGGCAGAGAGAGCTGTCTTGCATTTTTTCATAGCACCCCATAGCCTCTACCAGCTAAATCTCCATCACTTATAACAACTCAAAATGGCTCCAGACATTGCCAAATGTCCCCCGGGGGTAAAATTACCCCCCAGTACTGTTACTACACATACTCTCTGAGAAATTTAAGTGTAAGTTAAAAAATAATGTTCTCTTTTTCCAAAGAAGACATAAAAATAGCTAACAGACATATGAAAAGATACTCAACATCACTCATCATCAGGGAAATACAAACCAAAACCATGATGAGATGTCACCTCATACCCGTCAGAATGGCTACAATTAGTAACACAGGAAACAACAGATGTTGGCAAGGATGTGGAGAAAGGGGAAGCCTCTTACACTGTTGGTGGAATGCAAGCTGGTGCGGCCACTGTGGAAAACAGTATGGAGGTTCCTAAAAAAGTTAAAAATAGAACTACCCTATGATCCAGCAATTGCATTGCTAGGTATTTACCCAAAGGATACAGAAATACTGATTTGAAGGGATTATATGCACCCTGATGTTTAAAGCAGCATTATCTACAATAGCCAAATTATGGAAAGAACCCAAATGTCCACTGACAGATGAAGGGATAAAGAAGATGCGGTATACACACACACACACACACACACACACACACACACACACATAATGGAATATTATTCAACCATCAAAAGAATGAAATCTTGCCATTTGCAATGACATGGACAGAGCTAGAGAATATTATGCTAAGTGAAATAAGTCAGTCAGACAAATATGAATGCCATATGATTTCACTCATATGTGGAATTTAAGAAACAAACAGATGAACACAGGAGGAAAAAAGAGAGAGGTAAATCATAAAAGAAACTCTTAAGTATAAAGAACATACTGAAGGTTGCTGGAGGACAGGTAGGCAGGGGGATGGGCTAAATGGGTGATGGGTATTAAGGAGGGCACTTGTGATGAGCACTGGGTATTGTATTTAAGTGATGAATCACCAAATTCTATCCCTGAAACCAATATTATGCTATATATTAACTAAATAGAATTTAAATTAAAACTTAAGACAGAAAAATGTTCTCATGGAGACTACAGTATAGTCAAACTTACTAACATATCATAGCCTATTAAGAAAGTGAAGCTATTCCAAGAGGAAAATTTCCTGAGAGGAAAGCTGAACCCTCTGCCCTATACTAGTAAAGTACAAATTAGGAGTGTCATCATCTGTGGAAGCTGTAATTCCTTACCAGATATCAAAATTATGGATCCATTATCTTCTGATTTGTGACCCAAACCAAAATATGTCCATAAGCACATAGGGAATAGAGGAAAATAGAAGGAAAAAGGATAAATACAAATAGTAAAGAAGTTGTGAGACACACACACACACACACACACACACACACAATGGAATATTACTCAGCCATATACAAGAATGAAATCTTGCCACTTGCAATGATGTGGATGGAACTAGAGTGTATTATGCTAAGTAAAATAAGTCAGAGAAGGATAAATACCATAAGATTTCACTCATATGTGGAATTAATCAAAACATATGAACATAGGGACAAAAGAGAGAGAGAGGCAAACCATAAAAGAGACTTAACTATAGAGAACAAACTGAGGGTTGCTGGAGGGGAGGTGGGTGGGGGGATGGGCTAAATGGGTGATGGGTATTAAGGAGGGCACTTGTTGTGAAGAGCACTGGTGTTTTATGTAAGTGATGAATCACTAACTTCTATACCTGAACTGTATGTTAACTGACTAGAATTTAAATAAAAACTTGAAACAAAAAAAAAGTCAAAAAACGAGATACTACATGGACACTTTAGTCTGTAAGATTTAGTATTGTCATGATACATGGGTAATAGATGAATAGACTTAATGGAATTGGAGATAGTAACCCACATTTTATAGGAAAACCTAGAGTTGGTAACTGCCCTTCAGGTTATAGAATCAACTACCTTTGATTTATTGTTTTTTCCTGTCTTCTGAATAGCTCATACCAGGAGTCAACAGGATAATAGTGACTCCTGTCACTATTAGAGTCACTGTTATCACAGTCACAGTCAACAGTGACAAGAGTAAGTTCAAGAGTCTCCAACACTTTACAAACACACACACATACACACACACTCCATGCAGAGGCCCCTAAGGAGATACCGAGTCTCATCAAATACCAACAGGTATTTTAAGTCTTCTTTGGCAAACTAGAAGGTAATGAAAGTTTATGTTGCATATAACTAAAATAGAAATTAAGATAACTTTCTCTAAGCTAACAAGCAGAAACATTAGTTTTAAAATATGCATACACAACCAGGAAAAGAGCAAATGGGGCATAACTGAAGAAGATGAAATATAATTTGGTTAGGGGAAAAATTACGTCCTACAAATACGTCAAAAATGGCTTCCAGAAGAGTCTGTCTTGTTTTAGTAGCATGTGATAGCCAAAGTCATTTCTTAGTCTCTATAGCTTCTAATTCTCTAGACTTGTTTGCTATAGGGAATCATAGTGGAAAATGGATGAAGAACAGACTATGAAACTGAAATGACACTTAAACTCTATTTAAGTTGTCACCCAAATTATATGTGATAGCAGGTCAAGCCTTCTTTTTATGAATCTATTTAAGTTGTCACCCAGGTTATATGTGATAGCAGGTCAAGCACTTCTTTTTCTGAATCATTTTTGTTAAATCATAAAGTTCCCTCATAGAACATATCAACTCTATGATATAAACTCAGAAAGGTAGTCAAAAATAATCATGACTTTCATACAGATATAAAAATAAACATGGATTAAAGTTTTATTTTACTAATATGATATGAAGAAACCAAGCAGGCATTATAACTGGATCAAAAGAAAAGTCAAAAAAGCAAACATTTTTATAGAGTAAAATAGTGTTGAAATTAATTGCAAATGGAGACAAAACTGTTTTTTTTCTTGAGTAATGTGGGGGAGTTAATTAAATTTCTATCAGACAGGCCTGATATTTTTTATTACAATTCCACCCTCCTTTGATCAAAAACTATCTCAAAGAAAGATTATCTTCATCACAAAATATGATTTATCTCATTAGATTTGACCTGATTATTTGACCATAGGTGCAGCAAGCGTGTTAATTTGCCAGATGGTCTTCTGAAGTTTGCTTTGATAGAAATTTTCATGAAGTCCTGAGCCTTGGAAGCAAGCCAGATCTTACCTGTAGTACCTATACATTTAGGTGAATCCTTCTCTTCTTGAGGTCTTTAAAATATCCTAGGTTCCTGGCCTGCCAGAAAGTGATCGTTCTTACTCACTTCTAAGTCTAAGAATGCTGGAAGCCAGGTTGCAGGCCAGTTTTCCCAAGAGGGCTTTTTAAGCTTTGGCTTTACAAAGTCATTTATAGTCCCTTAAAAGTATCTTATCACATCTGATAAATGAGCATAATTCTCAAATAAAACATCCTCATCAAGTCTGTAGTTGTATAACCGATATTTTCAATTATGTCCTGATAAAAGGAGAGCAGATTCTTATTGAACCTATGCAAATAACTACATTGATATGATAATAAGAATATTCAGTAGAGATTCTGAATTGTGAAGGGGTCAGATAAGAATAAAATCATTTACAGGGACGCCTGGGTGGCTCAGTCGTTAAGCGTCTGCCTTCAGCTCAGGTCATGATCCCAGAGTCCCAGGATCGAGCCCCGCATCGGGCTCCCTTCTCCACGGGAAGCCTGCTTCTCCCTCTCCCACTCCCCTTACTTGTGTTTCCTCTCTCACTGTGTCTCTCTCTGTCAAATAAATAAATAAAATCTTTAAAAAAATCATTTACAAATGTTTCATTTCAGTTTATAAAAGTAGAGTCTACTAAATTGTTATGAGTTATAGATAGCTTAAGAAGAAATAAAAAACTTTCTTATGAAACCAGAAAATAAAACATTAAAATATCAAGAATATTCTTTTAAAAAATCACATCATTTCATTGTCTTATATAATGAATTCTTGTTCTACAGGATCTTGTGCTAGCAGAAGCCTTACCCAAAAGTACTTGGCATAATCCTTTTCTTTTGGGTTCTGAGACAGTATCTTTTTGTTGAAGATGAAGCACACAGGCCTGTAGCTGATTGCAAATACTTCCAGGGAAGCATCAGAGTAAAACAAACAAAAATATCAAATCTACAAAACAAAACAAACAATAACAAGAAACATAAATATAGAGAACAAACTTGTGGTGGCCAGAGGGAAGAGGAGGAGGAACAGGTGAAATAGGTGAAGGGGATTAAGAGATGGTACAAACATCCAGTTATAAAATAAATAAGTTACAAGGATACAAAGTATAGCATAGGAAGTATACTCAATAATGTTGTAATAACTTTTTATAGTGACAAATTATAACTACACTTATTGTGGTTAGCATTTTTATTGTATGTAATTATCAAATCACCATGTGGTATACCTGAAACTAATATAATATGTCAACTATACTTCAATCTAAAAAAAATCTATACATGACAAAATACTTAAAATGGCTGTGGTTAATTTATTGCAGATAACTTTCAAAAGGGAAAGATATGAATTGATTTCATTAGAAGAATAATACAACTAATAAGAAAATTTGGTTGTTTTTTTGATAGGCAAAACAAGGTAGTAAAGTCTGTCCAAAAATATTTTAGACAAAATAATTATAAACATAGTAGTTAAATTAACCCTATTCTCAAAAGAGACAGTGAACATTATATCTAACTTTTTTTATTATGTTACGTTAATCACCATACATTACATCATTAGTTTTTGATGTAGTGTTCCATGATTGAAATGGATTAACATAATTTTTACTGAGAAAAGAATCTTAAAATATATAATAATCCTGACATAATATACAATGAATATTCCAAGCATAGAGTAAGAATATACCAAGAACATATTCATATCAAGTAAAGTGATTTGGTGTGGAGTACATTCTAAACATCTGTATATTAATAAATTTCCATGGGTAAGTGATATGAATCTCCATTTGAAAACCACTGGCCTAGAAGATGCTAGATTCTAATTAAAAAACCAAAGTCATGACAAAGTTAACATTTTTTAAATAACTGAAATTATGACTGATAACATTATACCGCTATCTAATATCAGCCAAAGCACTGCCAGGACTCTGGCATATTATGCACAGCAAGGGCTTTGACAAATCTCTTGAACGTCCCACACTATATACAATTTCTGAAATAGTTATACTAATAACATTTTACCCACACAAATTTAACTTAGAGAATGTTGAGCATCTTTTCTGATTTGAAAACTCTCCCAATACAACTCATCAATAGTAACATATCAAATAAATCTAATTACTTCTATAACCACTTTTTTTTATGAAAATCATATCTATGTGCTTTTCCAGGAAGTCTTAAAAAATAACTCGTTATATTTTGCTATATTGTATTTTATATCTAGGAATCAATTTTATGAAGGCAAAATCAGTGGAGAAAGAGATCTTTCTCTTCCTCTTTTTATAAGGCCACAGTTCTATTAGATTAGGGCCCCACCCTTATGACCTCACTTAACCTTGTCTCCTAAAGACCCTATCTCCAGGCCCATTGTGGGTCAGGGCATCGACATACAAATTTAAGGGGTATACAATTCAGTCCATAGCAAACCATCACACCGAGAGCCCTTATAATTTCAATTCTAAAATTTCAGCCATGGGTCAAGTTAACACAGAAGCATATAACTTACTTGTCTACATCAAAGTGCTATTCTCCTCTCAGTGGATAAAAATACTTAACTGACTTGAGTTCAAAATTGACAGGCACACAATCAGAAAATATTAACAAACCAGATTCTCTCTTGTCTCTCATCCAACAGGCACAAGTTCTCTTGGTTCCTATTGGACCAATTGGTTCAACTATTAATCAATTTACAGGGATCACCTAATGATCAAACCATAAAACCAAATTCCCAATCAAAAAGGCTAAGAAAATATACTCTCTGTTGTCTTTCACCCCAACAAAGAATATATTTCTATAAACAGTCCATTTACAAAGATCACCAAATGGTCAAATCGTAAAACCAGATTCTCAGTGGAGAATAATTTATTGGCTGTAAACAAACCTAAAACAAGATTAGTAGAGAGCAAAATTGAAATTAGAAAAACACAGTCAACATAGTTTTACTGCCACTTTGGATTCACCTCTGGGAACCAAGAGGAGACATGCCTGGGTTAAAACCTAAAAGATACTTTTCAGAAAAAGGTAAAAATTATGACTCTTATACTGATATAAAATGGACATGTGCTAAAGATTTTTACTCTTACAAAATGAGAGAGATAAGCAGGTGTTATAATCTGTTTAAAGAAAAAGACAAAAGAGCCCAAATATATATGGAATAAAGTATATCATGATTCTGGACTTCAAGTTATATTACAAAGCCATAGTAATCAAAAAAGTATGGTACTGGCACAAAAATAAACACATAGATCAATACACTAGAATAGCAAACCCAGAAATAAACCCACGACTATATGTTCAATTAATCTTCAAAAAGCAAGAAAGAATACCCAATGGGAAAAAGACAGTGTCTTCAACAAATATTGTTGGGAAAACTGATCAGCAACATGCAAAAGAATGAAACTGGACCACACAAAAATAAATTCAAAATGGATTAAAGAAATGTGAGACCTGAAACCATAAAAATTCTAGAAGAGAACACAGGCAGTGACTTCTGTGACATGCCATAGACCCATCTTTCTAGATATGTCTCCTGAGACAAGGGAAACAAAAGCAAAAATCAACTATTGGGTCTTCATTAAAAACAAACAAACCTTCTGCACAGTGAAGGAAACAATCAAAAAAATTAAAAGGCAACCTACAGAATGGGAGAAGGTATTTGCAAATGACATATCTGATAAAGGGTTAATATCCAAAATATATAAAGCACTTATAAAACTCAACACCCAAAAAACTAATAATCCAATTTTAAAAGGGGCAGAAGACACAAAGAGACATTTTTCCAAAGAAGGCATACAGATGGCCAATAGACACATGAAAAGATGCTCAACATCACTCATCATCAAGGAAATGCAAATCAAAACCACAATGAGCTATCTCCTCACACTTTTCAGAATGGCTAAAATCAACAACACAAGAAATAACAGATGTTGGCGAGGCTGTAGAGGAAAAGGAACACTTGTGCACTGTTGGAGGGAATGCGAACTAGTGCAGCTACTCTGGGAAACAGAAGAGAGGTTCTTCAAAAAGTTAAAAGCAGAACTACCTTAGAATCCAGCAATTGCACTACTGTGTATTTACCCAAGGAATACAAAAATACTAATTCAAAGGGATGCATGTACCCTGATGTTTATAGCAGCATTATCCACAACAGCCAAATTATGGAAACAGCCCAAGTGTCCATCCACTGATGAATGGATGCAGAAGAGGTGGTATATATATAGAATGGAATATTATTCAGACATAAAAAATAATGAAATCTTGCCATTTGCAATGACATGGATGGAGCTGGAGAGTATTATGCTAAGTGAAATAAGTCAGAGAAAGACAAATATCATATGATTTCACTCATATGTTGAATTTAAGAAACAAAACAAATGGTCAAATGGGGAAAAAAGAGAGAGAGGCAAACAAAGAAACATACTCAACTATAGAGAACAAACTGATGATTACCAGAGGGGAGGTGGGTGGGAGAATGGGTTAACTAGGTAATTGGGATTAAGGAGCGTAATTGTTGTGATGAGCTCTGGGTGTTGTATGTAAGTGTTGAATCACTGTATTGTATACCTGAAACTAGTATTACATTGTATGTTAACTCATTGAGTTTTAAATAAAAACCTAAAAAAATAAAATTATAAAATTATACTGTATGTTAACTGAAATTTAAATAAAAACTAAATAAATAAATAAAATGTTAAAAACAAAAACCTAAAAAAATAAAGTAGTATTTATATGAATTACAAATGCAGACAAAATTGTTTTGTTTTTTTTTTCCATGGGGGTGAAGATAGTATCCTGAACTACCCAGGTGTGCCCAATCTAATCACAAGGGTTCTTAGGGAGGAAAGAAGATCAGAGTCAGAGAAAGAGATGTAATGACAGAAACAGAGGTGATAGAGTTGGAAAGAAAATTGAATACCCTACACTGCTGGCTTTGAAGCTGGATAAAGGGGTCGTGTGCCAAGGAATGCATGTGGTCTATAGAAGCTGGAAAGCACAAGGAAATAGATTATTTCTCCAAGGCTCCAGAAGGAACCAGATGTGCTGACACCTTGATTTTAATTCAGTGAAACTGATTTTGGACTTCTGACTTCTAAAACTATGTGATAAATCTGTGTTATTTTAAGCTATGAAATTTGTGGAAATTTGTTACAGCAGCAATAGGAAACTAGTATACATGGCAACCTCAGAGCAGCAAGAGATTCAATAAAAGCAGAAGCTACGAGGCTTCCTGAGTCCTTGCTCAGAAGTTGCACAATGTCTCTTTTGCCTCATTCTGTTGGTCAAAGCAAGCCACAAAGCCCAAATTCAGGGGTGGGGAAAGAGGATTTATCTCTTTTTTTTTATTTTTTTATTTTTTTTTATTTTTTTTTTAAAGATTTTATTTATTTATTTGACAGAGAGAGACACAGCGAGAGAGGGAACACAAGCTGGGGGAGTGGGAGAGGGGGAAGCAGGCGTCCCGCGGAGCAGGGAGCCCGATGCGGGGCTCGATCCCAGGACACTGGGATCATGACCTGAGCCGAAGGCAGATGCTTAATGACTGAGCCATCCAGGCACCCCGAGAATTTATCTCTTGATGGAATGAACTATAAAGAATTTGTTGCCTTTTAAAAATCATCACAACTAGTTAGGAGGCAGTTAGAGTAATCCAGGTAAGAAGTGGATAGACTTCAAGTTGTTAAAAATGACTTCAAGTTGTTAAAAATGAATGAAAAGGAAAGGAGAGTTTCAAAAGATATTTAGTAGGTAAAACCATCAAAATTTGATGATTAATTGAATGTGGAGGGTGAGGGAGATAAAACGTGTTTAATTCTCACATGAAGTTAAGTAAGCATTATCATTTTTAGTAGGTAAAACCATCAAAATTTGATGATTAATTGAATGTGGAGGGTGAGGGAGATAAAACGTATTTAATTCTCACATGAAGTTAAGTAAGCATTATCATTTACCTTTAGCACAGGAAGAAACATTATTACCTACCTTAAACCAGAGGGATTAAATAATTTGTCTGATGTCCCTTAGCTTGAACTAGAACACAAGACTCCTGAACCTCTGATCTTTTCTCCTGGCTGGACTCTGTTGCTTACATATTGCCATATCCCTGCCTTTACCTCATCCCTTCCTGAGGTCCCAACTTAATGGAAATATTTCCCCACTTCTCTTTTATCTGGAATGGGTGCCCATGTTTATTTTCACTCTTGGGATTTCATACAACTGGCATAGCAACACCAGCACATTCCAAGCTACATAATGGGAAAATCAATAGAGAAGCTAGTAACGAAAATGCAGATCCAAATAAAGCCATCTTTTAGTGATCATACCAATAGGACAGTAGGTATAAAATACTCAGTTGACTAAGATTAATCTGAGGAGTTGTGGTTTACAAAGGAAGAAGGGTCCTTTAATGGCTTCTTTCTCTGGAAAAGAGATTGTTTTCCCTCTCCTTCTCTTTCTCCTTAGGAATCATTAGTGAATGAAGGAAACAACAAACATCCAAAATTGAAGAAGATGATCCTTATTTCTTAAGAGCTATTATATCATGTAGCTAGTTTCCTTAGTAACTGTATACATATCTCCCTACATAGTGTCATGAAAACTGCAAAGACAAATACAGTAAGTGGTGTTGTTCTTAAAGTTAACAAAAAATTGCTTCTAAGTACTCTAACTTTGAATTTCCATGTAAACAGCTACATTTTAACTTTTGGTCTCAATCCCAGGAGACAGTTACTCTAATATTATTTTATGAATCAGTAGATAAGTGAGGTAGTAAAGAAACAAATTTATCATAGTTTCAGGAAAAACATGTCAGACACAAAGTAAGCTTTCACACTGAAAATCTCTATGCTACCAAGTACAGAATGTCAAGTATTATACATCCATATAACTTCCATGAAGCTTACAGCTAAATGGTATTAACCTGGAGAGCTTATCTTATGGCAGAAAATCTAACCAACATTAAGTGTTCAATGAATGCTAGATGGTATTATTATTGTTATTATATTAGAAGTTAATACAAAAAAAATCTAAAAAGAGAAATGCAAATGTCTCCTTGATATGTATTATCTATGTATAAAAACATGAATTCCAAAACCCACCCATGTATGGGATGAATGGACAGTCTGACCTTCCAGGTCAGAATTGGTTTAGAAACTGCAAGGTCTTGGAGCACCTGTGTGGCTCAGTCGGTTGAGCAGCCGACTCTTGATTTCGGCCCAAGTTATGATCTCAGGGCTGTGAGATTGAGCCCTGTGTTGGGCTCTATGCTCAGCATGGAGTCTGCCTATGATTCTCTCTCTCTCTCTGCTCCTCTCCTTGGAGCTCATTCTCTCTCTCTCTCTCTCTCTAAATAAATAAGTAAAATCTTAAAAAAAAAAAAAAAAGAAATTGCAAGGTCTTTTGAAGCCATATATACACATGACACCTGAAGACTGAATTAATATTACATCTTATGTGCGTGTGTGTATATGATGTTTTTGAGTTGTGTACAACTGTTTGATGAATAAAATGTCAGTTGATTTCAAAGCATTAGTGAATTAGTAGATATTTTGTCGTTAAATATTTTTCTAAAACTGCATACTAAAAATAAAAGTGGCAACTCAGGGAATTTTTGACATTGTTGCACTAGGTTCTGGAGGCCCTTTTTACAAAATCATCACATGAACAACAAGCCAATGGTTTTTCCCTCCTTCTTCCTGTGATTCAGATCGGACCATCAGGATGTAATTCCTCCCAGGGATGTTCAAGGGAGAAGAGTACATACAAAACTTAGATTGGTCTCCTGTACATGCATTGTTATCTAATCTTCAGAATATTCCTATATATATGTATATATATATATATATATATATATATATATATATATTTACATACCAGAGAGATACACTTTAGTCATTCATTCTTTCAGCAAATACTTATTGAGGACCTATTATGAGTCAATTATTATTCTAGGCTCTGAAAACATCTGTGAACATCACAGACAAAAATTCTTACCTTCAGAGATCATACATTCTAGTGAGGTTAAAACACATTGTATAGATAAATTGTTACTTATCCTGTGTCATAGATTTAAAAATGAGTAAATAACATTGGCCCTGACTACAAATGTTTTCCCTCCAGTACATTTCCCTTTCTTTGATTAGCTTAACCTACTACAGCTCTTGCTTCATCTTTCACATCCTCTGTGGGATGAGGTTTGGAATCAATTCTCTTCTAGTCTTGGACAAACCTCTACTTTCCCTGTGACCTTCTCAAGGGTCATAGTATGAAGTGAGATACATTTCTTAGAGAGGCTTACTTATTTTTAACATGGCTTTATTTTTTCTCTTTTGGATAAAACACACCCTGAACATAAACTTTTGGGGTTTTTTTTATCCTTTTCTCTAGGTCACTGCTTAAGATTTTTTTTTTTTTTTTTTTGAGTTTCAAGATCATAGGCAGCTCATGTTGCAGAGAACAGATTATTAGCCATCAATTTTTACTTTCTATGTAAGAGGAAATAGGAGTTTACTCCTTTTAAATATCTTCCAGGAGCCACTGAATTTCTCTCAGTAGTATCTTTTTTCTCTATATATTCTGTGTTGTTTCTTTTGGTTTTGGTTTGCCTACAGAGTTTTTCTCTCTGGCAATTTCTCCCACTTTTCATTCATTGTGGAAGTGGTTGGTGTTAATAAGAAAAGGTAAATTTTCCTAAGGCTATAGAGTACAGTAAAAACAGCAATATAAATTAGAGTGAGATAAATTATTCAGTAAGGGTTACTTTTTCTGCACTGCTTTTGGCTCCATCAATGTATTCAGGGAAAAGTGAGTTCTGAAAGTCAATTTCCTGGACAAATCTGGCAGGGAGCTAAATCTGAAACTGAGGCAGGAGTGGGCTATTTTGGCATTGAATTACTGAGGTAATTGAGTCATGTAACCACATTATTCTCCATGTTTAGACAGAACTTTACACATCATTTGATTTTCTTCAGAGATGTACATTGTGAAAAGAATTTCCCTAAGTGACTTACCTACTCTTCTGGACTCAAATCCTATAATTTGATTTCCCTCATTCCAGTATAAAGTATAACTACCTACCATTCTCCCAAGCACAAGAGGTTGAAGTTCTTGAAAATTGCTTAAATCTCAGTGGGGTTTTATGGTGACATTTTGCCAATGTTCTTTGGTAACAAAACATTTTAGGTTTGGAAACCAAAGCCCATTTCTATGGTTTTGTTTTTGTTTTAAACACACTATTAAGAAAGAAAATATGTCAGAGAGATCAAACTTACTACTTCAATATTAATTTGATTTATTACCAGTCTAGAACTTGTATATCAGAATCTATTTAATAATATTAACTATTTCATCTTTTGTTATAGAGAAAAATGAAAAAGATATCTTCATGATTATTTTGATTCAATTTGCAGATTGAAAGGTTTTAAAATCTTTTTCGTACTAATAGCTTGATAAAATTTGAAATCTTTATTATCCATTGTCTTTTTCAGTGCACCCTGTCCTTCTCAAGCGCTCCCCAGTGATGATCCATGTTTACCGCCCACACCTGCCTCCCCCCTCCTCTGAACCACGTTAACATTTCCTCCTGGGCCACATACCCTGTCTGCCTTTGGGCTGTACTGTCAGGTGCCCCAGTGAGGATCTACCTTAAAATAGTGAATTGAGGTTTGAATGATGAGAATAACTTTATCTGTTACCCCTTTTTTTCTCCCAGGAGTTTTTGGATTTTGATAAGGGAAACCTGAAAGTAAAATGTATTAACACGAGGAAGGAATGATAGATGGAATTGCAGGCACTATGCAGGCCAGTTAAGTTTGCAGGAGGGATGAAGGGTATGGAGAAGCAAGAGAAGAGTTTGAACCTTTAAATCATAAAACACATAGTGGTCTATTATGTACAAGTATGTGCCTAGACCTTGAAACAACTTATAGGATTCTAATCTACTCACTTAGACATTTGACATGTTTAAGAAATGAATTTTCACAATAAAAACTGCTGTTCTTAAAACAGTTGGGCACAGAGAGTATTTCTTCTTTACTATATTGCTGCATTGAATTTCTGCAATTCCTTTTACCAACAACTCAGTTTAAAATGTGTATGTCATTCCAGTCTAGTTAGATCTGTATCAAGCTGATCACTTCAGTGCAGCTGTGGGTTTATGTCCCAAGTCATGGAAGAACAGGTTGTTTACCTGCCTGCCTGCCAGGTAGAGCAACTGTTATTTTTCAACTCTCTCCTACACTCAATAATGACTGCCCATTCCATTACCAATTCATTTGAACATTTTAAAAGCATCCTCATAGATTTCAAATGAAAAACTGTATCCTTAATTTTTGCATAGATATTGTGTTTGTATTGTGGTGTTGTTGTTGATGGGTGTTTGCTTTTTGTTTTGTTTTGCTGTGTTTTCTTATTTTCAGAATTTTGTTCTTAGATTGCAAGAGTGACCTCTAGTGTGAAACATCTGTATAGTTATAATCTCAAGCTCCAGGGCCTCTTATCCAGCCCTAATTTCCATAGGTATTGGTGTTATACAAAATATAGCCAGCCAGACCCCCAAAAATATGACAAATTATTACCCAAGAATGAAAGCCCTAAGTCAGGTTTTTTCATACTAGTTGTCATGTATTTTATTCCCAATGTTTGGCTACCAAAGGATACCTGCATCCTGGGAATTATAAAATGGCAAGGACAACACTTCCAAAAATGCCCTTGCAAGGAACTAGAAGTAAATTATGACATTCTTTATGAGCTGGATGTATTTGACTGCAGAAAATTGTTTTGCAGGTCTTTTGTTGCCCCTGGCAATCCTGTTGTGAATAATTGGCTGGTGCACTCACCTGTTCTCTTTCTTCTCCAGAGGAAGGAAGTGTTTTCCTTACCACCACACTAGGTAGATACAAGGCATAAAGAACACACTGTCCTCTTCATGGGAAAAATTAAAGTAGACTTAAGCATATGCCCTGCCTTCATACAAGGTCAGCCAGAAAATCTGCAGTATGGTCAATGGCATTTCTTATTCCCTACACAAGGTTACGTGGAAGCTTTACCTGCCTTTCAAGGGCTAGCTCCCCTTGCAGTAAAAATAACAATCCCTCACACAGGCATAGTGCTTTAAGACTTACAAAACACTTTCATGCATATAATTTTACTTCCTCCCCTCACTTTTTAAAGGAATTAGACATTATTTATCCCATTTCAGTGATAAAAAATATGAGGCCTGGTAAGATTAAATTGCATGTTCAAGGTTAAACACTTTGATGGAGTTTTAAGTCTCTGGACTCAAACTTAATATACTTTTCTCACAGCTGCTTCATAGTCTAACGGTCAGACTTTCCCAAAATAATATATATATTTTTAAGTAGCCTACATATAAATTTCTATGCGGCTTGAGAAGAGAAAATGATGATCTGGTTGTAAGGATCAGGGAAGATTTTTATGGAGAAAGTCACATATAATTTAGTCTTTAACAAATAGGAAGAATATGGAGAGATGAGGAAAACCATTCCAAATTAGGCAAAATCAAGGCAATGGAAAAGTATAGAACATATACAAGAAATAAAAAGTAGGGGCGCCTCGGTGGCTCAGTTGGTTAAGCGGCTGCCTTCGGCTCGGATCATGATCCCAGGGTCCTGGGATCAAGCCCCACGTTAGGCTCCCTGCTCAGCGGAGAGCCTGCTTCTCCCTTTCCCTTTGCCTGCCACTCTGCCTACTTGTGATCTCTCTCTATCTCTCTGTCAGATAAATAAATAAAATCTTAAAAATAAAAGAAATAAAAAGTAGTCTAGTTTTTTTAAGTATCAGAGGAAGTGGAAAATAAGGTTAGAAAAGAAAGTTGAGATCAGGAGATGAAAGTTCCCTAATTCTAGAACAGGATTTCTCAACCTCAGTACTATTAACATTCGGGACCACACAGTTCCTTGTTGTGGGGGGACTGTTCAGTGCTTTGCAAGGTGTTTAGCAACATGCCTGGCCTCTACCCACTAGATACCAATAACTCTCCCTCCCTGATTTGTAACAACCAAAAATATCTCCAGATATTGCCAAATATTCCCTTGTAAAGGCAAAATTGCTCCTTATTGAGAATCGCCTAAATTGGTAGATTATGAGAGCTATTTCAGATTTTGAAGCAGAGCAGTGTCATGAATGAATCTATGCTTAGGGAATACAAACATGGAAAAAATCTACAAGACAAATTGGAAGGGGTAAGGCATTGAAGGCAAAAAAAAAAAAAAAAAAAGAAAAAAAAAAAACCTGTTTGGAGGATATGACAGCGGTCTCAGTGTAAGGACCAGAGGTAGCTACTATATTGGAAAAAGCATTAAACTTAGAGACAGGGTACCAATTGCATTGCCAGTTCTGTCAACAGTTAATATGTGTTCTTAGACAAGTAATTTAAAACTTCGTGCCCTCCATTTCTACAGTGTGAGAGGGTGAGACATGATGATCTCAAAGTTCCCTTCTAATTCTGTATATTGTGACTCTGTTAAAGACAGATATGCAAATGTTGTTGCTAAATAACTGCATCTACTCTGTACATCCTTCAGAAGAATCTTGGTGGGTATCAGAGGTGTGTCTGCTTTTCTGTGTAAAATAAATAGCATGGCCTTTACTTCTCAGATTAAGTCGGGTGAAAAAGCAATTCAGAAAAAGTGAAGAATTTGAATTATAAGATACATTTTAAAGACATGTAGATGCATTACTTTCAAGTACATGAAGTACCTAAAACATAGGTGTTGAAGCATTGACTAAGCTTCTAGCTTTTGGAAGCTAGTTTAGCTAATCAATTTAGCATTTACTGAAAGCATACTAAGTGCAAGACACTGTGCAAGGCTTCACAGGGGTTACAAAGAGGTTAGCTGTGGGGCCTACCGAGAAGCTTATAGCATAGTAAGAGATCAACAGTATACACAACTATAGTAGAACAGAATGTAGTACATGCCAGACAAATCATACGTGCGAGTCTCATACACATCAATAGGCTGATTTTCAGGTTGTTTAATGTAGAATACAGATTAATTTCAGGTTTAAAAAATAAATCAAGTTTTGAAAATTCATATAACTTTTTCATTGAGTTGCTAAAAATATTTGAGTAAGAAAAAAAATACATGGCAAACAATTATTCATCAACTCAAGATGTCCGAGTAATATATATATGTTATTATACAGTTTTCAATGCCTTATTTTCCTTCCTCTTATCTTCCTTTAATAGTAATTGTTCCACATCTAGGCTGACCTCATTTGCCAGTGGAACCTTAACAAGTAGACAAGAATGGCTAGCAAATAGCAAATTGTTTATGTGTAAATGATTGTTTTAAATAACTTGAAATCTTTTTCCTTTTTAAAGTTTTGTTCTAAATTATCAGCATTTTTAATGTTCAGGTTTTAGTACATGCCATATAGTTAAGTGCAAATTTTGTAAGAACACATTTCCTATTGAGCTGTTCTCTATTATTTTCTTTCTTGTCCTCCCTTCAAGCTATCAGCAGAGCTATATACATAGCAGATGTATTACTTCAGTTAAAAGGTCCTACTTGAGATAATTTTTGAGGTACATACACACTCATGTGCATACATATACAGTGTAAAGGGAATATGGCAGAAACAGATGTAACTAATTCAGGTGAAAATGCCATGTCATTCATAGATAGATAGATATTGATCACAGTAAATAACAATATATACACAAGTGTATACGTGGGTGAGACTAAGTGTGTATATGTATGTCTAGGCCAGAGAGAAAAAATAGATAACTGACAACTATTTGGGAATTAGTTTTATCATTTGAATGGCTTATTTTTCTTCCTTTTACCTACCAAGTTAATGTATTGCTTTTTCTTTCCTTATTTCATGAACAGACAGAGCATGGAATTAACAGCCAAGTCAGTTTGGCTCCTTTAGCTATCTTTGGGAGAAAAATACTATAAAGAGAAGTTCAAACTAATACACAATATGTGGTCTCATACTATTTATGGATTTCAATAAACTCTGTTTTCCTTGTCCCCTCTTTGTAAATAGCCATGGGTTCAGATAATTTTGACCTTGAAAAGACAACATCTGGAATAATACATATGTATCTTGTAACATGTAGGAAAAGTGGAGATAAACAGAAGAAAATCTGAAATGTAAAGTAGAAAAAGAGAAAACAAGAAGGTTCTAAGGAAAAACTCATGGAGAGAAAGAAGCTGCTAACTATAAAATGCTATTCTAGTGTGGACCTACCTCCTGTCTATAAATATGGTAACGATATAAATGAAAACACAAAAAGGAAATTATTCCCAGAGCTTTGGAGAGCTAAGACTAGCCATTTTTAGTTTAAAAGGAAAGGTTTAGGGCAAATATTAAGAATAAGGAATTAAGAAGTACAATTGGAAATAGACTACTAAAGGAAGGCCTAGATGTTGTGGTTGGTTCAGGTATTAAAAAAGTGATAGCAGTGAAAACTAAATGTGCTCTAGAACACAATCTCTTAAAACAGAAAAAAATAAAACATAAATGAAACAGATTTAATTAAAACAAGCATACCTTCACTTTCTCTACCCAATCCCATCTATCCTTAAACTAAACTAGGGGTATTCTAGTTAGAAAATCAATTCAAAATTTTGGGTGACTAATACCATTCTAGCTACTAAAGAGTATAGGCAAAAACGACCCCAATTCTTTATCCTCAGGGAGCTCAATGTCTGATCTTCTCAAGAAAATCATATGCAGAAAACTGATGTTTTTATTGTGTGGTTCTGATAAATACAAAGAATAGCTATAACAGGAGCATTGGGTCTTTTACATTACCACCTGTACTCCTAGTTGCAGAGGCTTTTTGACATTGTCAATTTGAGTATTTCTTCCAAAAGATGTATCCCTGTTTCTTCTGTTTACAGGCTACCTTCCTAGCCCACTTCTAACTAGCAAACTGAACATCTTTCCTAATCAAAACTTACTTGCCTCTGTGCAAATAAATAGGCTGTCTTTTCCATCACATGGTCATGAATGTTGGTATGGCAGAGGGCCAGTCCGTGTATATAAGATATACCTCACGTTGGCCAGTTTCTTACCCAAATGCATTGGGAAAGATGCATTCCTTTATTTTCTGAATTGAATAGTTAAGGAAAATCATCTTTGAGAGTTGCAAGGGAAAGAGGTTGTTTACAATCAGGTCTTGACTACAGGGAGTAGGTGAAAAAGGGTATAGGGACTGGGCCAGGGTAGAAGGATGTTGAGAGGTCCCAGTTAGCTCTAGTCAAATACAGAGGAGGGTGTAACAGAAACAAGTGGCTTTGAGATTCTTTTCCAACAAGCTCACTCCTGGCCTACTGCTTGTATAATATTCACACTGTGGGAAATATGGGGCAGCATAAGATAGAGTTCTGGCCCAGGAAACTTGTGAATAGTTCAGAAGACTGAACAGAAACAAGTGATATGAAACTATTAATCTAAGAAATGCCATAAAATTTCTTTGATAAAGAGTTCTTAGTGAAACTGTGAAATCTTTGAAGGCAGAGACTTATCATGTATTATTTAACTTTATATCTCTTCAATACCTAAGAAAAGACCTTGCCCATAGTAAACACTTGTTAAATGCTTGTTGAAATGAAGTGGCATACTTGTGCAAGAGACCATAAAAACTTAAAATATATAAAATTTTTAAAATACATGGAGATCATTATTTCTAGAAGCCTACTTACAGGAAAACTGGGAGGCTGCAGTTTGTTTTTAATTTTGTGCACTACCAAATTTTATAAGCATTTATTATTTTTATACTGAAAAAAAATCACAGCTAATAGAGCCTTTATAAAGGAAAGGACAGGGAACAATTCATGGAAGATAAGAGCTAGATTCAAAAGACAAGAGAAGTGGGGATGATTGAGGAGACAGGAGAGTTCCCTGGAGAATGGGGAAAGAATTTTAGAGGAGAGAGAAAAGATTGTGAGCATCTGCTTTGAAAACTTTGCATCAACAGGTGAGTAGAATTTTCAAAAGCTCTGCTGTATTAAGCAGTTATTATGTTAGCCTGCTCTTTGAGGTGTGTAAGCTAGCAAGGCTGACTGATTAGGAGCAGTGCAGGATACCAACAGGGAAGGGGAGAGGAACGATAGACAGAGAATTTATCCCTAGCAGGGTGGTTGGCTCAGTGTTGCAGGAGGAATAAAGTAAGAACCCAGATCTGCAAATCATATATGGCTCAAGGAATGGGGATAAACTGTGGAGGATTTACAAGATCCCCAAAGCACACTTCTTCAACTTTCAGAATTTAATTCAGGCTGTTTCTGGCATAAGACTCAGAATTTGGCTTCTGACTTTCTCTGTGAGCAACGATAGGTCTCTGTTTCTTTTAATCATCATGCCTTTCAGCAAAGGCATATAGAGGACATGACTTTTTGTATGTTATTATATTGCTAACTATAATAATTAGCTTCAAAACCCTTTATTTTCTGTTGTCCATGCATCCTTCTGTTTTTAAAGTATAGAAAAATTTATTTGAACTTATTAAGTAAACGGAATATAACTGTTCTGCTCTCCTTTTCTTGATCCATTGAACTCACTCTCTTTCCTCTTCTGGAGTTTACGGACATGGGGAGAGAAAGAACAGTTCAAGATAAATCCAAATCTCAAACAAGAAGTGATGGTGACCCTCTCTGATTGGTACTGCATGAATACAGCACTCTGGCTAATTTGCACAGGCATATAACCATTATTGACTCTGCCTTCATGGAGCTTTTCAAAGGCAACATGGATCATGTCTGTTCCTCATTTTTTTTTTTTTTTACAAAGAGAGTGTGAATGTGAATTGGGGGGAGGGGGAGGGAGAGAGAGAATCTTAAGCAGGCTCCACACCCAGTGCAGAGCCCAACACGGGGCTCAATCTCACAACCCTGAGATCCTGACCAGAGCCAAAATCAAGAGTTGGATGCTTAACCAAATGAGCCACCCAGGCACCCCAATGTTTTGTTTTCTTTACTCCCTTCTCCTTTTTTAAGAGGGTTGGGAAAAGAAAGGAAAAACGTGAACTGCAGGACATTCATTTACTATTTGTGCCCTACTTTATTTCAGAATGAATTTGTGATGGCTTACAAAGATACATTTAATGCCACAAGAGAAAACCAATTTATTTTTTTATTATGTTATGTTAATCACCATACTAATCATCATTAGTTTTTGATGTAGTGTTCCATTATTCATTATTTGCGTATAACACCCAGTGCTCCGTGTAGTACGTGCCCTCTTTAATACCCATCACCAGGCTAACCCATCCCCCCACTCTCCTCCCCTCCAGAACCCTCAGTTTGTTTCTCAGAGTCCATAGTAAGAGAAAACCAATTTAAAAATAAGAAAAATTTGTGGTGCATAGGTGGCTCAGTCTGTTAAACGTCTGACTCTTGATTTCGGCTCGGGTCATGATTTCAGCATCGTGAGATCAAGCCCCACTTTGGGCTCCTCGCTCAGCATGGAGTCTGTTAGAGATTCTCTCTTTCCTTCTCCCTCTGCCCCTCCCCCCGCTCACACACTCAAATAAATAAATAAAATATTTTTTAAAACTAAAATAAAAATAAGAAAAATTAGACCTAAGCTTTTGAGAATCATGCGAGTACTATTTTTTTAAAGACTTTATTTATTTGACAGAGAGAGCACAAGCAGGGGGAGCAGCAGGCAGAGGGAGAAGCAGGCTCCCTGCGGAGCAGGGAGCCCGATGTGGGGCTCAATCACAGGACCCTGGGATCATGACCTGAGCCAAAGGCAGTAGTTTAACCAATGGAGCCACCCAGGCACCCCTCAAGCAAGTACTATTGAGCACACTATGTGCCTTGCATTATGCTAATCTCTCTAAGGAAATGAAAGCAAAATATAAGATGGTTTCCACCTTTAAAGACTATAACATTTAATTGGGAAGATGAGACAAACATCTGTGAAAAGGCAATATGGAAGAGTGGTTAGGATCTTTGGCTGTGGAGTCGAACTGTCTGGTTTTATATCTCTGCCACTTAGGATGCTTGTGGCTTTGGGCAAGATGTTTAACTTCTTGCTTTTGTTAGCCCATTTGTAAAGTGAGAGTAATAATGAGAATAATAATTAATAAAAGTGAGAATAATAATACCTTACTCATTGGGTTTCTGTGAGTGAGGACTAACTTAGAACATACTAAGCACTTAGCTTATTTTTGTTGTTATAATTATCATATGAAGTGGAGCACAACTAAATGTTTAACTCCCTGTGAACATATGCAAATGAGTTTTAGAGAAAAGAGAGAAGTCAGTGTACACATAGTGTAGTCAGGGCCAGCTTCACGGTGTAGGTGGCATCTGAGCTAGACCTTGAAGGGTGAAGTTTTAAGTGGGCAAAGGAGGCAGATAAAGGCATGCCAATCAAGTAGGCAGCAAAATATAGTATAATGAATGGTAAGACCAGGAGGATTTGTAGTAAAAAAATTAATAGTCCAAAAGAACCCTTATGGGACTTCAGAAAATCAATAATGTGACACAAATCGGATCAGCAATCTGTGGATAGCTTTGGATTTCATTTTCTCAAGGAGGCATTAAACTTGAAGCTCCCATTTTCTGAAGGATTAAAAGATCCTTGTGGGACTACTTTAAACGTCATTTCTGGAGTCACAACCTACAAACAGCCAAGAAGACTTATCAAAGTGAATGTCACCTATGTTAAAACCACAGCCACATTTTATTTTTATTTTATTTTCAAAAGATTTTTTAAAGCTTTCCTCAGCCACATTTTAAACCACACTATTATGCTCAGAAAACACACTAGTATTTTTGTCAGTCACCATATAATACCTGGATCAATCTTAAGATACACTGTAAGAATTGTCATGTTTGTATCGATGTATTTCTCCTCCAAACTGGTACGGTAGGATTTGACTAGCAAGTCATTCCTTGTACCAGAAGCTGTGATCTTATCATAAGGGATTCACAAGTACTTTTGATGATGCAGAAGGAGAGAAAATGAAAAAGATTTCTGTTTCCAATCAGATGTTCTCAAATGACAAAGATGACCTTGTTCAGAGGAAGTAATAGTTATCCTTATTCTATTTTTACTACTCTCTTGCCTGACTGCTAAAATAGACCTAACTTTATAAACCTTAACACCTAATTTCATATAGTTTGAAATCAAGTAAATAACTTTTGAAAGAAATGAAAGAAAAGAAAAACTTTTAAGTATGAATCTCATATGGATTTAAATCATTTTTCAATTGGTATGATTACACATGTTGACTACTCTACAAACATAGATTTCTAGATCAATAAGGGATTTTTTTAAAAAAATGAAGTCATTTAATCTTAAAGCATTTATAGAATTTATCTGTTTTTTCTTCCACCTAACAAAATATAGAGAATCATATGCATTTAATTTCAAACAATTAATTAAATCCAAATGGGTTATTTTGCAACTATATGTATACTTGAATACACAGACATTAGAGTATTTGCTTACTTCAACTCTTCTGTCATCTTAATTTGCTGAGTATGAATTGGACTTGCTAGTGTAGTGAGCTAAATCCAAGGTCTTTGTCTTTTCCCACAGGGAGCTTTTTAAAATCCCTTTGTCAAGCCAAGATATGGAAAGCCCTGGATCAAGGGAAGCAGGACCATAAGCCAAGATGAGTGGAGCCAACATAAGCAGCCAGGGTCCAGTGGGGCAGAGAGGAACTAGGGTTCAAGGCAAGGTAGGATTCACAGGCAGGAAACCCACTCTGCAATAAATAGAAGATAGGGAATACACAGGAACTAGGACTCCAGGCACAGTGGTCAGGCAGACTCAGACACAAAACACCAGAACCAAGGGACTTTGGAGCTAAAGCCAAAACCTATCCAAGGCAGAGGTACTCACGTCCTCTTCCCTTTAGAGAACCAATGACTGGTACTCTAGGTCTAGGTCTCTAGGTGAAGAAATTCTCCACCTGGAAAATTCCAACACTCACTATTCTAGGCCACCTACTTGAAATATGAGAATGTCAGCCCTGAAAGAGTCCTTAGAAATTCTCTTAGCTGACTCTATTTTTAAAAGAAGAAACTGAGGCTGTTTGAGAGAATGAATTTATCAAAAAAAAAAAAAAATCACAGCCACTTAGTGGAATGACTGAGGCTATAATTCCAATGTCCTGACCCCAGTACCTTTTCCATAACATGTTTCTGCCTTGCCTACACGTGGTGCCTTTGAATGGAAAATATGACTGAGAAAACTAGTATCATTAGACACTGAGCTAACCAATCCCCCTTCTAAGAAGATAGGAGAAAATAAGTGAGGTTTATGGGGATGATATACAGTCACAACAGAAGTTCCACTCACTCACCCTTAATGAAATTCAGTAACAGAAACTTCTATTGGGATTAAGGCTACTTGATGAGACAGCTTAGTAAATCCTATAACTCTAAACAATTCATCCTCCAGTGGACTTTGCTCCACTTACCCTATGAGCCAATCATAGACTAATGCAACCCCACTGTGCATACTTTTAACAATGATAACAGTGCTCTGCCTCATCTTTGAGGCCTGCTGCTGTACTACCTGTCTATAGCATAGGCAAAAAACTATTGGCATGTTCCTCACCACCCCTAAAAAGATTTCCTGGCTTTACATGCATTGTAAAACAAAAAACAGTAGAAAGTTTGAGTCTCCTCGCCTTTCTCTCTCTTTCTCTCTCTCTCCCACACACACACACACACACACACATTTTTAACCATTTCCAAATAATTAGTCTAAGAATACCCATGGACTCTTTCCCCTTCTCCTTCCTTTCCTGATCAATTAATTAGCTTTGGTACCCACTTCTTTCTCTCATGAAATCTTACTCTTTTTTGCGGGGGGAGGGGGGGTAGAAAAACCTACTGTTACTGCAGTTTCCACCATTTGGGACAGCTTACCTATGTCTCTGCCTTATCAACTTTTCATCTCCCTTTCAATCTTACCAAAAGAAATACATGTTCTTCCACCCTTTAGCTTCATAATAGTTTGTTCTCAACTATAATTTATAATTCTTTCAGTGGCTGTTATCATTTAATTTAGAAAATGATTAGAGGGATTTCTTCTTTAGAAAAAAAGGGGGAGAAAGCTGCACAAAATCATTCTGGAGTGTCAAGGCTGCTTTCTTTTCTAGATCTATAGGAATGGTAAGGCAACATTGTCTCTAGTAGATTGAACACTGTACTAATATATTAGAAGACATGAATTCTTTCTATCTTGGGGAGGGTATGTGCTATGGTGAGCACTGTGAATTGTGTAAGACTGTTGAATCACAGACCTGTACCTCTGAAACAAATAATACATTATATGTTAAAAAAAAAAAAAGAAGAAGATAGTAGGAAGGGAAAAATGAAGGGGAGGAAATCGGAGGGGGGGATGAACCATGAGGGACTATGGACTCTGAGAAACAAACCGAGGGTTCTAGAGGGGAGGGGGCTGGGGGGATGGGTTAGCCCGGTGATGGGTATTAAAGAGGGCATGTATTGAATGGAGCACTGGGTGTTATACGCAAACAATGAATCATGGAATACTACATCAAAAACTAATGATGTCATGTATGGTGATTAACATAACATAATAAAAAAAAAAGTTCTAAAAAAAAGGGCAAAAAAAAAAAAAAAAGAAGAAGACATGAATTCTTTTTTGCCATTGAAGCCGGATGATTATTTTACCTCGGGAAAGTCAGATGATTTCTAACTAAGCCTATTTCTAAATCTCAGTGATCCATTCAATTTGACACTGTAATCTCAGAGAAATTAAGGACACTGGTGTGTAGCTTTGGCTGCAAATGGTTAGTTAACATATTGCATGACTGATAAGAAAAGCCAGTATGAGCAGTGAAGAGCTATCTTGTGATTAAACCATAACTGAACTATTTTGTTATATATGCATTTTTTTTCAAAATGAGAGTCTATGTATTCCTCTTAAACTCAGGCAACCCACATCCCTGGAATAGTGGTCCTCAACTTTCTCCCCCTCAACACACTGGACAGAGATGACATTCACTGTCACACTTTTAATGGCCATTTCCCATATGCAAGGTATGACTCTATCCTTTATCTATCACTCAAGAAAAAGTACACTGGAATTGATATGACTAAGAGGGACATTAATATATATATAACCTCAGTACTGTTATAAATTTTTAAGAACTAACATACAAACTTCAGCACATTATTAGAACAAACTTCTGAAAACATGCCTCATAACTGAAAATAACATGTCCTTAAGTTTTGTGTGTCCTAACACTGACCTACTGGGTTGGAGTATGCAGCTCTGGACACTCTCAGCATTTCATCTACAAATAAACAAAAGGTGTGTGCCATAATTATGGATTCTCTACTAAAGGAATAAATCTCTTGAAAGTTAAAACTTCAAACTAAAATACATAAAGTATAGTAGGAAAGTAAATGGCTTTTACATTGGTATCACAACTATCCACTGCTCATTTAAAAAAAATATGTTTTTATTTTTTTCCATTTCCATTTATTTTTATTTTTATTCCAGCATAGTTAACATACAATGTTACATTAGTTTCAAGTGTACAATATAGTGATTCAACAATTCTGTACATTACTCAGTGCTCATCATGATCAGTGTACTCTTTAATCTTCATCACCTGTTTCACCCATCCCCCCCACCCTTCTCCCATCTGGTAACCATCAGATCATTCTCTATAGTTAAGAGTCTGTTTCTTGGATTGTCTCTCTCTTTTTATTCCTTTGCTCAGTTGTTTTCTTAAATTCCACATGAGTGAAATCATACGGTGTTTGTCTTTCTCTCACTGACTTATTTCACTTACCATTACACTATTTAGCTCCATCCATGTCACTGCAAATGGCAAGATTATTATGGTTGAATAATATTCCATTGTGTGTGTGTGTATATATATATACACACACACACACACCACCTCTTCTTTATCCATTTATCTATCAATGGACATTTGGGCTTCTTCCATAATTTGGCTATTGTAAATAATGTTGCAATAAACATAGGAGTACATATATCCTTTTGAATTAGTGTTTTTTTTTATTTTGGGGGTAAATACCCAGTAGTGCAATTATTGGATCATAGGGTAGTTCTATTTTTAACCTTTTGAGGAACCTCCATACTGTTTGCCACAGTGGCTGCACCAGTTTGCATTCCCACCAGTAGTGCAAGAGAGTTCCCCTTTCTCAACATACTAGCCAACACTTGTTCCTTGTGTTTTTGATTTTAGCCATTCTTACAGGTGTGATGTAGTATCTCATTCTAGTTTTGATTTGCATTTCCCTGATGATGAGTGATGTTGAGCATCTTTTCATGTGTCTGTTGGCCATCTGTATGTCTTCAGAAAAATGTCTATTCATGTGTTCTCCCCATTTTTAATTAGATTATTTGGGGGTTTTGATGTTGATTTCTAGAAGTTTTTAAATATATTTTAGATACTAACCCTTTATTGGATATGCCATTTGCAAATATCTTCTCCCAATCCGTAGGTTGTCTTTTAGTTTGTGGATTGTTTCCATTGCTGTGCAGAAGCTTTTATTTTGGGTGTAGTCCCAATAGTTTATTTTTGCTTTTGTTTCCCTTGCTTCAGGAAATATATCTAGAAAAATGTTGTTATGGCCGATGTCAGAAACATTACTGCTTGTGTTCTCTTCTAGGATTTTCATGGTTTCAGGTCTCACATTTAGGTCTTTAATCCATTTTGAGTTTATTTGTGTGTGTAGTGTGAGAAAGTGATCTAGTTTCATTCTTTTGCATGTTGCTGTCCAATTTTCCCAACACCATTTTTTTTAAAAGACTTTTTCCCATTGCATATTCTTGCCTCCTTTGCTGAAGATTATTTGATCATATAATCGTAGGTCTATTTCTGGGTTTTCTATTCTGTTCTATTGATCTATGTGTCCTTTTTTTGTGCTGGTCCCATACTGTATTGATTGCTACAGCTTTGCAGTATAATTGAAATCTGAAATTATGGTACCTCCAGCTTTGTTTTTCTTTTTCAAGATTGCTTTGGCCATTTGGGGTCTTTTTTGCTTCTCTACAAATTTTAGGATCATTTGTTCTAGTTCTGTAAAAAACGCTATTGATATTTCTATAGGGATTGCATTAAATCTGTACATTGCTTTGGGTAATATGGACATTTTAACATTTGTTCTTCCAATCCATGAGCATGGAATATCTTTTCATTTCTTTGTGTCATCTTCAACTTCTTCATCAATGTCTTACACTTTTCAGAGTATAGGTCTTTCACCTCCTGGGTTAAGTTTATTCCTATGTATTTTATTATTTTGGTGCAATTGTAAGTGGAATTTTTTTTTTAATTTCTGTTTTTGTTACTTCAGTATTAGTGTAGAGAAATGCAAGAGATTTCTGTACATTGTTTTTGTATCCTGCAACATTACTGAATTCATTTATCAGTTCTAGTAGTTATTTAGTGGAGTCTTTAGGATTTGCTATATATAGTGTCATGTCATCTGCAAATAGTGAAAGTTTTACTTCTTGCTTACCAATTTGGATGTCTTTTCTTCCTTTTTCTTGTCTGAATGCTATGGCTAGGACTTCTAGTACAGTGTTGAATAAAAATGGTGAGAGCATACATCCCTGTCTTGTTCCTGACCTTAGCAGAAAATCTCCCAATTTTTCACCATTGAGTATGATGTTAACTGTGGGTTTTTCATATACAGCCATTATTAGGTTAAGGTATGTTCCTTCTGAACCTACTTTGTTCTCTCTCTCTCTCTCAAATAAATAAATAAATAAAATCTTAAAAAAAAAAAGGGGGGCGCCTGGGTGGCTCAGTTGGTTGGGCGACTGCCTTCGGCTCAGGTCATGGTCCCGGAGTCCTGGGATCAAGTCCCACATCGGGCTCCCGGCTCAGCGGGGAGCCTGCTTTTCCCTCTGACCCTCTCCCCTCTCATGCTGTTTCTCTCTCTCTCTCTCTCTCAAATAAATAAATAAATAAAATCTTTAAAAAAAATAAAAAAATAAACCTACTTTGTTGAGAGTTTTTATCATAAATGGATGCTGTACTTTGTCAAATGATTTTTCTGCATCTATTGAAATAATCATATATTTTTTATCCTTTTTCTTGTTGATGTGATGTATCACATTGATTGATTTGAGAATATTGAACCACCCTTGCATCCTGGGAATAAATCTACTTGATCATGGTGAATGATTTTTTTAATGTATTGTTGGATTGGGTATGCTAATATTTTGTTGAGCATTTTTGCATCTGTGTTCACCAGATATATTGGCCTACTGTAGATCACTTTCTTTTGTGTTGTGTCATTATCTGCTTTTTTGTATCAGGGTAACTCAAGCCTCATAGAATGGATTTGGAAGTTTTCCTTTCTCCTCTATTCTTTGGAATAGTTTGAGAATAGGTTTTAACTCCTCTTTATTATTTTTTTTTGTTATGTTCAGTTAGCCACTGTATAGTACATAATTAGTGTTTGATGTAGTGTTCAATGATTCATTAATTAACTCCTCTTTAAATGTTTGGTAGAATTTGCCTGTGAAGCCATTTGGTTCCGGACTTCTGTTTGTTAGGAGTTTTTTGATTACTGATTCAATTTCATTGCTGGTTATCAACCTGTTCAAATTTTCTATTTCTTTCTGATTCAATTTTGGGAGGGTATAAGTTTCTAGGAATGTATATATTTCTTCTAGGTTGTCCAATTTGTTGGCATATAATTTTTCATAATACTCTCTTTTAATCCTTTGTACTTTTTTGTTGTTGATTGTTATTTCTCCTCCATCTCTGATTTTGTTTATTTGAGTGCTCTCTCTCTTTTGATGAGTCTGGCTAAATGTTTATCAATTTTGTTGATCTTTTCAAAGAATCAGCTCCTAGTTTCATTGATCTGTTCTGTTGTGTTTTTTTGTTTTGTTTTGTGTTGTTTCATTTTGTTTCTATTGATTTCAGCTCAGATCTTTATTATTTCCTTCCTTCTACTGGTTTTGGTTTGTTGTTTGTTCTTTTTCTAGCTCTTTTATTTTATTTTATTTTTTGATGAGTGACATTGGATTTATTTTTTATTTAAATTGAATTAACCAACATATAGTACATCATTAGTTTTTTATTACTATGTTCAATTAGCCAGCATATAATACATCATTAGTTTTGATGTAGTGTTCAACAATTCATTAGTTGCATATAACACCCAGTGCTTATCACCACATGTGCCCTCCTTAATACCCATCACCTGGTTACCCCACCCCTCCACCCCCTCCCTTTCCACAACCCTCAGTTTTGTTCCCAGAGTCCAGAGTCTCTCATGGATTGTCTCCCTTTCTGTATTTTTTTTTTCCCATTCACCTTTCCCTCCATTCCCCTGTGGTCTTCCGCACTATTCCTTATGTTCAACATATGAGTGGAACTGTATGATAATTGTCTGTCTCTGATTGACTTATTTCACTTAGCATAATCCCCTCCAGTTCCATCCATGTCAATGCAAATGGTGGGTATCCATCCATTCTGACGGCTGAGTAATACCCCATTGTATATATGTATCACATCTTCTTTATCCATTCATCTGTTGAGGGACATCTTGGCTCCTTCCACAGTTTAGCTATTGTGCACATAGTTGCTATGAACACTGAAGTGCATGTGCCCCTTCTTTTCACTATGTCTGTATCTTTGGGGTAAATACCTAGTAGTGCAATTGCTGGGTTGTAGGGTAGCTCTATTTTTAACATCTTGAGGAACCTCCATAATGTTTTCCAGAGCGGCTATACCAGCTTGCATTTCCACCAACAGTGTAAGAGGGTTCCCCTTTCTCCACATCCTAGCTAATACTTGTTTTCAGTCTTGTTAATTTTAACCATTCTAACTGGTGTAAGGTGGTATCACAGCCACATGCAGAAGAATGAAGCTGGACCATTCTCTTACACCATACACAAAGATAAACTCAAAATGGATGAAAGACCTCAATGAGACAGGAATCCATCAAAATCCTAGAGGAGAACAAAAGCAGTAACCTCTTCTTCATTGGCCACAGCGACCTCTTTCAAGACACGTCTCTAAAGGCAAGGGAAACAAAAGCAAAAATGAACTTTTGGGACTTCATCAAGATAAAAAGCTTCTGCACAGCAAAGGAAACAGTCAACAAAACTAAAAGGCAGAGTAATATTCCATTATATATATGGACCACATTTTTTTTATCCATTCATCTGTTGAAGGGCATCTTGGCTCTTTCCACAGTTTGGCTATTGTGGACATTGTTGCTATGAACATTGGGGGGCATATGGCCCTTCTTTTCACTACATCTGCATCTTTGGGGTAAATACCCAGCTGGAGGAGATTATGCTAAGTGAAATAAGTCAAGCAGAGAAAGTCAATTATCATATGGTTTCACTTATTTGTGGAACATAAGGAATAGCATGGAGGACATTAGTAGAAGGAAGGGAAAAATGAAGGGGGGAAATTGGAGGGAGAGATGAACCATGAGAGACTATGGACTCTGAGAAACAAACTGAGGGTTTTAGAGGGGAGGGGGGTGGGGGATGGGTTAGCACAGTGATGGGTATTAAGGAGGGCATGTACTGCATGGAGCACTGGGTGTTATACAAAAACAATGAATCGTGGATCACTACATCAAAAAACTAATGATGTATTTTATGGTGACTAACATAACATAATAAAATTAAATTAAAAAAAAAACTAAGAGGCAACCCACGGAATGGGAGAAGATATTTGCGATTGACATATCAGATAAAGGGCTGGTATCCAAGATCTATAAAGAACTTCTCAAACTCAACATCCAAAAAACAAATAATCCAGTCAAGAAATGGGCAGAAGACATGAACAGACACTTCTCCAAAGAAGACATACAGATGGCTAACAGACACATGAAAAAATGTTTAACATCACTTGACATCAGGGAAATACAAATCAAAACCACAGTGAGATACCACCTTACATCAGTTTCTAGTTCCTTTAGGTGGAAGGTTAGGTTTTTTACTTGAGGGTTTTTCTTGTTTCTTGAGGTAGACCTGTATTATAATAAATTTCCCTCTCAGAACTGCTCTTGCTGCATCCCAAAGATTTTGGACTGTTGTGTTTTCACTTTCATTTGTCTCGATGTATTTTTTTTTATTTCCTTTTGATTTCTTATTTGAGCCGTCCACTGTTTAGTGGCATGTTATTGAACTTACATGTATTTGTGGTCTATCCAGTTTTTTCTTGTGGTTGATTTCTAGTTGCATAGCATTGTGGTCAGAAAAGATGCATGGATTGACTCTGATCTTTTTCAATTTCTTGAGACTTGTCTTGTGGCCTCATATGTAATCTTCTCTGGACAATGATCCATGTGCACTTGAAGAGAATGTGTATTCTGCTGTTTTAGGATGGAATGTTCTCAATGTATCTGTTCAATCCATCTGTCCCAATGTGTCATTCAAAAGCCACTGTTTCTTTGTTGATTTTCTGTTTGGATGATCTTGTCATTGATGTATGTGCAGTGTTCACATCCCCTAATATCATTGTATTACTATCAATTGATTACTTCATGTTTTATTAACTTCTTTAAGTATTTGGGTGGTCCTATGTTGGGTGCATAAATATTTACAATTGTTATATCTTGTTGGATTGTCCCCTTTATTATTATATAGTGTCCTTCTTTGTCTCTTTTTATAATCTTTTATTAAAGTTTATTTGTCTTATTTTTTTTAAAGATTTTATTTATTTGACAGAGAGAGACACAGCAAAAGAGAGAACACAAGCAGAGGGAGTGGGAGAGGGAGAAGCAGGCTTCTCGCCGAGCAGGGAGCCCGATGCGGAGCTCAATCCCAGGACCCTGGGATCGTGACCTGAGCCGAAGACAGACGCTTAATGACTGAGCCACCCAGGCGCCCCAAAGTTTATTTGTCTTATATAAGTATTGCTACCCCAGGTTTCTTTTTACATCCATTTGCATGATAAATGCTTCTTCATCCCTTCACTTCCAATCTGCATGTGTATTTCAGTCTAAAATAATTCTCTTATAGGCAGCATATAGATGGGTCATGTTTTTTTATCCATTCCATCACCCTGTGTCTTTTGATTGGAGCATTTAGTCCATTTACATTCAGAATCATTATTGATAAGTATATATTTATTGCAATTTTGTTGCTTGTTTTATGGTTATTTTTGTAGTTTTTCTCCATTCCTTTATTCTCTTGCTCTCTTTTCTTAGGTTAGTTGGTTTTCTTTAATGATATACTTGGATTCCTTTCTCCTTTTTTGCATATCTATTACTGGTTTTTGATTTGTGGTTACCATTTTGTTTGTATATAACATTTTCTGTACATAAAAGTCTATAGTAAATTGATGGTCGCTTAAGTTTGAACCTATTCTTTACTCCTTTCCTCCCCACATTTTAGGCATATGGTGTCATACTTTACATCCTTTTATTTGTGAGTCCTTTGACTTTTACAGATATATTTATTCTTACTGCTTTTGTGTTTCCTACTTTCCTTACACTTGCTTATCATCTTTCCTTTCCACTCAAAGAGTACCGTTTACTATTTCTTGTAGGGCTGGTTTAGTAGTCATGAACTCCTTTAGTTTTTGTTTGTCTGAAAAACTATCTTTCCTTCTGTTATGAATGATAGCCTTGCTGTATAGCGTATTCCTGGTTGCAGATTTGTTTCCTTTTAGCACTTTGAATATCTAATGCCACTCTTCTGGCCTGCAAATTTTCTGCTGAAAAATCAGCTGATAGCTTTATGGGGTTTCCCTTGTGTGTAACTGTCTTCTTTTCTTACTGCTTTTAAAATTCTCTCTTTATTGTTACCTTTTTCTATGTTATTACTATGTGTCAGTGTGGACCTCCTTAGGTTGATTTTGTTGGGGTATCACTGTACCTCTTAGATCTGGATTTCTGTTTCCTTCCCCAGATTCAGGAAATAGTCAGCTATTATTTCTTCAAATAAATGTTCTGCCCCATTTTCTTTATTCTCTACTTCTGTGATCCCTATAATGTGAATGTTATTTTGCTTGATGTTGTTGCTGAGTTTCCTAAATCTATTCTCATTTTGCATATTTTTTTCTCTCACCTATTCAGCTTGATTACTTTCCATTACTCTGTCCTCTAGGTCACTGATTCATTCTTCTGCTTTGTCTAGTCTACTATTTATTCCATCTAGTATATTTTTAATTTCAATTATTGTGTTCATTATCTCTGCTTGTTTTTTTTTTTTTATCTCATTGTTTAGGGTCTCACTGATGTCCTCTACTCTTTTCTCAATTTTAGTAAGTATCTTTATGACCATTGCTTTAAATTCTCTATCAGGCATATTAATTATCTCCATTTCCCTTAGGTCTCTTGCTGTGATTGAGTCCTGTTCTTTCATTTGGGACATATTCTTCTGTCTTCTCATTTTGTCTAGCTCTCTGCCTCTGTTTCTCTGTGTCGGGAAAGGCAACTATGTCTCCTGCACTTGGAAGTAATGGTCTTATGAAGAAGAGACCCTTTAGTGCCCTGCAGTGCAATGTCCCCTGTTCACCAGAATTTTGCACTTGAAGGGTGTCTCCTGTGTATGATGCATGTGCACTGCTGTTATGACAGAACCTCTTTCCCTTCAGTCCAGTCACCTGGAATGGCTCTCTTTGTCTGCTGTGGACAGTGTTTGGTCCTTGTGGTGTTAGTGGGCAAGTCTGGGGATGCCTTGGGCTTGAGTTGAATCATACTAAACATTTGCCAGAGATGCAGTAGCACCAAACTGCAGGGCACTTTCCCTATGTTTTACCCTGAGAAGGTTTTGTTGGTGGGCAGGGCCTGCAGGCAGACTAGTTGTCTGTCTCTGGCCCACAGCTGGGGTCTCCATCTCACTGGTGTGTGTGGTTATCTTTCCCTCTCTCTGGGTCAACAATCACTTTAGAATGGTGCTGGACATTGTAGGGGCTGCTTGCACACTGTCAGGCTTGTAGTACCACCCTGTATGGGCTCTGGCCAAGAGCATATTGGAGAGTGTGGATCAGCCAAAGAACAGCACAGAGGTGGTGCTTTGGAGCTGTGATGCTAAGAAGCTTTGCATGCATCTGGTCCTCTGTGGGAGGGGCTCCACAGTGTCAGGGCTGAGGTGGGCCTGTGCAGAAGAGCAGATCCTTGGAACTACAGCACAGTGGGGTGGGGAAGTGGTGCTAGCCAGCTTTGTGTGCCCTCATTCCTCTGCTGGAGAGGCCCTGCGGTACCAAGATTGAGGCAGAACTGTCTGGAAGGGTTATCCACTCTGCTTTTCATCCCTCTTGTGAAAGTCAAATCTAAGTATAAGTCCAGGGAAGAAAAGAGAACCTCTATTTACATTAGCAGTAACAGGAATAAAAATTCGAACTCCTTGGATGAAAATAAAATTATCTTGATCATTCAGGCCTAAGATATACAACTTACAGATTTCTGTCATGTAACTTTAGACACCTAGTTAATATGATAGACTGAATTTCTATGCTAAAGACTCATCTCTTGTTCTAAACACAGAGAGATGCTGGACAAAATAAAACAAAGATTGTACATGCTTAGCCCAGCTTGAAAGTAAGTAAGGGAAATTCCCAGATTTAGAAATGTAAAGGGAAATCAAACCCAGAGAAGGGAGCATAGACTGAAGCTAAATACCTCCTGGAAATATCAGAAACAGATAGGGACATTAGGGGTATAAGGGCTTGGGCTCAGAGTCAAACCATAGAGCCACAGATCTATGTAAAGTGTAGAGCTGGAACTGAGATCCAAGCAAAAATATAGAAGCTTCAATGGTCTGTGAAGACTAAAAAATCAATGAAAAGGGGATGAGAAAACTGTGTTCACTGGTCCAGGAAAGCAGCCAGGAAATTCACACTCTGTCAAGGGTCATGCCATGAATGAAAAGAGATACTCAAGAGAAATCAGAACTCTAAACTTGTACCAATATGGGTGTGGACTCTAAATTCACACAACCCACATGTGGTGCAAACTCCCAAGCTAAGAAATTAACAGGAAAACTGGTTCCAAACCAGTGAAACTTGTAAGGCCTTGGCAGAGGCAAACTTGGAACCACTCTGAGGGAATGCCTTCACAGCCCTCAGCACCCAGGACTCCCACAAAAAAACAAAAACAAAAACAAAAACAAAACACAAAAAACAATCCCTGTTGTAGATAAAAACACAGTAATGAAATTATAAACCTCACAAGAAAATTAACCGCTATGAGTGTGCTTCCATTGACACAAATGGGAAAAAAACAATTGTATCCCAAGAAATAGAGATAATAGGACAATTTAAAGGAGACAAAATGGGTTCATTGAAAATTGTCTAAAAAAATCAAGAGTAAAGAACAACTATGTGGCAAGAATATGGTATTGATGTTTAATCAATGGCCTTTATAAAATCAGTAATCCATCAAGGGATTGGGGCAGTGGAACTAGATAAAGAAATTAAAAATTAAATTTTTACCCTTGAGAAATTCTTAGAAAATCCCAGGACATGGGGAGATTATGATGTGTGGCCAACTCTTAACTATAGGAAACAAACTGAGGGTTGCTGGAGGGGAGGTTGGTGGGGAATGGGATAACTGGATGATGGGCATTAAAGAGGGCACATGATGTAATGAACACTGGGTGTTATATGCAATGGATAAATAACTGAACTCTACATCTGAAACTAATGATACACTAGATGTTGACTAATTGAATTTAAATAAAAAATAAGTTAAAAAAAAGATGTGTGGCCAAAATTAGATTTTATCTTTCCACACTTACCTGCAATTCTCTCACGTTAGGTAAGTCAGTCTCAGGTTCTTTTAAAGCTGTCTCAGAGCAATTGTATGGGTTTGAAATGCAAAATAGAATCTCTCTGGGCTAGATGAAACTTACACATAGACCATTCAATGATTAGGGTGATGACTTTAGCTTTGGAAAAAAACAAACATGAAGAGCTCATAGAATGTGTATTCTACTTACATTTTATTCAATTTATTTTGTGCATTGTCCTTTATCTGTCCCCTCCCAGATGTAAATATCCTGAAGACATTGATTTTTTTTAACTTTTAACAGCTTTATTGAGTTGTAATTTACATAGCATACGATTTACCCATGTAAGGGTACCATTCAGTGGCTTTTAGTAAATGTACACATTTCTGTAGCCCTTGCTACAATGTAGCTTTAAAAACTTCCATCCCTGACCCCAGCCATAAGTAACTACTGATCTATATTCTGTTTCTATAGTCATATGTTTTCTAGAAATTTCATGTAAATGGAATCATACAGTATGTAGTCTTTTGTGTCTGGCTTCATTCATTCAGCATAATGGCTTTGAGGTTTACTCATGTTGTAGCATGTATCAGTAACCATCCACATGTTGGTGGAAATTTTAGTTGTTTTGAGCTGTTACAAATAATGCTGATATGTGGAGGTAGTTCAAGATGGTAATGTAGGCAGGGACTGAACTCACCATGGAGACACCAAATCTATAGCTACATATGAAATAATTTCCTCTGTACAAGACCTGAAAACTACCTGAGAATTTCTTCACATTGGGCAAACAAGAAAAAGGCCACATGGTAGCAAGTAGGACAGGCTAAGACACAATCTCACCATAAACCTCACCCCTGGTGCAGCAACTTAAAATCAGGGGAGAACTCACAAACCTGGAGCTTCTCCTTAGGAGCAAAGGGTTCATTCACCACATTGGTTACCACCAGTTTTTTAATACCTGCAACTAAGAGATGAGCCTCCAAATATCTGGCTTTGAAAATCATTGGGGCTCCTGTCCCTAAGACCCAAAGGGCTGTAGTGAACTGAGAAATATCTATTAAAGGGCTCATGAATGGACTCACTCATCCCAGGGCTGCCAGCACAGAAACAGTTATTTACAAAGCACTCAGACTTATGTGAAAGAGATTAATTTGTTAATCTTAAAGCACCAGCTGGAGGTTCAGGGGACTGTCAGGATATTCTCCAGGGATGGAGGCTAGTGGGCACTGTTTTCACATTCTCCTTCTGCCCTGCTAAATCTATCAGGCACCATCTTTTTTTTTTTTTTTTTTTTCTTTTCTCAGTGGGAACCATCTTTGGGTTCTCTCTCTGCTATGCGCCAGAGCACCAGTATCTCCCAGATAGGAGCTTTTACACACATCTTGTACCCTGCTTTTTGTGTCTGGCACTCTGGTTTTTTCAGCTGCCACCCAGGGAATGCCCCTTTATCTCTTGGTTCCAGAGGCCAGGGCCTTTATGTTCATGGGCCCCATGGGACTATAACAATAAGAGAAACAGTTCTTCACAGACTACTACCCCAGGGTTCTGCATAGACAGCAAACTGAAACAACCCCTCAGTCTGTCTGTGAAAGAGGCCTATTTGCTTGTCTTGGAACTAAAGACTGAGAAGCAAGCTTTAGGTTTGGCACATATCTAGGGACTTATGTAGGTACTCTCAGGAAACATAGGCTGGGGGATACCATATTTGCATGCTGCCTTGCTCCATCTCACTGGTATCTCTCAGAAAGAAGCTTATATGTTTGTCTGGAGCGCCAATTTTTGTGACTGTCACTAGGGGATAACTCCAGCTCACCTGGTCTGCAGGCCAGCAGCGCTTATGCTTGCAGCCACACAGGACTGCATATATTTGCATACTTTAAAAGCTGCTGCCTGAGGATCTGGCTTCCAACCAGCCTGAATCTAAGGGCTGACTGAAACACACCCCTGTGGGACACTGATAGATTTTTATGCACCCTCAATTACTGGGAGCTATTAAAAATGTAATAGGTTATTTGGACAATCACAAAGGTTTGAGATACAGCAAAGAGCTGGGGCAATTGAACAGTAAAGATCATGTCCTACACAAGCCACTACTTCAAAACTAAGAGAGGTGGTTATTTTATCTAAGGTATAGAAATCAACACAGAGGATCAAGTAAAATGAAACAGAAGGAAATGTTCCAATCAAAAGAGCAAGGTAAAACTTCAGGGGAAAAAAAATTAATGAAATGGAAATAAGTAATTTACCTGATAAAGAGTTCAAAGTAATAGCCATAGACATGCCCACTAAACTCAGGACAATAATGGGTGAACACAGTGAGAACTTCAACAAAAAGATGGAAATTATAAGTACCAAACATAAGTCACAGAACTGAAGAATACAATAACTGCACTGAAAAATACAATACAGGGGTTTAACAGCAGATTAGATGAAACAGAAGAAATAATCAGTGAACTTAAACACAAGATGTAGAATTCACCCAATCAGATCAGCAAAAAAGAAAAAAAAAAGTGAAAAAAAGTGAAGATAGCTTTTGGGACTTAGGGGACAATATCAAGTGGACTAACATTTATGTTATAGGGATTCCAGAAGAAGAGAGACAGAAAAGGCCAGAAAATTTATTTGAAGAAATAATGGTTGAAAAATTCCCTAACCTTAGGGAAGGAAATAGGCATCCAGATCCAGGAAGCCAAAAGTATCCAAATAAGAGAAATCTAAAGATATGCACACCAATATATGTAATTAAAATATCAAAAGTTTTTGCCAAGGTGACACAGGCAAAAGCACCCCAGAACACTCCAGATCCATACCACTTTGGCTTCAGATAGCTTGCTAGGGCACCCCACATGCAGAGCGCATTGGAAACTCTTGGCTGATGTCTGCTTTAGGTCCAGCCACCCTGCCAAATTGTCCCTTGCATGGAGTACCCCGGGAACCCCAAGCCTATTCTTGCATTGGTTTCAGCCACTCCACTAGGGCACCCCCTGTGTGAAATGCCTTCGAACACTCCTGCCCCTGTTAGCCTCGGTTCCAATCACCCAGGCAGGGAACCCACTGTGAAAAACACCTTGGGACACCCCAGCTTCTACCCAATTCAATTTCAGCTGTCCCACCAATATGGGAGTCCTGGGGCACCCTGGCTTATACCCAGTTAAGCTTTAGCCATTCCGCCAAGGCAAATATTGTGTGGAGAACTCAGAGACCACACCAGATCATGCCCATTCTAGCTTTAGCCATCCTGCCAGGATGCCCCCTGCATAGAGCACCACAGCGCCTCCCAACCTATACTCCACCTTGGCTCTAGCCACCTCTTCAGGGCACCTTCTATATAGAGAGTCCAGGAACACCCCAGTTTACATCCACTTCAGCTTCAGTTATCCTGCCAATGTGTCATCTGTGGGTAGAGCTCGGGGTACCCCTAGCTTGCAACCACTTTAGGTTCAACTATCCTGCCAGGGCACCCTCTGTGGGAAGAGCTCAGGGACCTTCCAACCTGCACACTATGTCAGCTCCTGCCACCCTGCCAAGGTACCCCCTTAAGAGGGAATCTGGGACATTCCACTTTGCACCCATTTCAGCTTCAGCTGTCCTGATAGGGTGCCCTCAGTGCATAGAACCCCAGACAGCCCAGCCTGTATCCACTTCCACTTTGCCTGTTCTTACAAGGCATCTGTTACATGAAAAGCTTCAGGACCCCTATCCCATGCCAGCCACAGAGCCATCCAGCCAGCATAAGTCACCAAGTACACACAATCTATATGAGATAACTGTATGCAAGACCATCCTTTCCAGTTTAGGAGAAGTAGGTATTTTGCCTAAACCACAGAAACAAACACAGAAAATCAAGGGAAGCAGAGGAATATGCTCCAAAAGAAAGAACAAGATAAAACTTCTCCCCAAAAACCTAAATGAAATGTAGCTAGGCAATATGCCTAATAAAGTATTTGAGGTAATTATTGTAACGATATTCACTGGGCTGGAGATAAGAGTGGAAGAACTCAGTGAAGCCTCCAATAAAGAGATAGAAAATATAAAAAAAGAACCAACCAGAGTTGAAGAATACAATAACTGAAATAAAAAAAAACACACCAGATAGAGGGAATCAACAGTAGATTAGTGGATGCAGAAGAATATATCAGTGTTCTGGAAGACAGGGTAATAGAGCACTCAAGCTGAACAGCAAAAAGAATTGAATTTTTAAAAATGAGGATAGTTTAAAGGATTTCTTAGACAACATCAGGTGAACAAACATTGTATTATAGGGGCCCCAAAAGAAGAAGAGAGAGAGAGGTAGAAAATGTATTTGAAGAAATAATAGCTGAAAACTTTCCTAACTTGGGAGGGAAATAGACATACAAGTTCAAGAAGCACAGGGAGTTCCAAAGAAGATGAGCCCACAGAGGTCCACACCAAGACACATAGTAATTAAAATGTCAAAGGTTAAAGAGAAAGAGAAAATCTTAAAAGTAGCAAGAGAGAAATAAAAACTTACCTACAAGGGAAAACCTATAAAGTTATCAACTGAATTTTCAGCAGAAATTTTGCAGGCCAGAAGAAAATGGCATGATATATTCAGTGCTCAAAGGGGAAAAACAAAAACAAAAACAAAAACAAAAAAAACATACAACCAAGAATACTCCACCTGGTAAGTTTATCATTCAGGTTTGAAGGAGCAATAGTTTCCCAAACAAAAGAAAAAGAAGTTTACTACCACTAAGCCAGGCTTATAAGAAATGTTAAATGTGATAAGGGAGATAAGATGGCAGAGGAGTAGGAGGACCCTAGATTCATCTCATCCCACAGATACAACTAACTATCAAAACATTCAAAATATCCAATAAATCAACCTGAAGGCAGACAGAACAAACTCCACAACTAAAGGGAGAGAAAAGCAACATTAAAGAAGGTAGGAAGTATAGAGATATGGCCTGGGGGAGAAAAGGATTGCTGGTGCTGTGGAGGGGAGGGAACCATGACTGTGGAGAAAGGCAAGAGAGAGAGGAACACAAAGGGGAGCACATCAGGAGGACATTTCCCCAAAGCCATTAGCTTGGAAAATGAGAGGGGCTGAATTTTTTGAGTTCTTGCAATCCATGGGGCTTAAAGATTGAAGTTTAAGGGTTGGTGGGCTTGGCTGGGATAGAACCTAGAGGACACTGGACTGTTCCTGGAGAGAAGGCAGGGAAACAGTCTGGGGGCAGATGGCATGGAAACAGCAATTTAAAGAACGCCTAGGGCATACAGCAAGGAGATTATTTGCTCTTCTTGGACAGTGTGCCTGAGAGGCAGTGTTCATGGAGACACCTCTCCAGGGACAAAGGAGCTGGCTGGCACAATTTTCCTCCGCCACCCCTCAGCATAAACATAGAGCTGTCTGAGGAAAGCTGCTCAACCTCAACTCTGGCTGCCTAACTTCCTTACACCAAGTTCCACACCCCTGTGCTCTGGCAATACTGACCTTTTCAGTCAAGCTTGTCTCAGTCCCAGTGTGGCAGACTTCTCCCCCAGAAGACCAGTGCAGGCCCCTGACCACACCACATCCCTAAAGCCTAGAGTTTTACAAGTCAGCAAGCTTGGGTAGGAAAAAGCCCAGAAAACACTGCACTGTCCTGCAGAGAAAGCGACAACCTGGAGGCAGATGGTATGGAAACAGCAATCTGAAAAAAACACCTCAGACACACAGAGGGAAGATTACTCATTCTTCTCAGAGTGCTTCCCTGAGAGGCAGCATTCATGAAGATGCCTCTCCAGGGACAAAGGAGCTGGCTGGCACCATTTCCCTCCCCCAAGCCTCAGCATAAACATAGAGCCACTTGCTGGAAGTAACACTGTGCCCACACTGGGTGCCTAACCTGCTTACACCAAGTTCCACACCCTTGTGCTTTGGCAGGACTGCCCTCCTTGGTCAAGCTTACCTCCATCCCAACGCATCAGTACCCTTCCCCAGAAGACCAGCAGAAACCCCTGCCCACAGCACATCTGCTGACCAGAAAGTTCTGCAGGGCTTTAGTTCTAGTGAAAGTAATATCAAGTCTCATTTAAAAAGCAGACCAGAGCACATCTAGTTAAAACTTGCCATATTCTGGCCAAGGACCAAACACTGCTCGCTCTGAGCAAGGATAGTCTCTGCAGATGACTGGCCTGAAGGATAGAGCAGCCAAAACACAGTAACAGAGCACACACCATATACACCAGAGACACTCCCTGAAGGGCCAGGCCTTGGACACTACATGAACTCTTCTTCATAAAGCAATTACTGTCAGGAGCAGGAAACATAACAAACTTTTCTAACACAGAGAAGGCCAAGACAGACAATATGCCAAGATGGAGGAGTTCATCCCAAATGAAAGAATAAGACAAGGTTATGGCCAGAGATCTAAGCAAAAAAGATATAAGTAATATGCTTAATGGAGAATTTAAAGCAACAAGCACAAGGATACTAGCTAAGCTTGAGAAAGGAATGGGAGACTTCAGGGAGATCCTTCCTCATGGATAAAAGAGTTTAAAAAGAGTCAGAAATAAAAAATGAAATAACTGAAATTGTTAACAGGCTTGATGCAATGAATACAAGCCTGGAAGAAGCAGAGGAATGAATAAGTGATACAGACAACAAAATAATGGAAAATAATGAATCCGAACAAAAGAGAGAAAGAATTATGGGACATGAGAATAGACTTAGGGAACTCAGTGACTCCATCAAACATAATAAGATTCATATTATAGGAGTCCCAGAAGAAGAAGAGCGAGAAAAGGGGACAGAAAATTTATTTGAGGAAATGATAGCTGAAAATTTCCCTAATCTGTGGAAGGAAACAGACATCCAGATCCAGGAGGCAGAGACAGCTCACATCAAAATCAACAAAAGCAGGCCAATGCGAAGACATATTGGAATTAAATTTATGAAATTTAGTGATTAAGAAAAATTCTTAAAAGCAACAAGACAAAAGAAATCTTTAACTTACAAGGGAAGAACCATAAGGCTAGCTGGAGATTTCTCAACAGAAACGTGGCAAACAAGAAAGTGGCATGATATATTCAAATTGCTGAATGAGAAAAATCTGTAGCCAAGAATACCCAATCTAGCAAGTCTATAATTCAGAATAGGAGAGATAAATGTTTCCCAGACAAACAAAAACTAAAAGAATTTGTGAACACTAAACCATCCCCACAAGAAATATTAAAGGGGACTCTTTTAATGGAAAAGTAAGACCAAAAGTGACAAAGATAATAAAGGAACAGAGAAAATCTCCAAAAGCAACAACAAAACAAGTAATAAAATGGTACTAAATACATATCTATCAATAATTACTCTGAATATAAATCGATTAAATGCTCTAGTCAAAAGACATAGGGGGTCAGAATGGATTAAAAAAAAAAAAAGACCCATCTATATGCTGCCTACAAGAGATTTATTTTAGACCTAAAGACATTTGCAGATTGAAAGATTGAAAGTGAAGGTATGGAGAAACATTTATCATGCAAATGGATGTCAAAAAAAGGTGGAGTAGCAATACTTATATTGGATGAACTAGACTTTCAACCAGAGACTATAACAAGACATGAAGAAGGGCACTATATAATAATAAAGGGGTAAATCCAAGAGGAAGATCTAACAATTGTATTTTGCACCCAACCTAGAAGCACCCAAATATTAAAACAATTAATAACAGACATAACAGAACTCATTGATAATAATACAATAATAATAGGTGACTTTAACACCCCCACTTACATCAATGGACAGATCATCTAAGCAGAATATAAGCAAGGAAACGATGGCAGTGAATGACACACTGGACCAGATGGACTTAAACAGATATATTCACAACATTCCATCCTAAAACAAAGTACACATTCTTTTCAAGTGCACATGGAACATTCTCCAGAATAGATCACATACTAGGTCAAAAATCAGGCCTCAAAAAGTACAAAAAGATTGAGATCATACCATGCATATTTTCTGACCACAATGCTATGAAACTTGAAGTCAACCACAAGAAAAAATTTAGAAAGACCTCAGATACATGGAGGTTAAACAACATGCTACTAAAGAATGAATGGGTCAACCAGGAAATTCCAGAAGAAATTTAAAAAAATACATGGAAACACATAAAAATGAAAACAAAATGGTCCAAAAACTTTGGTATGCAGCAATAGCCGTCCTAAGAGGGAAGTATATAGCAATACAGGCCAACCTTAGGAAGCAAGAAAAATCTCAAATAAACAAACTAATATTACACCTAGAAGAGTTAGAAAAAGAATAACAAGTGAAGTCTAAAGCCAGCAGGAGGGAAGAAATAATAAAGATTAGAGTAGAAATAAATGATATAGAAACTAAAAACTATAATAGACCAATGAAACCAGGAGTTGGTTCATTGAAAAAAAATAATAAAATTGATAAAGCCCTAGCCAGGCTTATCAAAAAGAAAAGAGAAAGAACCCAAGTAAATAAAAGCATAAATGAGAGAAGAGAAACAACAACCCACACCACAGAAATACAAAAAATTATGAGAATATTATGAAAAACCATATGCCAAAAAATCAGAAAACCTGGAAGAAATGGATACATTCCTAGAAACATATAAACTACCAAAACTGAAACAGCAAGAAATAGAAAACTTGAGCATACAGCAGCAAAGAAATTGAATCAGTAATCAAAAATCTCCCAGGAAACAAAAGTCAAGGACCAGATGACTTCACAGGGAAATTCTACCAAACATGTAAAGAAGTTAATACCTATGCTTCTAAAGCTGTCCCAAAAAATAGAAAAGGAAGGAAAACTTACAAATTCACTCTATGAAGCTAACATTTCCCTGATACCAAGACCAGATAAAGACTCCACTAAAAAAGTGAACTACAAGCCAATATCTCTGATGAACATGGATGTAAAATTTCTCACTAGAATACTAACAAACTGAATTCAGCACTTCATTAAAAGAATCAGTCACCACAATCAAGTATGATTTATTCCTGGGCTGCAAGGGTGGTTCAATATTGCAAATCAAACAATGTGATACATCAGGTTAATGAAAGAAAGTATAAGGACCAAATGATCCTTTCAATAGATGCAGAAGAAGCATTTGACAAAGTACAACATCCATTCATGATAAAAAACTTTCAACAAAATAGAGTTAGAGGGAACATACCTCAATATAACAAAGGTCATATATGAAAAACACACAGCTAATATTGTCCTCAACCAGGAAAAACTGAGAGCTTTTCCTCTTTGGTCAGGAGCAAAACAGGGGTATCCACTCTCACCGCTGTTATTTAACATAGTACTAGAAGTCCTAGCCACATCAGTCAGACCAAAAAAAAAAAGAAAAAAGAAAAAAAGTCATCCAAATCAGCAAGAAGTAAAACATTCACTATTTGCAGATGGCATGATACTCTATATAGAAAACCTGAAAGACTCCACAAAAAATTGCTATAGCTGATACATGAATTCAGTAAAGTCACAGGATACAAAAGCAATGTTCAGAAATCTGTTGCATTTCTATACACCAATAATGAAACAGCAAGAAGAGAAATCAAGGAATCAATCCCATTTACAATTGCACGAAAAAAACATAAGATACATAGGGATAGACCTAACCAGAGATAAAAGATCAGTACTCTGAAAACTATAAAACACTGATGAAAGAAATTGAAGAGGACACAAAGAAATGGAAACACATTCTATGCTCATGAATCGGAAGAACAAATATTGTTGAAATGTCCATTTTACCTGAAGCAATCTGCACATTTAATGCAATCTTATCAAAATACCACCAGCATTTTTGACAGTGCTAGAACAAACAATCCTAAAATTTGTGTGGAACCACAGAAGACCTCAAATAACAAAAAACCTTGGAAAAGCAAAGCAAAGCTAGAATCATCATAATTCCGGACTTCACATTATATTACAAAGCTGTAGGGATCAAAATAGTATGGTACTGGCACAAGAATAGACACATAGATCTATGGCACAGAATAGAAAACTCAGAAATGAACCCAAAACTATATGTTCAGTTTATCTTTGAAAAAGCAAGAAAGAATATCCAATGGGAAAAAGTCTCTTCAACAATTAGTGTTGTGAAAACTGGACAGCTATATGCAAAAGATTGAAACGGGACCACTTTCTTACACCATACACAAAAATAAATTCAAAATGGAGTAAAGACCTAAATGTGAGACAGGAAACCATTAAAATCCTAGAGGAGAACACAGGCAGTAACCTCTTTGACATTGGCTGTAACAACTTCTTACTAGATATATCTCCTGAGGCAAGAAAAATAAAAGGAAAAATAAACTATTAGGACTTCATCAAAATAGAAAGCCTCTGCACAGTGAAGAAAACAATCAACAAAACTAAAAGGCAACCTATGGAATGAGAGAAGATATTTGCAAATGACATATCTGGTAAAGGGTTAGTATCTAAAGTATATAAAGAATTTATAGAAGTCAACACTCAAAAAACAAATAATTGAATCTAAAAATGGGCAAAGATATGAAGATATATTTTTCCAAAGAAGACATCCAGATGGCCAACAGACACATAAAAAGATGTTCAATATCACTCATCATCAGGGAACTACAAATCAAAACTACCATGAGGTACCACCCCACACCAATCAGAATGGCTAGAATTAACAACACAAGAAACAACAGGTGTTGGCAAGGATATGGAGAAAGGGGAACCATCTAGCATTGTTAGTGGGAATACAAACTAATGCAGCCACTCTCAAAAACAGTATGGAGTTTCCTCAAAAAGTTAAAAATAGAACTACCTTATGTTCCAGCAATTGCAGTACTTGGTATTTACTCAAAGAATACAAAAATACTAATTCAAAGGGATACATGCACCCTGATATTTACAGCAGCATTATCTATAATAGCCAAATTATGGAAACTGCCCAAATGCCCATTAACTGACAAAAAATGCCCAAATGTCCATTGACTGATGAATGAATAAAGAAGAGTTGGTGTATATATATATATATATACAATGAAATATTACTCAGCCATATAAAGGAATGAAATTTTGACATTTGCAATAATGTGATAGAGCTAGAGAGTATAATGCTAAGCAAAATAAGTGAGTCAGATAAAGGCACATATCACCATGCATTTCCACCATAAGTCAACTTGAGACCCACTATATGAACGCAGCCTTTTTGAGTGCCCAGAAAGTTCCACCAAACTTAGTAGAGACAAGTATAGAGGATGACTATGTGTACACAAATGATGTCAGGTTTCTATCACTTTCATTGTGTTTTCATCTTGCCCCAAAATGAGTTTTTCATCATAGACTCTTCTGCAATTTGCCTTTATCATACAACTTGGCCTCATTTTGCACTCCTTCCCTACAAAGGGATGTGAATATTTACACTCCTTTCAACCTCATTTTCTTAACATCTGTATTGGCATTATATTGTTCAGAGAACATAGTTTGTATAAATTAAAACCTTTTAAGGTTGGGCGCCTGGGTGGCTCAGTTGGTTAAGCGACTGCCTTCGGCTCAGGTCATGATCCCAGAGTCCTGGGATCGAGTCCCGCATCGGGCTCCCTGCTCCGCGGGGAGCCTGCTTCTCCCTCTCCCACTCCCCCTGCTTGTGTTCCCTCTCTCGCTGTGTCTCTCTCTGTCAAATAAATAAATAAAATCTTTAAAAAAAAAAAAAAAAAAAAAAAAAAAAAAAAAAAAAAAAAAAAAAACCTTTTAAGGTTATTGAGGCTTATTTTATGGCCCATATGAGGTCTACCCTGCAGAATATTCCATGTCCTATTGAGAAGAATGTGTATTCTGCTCTTGAGTATTCTGTGTCTGTTAGATATAACTCATTTATGGTATTGTTTCAATCTCCTAATTTCTGGCCGATCTTCTGCCTAGTTGTTCTATTCATTTGTAAAAGTGGGTTGTTGAAGTCTCCAACTATTGATGAATTATGTATTTCTCCCTTCAATTGTGTCAGTTTTTGTTTCATGTATTTAGGCAGTCTGTTGTTAGGTGCATTCATATTTTTAATCATTATATCCTTCCTATGAATTGTTCCTTTCATCATTCTCAACTGTCTCTCTTTGGTCAGTAACTCTCTTTTGCCTTAAACTCTATTTTGCCTGATATTAGGATAGCCAAAAAAAGGTTATTCTTTCTATAGTATATATTTTTCCATCTTTTTACTTTCAATCTACTTTGAATCAAAAGTGTGTCCCTTGTAGGCAGCATATGATTGGACAACGGTTTTTAAATCCATTGTACAGATATATGACTTTTGATTGGAAGATTTAGTCCATTTACATTAAATGTAATTAAAGAGAAGACAGGATCTATGTTTACCATTTGGCTATTTTTTTTCCATTAATTTTACTTCTTTTGTTCTTTTATTCATTTAATATTGCCCATTTTGAAGTTTAAACAGATATTTTTATTATACAATGTAATTGCCTTATTGTCAATTTTACTAAATTCTTGAGTTATTTTTTTTTAAGATCTTATTTATTTATTTGTCAGAGAGAATGAGAGTGAGAGAGGCAGGCAGAGGGAGAAGCAGGCTCCCCGCTGAGCAAGGAGCCCGACGTGGGACTCAATCCCAGGACCCTGGGATCATGACCTGAGCTGAAGGCAGAGGCTTAAGCAACTGAGCCACCCAGGTGTCCCTTGAGTTATTTTCTTAATTGTTGCCCTAGAGATTACAACTGACATTCTATCTTAATCTATAGAGTAACACCAACTTAATTTCAATAGTAAGCAAAAAGCTTTGTAACTATTATCTTATTTCCTCCTTCTTTCTTAAAGCTTATTATTGTTATACAAATTATGTGTGTACATATTATAAGCCCATCGATGCAGTTTTATAATTATTTTTGTATATCTTGAATCAGATAAGAAAAGAGAAACAAACAAAAATCCATATTCACTGTCTTTATATTTACCTATCTGGTTACCTTTGCTGGTGCTTTTTATCTCTTCATGTAAATTAGAGTTTTTGTTTAGTGTTCTCTTATTTCAGCCTGAAAGTTCAGTTTAATATTGCTTGTGGGAAAGACAGAATCTCTAGGTTTTGTTTATATGTAAAAGTCTTAATTTTTCTTCAATTTTGAAGGATAGATTTTTTAGATATAGAATTCCTCATTGACAGTCTTTTTCTTTCAACCCCTGAAAAACATCATCTTACTGGCTTTGGGTCTCCATGGTTGTTGATGAGAAATAAGGTTCTCTTAAATGTAATGAGTTGTTTTTCTCTTGTTGCTTTCAAAGTCTTATTTTTGTGTTGGGCTTTAAAAGTGTAATTATGTTGTGCCTAGGCATATCTCTCTTTGACTTTACCCTACTTGGACCTATTGAATTTTTTGAATGTGTAGATTAATGCTTTTCAACTATTTTGGGAAGTTTTGGTGATTATTTCTACATATACTCCTCCTGCCCCTTCCTCTAGCTCCTCTTTTTCGGAAGCTCCCATTATGTGTATGTTGATATGCTTGATTTTTGTTCCATAAGCCTCTGACTCTCTGTTCAGTCTTCTTAATTTTTTTTCTTTCTACTTCTTGCTCTGGATAATCTCAATTGACCTACCTTCAGATTCACTGATTCTTTCTTTTGTTAGTTCAAATCTACTATTGAGATCCAATGGGGGAATTTTTCATTTCAATTACTATACTTGAAACCCAAGAATTTCTGTTTTTTTAAATAATGCCTCCTTATTTTTTTTAAGATTTTATTTATTTGAGAGAGAGAGAGATAGCAAGAGCAGGAACACAAGCAGGGGGAGTGGGAGAGGGAGAAGCAGGCTTCCCGCCCAGCAGGGAGCCCGATGTGGGGCTTGATCCCAGCACCCTGGGATCATGACCTGAGCCGAAGGCAGATGCTTAATGATTGAGCCACCCAGGCGCCCAATAATGTCTCCTTATTGATATATTATATTTGGTGAGATAGTCTTCTCATTTAACTTTAATTATGTAGATGTGCTTTCCTTTAATTATTTAAACATGTTTGTAATCGTTGATTTACAAAACCATAATGAGATATCACCTTACACCTGTCAAAATGGCAAAAATGAAAAAGACAAGAAATAACAAGTGTTTCTGAGGATGTGGAGGAAAAAAGAACCCTCTTGCACTGTTGGTGGGAATGCAAACTGGTGCGACCACTATGGAAAACAGTATGGAGGGTCCCCCAAGAATTAAAAATAGAAATACCATGTTATTCAGTAATTCCACTAATGGGTATTTACCCCCCAAAAATGAAAACACTAATGTGGAAAGCTATATTCATCCCTATGTTTATTGTAGCATTATTTACAATAGCCAAGATACGAAGAAACCCAATGATCCACTGACAGATGAATGGATAAGGAAAATGTCACACACACACACACACACACACACACACACACACACAGAGGAATATGCAACCATAAAAAAGGAATGAGATTGTGCCTTTTGTGACAGCATGGATGGACCAAGAGTATAATACGCTAAGTGAAATAAGTCAGACTGAAAAAGACAAATACCATGTGATTTCACTCATATGTGAAATCTAAGAAACAAAACAAATGATCAAAGGGGAAAAGAGAGACAAAACAAGAAATAGACTCTTGACTATAGAAAACAAACTGATGGTTACTGGAGGGGAGGTGGGTGGTATACTGGGTTAAATAGTTGATGAGAATTAAGGAGGACACTTGTGATGAACACAGGGTGTTGTATGTAAGTGTTGAATCACTAAATTGTACACCAGAAACTAATATTACACTGTATGTTAACTAACTGGATTTTAAATAAAAGCTTTTTAAAAGGGAAATGTTAAAGATTCTTTTAAGTGAAAAAAGTGGATGTAATTAGACATAAGAAAGTTATGAATAAAAAGTTGTAAAATATGAAAACATCTACACAAAACATGGAGGAGGGTGTAAAAATAGAAATTTATATATTTTTTCTTTTTTAAGAATGTGATTGAACTTAAATGACCATTAAATTAATATAGACTATTTATGTTATGTATGAACCACATGGTTACCACAAAACCTAAGCCTATGATAGGTACATAAAATTAAAAAAAAAAAAAAACAAGGCAAGCCAAACATAAAACTATAGAAACTCATCAATCACAAAGAAAGAGAGCAAAAGAATAAGAAAGGAACAGAGAACTTCAAAAACAATTAGAAAATCAATAGCAAAATGACAATAAGTACATAATTATCAATAATTACTTTAAATGTAAAAGGCTTAGGGGCACCTGGGTGGCTCAGTTGCTTGAGCGTCTGCCTTTGGCTCAGGTCATGATCCCAGGGTCCTGGGATTGAGCCCTGCATTGGGTTCCCTGCTTGGTGAACCTGCTTCTCCCTCTCCCTCTGCCTGCCGCTCCCCCTGCTTCTGCGCACTCTCTCTCTCTCTCTGTGTCAAATAAATAAATAAAAATCCTAAAAAAAGTAAAAGGCTAAAATGATCCAGTCAAAAGACAAAGGATGACAGAATGGATTTAAAAAAAAAAAAGTGCCATCTATATGCTGCCTAAATGAGACTCACCTCAGATCTAAAGACATATACAGACTGAAAGTGAAGGTATGGAAAGGCATTTACCATGCAAATGGAGACAAACAAAAAAGATTGGTGTAGCAGTAATTACATCAGACAAAAAGGACTTTAAAACAAAATCTGTGCCAAGAGGCAAAGAAAGGCATTACATAATGATAGAGGGATCAATCCAACAAGAGGGTATAACAATTGTAAATAACTACACATGCAATACTGGAACACCTAAACACATAAAGCACCTATTGACTGATATACTGAGAGAAATTGATGGTTATACAATAATAGTAGGGGACTTTAACACCCACTTATATCAATGGAATGATCATCCAGGCAGAAAATCAAAAAGGAAACAGTGTCATTTGATGACACATTGGATCTGATGGATATAACATATATATAGATCATTCCATCCAAAACCAGAATACCCTTTCTTTTCAATTGCACATGGAAAATTCTCCATAATAGATTGCATATTAGGCCACAAAACAAATCTCAAAAAATTTAAAAAGATTGAAATCATACCATGCATCTTTTATAATAAGAAGAGTATGAAGCTAGAAATAAATCCAAGAAAAAAAACTGAAAAAAAACACAAACACATGGAGAGTACACAGCATGATACTAAATAACCAATGTGTCAATGAAGCAATGAAGAGAAGAAATTAAAAAAAAAAATGCTGGAGACAAAATGGAAACACAAGTGTCCAAAATCTTTGGGACAGAGCAAAAGCAGTTTTAAGAGGGAAATATATAGCAATAACAGGCCTATCATCTCAAGAAACAAGAAAAAGCTCAAATAAACAATCTAACTTCACACCTAAAGGAACTAGAAAAAGAAGAACAAAGCCCAAGGTGAATAGAAGGAAGGAAATAATAAAGATCAGAGCAGAAATAAATGAGACTAAAAAAAAAAATAGAAAAAAAAAATCAGTGAAACTAAAAGCTGGTTCTCTTTTTTTTATTATGTTATGTTAATCACCATATATAACATCATTAGTTTTTGATGTAGTGTTCCATGATCCATTGTTTGCGTATAACACCCAGTGCTCCATTCAGTACGTGCCCTCTTTAATACCCATCACCAGGCTAACCCATCCCCCCACCCCCTCCCCTCTAGAACCCTCAGTTTGTTTCTCAGAGTCCATAGTCTCTCATGGTTTGTCTCCCCCTCCGATTTCCCCCCCTTCATTTTTTCCTTCCTACTATCTTCTTCTTTTTTTTAACATATAATGTATTATTTATTTCAGAGGTACAGGTCTGTGATTCAACAGTCTTACATAATTCACAGAGCTCACCATAGCACATACCCTCCCCAATGTCTATCACCCAGCCACCCCATCCCTCCCAACCCCCCACCACTCCAGCCACCCTCAGTTTGTTTCCTGAGATTAAGAATTCCTCATATCAGTGAGGTCATATGATACATGTCTTTCTCTGCTTGACTTATTTTGGTCAGCATAATACCCTCCAGTTCCATCCACGTGGATAAAGAAGATGTGGTGTATATATACAATGGAATATTATGCAGCCATCTAGAGGAATGAAATCTTGCCATTTGCAATGACGTGGATAAAAGCTGGTTCTTTGAAAAAGTAAACAAAATTGATAAACCCTTAGCCAGACTCGTTAAGAAATCAAGAGAAAGGACCTAAGTAAATAAAATCAGAAAGGAGATAGGACAAATAACCACTGACACCACAGAAATACAAAGGATTATAAGAGGACACTATGAAAAATTATAGGCCAAAAAAATTGAACAACCTAGAAGAAATGGATAAATTTCTAGAAACATGCAATCTTCCAAAACTGAGCCAAGCAGAAATAGAAAATCTGAGCAGATAGACTGCAAGTAATAAAATTGAATCAGTAATAAAAAAAAAAAAAACTACCAAAACATGACAGTCCAGGACTAGATAGATTCACCGGTGAATTCTACTAAATATATAAAGAAGATTTAATACCTATTCTCTTCAAACTATTCCAAAAAAAGAAGAGTAAGGTAAGCTTCCAAATGCATTCTACAAGGCCAGCATTACCTTGATATCAAAACCAGACAAAGACACCACAAAACCCACAGAAAACTACAGGTCAATATTCCTGATAAACATGCATGCAAAAATCCCCAACAAAATATTTGCAAACCACATACAACAATTTACTAAAAGGATCATTCAACAGGATCAAGTGGGATTTATTCTGGGGATGCCAGTATAGTCCAATATGTGCAAATCAATATGATACCACATCAACAAAGTGAAGGATAAAAGTCATATGATCATCTCAGTAGATGCAGAACGAGCACTTGACAAAGTACATCCATTCATAATAAAAACTCTCAAGAAAGTGGAGATAGAAGTAACATACCTCAACATAATAAAAGCCATGTTTGAAAAACCCACAGCTACCATCATACTCAATAGTGAAAAACTAAAATCTTTTCCTCTCAGATAAGGAACAAGACAAGGATGTCCCTTCTCACCACTTTTATTCAACGTAGTACTGAAAGTCCTAGCCACAGAAATCAGACAAGCTAAAAAAAATAACAGGTATATATATTTGTAAAGAAGTAGTTAAACTGCCACTATTTGCAGACAATAGGATGTTACACATAGAAAACTCACCAAAGACACCACCAAAAAATTATGAGAAATAATATATGAATTCAGTAAAGTTGCAGGATACAAAATTAATACCCATAAATTGGTAGGATTTCTATACACTAACAACGAAGTAGCAGAAAGAGAAATTAAGAAAACAACACTATTTACAATTGCAACCAAAAGAATAAAATATCTAGGAATAAACTTAACCAAAGAAGCAAAAGACTTGTACTCTAAAACCTATAAAACACTGATGAAAGAAATTGAAGATGACACAAAGAAATGGAGATATTCCATGCTCATGGATTAGAAGAATTAATATTGTTAAAATGTCCATATTCCCAAAGCAATCTACAGATTCAATACAATCATTCTCAAAATACCAACAGCATTTTCACAAAACTAGAACAAATAATACTAAAATTTGTATGGAACCACAAAAGGCCCTGAATAGACAAAGCAATCTTTAAAAAGAAAAACCAACTTGGAGGTATCACAATTCCAGATTTCAAGATATACTACAAAGCTGCAGTAGTAAAAAACAGTGTGGTATTGGCACAAAAATAGATCAAAAGAACAGAATAGAGAGCCCAGAAATAGACTCATAATTATATGGTCAATAAATCTATGACAAAGGAGGTAAAAATATACAATGAGAAAAAGACAGTTTCTTCAAGAAATGATGCTAGGAAAACTGGTCAGCTGCATGCAAAAGAATGAAATTAGACCACCTTTTAACACCATACATAAAAATAAACTCAAAATGGATTAAGGACCTAAATGTGAGGCTTGAAACCATAAAAATTATAGAAAATAATACAGGCAGTAACTTGTTTCGCATTGGCAATAGCAATGTTTTTTCTAGATATGTCTCCTAAGGCAAAGGAAACAAAAGGAAATATAAATTTCATCAAAACAAAAAGCAAAGAAAGTCAACAAAACAAAATGGCAACCTACTGAATGGGAGAAGATATTTGTAAATGATATATTCAATAAGAGGTTAATATCCAAAATATATAAAGAACTTATATAACAATGACAAATCAGCATTATCTTTATCATCATCATCTGCTCAAAAAGTGTGCAGAGGACCTGAATAGACACTTTTTTTTCCAAAGAAGATATCCAGATGGCCAAACAACACATAAAATCATGCGCAACATCACTAATCATCAGGGAAATGCAAATCAAAACCACAATGAGATATCACCTTACACCTGATAGAATGGCTAAAATCAAAAAGACAAGAAATAAATGTTGGCAAGGATGTGGAAAAAGGGGAACTTGTGCACTGTTGGTGGGAATGTAAATTGGTGCAGCCACTATGGAAAATAGTATGGAGATTCCTCAAAAAATGAAAAATAGAACTACTATATAATCCAGCTATTTCACTTCTGGGTATTAAAAAAAAAAAAAAAACTACCTCGAAAAGATATCTGCACTCTCATGTTCATTAAAGCATTGTTTAAAATAGTCAAGATATGGAAACAACCTGTGTCCATCAATGGATGAGTGGTGTGTATCAGTACTTATTCCTTTTCACACTTGATTAGTATTTTGTGGTATGAATATACCAGAGTTTATCCCTTCACCTGTTGGTGAACATTTGGGCTATTTCCAGTTTTTGGCTATTCCAAATAAAGCTGCTAGGAACATTCATGTACATTTCTTTGTATGAACATGTTTTGTTGCTTGTCTAGACTTAAGAAAGTGATAAAGAAATTGTTAGTAATACAGAGTAATCCTAAAAGGATTATCTAAAACCATTCTCTACTGTGAATTGTGCAAGACTGTTGAATCACAGATCTGTACTTCTGAAACAAATAATGCAATATATGTTAAGAAAAAGAAAAAAGAAGATAGCAGGAGGGGAAGAATGAAGGGGGGGAAATCGGAGGGGGAGATGAACCATGAGAGACAATGGACTCAAACTGAGGGTTCTAGAGGGGAGAGGGGTGGGAGGATGGGTTAGCCTGGTGGTAGGTATTAAAGAGGGCATGTTCTGCATGGAGCACTGGGTGTTATGCACAAACAATGAATCATGGAACACTACATCAAAAACTAATGATGTAATGTATGGTGATTAACATAACAATAAAAATTTAAAAAAATAAAAATAAAACCATTCTCTAGGGGCACCTGGGTAGCTCAGTCAGTTAAGCATCTGCCTTCGGCTCAGGTCATTGATCCCAGGGTCCTGGGATCAAGCCGCAAGTCGGGCTGCTTGCTCAGCGAGAAGTCTGCTTCTCCCTCTCCCTCTGCCTGCTGCTCCCCCTGCCTGTGCTCTCTCTCTCTCTCTCTCTCTCTGTCAAATAAATGAATAAAATCATTTAAAAAACAAAACCATTCTCTTGTGAATGGCATAAAACACTGAGAAACTCATGAAGTTCTTTTTATTTTGATAGTCTTCAATCTACTGTACTATGCCCTTTAGATACAAATGCGAGCTGGTCATCTCTACTAGTAGGGTATAGTACCATGGGAATGACTTTGAATATGTCCAGAGGCAAGACAATACAGTAGTAAACAGATGCAAATGGTAGATTGGAGTTTGCACATGCACATGAGCCATAATTTAGAAAAGCCTGGATTGATTTCATTTCAGGTTATTTGCTTAATCAATGCAGAGATCCCTCACATACCTTTTGGAAGAGGAGGTGTCCACACCCTTGCACACATTGAGTCTCACTATCTGACACAAAAGCTAATCAGAGTATTGCATACTCTCTCTTCAGAGTACTCTCTTCAGAGTATTGCATATGATGGTTAGTTTTCCTGTTTTAGCCATTGAAAAAAGAATATTCAGGATATTTATGCAGCATTTGCATAAAAAACTAGACCTCTGAAATATCTGTCTCTTGCATTTATTTAACAAGAACATGTCTGATGGGAGAGTGAAAACATTTCCAGAAGAAATTGCTGCTATGTTTAGTACCCATTGTATAGTGTCATACACTGCTGGTGGGAGTGTAAAATGGTGCAGCCACTTTGGATAACAGTCTGGCAGTTCCTCAAATCATTAAGTGTATGTTTAGTACCCATTGTATAGTGCCAAAAGGAAAGGGCAGAATCTGTCATTTTTGATAGACCACCTCAAGGAAGTCCCTTTTTGCACATTACTATAATTGTCTTTCTTCATTAAAATCAAACCAGACCTTAGCACCCACATGCTAGGAATTACTAAAAGGTATTTTATTTGGTATATTCTTCAACATAGCCCAAAAGAATAACAACCAGAATTTATGTGTATAAATGTATATACTGGTAGTTTTAGGAACTGGGATTATTTATAATAATGTTTATCACAGTCTCTGGGATTTTTCTGCCATCTGGTTTGATGTCCCTTAATACCTTCAATTTCATGGGAATGAAGAGCAATAAGGCATAGAAAAGACCCTGTGTTCAGGTTTAGAGAACACAGCGCCTGCTTGGATAAATCACACCTACTTTAGAATCCAGGAAATATTTATAGAGCATTGATAGAGAAGGCTATTACCACATAGGAGCTCATAAATTTAAAAAGGACATGAAATTGGCAGAGCCAAAATTAACATTTATCTATCCTATTATCCACATCAGATTATGCTTCAAATTTAGGCTTCTTGAAGACCAAGCCTCAGAAGGAAAACACCACCATGCTAAATTTGGATGGGATTTTTGTGAGCTTTGTTTTTTTCTTGTTGTTTTGTTTTGTTGTTGTTTTTTGTGTGGGTTTTTTCTGTTTTTTGTTTTTGATAGGACTTTTGAATTCACCAAGTACTTTTGTAAACACTGTCTTACCTGAGCTTCCTGAATATTACCATCCTTATTACATGTATAAAAGTTAGTTTATAAAAAGTTAGGTTATCTGCCCAGGGCCAGATAATCTGCTTTTTCATGATAGATCCAAAACCAGGATCCAAATCTCCTGTGCGCATTCCACTCTACCAGACTATCTTTCATTTTTACATAAACTTGTATCACAGAGCATATGTTCAAAGCAACAATGAATAACCTTGTTTCAGGTCTGTGTTAGATATCTATGACAGACTATTGATACCAAAGGCTTTGACATAATTGAATGATCCCAAAGGTCCACAGCATGTCATTTTGCTGAGATATAAATTTGCACTATAGAAAGATCAATATACAAGTGATTATGAGAGCTGTAGTGAGCTGTAGTGATTTTGAGAACTGTAGACATTATGTGATTATGAGAACAAATTCACCATGTACTCTACAAGGAAAAATATTTTTGAAATTTCTTTATCTGGTGCTTCAATGAGGGCAAAAAATGCATGTTATAGAGAAAATTATAGGCTACATTATGATTTATGAATGGGGGATTCTTTTGTGAGAATTGTCTAGACTGTGCTCTTTACACTATTCTTCCCTTATTAATCTACTTTACAAGAAGAAAATAAAATCAATATCAGCAAAAAATAATTGCTTATATATTTGATGATAAATTTATAATTAAAGCTTTTAGCTATAATCACAAAGATGAATAATAAAAAATGCTGCAGTATTGCCTAGAATTGTTTAAATACTATAAATAACTCCAAGAATATAAAAGGCATGTTTAGACTGTTTTCCTTGCATGTACTTTTTATAAATATTTTTTTAAAGACTATTTGTCAGAGTGAGAGAGACAGAGCACAAGCAGGGGGAGCAGCAGGCAGAAGATAGAAGCAGGCTCCCTGCTGAGCAAGGAGCCTGACATGGGACTCAGGACCCTGGGATCATGACCTGAACTGAAGGCAGATGCTCAACTGACTGAGCCACCCAGGCACCCTATAAATATTTTTTAATTAAAAATTCTTCCTTTGATTTGCATTATCCAATTTTTCTTAGAATGATAATCATCAAAATAAACAAATTTCCCCTATGCAATCTTAATAATAATGGATAGTCTATTATTATTTTCTCACCAATAAAAATTAACTTATACTTTTGATTAATGTTAACTTCAAAGGGAAGTCCAAGTAATCAGTAATTAATACTCTCAAAAAAGAAAAATAAAAGAGAATTGTTTCCATTTGATTTCTTCCTGTTAGTTCCTAGAAGGGAGGCAGTAAAAATAAGCAGTTCTAAAAACTGATTAATTTTCTTTACTTTTTCATTTTTGATAACATCTTAATTTTTAAACTTCCCAGAAGCTCTTGTGACTAATTTTTTTTCTTATGTGCAGTGATAAGATGATTGGAAGAAGACTTGAAAATGGGTCACCTCTGAGCTTTCCTTTGGATGTTAAACAGTCCTTTTCTGTCTCCCAGTGATAACCAGGGGCCATTTGTTCAATTATTTTTCTCTGTCATCCTCAGGTAAGCCTCTGAACATCCCTTGCAAAGCATTCTTTGGATTCAGTGGAGAGTCCGGGCCAATGATCTACTGGATGAAAGGGGAGAAGTTTATTGAAGAACTGGCAGGGCACATTAGAGAAGGTGAAATAAGGTACAGAACTTGAATTGGTTATTTTTCTTTGCTCTCTTTGCAGTTAAGCAATGGAACATCCTAGAAGAGCTTCTGCCTGGGATTTTAATTGCAACTCCAAATCATTCCATTTTCTAAAAGCTGATCTGGTGGAGAGAGTGAGGCTGACTTCCCTAAGAAATGTAAATGTGTAAGCTCCTAATAAGGAGGTTTTCTCAGGTTCTAAAAATATACCATGGAGTGTAATGACCCCCTCAAAGCTGCTTAAGCAAATTCCTTTGAGTTTCCAAAGCTTAGGCCACTGTTACTCGATCCAGCCATAGCAAATATCCAAACTTTGTAGGTGACTCCTGAGACCACTGGGCAAATGCTTATTTACTCCCTAGGAACAGACAACGTTCATATGTCATAGGTGTAAAGCCACAGTGACAGTAGTAAGCTACTACTTGCCAAAATAACTGTTGACTCTTGTTGAATAGTGTTTATTTTTCCCAGTACCCACTGCTCATCCTGAAAGTGAGTTTCAAGTTAGCACCACCCTATACATCTTTTCACTCTCCTGTCACAGATACATTCGTGGTACATAGACATCTATTCTATTGGTTTTCTAATCCTATTTAATACAATGTCATTTGTACAAATAAAGAATAAGTAATTTTTCCTACCTCAACCAGACTATGGGATTGCCCTTTGATTTCAGAGGTGGTGATATATAGTGTACATTTTTCATTCCAATAGGAGTTGGGACCCTTCTCCTTCCACCCCCATTAAGAATCTTTTAGTGGAAGCCAATCCAATATTTCAGTGCAACTAATGTTAAAATGCATTCTTTTACTTTTTATTAAATATATAGCAGTGCAAAAGAAACAAGTACACTTTATATGATTTTCTATGATTAAATATAATTTATTATAACTACCATGACAGTTTTTCCTCATGTGTCCACCCAGTAACTCTACTCCAGAGGATCATAATTTTGAGGATCCATGAACCCTCTGAGAGCCTATGCATAATATTGACTATATGAGCTTATTTCTAGGAAAAAGTACATGAAAGGTATCTGAGTTAGTCATTTGTCATCGGGGAAATGCAAATTAAAACCCTGTGATAACACTTTATACTCACTAGGCTGGCTATAATCAGAAAGATTATAACAAGTGTAGGCTTGGATGTGGAGAAATTGGAATCCTCATACACTGCTGGTGGGAGTGTAAAATGGTGCAGCCACTTTGGATAACAGTCTGGCAGTTCCTCAAATCATTAAGTGTATAGTTATCAACAATTCCCCTCCTAGGTATGTAATCAAGAAAAATCAAAACATACACCCACACAAAAACTTATACTTGTTCATTGCAGCATTATTCATAATAGACAAAATGTAGAAATAACCTAAATGTCTATCAACTGATGAATGGATAAATAAAATGTGGTATATTCATACAATGAAATCTTATTCAGGCATAGAAAAGAATGAATAATGTACTGATATGCACTACAACATGGATGAACCTCGAAAACATACTCCGTGAAAGAAGCCAGTGGGCGGGAAAAAAACCTACATACTATATGCTTTCATTTATATGAAATGTCTAGAATAGGCAAATCTATAAAGACAGAAAGTAGATTAGTGGTTGCTTAGGGCTGGGGGGATGGAGGGATAAGGGTAAAGACTTAAAGTATATGGGTGATTTTTTAGGGGTGAGGTGGAAACAATATAACATAAAATGCACTGTTTTAAAGTGTCCGATTTAGTGACACTTAGTTCATTCACAATGTTGTGCAACCACAACCACTATCTAGTTCCAGAAAATTTTCATCACCCCAAAACCCTGTACCCATTAAGCAGTCTGAAGCTTCATTTTGAGGTGATGAAAATGTTACAAAATTGACTGTGCCAATGGTTGCACAAATCTGAGAATATACTAAAAAACAGTGAATTGTACATTTTAAATGGATGAATTATATTGTATGTAAATTATATCTCAATAAAGCTGTTCAAAAAAACTTCCAATCAATTGCCTGGCTCACAACAGATGTTCAGAAAAATAATGGTATTTATAAATAATTCTTAGCTCTTAATTCCCATTTTAAGTTTAAGTTTCCTAATTACTAACACTTTATTAGCAAATTTCAAGTTAAGGTTTATGAAATTAATGCAACTGAATTTCCTTTAAGTTATTTTAGAAGATACATGTTTAGAATTATTCTCAATGTATTTTCCTATAAAAGACTTTAAGGATTACTCTTTATTTTTCAAAAAAAGAAACTGACCACCAAAGGACAAGTGGTAGGTACAATGGTACACGGTAGCAAAATTTCCACTACCAAAAAGCTCAGAACTATGTTTAATGATCAAGGGTAGTAGTTATATGAACCTAAGATAATTATCTCTCTTGTGTATGACTGGATTGTTCTAAATAAATAGATTTAATGGAGGTATAATTGACATACAGTAAACAACACACAATTTAAACCATACAAATTGTAAGGGCTGATATGTGTATCCACCTATGAAACTATCACCATAATCAAAATAATGAACATATAAATCGCCCACAAGTTTCTCTTTTGTAATCCCTCCTGCCCTACTTCCACAACATTGATCTGTCACTATAAATCGGTTTGCATTTTCTAGAATTGTATATAAATATAATAATGCAGTACATTTTTTTAATCTGGATTATTTCAGTTAACACAATTATTTTGAGATTCATCCATCTTGTTAAATGTAGCAACAGTTCATTCTTTTTATTGCTGAGTAGTATTCCATTATATGGATATAAACAGTCTGGTCACTTCTTGAAGGATATTTGGGTTGTTTGCAGTTTATGGGCTATTCCAGATAAAGCTGCTATGAACATTCACTTATGCATCTTTGCATGCCCATATATTTCCTTTTTTTTCTTGAGTAAATACCAAGACATGGAATGGTTGAATTATATAGTAAGTGTACATTTAAGTTTATTAGTTCATTTTTAGCTCTGTTTTAAAAGCAATTTTTAGAATAACTTTAGATTTACAGAAAAATTGTGAAGATAAGGTCTTAGTCTGCTTGGGCTGCTAACACAAAAATTCCATAGACTAGGTGACTTAAACAACAAATATTTATTTCTTATGGTTCTGGAGACTAGAAAGTTCAAGATAAGGCACCAGCAGATTTAATGTCTGATGAGAGCCTACTTCCTCATTCACAGATGGTCATCTTCTCTCTATACCCTCACATGTCCTCGCATGATGGAAAAGGCAAGAAAACTCTCCAGAGTTTCTTTTGTAAGGACACTAATCCCATTCATTAGGGCTCCTCTCTCATGACCTAATCACCTCCCAAAAAGCCCCACCTCTTAATACCATCACATTAAAAGTTAAAATTTCAATATATGAATGTTTGTTTTGGGGGGAGCTACAAACATTGAGTCCATAGCAGATAGTATAGAGAGTTTCTACATACCTCATACCCAGTTTTCCCTGTTATTAATATCTTAGTTACTATTACAATTAATGAGCCAAAATTGATATATTATCATTAACTGAAGTCTATATTTTATTCAAATTTCATTAGCTTTTACCTACTACTCTTTTTTTCTCCAGGATTATTTAACTTTTTAAGAATCTGCCAAACTATATTCTGAAGTGGTTACACCATTTTACAAAAGAAAAGTTAGGCACCACTGCTGCTCTCTAACAGCAAATGGTTAGAATGGTGAGAGAAAAAGCATACATATATGAAATAGTTCAGTCTAGTCCAAGCTACTTTATTAGGTACAAATGAACCAACATTTAGTACCATAGGAAGTCAACATTTCAGGACTTGCAAAATGCCATTGTTTATTCGATTTTGTTACATCCTCTTTCTCCACTCTCCCCAACCCTCCCCGTAAAAAAAGGATACATGTCTATATTTGCAGTGGAGGAAAGTAACATGGAACTTGTTTTGAAAATTTTACAAAACCCTTCTAGCTAACTAGAGATACCTTCAGAGAAGTATAAACAAAGAGGCAGGGTTTTCTAGCCAAGATAAACACGTAGTCAGCAATTTTGTAATATTAATTATGTGATCTTGATCTATTTGAGAGCTTGTGTGGGTGCAGGAATTCTTTCAGGATATGGCCATTTATGTTAACACAGGAGTTACTTACTAGATTCTGTCTTCTAGCCTTCAAAACCAATGTCCTTGAAAGAAAGTATATAAGATTTTTACACAGCATGGCAGATTGGAACAAATCTGGTAGTTTATTTAAAAAATACTAATCATACCATTAGTTCAACCAAGAGAAGATCTGCATTCTTTCATAGCCCACACATTTTCTCCAAAGAGAACAGTTCTGATGGTAGAATGCTGAAAATGTAAGTTGAGGATTCCTCTGGAAAGCATTTCTGGAAACAAAATTTCCTTCTGGTTGCATGGTTCTCCCTCAGGGTATTGTATTTGTTTCAATTTTAGTTGAATCATAGCTCTTATGTTGTGCATGCATGTCAGAAGTGCACTGCCCCAGAGATCTAAGAAGTGGGGATGTAAATAAATTGCTCCCAAGCAGTTGACTTGTGGAGAACCTGCCACAGAGGCACTGTATCTGGCAGGAGGACTGGCCAACTGCCTAGGTTCTCAATTTCCTGGGCAGCGGCTTGATCCTAGAAGTATGTGTTGCAACTTTTTTTTTCTCTTACTATTGCCCCTGAGGAATAGAGAACTTTGGGGGGAAAAAAAGAAGCCTACCTAGGGAAAAAGCTTGGGTATTTACCAAAGGCTTGCTGAAATAATGTCACTCAGACTACAGTAAATGCAACTTCTGTACAAAGCAGTCCCCCGGCAGCTTGACTAGTATATTTGATCAAATCCTGAGGAGGGTTTTGGAGTTATCATTTGTTTGCTGTCTGGGTTATTTTTTTTCTCTCTCTCTGGGTTACTTTGACCACAGTGGCTCCTTGCATCTCCTGACTTGCAACCTGTTGTCAAAGCACTCAGACTGCACTCTGGGCATACAGATTCTCCTTTATGTCCCTTTAGCAGAAATTGGCATAGCCCTCCCAATTCTCTGATGTTGCTAAGAGACTGAGCCTTAAGGAAATCTGAACCCAAATGTAGTACCATTCACAACTCCCACCCTATCTCATACAACTGCATCCCAGATTTTCCAGTGACCCCAGAAGATGTCATCTGTAGGGATGTCAAAGGAATTTGGTATGTGCCATAGCATAAGCTGCAATTGTGCAAATTTGGTTATTGTCTTCTACCAGTTTAAAGTCATTTCAACGAGCTGCTCTCTATAAGCTCTACCATGTCTATTCAGAGAAGTCAAATAATCATTGGGAAGAGACCCACTGGAAATCATCATTAGGAAAGGACATCCTAATTTCTGTCCCTCTATTAAAGCTCAGTGGGAAGAATTTGCAAACTGGCATAAAAGAGTTCATGAAAAGGAGTAGTAGTCTTTGGGTGTGAGCATTCTCAAAAGGCCAATCCAGTTCCATGTCTTTACAGAACTTACTTTTAATTAATATTATCAGAGTCTTGAGAATTAAAAAAATAAAATAATTTGCTAGTGAGGTATGTATTCAACAGTCCTAGTAAAAAATGTCAGAGAAATTGAACTCACCCTATTAAACAACAACAATAAAAATAGTTTCTAAGCTTGCCTGCAGAATTAATTGCATCTGATTGTAAAAGGAGACTGCATGAATTTCGATGCAATTGCTTTGCTCCAATGGAGAGTAATTTTTGATTATAAATCTCACTTTACAAATCTTCCTATCAATATCTGTTTTTCCCCTTAGGCAATACCACAAAACGTTTACCAAATCTTTTGTAATTTTTGAGCTGAAAAACATATTCAATTTATCTTAAGGTTTTTCAAACAAGCTTCTTAAAATGCAAAAATTTTATTTACTTTCAATTCCTGAAAGGCTACAAGTTGTATACGGGCTTTGTTTGGTTTTAGTTTTGTTTTCTTCACTCCTACTTCCACCACTTTCTGGCCTTCTGTTTCCATCTGTTCGCCTTAACATCCTTTCCTTGAATGAGTAAAATGCTTTTAACAAAGAAGGGAATGTGGTACAGGTACGAAAAGATTTTATTCTTGAAATAAAGCAACCCTATATTAAAGATGCAAAGTAACCTTTTAATAACTAATCGATTAAAAAAAATATGGAGCTGTGAATACATAGTTTGTCTCCCAAGTATAAACTATTGAAGTCCCAAGCAGCCCGAGGCAAAATATGTGCTCTGTTTTGGCAACCTCCCATCATACTTTTTCAGTGCTTTGAAGCACTCCATCTGCTCTGGCCTTCCTCAAATTGAGCTAACACACACACACACACACACACACACACACACACACACACACACACCCCGTCTCTCCTTTTCCTCCATTCTCAGCTCATCTCATTGGAATAAGGAACACTGATCAATCACTTTGCCTTTGATTTAAATAAGTTTCAAATCTTATGACCCATATGTGAATGTAGATTTTGTAAGTCATGAGGAGGCTTCAGTGGAAATGTAAACTTCATAAGCAGCATAGTTTTACCTAGGAGCAATCTTAATTGCCAGTTATCTGAAGGATGAATTTTAGAGGAGTGATGACTCCTCTTCACAGTTGTAGTTCCACAGTGGATCTTAGCCTTGACCTATACATAAAATATTTAAAGCCTACCTAACATATTTGTTATATCTCTTCTTTTACTGAGCAGACTCTAGATGTCCAGTATCAAATATAATATCTTATATTATAAGCTACTCTAGACAAGAATCTATAATTAGCAAATAATAATAATAATAATTAATAATAAATCCTCTTCATTTTTTTTACTACACAGTAAATTACAAAAGCATTTTGGCATCCTTAATAACATTGGGATTTTCATGATAGTCATCTGAGATAAAGAGTATCGATGTAGTCCATATATACAATGGAATATTACTCAGCCATCAGAAAGGATGAATACCCAACTTTTACATCAATATGGATGGGACTGGAGGAGATTATGCTAAGTGAAATAAGTCAAGCAGAGAAAGTCAATTATCATATGGTTTCACTTATTTGTGGAACATAAGGAATAGCATGGAGGACATTAGGAGAAGGAAAGGAAAAATGAAGGGGGGCGGAAATTGGAGGGGGAGACAAACCGTGAGAGACTATGGACTCTTAGAAACAAACTGAGGGTTCTAGAGGGGAGGGGGTTGGGGGGATGGGTCAGCCTGGTGATGGGTATTAAGGAGGGCACGTACTGCATGGAGCACTGCTTGTTACACGAAAACAATGAATCGTGGATCACTACATCAAAAACTAATGATGTATTGTATGGTGACTAACATAACATAATAAAATAAAATAAAATTTAAAAATAAATAAATAAATAAATAAATAAGTGGGAAAAAAGAGTATCACTTTATTTTACAGAATAAAAAAAATTGGTTTAGAGATTGAGGAAGAGCTGTCCCTGGGCAGTTTGTTTACTGTTCCAGTGGAGCTAGACTGAATTCATCAAAACACAACTAGCAAGAATCTTCAGTTGCCCAGAATGGTTTGTTGTACACCACATTTAGGATGCAGAGTCAAAACTTGCCCGGGACTGAAAGAGTGAAAATCAGTCTGAACTGAGAATAAGCAGTCCTGCTATTAATCAGCCTGGGAGGACAGACAGATAAAGCCAGCTGCAAAGTTAACAGAAAACACTTTTTCTCCCAAGGTCATGCAGCAATTGTAAAATGCCATAACGACCCCCACCTCTTTTGAGTGACTACTGCTTTCTTACCAGTGATGCCCCACAACTACTTTTCTATTTTCATATATTACTGGGAATACCCAATTGCTAAGCCATCCTTGCCTCATGACAGTTCTCAACCCCTAGTCAATCCTCCCTTCTCCCAATCCTACCTTAAAAATCCCAACCAATCCAGAATTTATCAGGGCTTCCCTAGACTCTACTCAAAATCATTCAGTGGAAATCCAAACATTACAAAAGATGCTTTCTTCCTACCTTCAATTGAGGAATGATCCACAGTTATTTTGAAGTGTCCCACCTACAATGCATTCAGTCAATAAGTCTGATTTTGTCAGACTATAGGTTTGATCCTGGTCACTAATAAGGCTTTAATAGGTACTTTAAAAATGACATTAAAAGAAAGAATTTGTTTAAGAGCTTTTTAGAAGCATACTCCTATTCTTGATATTCTCAATCATCATTCCTGGACAATGATTACTCATACTTATAATAATAACCCAGAGACTGTGCAAGATACCTAGACATCATAAGAGGGCTCAGTTTGGTTTAAGGGACCATTTAGGATGAATAGTAATTGGAATTAGATATTTTATTTTATTTTATTTTGGGGGAATCAAATCTCTTCACTTTATTTCATGCTAGATTTTTAAAATTTTCCAGCTTTGTTGAGGTATAAATATAAAAATTGTGTGTATTTAAGATATACAACATAATGTTTTGGTATACGTATACATTACAAATCAAGTTAAACCATAATCAAGCTATTAACTTATCCACCACCATACATACTTACCAGTTTTGTGTGTGTGTGTGGTGAAAACACTTGATATTTACTCTCTTAGCAAATTTCAAGTATACAGTAAACTTATTACTAACTATAGTCATCATGCTGTATATTAGGTCTCTAGAACTTACTCATTATATACCTGAATGACCAGCATCTCCTCATTTCTTCCTCCATCTCTGGGTAACCACCATTCTATTCTGTTACTATGAGTTTGGTATTTTTAGATTTCACATATAAATGATATCATATCATATAGTATATTTCATTTTCTGACTTATTTCGCTTTGCATACTATTCTTCAGATTCCCTTATGTTGTTGCAAATGGCAAAGTTTCCTTATTTTTTAAGACTGAATAATATTTCATTGTATATATAAACTACATTTTTTTAAACCATTCCTCCATTGATGGACACAGGCTGTTTCCGTATCTTGGCTATTATATAATGCTGCAATGAACATGAGAGTGAAAATACCTGAGATCTTTATTTCGTTTCCTTTGCATATATACCCAGAAGTGGGATTGCTGGGTCATATGGTAGTTTTATTTTTAATTTTTTGAGGAATATCTGGATTGATGTCCATAGCGACTGCAACCAATTTTATTCCAACCGACAGTGGACAGGGTTCCCTTTTATCCGTATCCTAGCCAGCAATTTTCATCTTTTGTCTTTCTGATAATAGCCATTCTAACAGGTGGGAGATGATATCTCATTTTGATTTTGATTTGCATTTCCCTGATGATAGTGAAGATGAGCAACTTTTTATATACCCATTGGCCATTTATATGTCTTCTTTGGAGAAATATTTATTCAGGTCTTTTGCCCACTTTTAATAAGGTTATTTGTTTTGTTTTGTTTTTATATTGAGTTGTAAGAGTTCCTTATGTGTTTTGGGTTTTAACCCCTTATAAGATATATAGTTTGCAAATATTTTCTCCTATTCCCTAAGTTACCGTTTCACTCTCTTTTTTTTTTCCAGAGAAAGAGCGGGAGGGAGGGGAAAGAGGAGAGGGAGAGAGAGAATCTTTTTGTTTTTAAATATCCAAAATATATTTTAAAAATGTATACAATTCAATAACAAAAAAACACAATAATCCTATTTAAAAATAGGCAGAGGATTTGAAAGGACATTTCTCCAAAGAAGACATACTAATGGCCAAAGGGCACATGAAAAGATACTCAGCATCACTAATCTTCAAAGAAAGGTAAATTAAAACCACAATGAGATATCACAGTACACCTCTAAGAATGGCTAGTATCAAAAAGACAAGAAATAACAAGTGTTGGCAGGCATGTGGAGAAAAGGAACCCTTGTGCACTGTTGGTGGGAATGCAAACTGGTGCAGCCACTGTGGAAAACAGTATGGAGGTTCCTCAAAAAATTAAAAATAGAACTACCATATTATCCAGCAATTCCTACTGGGTATCTATCCAAAGAAAATAAAAACACTAATTCAAAAAGATATATGCACCTTCATGCTTATTGCAGCATTATTAATAATAGCCAAGATACAGAAACAACCTGTGTCCATCTTTGGGTGAATAAATATTTCTCAAACAATTATGCAGTGCTAGGTACTGGTATATAACTATCACCTTTGACTAGCATTCTCTAGGTGACTTTTATTGTTAATTTTATTTTATTATGTTATGTTAATCACCATACATTACATCATTAGTTTTTGATGCAGTGTTCCATGATGCATTGTTTGTGTATAACACCCAGTGCTCCATTCAATACGTGCCTTCTTTAATACCCATCACCGGGCTAACCCATGCCCCCACCCCCCTCCTTAAGCAGGCTCCACGTCCAGTGCATAGCCCAATGTGGGGCTCCATTTCACAACCATAAGACCATGACCTGAGCTGAAATCAAGAGTCAGGTGCTTTTCCAACTGAGCTACCCAGGTGCCCCTTCCACTCTCTTTTTTGATAGAAATATAATTGACATACATTATATTAGTTTCATGTGTACAACCTAATGATTTTATATTTGTATATATTGCAAAATGATCACCACGATAAGTCCAGTTACATTTGTCACCATACATACAAATTTTTTTCTTATAATGAGCAATTTTAAGAATTACTCTATTAGCAACTTTCAAATATATAACACAGTATTATTAACTGTAGTTGCCATGCTGTACATTACATCCCCATCACTTATGTATATTGTAATTGGAAATTTGTACCTTTTAATTCCCTTCACTCATTTCGCCCACCCTTCAACCCTCTGCCTCTCCACCAATTTGGTCTTTGTATCTATGAGCTTGTGTTTTTTTTTCTTTTTTTAGATTCCACATATAAAGGAGATGATATGGTATTTTAGAAACTTTTTAGTTTGATGCACTTGTCTTTCTTTTTTGTTTGTTGTTTGTTTTGCTTTTCTTTCCTGTGCTTTTGGTATCTTATACAAAAAAAAAAAAATCATTGCCTAGACCAATGTCAAAAAGTTTTTCCCTATGTTTTCTTCTAGTAGTTTTATGGTTTCACATTTTATGTTTCTCTTTAATCCTTTTTGGATTAATTTTTGTATATGATGTGAGATACGGTTCCAATTTTATTCTTCTGTATGTGGATATAAAGTTTTTCCAATACTACCTACCGAAGAGACTATCCGTTCCCCATTCTGTATTTTTGACATGCTTTTTGAAGATCTGTTGACTATGGGTTGTGGATTTATTTCTCAGTGCCCTATACTGTTCTGTCTATATTTTTATTTTTATACTAATCCATACTGTTTTGGTTACTGTAGCTTTGTGATATAATTTGAAATCAGGAATTGCAATCCCTCCAGTTTTGCTCTTCCTGTTCAAGATTGTTTTAGCTATTTGGAGTCTTTTATGGTTCCATATATTTTAAGATATTTTTACTATTTCTATAAAAAAATGCCACTGGGATTTTGATAGGGGTTACACTGAATCTATAGACCACTCTGGATGGTTTAGACATTTTAACAATATTAATTCTTCCAATATATGAATACAGATGTCTTTCCATTTATCTGTGTTTTCTTCAATTTCTTTCATCACCATTTTATAATTTTCACTATACACATCATTCACCTCTTTGGTTAAGTTTATTCCTAAGTACTTTATTATTTTTGTTGCCAATGGATGGTATTATTTGCTTAATTTCCTTTTTGTGCCTTCTCTGGTTTTATTTGAACATTTTATGTGCTTTTATTTTCGCTTGTCTCTTAGCATATCAATTGTACTCTTACAAAATTTAGCGGTAGGCCTACAGTTTGCAATATATATTTATAACTAATCTAAGTCCACTTTCAAATAATACTATACTGCTTCACATGTAGTGCAGGTACCTTAAAACAGTCATTAATTTCACTTATCCATAAACTATAATCACCAAATACATTGATGTTATTGTTTTCACATTTTTAACTTTATTAAAATGATCCACAAATATAATTGTATATATTTAAAGTGTACAATGTGATTTGATATACATATATATTGTAGAATGATTATCAAGATCAAGATAATTAACACATCCATCAGCTCACACTGTTAACATAATTAACTCTTTTTTTAAATGAGGTGAGAAAGTCTAAGATCTACTCCAAACAACTTTCATGTATACAATACCATATTATTAACTATAGTAACCATGCTGTATAATAGATCCTCTGAACTTATTTTTGCTATAACTGCTATTTTCTATTATTGTTCTAAACAAAATGTGACATGTTAGATAAATCATGAATAGAAAAAAACAAAATATTTTATCTTCACTTATTTCTTCTCTAACACTCCTTTCATTATATAGATCCAAATTTCTGACCTATATCATTTTCATTTTTTCTGAAGAACTTTTAACACTGCTTGCAAGACAGGTTTACTGGCAACAAGTTCCTTCAGTTTTTGCCTAAGAAACTCTATTTCTCTTTCTTTAATGAATAATTTAGATGGATACAGTGTTTTAGGTTGGTGGTTGTTTTTTTCAACGCTTCAAATATTTCACTGTACTTTTCTTGCTTGCATGGTTTCTAAAGATAAATCTCATGTATTTCTTATTGTTAATTTAATTTTATTTTATTATGTTATGTTAGTCACCATACATCATTAGTTTCTGATGTAGTGTTTCATGATTCATTGCTTTCATATAACAGCCAGTGCTCCATGCAGTACATGCCCTCCTTAATACCCATCACTGGGCTAACCCATCCCCCCACCCCCCTCACCTCTAAAATCCTCAGTTTGTTTCTCGAAGTCCATAGTCTCTCACTGTTCGTCTCCCCCTCCGATTCCCCCCTTCATTTTTCCTTTCCTTCTCCTAATGTCCTCCATGCTATTCCTTATGTTCCACAAATAAGTGAAACCGTATGATAATCGACTTTCTCTGTTTGACTTATTTCACTTCCCATAATCTCCTCCAATCTCATCCATGTTGATGCAAAAGTTTGGTATTCATTCTCTCTGATGGCTGAGTAATATTCCATTGTATATATAGACCCCATCTTCTTTATCAATTCATCTGTTGATGGACATCTCGCCTCTTTCCACAGTTTGGCTATTGTGGACATTGCTGCTATGAACATTGGGGTGCATAGGGCCCTTCTTTTCACTACATCTGTGCCTTTGGGGTAAATACCCAGGAGTGCAATTGCTGGGTCATAGGGTAGCTCTATTTTTAATTTTTTGAGGAACTTCCACACTGTTTTCCAAAGTGGCTGTCCAACTTGCATTCCCACCAACAGTGTAAGAGGGTTCCCCTTTCTCTACAACCTCTCCAACATTTGTTGTTTCTTGCCCTGTCCATTTTTGCCATTCTAACTGGTGTAAGGTGGTATCTCAGTGTGGTTGTGATTTGAATTTCCCTGATGGCTAATGATGTTGAACATTTTTTTCATGTGTCTGTTGGCCATTTGTATGTCTTCTTTGAGAAGTGTCTGTTCATGTCTTCTGCCCATTTTTTGACTTGATTATTTGTTTTTTGGGTGTTGAGTTTGAGAAGTTCTTTATAACTCTTGGATATCAGCCCTTTGTCTGTAGTGTCATTTGCAAATATCTTCTCCCATTCTGTGGGTTGCCTCTTTGTTTTGTTGACTGTTTCCTTTGCTGTGCAGAAGCTTTTCATCTTGATGAAGTCCCAAAGTTCATTTTTGCTTTGGTTTCACTTGCCTTTGGAGATGTATCTTGAAAGAAGTTGCTGTGGCCGATGTCAAAGAGGTTATTGCCTATGTTCTCCCCTAGGATTTTGATGGATTCCTGTTTCACATTGAGGTCTTTCATCCATTTTGAGTTTATCTTTGTGTATGGTGTTAGAGAATGGCGAGTTTCATTCCTCTGCATGTGGCTGTCTGATTTTCCCAGCACCATTTATTGAAGAGACTGTCTTTTTTCCATTGCATATTTTTTCTTGCCTTGTCGAAGATTATTTGACCATGGAGTTGAGGGTCCAAATCTGGGCTCTCTGTTCTGTTCCATTGGTCTATATGTCTGTTTTTGTAACAATACCATGCTGTCTTGGTGATCACTGTTTTGAAATTTGGCTTGAAATCGGGCAACATGGTGCCCCCAGCTTTGTTTTTCTTTTTCAACATTTTCTTGGTGATTTGGGGTCTTTTCTGATTCCATACAAATTTTAGGATTGTTTGTTCCAGCTGTTTGAAAAATGTCATTGGAATTTTGATCGGGATGGCTTTGAAGGTATAGATTGCTCTGGGTAGCATAGACATTTTAACAATGTTTATTCTTCCGATCCATGAGCATGGAATATTTTTCCATCTTTTTGTGTCATCTTCAATTTCTTTTTTTTTATTTTTTATTTTTTAATTTTTTTTTAAAGATTTTATTTATTTATTTGAGAGAGAGAGAATGAGTGAGAGAAAGAGAGAGAGAACACATGAGAGGGGGGAGGGAAGAGGGAGAATCAGACTCCCTGCTGAGCAGGGAGCCTGATGCGGGACTTGATCCCGGGACTCCAGGATCACGACCTGAGCTGAAGGCAGTCGCTTAACCAACTGAGCCACCCAGGCGCCCCTTCTTCAATTTCTTTCATGAGTGTTCTGTAGTCCCTAGAGTATAGATCCTTTACATCTTTGGTTAGGTTTATTCCGAGGTATCTTATGGTTTTTGGTGCTATTGTAAATGGAATCGTTTCTCTAATTTCTCTTTCTACAGTTGCATTGTTAGTGTATAAGAAAGCAACTGATTTCTGTGCATTGATTTTGTATCCTGTCACATTACTGAATTGCTGTATGAGTCCTAGTAATTTGGGGGTGGAGTCTTTTGGGTTTTCCACATAAAGTAACATATCATCTGCAAAGAGAAAGAGTTTGACTTCTTCTTTGCCAATTTGAATAACGTTTATTTCTTTTTCTTGTCTGATTGCTGTTGCTAGGACTTCTAGTACTATGTTGAACAATAGTGACAAGAGTGGGCATCCTGGACGTGTTCCTGATCTTAAGGGAAAGGCTCTCACCTTTTCCCCATTGAGGGTGATATTTGCTGTGGGTTTTTCATAGATGGATTTTATGAACTTGAGGAATGTTCCCTCTAACCCTCTACTCTAGAGTTTTAATCAGGAAAGGATACTGTATTTTGTCAAATGTTTTTTCTGCATCAATTGAAAGGACCATAGGGTTCTTCTCTCTCCTCTTATTAATGTGTTCTATCACATTGATTGATTTGAGAATGTTGAACCACGCTTGCATCCCGGGAATAAATCCCACTTGGTTGTGGTGGATGATCCTTTTAATGTATTGTCAGATCCTATTAGCTAGGATTTTGTTGAGGATTTTTGAACCCATATTCATCAAGGATATCAGTCTGAAATTCTCCTTTTTAATAGGGTCTTTGCCTGGTTTGGGGATTAAAGTAATGCTGGCCTCATAGACTGAGTTTGGAAGTTTTCCTTCTGTTTCTATTTTGAAACAGCTTCAGTAGAATAGGTATTATTTCTTCTTTGAATGTTTGGTAGAATTCCCCAGGGAATCCATCAGGCCATGGACTCTTGTTTTTTGGGATATTTTTGATCACTGCTTTGATCTCGTTACTGGTTATTGGCCTATTCAGGTTGTCAATTTCTTCCTGTTTCAGTCTTGGTAGTTTATAGATTTCCAGGAAGGCATCCACTTCATCCAGATTGCTCAGTTTATTGGCATATAGTTGTTGATAATAATTTCTAATAATTGTTTCTATTTCTTTGGTGTTAGTCATGATCTCTCCCCTTTCATTCATAATTTTATTAATTTGGGTCCTTTCTCTTTTCTTTTGGATAAGTCTGGCCAGTGGTTTATTGATCTTATTAATTCTTTCAAAGAACCAACTTCTAGTTTCGTTGATCTGATCTGTGTTTCTGGTTTCTAATTCATTGATCTCTGCTCTAATCTTAAGTATTTCTCTTCTAATGCGTGACTTAGGCATCGTTTGTTGCTTTTTCTCTAGTTCTTTAAGGTGTAGAGTTAGTTGGTGAATTCGGGATTTTTCTATTTTTTTGAGTGAGGCTTGGGTGGCTATGTATTTCCCCCTTAGGACCACCTTTCAGTATCCCATAGGTTTTGGACTGATGTGTTTTCGTTCTCATTGGTTTCCATGAATTGTTTAAGATCTTCTTTGATTTCTTGGTTGACCCAAACATTCTTGAGCAGAGTGGTCTTTAGCTTCCAGTGTTTGAATTTATTCCAATTTTTTTCTTGTGATTGAGTTCCAGATTTAAAGCATTATGGTCTGAGAATATGCAGGGAATAATCTCAGTCTTTTGGTATCAGTTAAGACCTGATTTGTGACCCACTATGTGGTCTATTCTGGAGAAAGTTCCATGTGCACTCGAGAAGAATGAGTATTCTGTTGTTTTAGGGTGGAATGTTCTGTATATATCTATGAGGTCCACTTGGTCCAATTGTCATTCAAAGCTCTTGTTTCTTTGTTGATTTTCTGCTTAGATGATCTGTCTATTGCTGAGAGTGGAGTATTGAGGTCTCTTACAATTAACGTATTGTTATCAATATGACTCTTTATTTTGGTTAACAGTTGGCTGATGTAGATGGCTGCTCCCATGTTGGGGGCATAGATATTTACAATTGTTAGATCTTCCTGTTGGATAAACCCTTTAAGAATGATATAGTGTCCTTTTGTGTCTCTAACTACAGTCTTTAGTTTAAAATCTAATTTGTCTGATATAAGAATTGCTAGCCCAGCTTTCTTTTGAGGTCCGTTGGCATGGAAGATGGATCTCCATCCCTTCACTTTCAGTCTGGATGTATCTTTAGGTTCAAAATGAGTCTCTTGCAGACAGCATATGGATGGGTCCTGTCTTTTTATCCAATCTGCAATTCTATGCCATTTTATGGGAGCATTTAGGCCATTCATGTTGAGAGAGATTATTGAAAGATATGAGTTTATTGTCATCATGTTGCCTGTGAAGACCTTGTTTTTATAGATTGTCCCTGTAAATTTCTGTTGTACATCACTCTTGGGGTCTTTCTGCTTTTATAACCCCCCCCTTAATATTTCTTGCAGGGCCAAGTTAGTGGTCACATATTCTTTCAGTTTCTGCTGTTCTTGGAATCTCTGCATCTCTCCATCCATTCTAAATGACAGCCTTGCCAGATAAAGTATTCTTGGCTGCATGTTCTTCTCGTTTAGTACCCTGAATATGTCTTGCCAGACCTTTCTGGCTTGCCAGGTCTCTGTGGATAGGTCTGATGTTATTCTGATGTTCCTCCCTCTGTACGTAAGGAATCTCTTCCCCCTACCTGCCCTTAAGATGGTTTCGTTGTTTCTAAGGTTTGCGAGTTTTACTATTACATGCCAGGGCGTTGGCCTGTTTTCCTTGATCTTGGGAGGGGTCCTCTTTGCCTCTAGGACACAAATGTTTGTTTCATTCCCCAGATTAGGGAAGTTCTCAGCTGCAATTTGCTCAAATATATCTTCTAGTCCTCTCTCTCTCTCCACCCCCTCAGGGACCCAACAATTCTGACATTGGAACGTTTCATGCTGTCACTTATTTCTCTGATTCTGTTTTCATGGATTTTGAGTTGTTTCTCCCTGGCTTCCTCTTTTTCCTTCTTTTCTATCAGTTGGTCTTCTAGATCACTAATTCATTCTTCTGCCTCGCTTACCCTAGCTGTTAGATTATCTAGATTAGATTGGATCTCATTGATAGCATTTTTAAATTCTGCCAGTTCAGCTTCCATTTTTGCCCTTAGAGACTCTATGTTGTCATTAATCGATTTCTCCATTCTAGTTATTGTCTTTATAACTGCTACCCTGAAGTCCATTTCCGACATCTTGGTTATATCTGTATCCATTTGTAAATCTGTGGCAGAAGTCACAGTCTCTGAGTCTTTCCTATTTTGGGGGTTCTTCCTCCTAGTCATTGTGTTGAGGGTTTGTTAAGGGAATGTACAGAGTCCAAATTATTGACCACAATGCAAGCAAGATGCACCTGTTTTATAAGGACCTTAGGGTTGTCAGCCTCTTGTTCTCCCAGCCTGTCTTCTGGGGGAGGGGCCTGCCACGCTGTCAGTCAGGCAACCCTGTTTGGGCAGAGTTGCCCTGCCCCCTGTGGGTGGGACTGGGCTCAGTGAAAACCGGTGTTTGGGGGCTTTTGTTCTCTGGTGGCTTTCTCTGGTGGCTTTCTGCCTCTCTTCCAAGAGTCAGAGAAGAAGAGAGCATTTCCAACCCTCTGCCTCAGAGCAGAGAGATTGCAGTCTGCTCTTCACTGAGCCTCCTGGCTACACTATCTCCGTTTCTGTCTGTACTGTTATAAACTGCAGCATCCTGGGTTGTGCACCCCTCAGCAGCGCTCCCAGTCCTCACCTCCAGGTCGGGGCACGGGGTCATGTCTCTGCCCTTTGTGCTTCTAAAACTGCCAACCACCCCCAGGTTGCACGCGCAGCCTTGCCACTCCAGGTTTCAGTCCGGAGGGCTGCCCTAAAGTCCTTTCCCCATCACTACCGGTCTGTGCCCTGTCCCCATTGTGGGAGGCTATTGCTCACCAGGGGTGTAAGATCCCCATGGCTCCCTCCCCCTTCCATTTATCTTCTGATATCTGCCCGTGGAATCACTGCTCCCTGCTTCATACCTCAAAACCACTGCCTGTGATATTCTGTTTGTAGAGATCCAGATCTATCTTCTTACATCTCAGGCTGATTTCTTGGGTGTTCAGAGTGGTCTGGTAGATATCCAGCTCAATTCCGGGTACTGGTTGGAATAGGGTCCCTTACTCCTCCGCCATCTTTTTTTCCCAAATCTGATGTATTTCTTATTCTTGTTCTTGTATAGGTACTTTTATTTCCTCCGGATTATTTCAAGATTTTCTCTTTGTTTTGATTTTCTGCAGTTAGAATATGATATATCAATGTGTACATTTTTTAGTATTAATTATGCTTGGTATTCTCTTAGCTTCCTACAATCTGTGGTTTGGAGTCTTTAACTTTGGAAAATTGTCAGCTCTAATACTTTAAATATTTCTAATTATTCCTTTCTTTCTTCTCATTTTGGTATTTCCATTACATGTGTCTTACCCTTTTTGTAATTATCCTTTGGGAGTTTCATATTTTATTCCATTTTTCCAGACCTTTTACTCTTTACATTTCAGTTTAGGAGATTTCTATTGATGTATCTTCAAGATCACTAATTCTTTCTTCACCTCTGTCCAGTCTACTGATGAGCCCATGAAAAGCATTCTTTATTTCTATTACTGTTACTGTGTTTTTATTTCTAGCATTTTCTTTTGATTCTTTCTTAGTTTCCATCTCTCTGGTTACATTACCCATCTATTGATATATATTGTTCACTTTTCCCATTGAATCCCTTAACATATTAAACATAGTTATTTTGCATTCCCAGTTTGATCATTCCAAAATCTCTGCCATATCTGAATATGGTTCTGATGCGTGTTTTGTCTCTTCAGACTGCATTCTTTGGGTTTTTGTTTCTTTGGGGTTTTTTTGGGGGGGGGTTATTGGTTTTTTTTTTTCTTTTTTTTTTTGCTTTTTAACTTTTTTTTGGTAACTTTTTGTTGTTTTTGAAAACCACATATTATGTATCAGGTAAGAGGAACTGAAGTAAATAGGCTTTTAGTGTGAGATTTTATGTTTATGTTGTTAGGCTGGGTTTAGTGTTTGCTCTAGTTGTAGGTGTAAGAAGCTAAAATTTCCTATAATGTACTTGTTTATGTCTCCACTGTTTTCTTTGTGTTTTCCTAGAGACTCCTTCTTAAATAGGGTCTGAGCTTTGCAGTTCTTTCAGCTGAAAGCCCTTGTTATCATACAGGAGCCTGATTGATGTGGTGGTAAGCATTCTATAATCCTATGATAAAATCTCAGTCTTTTAGTGAGCCTGTGACTCTGAACTATGACCTTCACAACTTCTTCTCAGCTTTCCTCCTCTTTTTAAGTGAGACAGGAAAGTTTGAGGGGGCTGGAGTTGGGTATTGTATTTCCCTTCCCTCAGGAAGGTTAGGTTTGGTAAAATCCAAGTAGTTTAGGCTCTGATACAAGAGTTTCCTTTCAGGGCAGGCCTTTGTTAAGAAGGGAGTGCTCTGGGCTCATTTCAAGATAGTTGTTTTTTTTTAATTCCCTGACAGAAACATAGGGAAACTTTTCTGTGATCTTCACCCTAAGACCCTGGTAGTGCTCCTAGAAGCAAACCTCTTGAAAATATGGAGTACCCCAAAGATTAGATCTAATGGAGTTTTTAAACTCTCTGGTAGTGTGTAGTGGCCCTACAGTGACTTATCAGTTATAGTTTGTTTCTATCTGTACTGGCTCTTGCTCCTTGGTTTCTGCTTCCACTATACTGTGATTCTCAGTATTTGCCTGTCTGAAGTTTCTGGGGCAGGAGTTTACCCTGTGACCTCAACTCTCTGATGGATCTAATAATTGTTAATTTTAATTTTCTTCAGCTGTTTTTCTTATTGTAAGGATGAGAATGACAACTTCCAAGCTTTTTTTAGTACTAGTTTTTAAGAATAGGTCTTGACTAAATAAAACTTTTGAAGGTGGTAATTTCTGTCACCTGAACTTATTATTTTCTATTTTTTCTGGTGTTTGCTGTTGCATATAACTTGCCTTCAGTGTTAATCCTTGGAATAAAATGCTTCTGAAGTTACTTGAAGTATCTCCCAAGATCCTCTCATTTGTATCCTCCATTCCAAAGCCAGCCTCTTTAGTGTCTTTCTTTCACATATTCTGCAAAAACCTGTTCTTATCTTCCATCCTAGAAAACACTCCCTTATTCTTTTTGTCTAGGCAGACTCTTCTCAAGCCTTTTCCAGTTAATTTAGTCAAAATAGTCTCTCCCGTCTTTGAAAGCTGTTGTAAGCATGACTGTACCACTCTTCTTTACATCATTATGTGTATATTTTTTCAACTTTGTAGATCTTTTCTCTTTTTTAAATTTTAATGCTTACTGGGAGCAGGGACCTGTTTTTTGTTTGTTTGTTTGTTTTTGTTTTTGTTTTTGTTTTTGTTTTTGTTTTAGAGAGAGAGCACGCACACACACACAAGAGCTGAGGAGGAGGGGCAGAGGGAGAGAGAGAATCTTAAGCAAGTTCCACACCCAGCACAGAGCCCAGTGCAGGGCTCAATCTCACGACTCTGAGATCATGACCTGATCCGAAATCAAGAATCGAACACTTAACTGACCGAGCCACCCAGGCACCCCAGGGACCTTGTCTTTTAATGTTTATATTTATCTTACACCAAATGTCTAGCCCAGAGCTAGGCACTTAGCTGGTGACTGACAAAGAATCACTGGTAGATTGTTATATATCAATATTTGCTAGGAAATTATGATTGCTCTACTGAGTGATTAGTAAAGATAAACATCAGCTGACTCTTTAACTACCAAAAAGCAAGTCACTTCTAGATTTTCAAGAGCTGATAATTAAGACACCTCAAATATATTAATAGATGGATGACGGATCATTTTTCAATTCCTCCCTCTGGATTCTTTCTGCAGCCTGTGAAGAGCTGTTTTTGGAAACTGTATTAGAAATGAAGAGGGAAAGGCTTGGTCTGGAAGGAGAGGATCAGCTTTCTGCCTCATGCCTGGCAGAGGCTGTGGCTGCCCTACACATGAAGCTTTAAATCAAACTTAATTTGTGGTGCTTAAGCAGCTTCTGGCACTAAAGAAGGTTCTTCCATAGCAGGTTACACAGAAGTAAAAGAATCGAGTGTAGTGGGATTTACCCATAGCACAGAGAAAATGGAGAAAGTAAAATTCAATATAAACCATGAAGACGGCAAATTCTAATTTTTCCCTTGGTTAGGTCTATGTTGAGAGAGGAAAACTACAACTTTATCAAGGAAGAAAAAAGTTAATAGAAAGACTACCAATAAAATGTGGTTAAGAAAATTCTTCCATTTGTCTAGTTCAGCAATGGTACATAAACGTAAAGGGCAGGAGACTTACTCAAGTTACAAATGCCAGTATTATCAACTCTCAGATATGTGTATCACTGGGAGGGTACAGAAACAGGGTAGTTTTAAAAGCATGACTATTTGGAATATAATCTGGGCTTCAGATTTCTGTGTGGGAGACTCAGATTCCAGGAACTCTCCTCCACCAACCCAACTTTAAGTCTTCTTTCTCTCAAAGGGGAACCAGAAGAGATTAAGCCAATCGAATTTTAAATATCAATAAATATCAATATAAATATTTTTGTAGGAGCCAAAATGTAAACAATCTACTTTTGATAATGAAATGTTGATGTTTATTAACATTGCTTTGCATGTATACAATGCTATTAACTTTTTAAATTACTTTAACCCATTTTACCCTCACGACAAAGTTGAGTAGGGTAGGTATTTTTTTCAACTTAAAGCTGAGTTAAATTAAGGCAGCATTGATTTAATGACTTTGTAAGGATCAAGCTTAAACTTGTAAATTGGAGGCCTGTACTTAGAACCCATTTTTCTCTGAGCATAGTTGTCTTTTCCAACTTTCTGTTAAATGCCAGTAAATCAGAGGGTTCTTTTCTGCATTCATAACCAGGTGTCTGAAAAGGATATGAGAATTAACTCCAGTGCTCCAGTTTTCTATCTTGCAAATACATGTATTTAAGAACCTCACCCCAGGGGCCCCTGGGTGGCTCAGTCAGTTAAGCATCCAACTGGATTCCGGGTCCTGGGATGGAGTGCTGCGTCAGGCTCCATCCTCAGCGGGAAGTCTGCTTGGGGATTCTCTCTCCCTCTCCTTTTGCCCCTCCCCCTGCTCTCTCTCTCAAATAAAATAAATCTTAAAAAAAAGAACCTCACCCCAGAACTTAAAGGCATGATTGCCACCATGTAGACATGCAATTTGCTTTTTCTCTGGTCAAAAGCAGGAGACGGGGTGCCTGGATAGCTCATTCAGTTAAGTGTCCACCTTGGGCCCAGGTCATGGTCTCAGGGTCCTGGGATCCAGCCCTGAGTTGGGCTTCCTGCTCAGTGGGGAGTCTGCTCCTCCCTCCCTTCTGCCCCTCCCCCTTCCCCCCGCTCATGCTCTCTCTTGCTCTCTCGCTCTTTCTTTCTCAAATAAATAAATAAAATCATTTTTTTAAAAAAAGCAGGAAACAGAAAAGTCAGCAGGGTACCCACTTTCACCTCACTCAGGAGGCAGCTGGCCATTGGTGAGAATATCTCTCTGAAGAAACAGGAAACACACTTCTTAGGAAAGGTTTCTGGCAACTCAGTTCCTCTGTAAAGAACACCTATTCCTGGCCATTTAAGGCCCTCTGCGACTTCACTTGAGAAAGCAAAAAGCAGGACTATGAGAAAATGTCACATAGGGGAGGGTTTTCCCTGTGAGGGGAGAAAGGAGAAAGACAAACGGGGAACAGCGTCTGGAAAAGGCAGGGCCATGGCAGTGGGCTAGCATCATTGGCAGGATAGGGCACAGAACACGTGCTTGCATTGGACAAATGCAAGAGGAAAGTAAAGGTCAGACTTCTCATGGATATTTGGGGATAGAAGGCCACTAAACACTTTCAGTTTACTTTTTATAAGATAACCATTTTCAGTGCTCATTTCTTTACCTTCTTACCCCCTGTTGTCAAAACTCTAACTTCTAACACAAACACTACACCTATCAATTTTATCCCTTCATGGCATGGTGCAAAAATCTAATTTGTTTTCATAAATTCAGCTTAGAACATAGAGCCCAATGTTTCCTCCTTTTTGCCACACAAATCATGTTGGCTTCATTTATCAAAGCCTACTGGCATGGTAATATTTCTTTTTGCTGAGTGAATTCCTCACTTCTTTCCTTTTCCATTTGATCTTCACATCAAGAGTCACTTTTTGTGTTTTCGTGTTGAAGGTTCCATACATACCACCGAGTTAAGATTCTCCATGCCCACTGGAGACCTTGTGAGCTACATACTGCAAGTTTTGCATGGCTGCTCTCTCCCCAAGTCAAACCAATTCAACCAAGAATACTGTCTTTATTTCAGGCTCCTCAAAGAGCATCTTGGAGAAAAAGAAGTTGAATTGGCACTCATCTTTGATTCAGTGGTGGAGGCTGACTTGGCAAATTATACCTGCCATGTGGAAAACCGAAATGGACGGAAACATGCCAGTGTTCTGCTACGTAAAAAGGGTATTTATTTTTATAACTATTACTATGGTTTGTTTAGCTACCAAGTAACTATTGAAGTTAAATATACTTTCGGGCCTTATTTTATCATTTAGCATGAACTTCTATTAAACATTTTGTCTTTTTAAGGAAAAAATATCTCTTTTGCTATGGATATTAGCATACAATGCCTATAATCATCTATCCATTAGGAAGTAGATAAATAAAATGAAATATTGTTATGTGTTAAATTCAGTGAGATAAAGTATACCTTGGTTATAAGTGTTACATAAAATTTGATAGGTATTGGGTGCCTGGGTGGCTCAGTTGGTTAAGCGACTGCCTTCGGCTCAGGTCATGATCCTGGAGTCCCGGGATCGAGTCCCACATCAGGCTCCCTGCTCAGCAGGGAGTCTGCTTCTCCCTCTGACCCTCCTCCCTCTCCTGCTCTCTGTCTCTCATTCTCTTTCTCTCAAATAAATAAATAAAATCTTTAAAAAAAAATTTGATAGGTATTGACATGCAAGTTTTTCTCTGTACTTCACCATCTTGTATTGCTTAAATGAGAAACTAGGGATTTTATTAATGGAAAAGAAACAAAGCCACTTTTTTATTCCCGAACTAAAATATAAATAAAAATAATGAAGAGATATCATAATATTCTTCTAATTGTTATAATAAAGATTATAAACAATATTTCATGATACAACCTGGTGCTATTAAGAGGCCTCTGACAGATGCATATCCTTTAAAATATTTTGGCATTTATGGAAATCCCTCTCTAAATTTGGTTCCAGATAGGGTAGAAATTGTATATAATGGACAAAGAAAAGAAACTAAATTACAGATAAAGGAGATAAAAGCAAATATAGGAACAACAATCCCAACAGCTGGAGCAGCTTCTGAGATTGGCTCTTAACCCTGCCACAACTCTTGATTACTGCAAAAAGCTAAATATTTCTGTATGTGTGCAATTGGCAAAAGTTTTTGTAACTGTAACAGAACAAATGTTCTCAATCAGTGTTCTTGTTGTCTAGGCTATAGAGCAATAGGACAGATTCAGTCAACAAGGTCACTAGTTGTACCTCTTATCCAAGATGGAATTTCTATTTTCCAGCCAACCCTAATACTTGACCTTGACCAGCAAGCAGTTCTAGGGGAAGCAGGAAAATGTCATTATTCTGAAAATAATGCTTTTTATCTCTCTAGTACCATTTCTTACTCAGCTGGATTTGATTCCATCTTAAAATAATGGAGTTTTTAAATATAAAGGAGTCTAATATGGAAAGTTAAATCAGGAGACCCTGGTTGAAGAGATCCTGGTTTGGCCACTGATTCAACTACTTGGTTCAGCAGGACTAGCTTATCTGATGAAGCATCCTGAATCTCAGTTTTCTTATCTGTAAAACATGGATAATAATATCTACATTATAGAGACACTTTGAGGCTCAAATGATAATGATATAGTGTGAAATATGTCACACTCAGCGTTTGCTATTATGCAGAACTTGGATAACTTCTCCTGTGCACCAGGCAACCACATAGTCCACCTACGTAACGGGCAGACATTGATCATGTCCAGATACCTTATGGCAAAGATCACTTTGTTCCTGCTCATTCTAGTCTTATTTTAGGCTCAGAGATCATCCAAGCCAGAGTCTGCAGCACCTCTGTATCCTCAGCAACTTGGGCAATGTCTGACCACTAATAGGTACTTAGAACCCATCTGGTTAATGAATGAATGTTATCTTTTATTATTGAAGATTATGTATAGCAAGTATTGTGCTAAGTATTGGGAAATAGAGTGATGAATAAGATAGACATCCCCAAGCCTGTGTGGGGCTTATAGTCTTCAGAGTAGAGAGAGTGCAAAGAAAGACAAACATTAAACATTAAGCAAAAAAATGTGCAACAAATACATAGTGTTACTACTATGAGGAAAAATAATGGTGGTGGTAGGTTTCCTATCATTCAGTCAGCAGAGATAGGAATAGCCTTGAGTTTAAAAATAAATCCATTTCTCTTTAATAAGGAAAGCAACCACTAGCAGCCCTTAAAATTTCTAATAATCTGACAGTAGAAACCAAAGCACACTGTATAACTGCCATCTCCCATGGCTTCTGCAAGGAAACGTATCTAAAGCATGAATAACTGAGAATATTAATTCTCATCTTTCTCATCTTCAAATATTAGAGTTCCCCAGGGTTCTGGTCCCCTCTTCTCACTTACTCCCTAGATGATTTCATTCCAACTCACAGGCTTACTTACATATATGCTGACAACTTCCAAATTTATATCTGTAGCCCACCTGATTTTCTTGCCTAAACTCCAGTGTTACATTCCTAACTGCCTATTCAACAACTACTCAAAAACTCCACTAGGAGACATATCTAGTAGGCATATCAAGCTTCCCTTGTCCCAAACAAGAATTCTGATTTCTCCTCCCTGTAAACCTGATCCTCCAGTTGCCTCCTCCATCTCCATTACCATCCTTCCAGTTGCTCAGGCCAAAATCCTGGGACTCAGCCTAGTCCACCAGCAGATCCAATGGCTCTATTTTCAAGACAGGTCCAGATTCTGATGACTTTCCCCACCTTCATTGTTACCACCCTAGTCTGAGCCACGATCATCAATTGCTTGGCTCACTGCAATGGCCTCCTAACTGGTCTCCCAGCTTCTTCCTTGTCCCCATATAGTCACAGTCCCCCATCACAGTAGCCAGAATGATCCTTTTAATATGTAAGTCAGATCATATTCCTCTAATCAGAACCCTCCAATTATAGAACCCTCTCTGTTACACTCAGAATGAAATCCCAAATCTATGCCATGGCCTACAATGCATGATATAATCTTTTCTGATTTCTGATCTCATTTTCTACTACAATCTGCCTATCTGTCTCAAACATCACACACACTAGCTTCCTTTCTATTTCTTGTACTCACCAAGCACAGTCCTGGCTGACGGTCTTTGCACTTGCTATTTCCTGAGCCTGGAACACTCTTCCCCCTGCTGTTCCCATGACTCACTCACTCTTCATTTAGGTCTCAGCTTAAATATTACCTACTTAATAGCTTTCCCTGGACACACTATACAAAATAATACTACCCATCACTTTCTTTGCTTTTGTTTTTTGTTTTCTTTTGTTTAGAATTTTAGAAATTGTAGTACAGTTTAAATCAGTGTGCCAGGTCCATTTCATCTCCTTCACTGCCAGATCTGGGGGAAGGGACTGCTTCAGTTTCCCTGCCTTCTCGTGATGACCAGATATATCAAGGTATCTGCACTTTCTTTGTTTAAAAATTTTTAGCTTTATTTAGGTAAAATTGACAAATAAAGTTGTAAGATATTTAAAGTATACAACATGATGATTTGATATACATATACATTGTGAGAGGATACCCCTGTTGAATTAATTAACACGTCCATTACCACACATATTTACCTTCTTCTTCTTCTTCTTCTTCTTCTTCTTCTTCTTTCTTCTTCTTCTTCTTCTTTCTTCTTCCTCTTCTTCTTCTTCTTCTTCTTCTTTCTTCTTCTTCTTTCTTCTTCTTCTTCTTCTTCTTCTTCTTCTTCTTCTTCTTCTTCTTCTTCTTCTTTCTTCTTCTTCTTCTTCTTTCTTCTTCCTCTTCTTCTTCTTCTTCTTCTTCTTTCTTCTTCTTCTTTCTTCTTCTTCTTCTTCTTCTTCTTCTTCTTCTTTTCTTCTTCTTCTTCTTCTTCTTCTTCTTCTTTCTTCTTCTTCCTTCTTCTTCTTCCTCTTCTTCTTCCTCTTCTTCTTCTTCTTCTTCTTCTTCTTTCTTCTTCTTCTTTCTTCTTCTTCTTCTTCTTCTTCTTCTTCTTCTTCTTCTTCTTCTTCTTCTTTTCTTCTTCTTCTTCTTCTTCTTCTTCTTTCTTCTTCTTTCTTCTTCTTCTTCCTCTTCTTCTTCTTCTTCTTCTTCTTCTAATTCTTCTTCCTCTTCTTCTTCTTTTTTTTTTTTTTTTTTTTTGGTGAGAACATGTAAATTCTGCCCTCTTAGCAAATTTCAATTATACAATACAATGTTATCAACTACAGTCACCATGTTATACATTAGATTCTCAGATCTTATTCATCTTACAACTGAAAGGTTGCACCCTTTTACCAATTTCTCCCTATTTTCTCCCAGCCCTTGACAGCCATTTTCCTACTCTCTTTTTCTATGACTTCAGGGTTTTTTTTTTTTAGATAAAGATAAACATATAAGTGATACCATGCAGTATAATATTTGCCTTTCTCTCTATGGCTTACTTTACTTAGCATAATGCCCTCTAGTTTCATCCATGTTTTAGTAAATGACAGGATTTCCTTCTTTTTCAAAGTGAAATAATATTCGATTATATGTATGTATGACGTATTTTCTTGATCTAATCATTCACTGATGAACTACCCATCACTTTTTTTTTTTTTCTCTTGCTTGGCTTTATTTCTGTTTATTGTATTTATTACTATTTGATATCTTATTACATATTTATTTTCTTCTTTTTTTATTTATTTAAATCCAATTAGCCAACATATACTACATCATTAGTTTCTGATGAAGTGTTCAATGATTAATCAGTTGCGTATAACACCCAGTGCTCATCACATCATGTACCCTTCTTAATGCCCATCACGGAAGTGGGTTGGGGGATGGGGTATTTATTTTTTTATCTCCCCCACCTCACTACAATATAAACTTCATGAGAACAGGGACTTTTCCTACCTTATTTACTGCTGTATCCCTAGGGCATAGAACATAGTAGGTGCTCAAAAATATTTGTTGGGTGAAAATGCTCCTCCTAGCGGGCCAAAGCAATAGGGTGGAGATAGATAACAGGGATTGGTAAAAAGAGGATTTATCTGTGATTTTCTCTTGACTAGTCTCTGCCCTGGGCTATCTAAATGCATTTCTCTTTTTAAAGAAATTCATTTTCCAGATTGGGGGTTGAAAACTTAAATACCTCAGGGGCCAGGCAGATAGTGAATTTTTTTTTTTTTTAAGAGGCTGCATATTAGGGGAAAAAGAAAAAACACAGACTAGAGAAAACATGTCTCATCTTAAAGGGGTAGTCACTACTCTTTTCTAGGAGATTATTGCCATGCTTGCTGAAATGTAAACCCAGGGATAAGAGAATTTCTGAATTTTCAAGTTAAGTTGAAAGACTAGGTATGCAATCTTTTGGTTTTTAAATATTAGTATTCACTTTTTGGAAATATTATATAGAACAATAAAATTTTTGGGGGGGACATGGTATACCAGTGTGCACTCTCTGTTTAGGTAGCAGTTAAATTTTTTCACTGTGCTTTACAGAATGATGCATTTCATCTTTGCTTATTCCATTTTCCTTAGGAGCTCTCAACAATATGGTAGAGCTCCAGAAAAGAGTGAGAAGTCTTATGGCTCTGCTCCAACATTTTTAATCAGACTGAGCTCTGGCTTGTCTTGCAAAACTTCAGATGTTTCCTTTGGAGTTGAACATTTCAAACTTTATCACAGCATAGCCTGGCTTCAGTGGCTACAGTGTTTCCACCTGGAATATGAGTATGGCTTTTTTTATGGAACAATAAATTCCTGATGAGCTGTAAGTCAAACATTGAAAATGCCCTAAGTGATAATTACAGAGAAGAAACATTTGATGAATCCTTTCATACAGTGAAAAGGCCTTTCATAAGATGAAAGCTCATGTCTAATATATCCAATTAACAGGGTCAGGCATTCTCAGAGCAAAACGACCCTTACCTATGTGTCTTTTACCTGCACCTACCACTTGCTCACTCCCTAATGAACTATTATCAACAATTACAACTAATATTTTAGTAAGAAGTCTATCCTATTTGTGTGTGTGTGTGTGTGTGTGAACCAAGACTGAATTTATGCTAAGGAAATTCTGGTAATTGTTTCTTCTCTGCACATACTGCCTTTCCCACAAACAAATTTTATCACTGAATCTCTCTGTTCATTCCCAGTGCTACTGCCCCATGCTGAACCCCCAATCTCCATAGGAAACCCTCAGGTGGGATCGCCTAACCTGCTTCCCAACTTATGAGCTAGCTCAAAACATTTCCAGTCTTCCCTCTCTCTAGTCCCTTGGCTTCAACTGCTATTTGTCCCATTCTATAATGTCTGATCTTCATGTTCAAAGTGAAGAAATAGTTGGGTTCAAACTAAGAAGGTTAAAAAGAACTACACTTGTACTTTTAGTGCCTACAAAAAGTTACAATCCCATAAATATTTGCTGTTCTAGATACAGCTATCCTTGTGATGTGTATATAAGACACAGTCCAAATAAAATGACTTTCACCTTCTCAGGAAATATCCCTAGAAGTATAGATCCTGCTGAGATGGAAAATGGCAATTGAAACAGAAGACAAAAGAAAAGCCAGGTGTAATCTGGGTGATGGCAATTCTGCTCTCTGATTATAGGATGCATGTTTCCCTTTTAATGTCTCTGCCTGGGCTGAATGAAAGAATACTGTTTGAGTCTCAGGGAGTAGGTACACAGTTTTCAATGTAAACAGCCATCATTAGGTAATATCTTTCAAAGACATTTTTATAAAATGGACCCCCAAACCACAAAGGTATTTTTCACACCGTGATTTTCTTCCATAAATTTACTTCTGAAAAAAGGTGTCTGCTACTTGGGAGCACAAATTGTTCCTACTGCTGAAGTTTTCCATCTACCTAATAGCAACTCTACTCTGTAAATAGCATAGAAATTGCTGAAAAAAATTCCCATTTGGTGACTTTGAAAGCAGTTGAATTCTATTCTGACCAGAGAGAGAGACAGAGAAATATATGGAAAGAGAAAGAGTCCAAAATATTTACAACATAAAGTGAACATTTTATAGCAGGAAAAACATGTTGAATCAAGTCAATCAATGTCCTAAGATCAAAGAGAAGTCAGTTTCTAGAGTAACAAAAAAAATCATTGCTCTGTCAATTTAACACTGGCTGTTAAGAATGCATAACTGATGTAAGATGGTGAGAAAACAAGCAAAGATTTTGATATTGTAGCCCCACACAGGTCTCATAAGCAAGCCTGCCTTACCACCCATATAGAGGTATGCAGTGGCTCCTGGGGAGCTACTTTCTATATAGAGGGCAGGAGGCAGAGCTAATGTATGATAGTATTTTTTTACCTGAAATATTGTGGCTCAATTTTCAAAATGACTACCTCTCACAGCAGGCAGGACAGAAATAGATTCGTTTCCTATCCCTACTCATTATGGGTCTGCTCATGATATTCTTTATTAATATATTTTGTCCCTCACAGCAGCCCCACTCCCTTCCTTTCTCCATCATTCCCCCTCTCTCCTTACTCAAAAAGAGTGACATTTATTTATGCTTCTTACATTTCCACTCAGTGACTTTTCTGATTGGCCATGCTGTCTCTGGCTTCCACCATCTCTTCTCTTACTCTACCTCCTTTCCAAGACCAAATTCCCTCTCTCCCCATGAAACCTAAAACTTTTCTTCATATGCTGAACTCCAGGGGGCCCCTCTTTTCTCTTTGGTACAGCTACAGAATTCTTCAGTATCCTTTAATGAAGTGCCTGAGACTTACTCAGTCCTTTCATTCTGCCTGGTAAATTGTAGTTTAGGTTATTTCCTTGGAATTAAAAGGGCAGAGGAGCCAAAATTCACTGCAAGTTACATGTTCTCTGAAGCATTACCAACAGTTCTATGGAGCAAAAGGGAGAAGCAAAAGGGAACCTGAACGTTGAAGCTCTTAAAACCGTCATGTAACAAAAAGAGTCTTGAATTTGAAATTAGAATATCTAGGCTCAAGTCCAATCTTGGCCACTTCTTAGGTGTATGACCTTGAGTAAGTGAATTAAACTACTGAGTCTCAGATTCTTCATCTATAAATTTGCCCTATAGGATTCTTGCCCTAAAGGTTTACTTAGAGAATAGATTAACAGACTGGTTGAAAATTTTATGTATAATATATATTACTTGTAGTATCTATTATATATATGTAGTAGTATATTATATATACTATGCAGTATATGTGTAGTAAAAATTATATGTAGTATATGTTATATATGTTTATCTTTTTCCTTAATCTTAATTGTCATATTGAGCCTGACTAGTTTCTCTTAAGCAATAAGCCTATGTAGAGACAGGGATATCCCCAGGGAAAGGTTGACAATCTGGTTGTTAAGGACCTTCAGGAGTGGCAGTCTGTCATGGTCAGAAATTTGATTTTGATAGTGCCCCAGAATTAACCTATCCAGGGAGGCTGATTGATGTCAACCAAACTCATAAACAACTGATATACAAACTAGAATGTCACTCTCTTTTCCAGTTTCTAGCTACATGGTAAGCAGAACTGGCAATAAAAAAAAAAAAAAAAAAAAAGTCAGTAATTATGGAATTCGATTAAGGGGAGGTTAGCTAATCTTTTAGGCAATTTTATCTATGTTATGTTAAGGTGAATGAATATCCCTATTTCACAGGGGAAAGTATGTCTCTGGTCCGGTGTCTTTCAGATTCAGCATTTCTCTTCTAGACATTGCTGAATTCACATTCTAAATTCTCTTCTGACTTCCCATTTCTCTAAATTCCATGGTACTATCCCCATTTTTTGATGATACCCCTTAGATTTGTTAATATCACTAATTAAACTACAAGTAAGTCACATTCTCTGAGCCTGGGATACATTATGTCTCCTTCCATTATGTGTTGATTTAATTGTTCCAGCTATTAGAGTTCTAGCGGTGCCCTACTGGAGCAGCTTAGGGCTACTATCAGGTAGCCTAGTGTTGGCTGAATAGTCCAAGTTATTAGCCTGTGTTTCTCATTCAATTTTAGCCCCACTGGGCATATTATATTATATACATATAATAGTCATTTATTCAAATAAGTAGGGAAAATGGATAAGCTAATTTTCCCAGGTTACCTTCTATTGGATTATTTTCCTAGGGTTAAATGAAACAGTTAAATCTTGCAAGCTCATTCAATTTTATATTTTATTTGATTCTGAGAATAATTTTATGATGCTGTTCTCATGTAGAAGAATAGGGCCTGTGGCCTGAGAAGTACTAGATGGTAATCTTACTAAGTCAATAAGATAATTTAACAGAAACAACAAAATATTGGCCCTAGACCCAGAAAAAGACAGTTCTAACAGTTCCCTGAGATACACTTAAAATAAAAGTATATATGTAAGATCTAGATGTGTTCAAAACAAATTGGGAGTGACTATTCCTTTTCAAATAGGCATCACTTTCAACAGTAAAAGTATTCAAATCTTTAGAAAAGAGTTAATTTTATGAAAATTTGATTTACACAAATGTGTCGAGAACAAAGCTACTTACTGCATTAGGCAAGAATCTTTTGGAAAGAAAAGCAGAAAGGGCTGTGCATCTTACAGACTAGAAATATGGAAAGATCCCAAGTGTTGCTGATTTAATTACCCTTTCCTGTTTATTCTGTTGGTTCCAGATTTAATCTACAAAATTGAACTTGCAGGAGGCCTGGGAGCAATCTTCCTCCTCCTTGTACTCCTTGTGGTCATCTACAAATGCTACAATATTGAGTTGATGCTTTTCTACCGACAGCATTTTGGAAGTGATGAAACTACCAATGGTAAGCTGTCTTCTATTCAAATTCAATTAAAAGGCATGAATTTGTGATTATGTAGGAGAATATCCCTATTCTTAGGAGATACATGATGACATATTTAGAGTTACAGGGCTATGACTAAAGCAAGTTACCCCTCAAAAAGTTCAGGAAAAAATTATGCATTTATCAAGAAAGAGAACAAAGGGGAGAAAATATTAACAATAGGAGAATCTGGGTAAAGGATATATGGATGTTCTTGGAAACTATTTTATTTTTGTAATGTTTGACATTATTTACAAATAAACAGTTTAACAAGGAGACATGAGTTGATCAGGAACTAAAACAATTGCTGTCAAAACCCTCCCCTTACTAAGAAATAAATTAAGAATCAATTCCATTATTTTCCTCCAGAAAATTCAAATTTAGGTACAGATCATTTTTTTAAATTTTTTTATTATGTTATGTTAATCACCATACATCATCAGTTTTTGATGTAGTGTTCCATGATTCATTGTTTGGTACAGATCATTTTCAGCTATTCCTGGCATTGAAAAAATAAATCATTTAGGAAACTGATTAAAAGCTATGAAGATTCTCTTTTTCAAACTCACAATATGGATCCACATATTTTGGATGATTGTAGAACCAGTCTCAGAAATGACTTTAAAGGATAGAAATTCAGAATGTAGTTTATAATGTTCTTATGTTTGCCATCTAGGGCCCTTGGAAATCTTTTGAATGAAATATCAATAAAGCATTGTATTGAGCCTTGTTTCTTCGAACATTCTAAAATGATTTAATTTTTCAAGAGAATAAATTACCATATATCAAATCAATACCAATAAGAAATCATGACATGTAACTCGATATGCATAAAGTCGTCACCCACAAACTACTGTAAGTCTTGGAAATATATGTGTGGAATGCCTTAGGTAAACCAAGATTAAAAAGAAGTCCATTTGTAAGTCATTAAAAAGTCAGATTTGGATTCTACTTTTCATTATATTGAAATAATGAAGGTTAGAGCCTTTGTTTTTCTAAGATCATGGTCTTACCTCAAAGGAGAAGGATTCATGATTTTGTTTATTTTTATAGTGGTAGAAGAAGGGCAGAGTGGTGACTGTAAAACAATTTTTGAGGAATCTTCGATATTGGTCCTATGTTTTGTATTATGTAAATAATGATATGAGTGGATTTTAATTGACTTTTATGTTTTCATAGTCAATTAGAGAAATGCTGTTTGATGAGTACATATGCATGCTCTTTATCAAAGCAGTATATTTACCTAATTATTATAGCATCCCATTTAAAAGTACTACAGACCCTTATTCAGACATAGTTTCAAAATGAGAGATTAAAGCCTGTTCTAACCATAATGATGTGCTCCAACAATATATATGAAAGTGTGGTCAATCAGTTTCTATATACAGGAATTAATATAGAAAAATATGATTTCTTACCTGCACATGTAAAATAACTAGATGAAATGTGCTACTGAGGAAAAAGTCACTGATTCCCAGATGCCAACCAGTGGCTAAATTATCCAACTGGGAATGTAAGATGCATTGTCTAAATGAAAGAACATGAAAGGAAGCCTCCTGTGATTAATTTGTTTTGAGTCATGAATATAAGCAATTTGTCAATACTCTCTGTAAGTGATGATACAATTTATTAAGTTAATCTGCAGTAATTAATTACATTCATCACCCATACCAAATAATCCAGATTAACTGATCAATTGTAGTACATATTTGTAAGATTAAATTCATGCTAGCATCACAGGACATTTCAGGAATAAAATATTTCACAGGTGGTCCATGTGGTCAAAGATGACAAATAATCTAGAGCATTTTTATTAGAGAATTGTATGTATTGATTCCAAACCAATTGTTTTAGGGAGAAAATGTAATGTGGAGGGAAGGGACTTCAAGGGTTTTCATTAGGAAGGAGAATTCAAATATTTTTTTTATTCCTACATGGAAACTTAGACCTTAAATACACAACCTGTACTAGCTGAATGGAAACTAAAAAGTCAGCAGGTAATGTGGTGAGGATGAATAAATGAATATTAAAGCTCTTTTATAAACACTCAGTTTCATGATGCCAAATACCAGCTAAATAACTTCCGAATTTTCATTTCTTTGTTTAAATACTTTGGCATCTCATGGACACAACTTAGTTTTATCCTTATACTTTTTGTTCATGTTTTCTTTTTGATTCATATCTATAGTAGCATTTTCTGAAAGTTCTTATAAAAATGCCTTATTTTTATAAAATAAAATCAATCCAACAGACTTTGACTTCTTAGCCATTTTTTATAAAATTCATTTCATTTTAATCCACCAAACCATGATTGCTTCATTTATTTGACTTTTGAGTTGTTCAGTCATTAAATATTTATTAAGTGTCTACTATGTGGCAGGCATTATGTATGATATATTTACTTATATTCCTCATCTGGATCAACACACACACACATACTATAGTAGGCACTAGGGATATAAAATCAACACTGTTACACAGTCTGCACTTTAGAAGCTAAGGACTTAGCACTGTGTTTAGCATAGCCCTAGAAGAACTGGGTTGTAAACAGGAAAGGCTTCCTGGTGGTGAACAGGGTTAAAATGAGCTTTAAAAAGTGGGAAGGATGGGGCGCCTGGGTGGCTCAGTCGTTAAGCGTCTGCCTTCGGCTCAGGTCATGATACCAGGGTCCTGGGATCGAGCCCCGCATCGGGCTCCCTGCTCAGTGGGAAGCCTGCTTCTCCCTCTCCCACTCCCCCCTGCTTGTGTTCCCTCTCTCGCTGTGTCGCTCTATGTCAAATAAATAAAATCTTAAAAAAAAAAAAAAAAAAAACCGGGAAGGACAGGTGTGACAGCAGGAAAATTCTTCCATAGTTTGGTTCCCTTCCTCATAACTTCTTTCTTCATTGGGAACAACATACCTATGGCAATTGCTGTGCAAGCCCACTTACTTACGATTCTCTGCCATCTGCATTGTCCTCTATTTTCTGGTTCCTTAGATGAGCTTAGTCAGCATGATTTAACACAGAGGAGGGCTCATTAGCCTTGCCTAGCAAAGTGGTGTTGCTGCATTGCCTTTTGGTTTTAAAACAATTTTCAGGCCTTGTTGTAACCTTATTTGCATCATGTTGTTGATTTTGCTCTTCCATCTTGCTCCTGTCTGTGAGCAGCAGCTGTGGCCATTCATGAGGTTTTCTTGGCTGTCTATATAAGGCTGAAGTGCATTTTTTAAACTATGGCATCTGCATCACTGCTTGCTCACTAGCTGGCATGCTAGAGCTTCTGGGACATCTGACATGGTGGCTTTGAGAGCACTCTTCCTGTTCTGTCCAGACACTATAAGCTCTTTATCTTTAGTTCATTTTAAAGGGACATGACTAAAATCAGAAGCAACCCTTTTCCAAAAGAATGATGTGCTTCTAGAATGTTAGGTAAAATTATCCAGACGTGTTAGGTGTTAACACATATCAAAGGCATCCATATTCTTTATTATAACTTGATTTGGGATATGCAAATATAGCAATATCTTTCTAGAAGAAAGTCTGTAGCATCACATATATTAGGGTATAGATGAAGCAAGTAAAGACCAGGAATGTGAGTTTAGGCATGGTTGGAGGGCAAATAGTCTTAGTCAGGATAAGCGATGGAGGCAAAAGTATAAAGGCCTGGTCAGATGAGTGAAAGAGGTAGTCATTGCAGATGGCTAGCTCATAGTAGATGCTCAACAAATCATTGTAGAATAAATTAATAAGTAGTTGAATTTAGGGAGTTTGCGAGGTAGAAAAGTTATCAAAGTCAGAGGAAACAAGGGTCTAGTCTGACATTGCGGAATTTGAGGCAGCAGCACCATCCATTAAGAACAATGAAATACATTCTGTTCATAGGAATGGATCTTTTTGTCCTTTGGCCTATTTTATTCTTCCAGCTGTGTATCATCGGCAGCTCTAAGTCCCAGGTGAGTAATTATAGCTGGAGAAAGTCAAGGGCTTGCAGGTGCATCCTGAGTTTGATTGGAACAGGGGCAGAGGTGCTAAGATTACCAGGAGGTTCTTACATTAGCATTGCTTATGAATATTCTCACTTCCAAGTGATGTTTTATGCATAAGAGTGGAATGTGCCCCATTTATAAGCCAAATGATCTCAACTATCCAGGGCAGTCCTTCATGTGCATCTGCTTCTTGGCAATCAAGTAACCCAACCAAGGTTTACGGAAGCCTTTTCCAGCCAGAGGACATGCTAAAGAAAAACCTCTTGGCTTCAGGCACCATCATAACATAAATAACCAGAGTTCCTTTCATGTGGGGGTGGTGAAGACTGGAATCTTACTAGAATTAGAGCAATATAATCCTGCCTCAGATATCTCTAGATAGTCAGGGGGTCCCACGTACTTCTACCCTAAGGTATTTATCTCTCTTCATATGCCTATCATTTATTTCTCCTTTAGTAGGTAGAACTAAATCATTAATGGTATAGATGAGTGCTTCATTCTGTAAGTTACCTTTTGGTCAGGTTTTAGCGATATTCTAATCACGTCTGCTTTAATGGAAAATAGTGATGAGGTTTAGAAACAAATCCTGAAATATTTGCCTTTTAAAATTATTATTTGCAAGTAACAAGGTTTACTAAATATTAACAGTTTCACTTAAGTCTATGCTCACTACATTAACTTTTAAAAATAATTTTCTATAAATAAGGGAATTTTGAAAACCACTATAACTTTTCCAATGTGGCCTTTCTAAAACCAATGGGGACTAATAGATTGAGTAGCTGTATTCATTAATAATTTTTAGGGAAAAATATATAAACATTTTACATTTTCTCTTTGGAGAGACTGGCTCTGAGCCAGTACAGCAGAGGAGGAAAAAAAATACTTTCTCAAAGCACAGTTAACTCCCTGACTAAATGTGTGAAGGGAAAACCCAATTTAGCAATAATGGAAGGATGTATATTTCGAAACAAAGGCTTCTTTTGGAAGCTTGTGTCAAATTAGTTGGCCATGGATTGAACGAGAATAACAGACAATGCACTTGTATAAAGCCCAGCTGCTGTCTCTAATATTTAGTAATGAACTACTTTTTGTATATGAAGATGACGATACTAACCAACTGGAAATATGGCATGTGTTGTGAGTAGTGTCTCCAGGAGTGAGGCTGGATTATTTTGATCTTCCACACTCTAGGGCCCAGCCCCTCTTGGATCTCTTGCATATATTTGGGCAAACGAGGTATAGTCTGTGACCAAGTAACAGAGCCAAGCCAACTGGCACAGAAAAAGTTCAAATCCATGACTTTGGTCTATTTAGTCCTGCATTCAAACACACTGAGCTAATCATTCACACATCACTGAACATCACAAATATGTATAGTCACCAAAAGTCAAAATAATAATTCTCTCTTATTCTGTCTTGACTATAGGTTTCTCATTACCATAACAGTTTAAGCGCATATCATATGACTAGGTTATGTGGAAATGTACTAGATTTCTTATAACATGGCATGTGGTTTATTTTTTTTCTAATTGTTAATGACAGTCACTAATTATAGTGCTTAGTTCAGCCTGTTAGTGGTTATAGAAATTTAGTAGTTAAAGAGAACCTACTAATACATAAAACCCACTTGTTGTTCTTTATATTTAAGACAACAAAGAATATGATGCCTATCTGTCTTACACAAAAGTGGACCAAGATACCTTAGACTGTGACAATCCTGAAGAAGAGCAGTTTGCTCTTGAAATACTGCCAGATGTCCTGGAAAAACACTATGGATATAAACTCTTCATCCCAGAAAGGGACCTGATTCCAAGTGGAAGTAAGTACTTTCAAGTTTTGTATTTAAAAAGTTTTGTTTCTTTTATGAAGTTATATGGAAGCTTCGGATGTCAGAGCCAAGTATTTAGATAGTTATTTCTCACAGGAGATTTTATTAAATTCAAATTTCTCCACTATGCCTGTGTTCTAGCACCCAAATTTTTTAGAAGGTACTCTCACTTACATTTTAGGTATGGTTTTAAAATTGTGCCTTAGTGGTATTTTTTTTATTATATTGCCTTAGTGTTCTGAGAAGATGATGATCCTTAAAAAAAATCTCTAAGTCAAAGTCTTTTCAAGGCATTTCAGTTCCAAAGCTGGTCTTCTGTCATTGTGCTTCCACTTATACCTACAGTCATTGTCACTAATAACTGAAAATATGCCTTGTTATTCATTCCCAGATTTATAGAAAAAAAATCCACATTAAAAAATATGTACGTGAGGCCATTGGGTATAGAACTTTCACTGTGTATTTAAATTATTTTAAAGAAGTTCTGGACTATGTGGGCTTGAATGCTACTTTTAAATTATGCTACATATTGAAAGCTATATTTGAGCTTTTAGAATAAATTCAGGTTCAAGTGAAAAATATATATTTAGTTCCTGTTCTTGTTCAGAGTGCTGTACAGGCTAAAGTGTAAGGGGAATACAGAAAAGCCTAAAATATGTCCCTCCCCTCAAAGAGTTTAAAATGCCATTGAGGGAAAATAAAACTGCTAGAATTAGTTTGCATGTGAGTCTATCCTTGGGGGGGGGATTCAAATGTGACTACAAATCAGAATATGGTAATTTTTACACATGTGATAACAAAATTAAAAAGTTTATATTTTCCATTTTTACATAATTTCATGTTTATAATAACCCTATGTGGAAAAAGAGCTGATACTATTACCCCCACCTTACAGATGAGAAAATAAGTTCAAGAAGTCCAGGATCAGATAGCTGGCAAATGGTAGAGCTAGGATTAGAACCTAGATCTATTTGACTCTGGTTCTTAATCCACTAGATCATGCTATTACTCCATAACATTTATTCAGATTATCAGCAGTCCACCAAGGCCGCTAAACTGAAAGGAGATAATTTGAAACACTTGGATTTTGGTTGTTTATCTCTTTTCTCAGAATGCATATGTATCTAAGTATGTTTCTGTATGCACATGAATACGCACACTTAAATGTACATAGAAAGGAAGAAGACAATATTTACTGGTCCATTACCTCCCTGTACCACAAACATAATAATTTCCCAAACTCCTTCTCATAGTATTCCACTCTTTTCTTTCTGTAATTTCCTTCATCTTTATGACTTGAGATACCACTTCTACATTGATTGAACCCCAAGAAACCTGCTGATACCTCTGAGTCACCTTCGATTCTTCTCTCTTCGATCTCTCTCCCAAATCCAGTGTCCATTGCATCTTCTCCATTCTCAGTTCTACCATTCTAGTGTAGGCCCAAATCACCTTATTACTACAATGTTGATTACTCTCTGCCTTCCTTATTTTTCTTCTCATCCATCTATTTCCACAAATGTGTATAACTCCTTGATCATGTCACTCCCTCATTCAACGTTAAATTGTTTACCATCTCCTATAGGATTAAATCCATAACCCTCAGCTAAACACTTCTGTAATCTGGTGCTAGCCCAGATTGGTCTCCTAAACTTGTCTCTTACCATTTCCCCTACTTATACCTTTCACTCTAACCACACTGTGCCTTTGATATACATTGTGTGTCCTTGTAATGCTTTTGTTCATGCTAGCCTTTTATATCTTTGCAAATCTTACTTAGCCTTCTGTATATCACTGCCTATGTAAAAAGCCCATAATAATCTATCCAGCCCTAGAGTTCACCATGCACAGTTACTTGTTGGCCTATAAACTTTCTTACTCCTGTGATATTTTACATTCTTTTATTGTTTTATATAGTTTCCCATCTATTTATATCTTATCTACTCAGCAAGATTGTAAGCTCCATGAGGGCAGGGACTGTATTTCATTTATCCTCATACTCCTGTCATGATCTAACAGAAAATTTGAGCTCATTGGGTGCTTCATAGGTGCTTGTTGATTTTGTTTGAGCAGTGTCTAAGATGGGAGGAAATAATGAGGATGCAATAAGTAAGGGTTTAAATTTTTGCATGACAGTACCTAAATGTGAAAGCTAAAAAAGAGCTTTCTACTGAAAGAAAAAAATTGTAATTCATAGGAATAGTCTCAGTCCTTAAAATAAGCTAATGAATATATTGCTTTTTTTTATATTAGAAAGAATACTTATAAGTGGTTGAACATTGATGAAAAAATAAAAACATTTCTTTACTATTTTTGCTTAATTTATTAAATTACTATTTATTTTTTCTATTTTGCCAAGAGCATCTTTTTAAATGTAGAAGTTCTGCAAAATCAATTTTTAGAGTGATAATATCCTAAATTGTGTTAAATTAATATCATTACCAAAGTGGAATTTATATTCTCTGTTAAGTCGTCTTCAATAGGATTCAATGTGGTGCTGGGCTTTCTGTCTTCTTGCATTCCAAAATTGTTAGCACCACAATAGGCAGTCTTTATCAACTCCGCCAGTTCTTCTGAACTGGAAAACGTTGCTTCACCATAGTGTACATCAGAAAGGGAAAAGGGGATAACATGGAACACAGGAGAGTCACTTTACCTAAGACTCAGTAGATGACACTTGCTTATTATGTAAAAAAGAAGCTATTGTGCATAGGTGAGAGTCAGACCCAGGCAACATGAGGGTGAAAAAGATGCATCCCAAAATTATATCTTCTTAATGCTCCCATATAGTTTATTTTGGTGACCTGACAGGTCAATTGAATCAACATACTTATATAGGCCATATTTCCCAGCTCAAAACTACAAGATTTGAGTTGAGGACTGTAACATGCTGAATAAGAGATGATAGGACGTTGTCACCTAGTATACCCTGACATTTAAAGAACTTAACATAAAAACACCCAAGAAGTAATTAGGATGGCAGAGATTTTATAGTCCATAGAAGATCTTTTTTTTTTTTTTTTTTTTTTTTTTTTTTTTTGAGATTATACAACCATCAGACTGAGCAGGGATTTGGATCCTGGGTACTCAATGGTACACAGGAAGACTCCTTTTACAAGTAAGCCATTTGGGACAACTATGCAGTTTTTAGATGCAACCACTGGAGGGTGTTTGATTTTAATCCTTCCTTCCTGAATGAGGAAATTCATGTTCTCTGAATTCCGATTTGCGAGTGTAACCTGCAGAAGTTCTTAAAAAGGCCCTTTGACAATTTTTCTTTTTCCATCAACATCTCAGAGCTGGCTGAGCAGTCACCATGTCACGATTAACGAGTTTTTCCTTGGCATTTTTAGCACGCATTCAGGAAGTCGATGAAGTATATGAATAATATACTTGATTTACACATGAATGACAGAGTAGAACATTTTGGACTTGGTGTATGTGTTATTAAAGAAGCTTCTGTGGTCTGTATTTGCAGCCATTGGTACAGATTTAACAGGTTATGCTATATAAATATAGACACATTCCTGGGGGGAAAAACTAGTTACAATATTATAAGCTATGTTTGTCCCTCACATCTCATTTAAAATATGTTGACCCAAGACTACTCCTTCCTCCAAAAACTAGCAATGAGGCCTTTGAGGATTGTAAAAGCAGACTTCATAATATCATCCTTGATCTACAACAGTAATTTTCTATGAATCAAATTAATGAGGTCTCTGACATTATCCCATTAATGTTTAATGTCTTCACTTTTGATGTATCTTCAGTTTCTTTTGCACCACTCTCATGGTATTCCAACTCAATCTCATTAACACACAAACTTTTCCAATGCATACAGTTTCAAAAGTACATGAAGGGGACTCCCCCAACCTTCTCTCTGTCTCTGTCTCAGTCTCTCTCTTCCTCATATGACTAACAGTTCTCAAAATGCTTCAATAGAAAGATGTCACTTTCCAAGGTGAGGTGGTGTCTGCACTGTTCCCACATGCTCTACTAGGGAAGTGTCCTTTGGCCATCATGAAGTACCAGAGATGGGGAGATTTGACACAAATATTTTTCCTAAAGACTAAAACTAAAAGTCTTCAGATCTGGACATTATTTTCCTGGCAGTGGCCTGCCTTTCCATTCTTGAGCCTGTAGCCAGGATCTTCCTTATGTTTTCTCAGGTTTGGTGCCTGAATGTGGCAAGAATTCCTACTTTCCAGTAAAAATTTAGTTTGTCTCTTCCCAGGCTAGAAACATCTGTCCTGAGAATAGCAAAAGCAACTTTGTTGCCAACAGGCATCTGAATGTCAGAACTGACAGGCAACCAAAAGAAAGCCAGATAGAAAACACCCTACTCAAACTGCCTAGAGACACAAACTTGAGAAGTAGAGATTTTCTCACCCCTGCAGCTGCTGGGTTTTGTGGTGTAAAGTACTGTACACAGAGCACATTGTGTTCATGGGGCCTAGTGGATCCTTGAGGAATGAACAGATGTGCTCTGAAGCTGACATGTGACCAATAGAACCCAGCTGTGCAATTGAGATCCTGAGATTGGGAACATTTTTGGATGAGTACCATTTAGGTTCTCTATCCCATCTTATCTCAGTGCTTCTGCAGGGATTAAAAAACATAAAAATATAAAAGGTTATTGAATTAGGCTGAGGGTCACTGATTAGATGGAGAAAATAGCATTCTAAGACTAAAAGTAAAAGCAACCCAATCCTGTAGCTGTTGTTTGCCTTTGAGAGAAAATATTCAAGGTACTTAAAAATGCATATGCAATATTTATTAACAATTATAAATTGAGCCAGTTCTGTCTGAAGCTTTAGAAAAATCTATAAATATCTAAGTGGACTTTGAAGAGAGAAAAAAATCCTTCAAAGGCATTTATCTCAATTTTCCCTTCTATTCATAGAAAGACTGAGGGGATCTCTATGTGAGTTATTCATGCATTATTATGCTAGAGAAAGACATTAAAACTAAAGATATTGTCATACATATGTTTGATCAGCTCTGTCTGTTGAAGTTATATTTATGAATTTGGCCTCAAGTATCAGTATTACTGAAGGAGTAATTGAGTGAGTGAAACTCAAGAATCCTATAACTCCAGTAATTTAAGGGAAAATGATAATGTCTGATTACATTCTTGCATTTCCTCACTATTCTAATCTTCAGTTTTCTAATGCTTAGTGCTAGCCATGTGATTGTGCTGACAATGGAATGACAAATGAGTGGAGAATACATCTGGTGTCAGATGATCCCTAGTCACTTCTAAGTGAGGCATGCAAAAAATATTTTTGTACATGGATCTGTAAGTACTCATTGCCAATAGTTCCTCTAATAGCTGGACATATTGGACACCATTCAAGTATATTTTCCTTGGGGAGTAATAAAATCCTTTTCTAGGCATTCTGATGTCTGTGACCTAAAAAGTGTGAGGCAGGGGTGAGGAAATTTAACACATTGTGTGCAATTTACTCACATGGAATAAAATTAGGTATGCCCACTATCCCCTTCATGTTAAAGTCAAGAGAAAGGGAATTATACCCCAATATGCCCCCAAATGTACTGAAGTCAATAGACTAAGTTTTCTCACGAAAGTTTAAGGTTAAGGAAGAACTGTGTAGAATTTCAATCAAGAAATCTACTGCTTGAGTGGCACAAAGAACAGGCACCTTAAAAAAAAAAAAAAAAAAAAGAGCAGAAGACCAGGATAAAACTGTCTTTAAGTACAAAGGAGCGACAGAAAAGACAATATAAAGACCAGGTAGTCTTGTTCCCTATTCACTAAGATTGCACTGATTGAAATTAATTCTATCTACAAGTTTCTAGGGCATGAGGGTAAAGGAGAAAAGAGGAGGGGAAGGACATTTTGCAGACTTTTTTTGCTACTCTCCACATTATCTTTCCCTCAATATTCTCTGAATGTGTTCCATTACCTACCTCTACTCTCGGTAAAGAAGTGAAGAGAGATGAGAAAGAATTTAGAGATGTGGACAATATTCCAGAGTAGATTCTGCCTACTGTCATGCTTCCTCACCCACCCACAGGTAAAATGTAATAACAAAAGTAAGGGACTCACTACCAGAAATACAGTCTCCGAAGTCAAAACTGTGATAAATATAGTTCGCTGTACTTACAAGTCCCAGCAAATCCATGTTAACCATTGATCAACCAACCTATCAATAAGAATTAATTAGTATCCTTAACATTAGTCAGTAGAGAACAAAACTCTTACCAAAAAATTTAACCCAATGAACTATCTATGAAATATCAAGCCAAGGACTTGGAGAGGGAGGAGAAAGGGAAAGTTTTTGTAAGGTAAGTAATATCACACACTGTTTAGAAAGCCCCTCCTTCCCACGCATACACCTACTCAAATAAAAATTTTATTGCCTCAGTCTTTGTGGCAGACAACACAGGCAGAATCTTATATCTCCCAGAGGCAGAATCAAGACCCAAATCTTTAGTAATATCAGCCAAGATAAAGAGTCAGGTTGTCAACCTATATAACTCTTTCAGTAGGTTAGTATTAAGCGTCATTATTTAAAACGCAGATAGTATTTTCAGTGAGACTACATTATAAAGTACCTCATTATAAGTGTCCAGTTATACCAGAGGGCTAATAATCTTTCCCAAATATATAGTGCTGAATAATCTGTTTTTCTCTGATACATAGGAAACCTTTACTATTTTTGCTGGTTTCTCCATACTAGTCAAAGGAAAGGACCCATCTTAATCAATTAGAAAGAACTCATTTCTAATTTCAATTTAGAAATTAAATCTTGATTTTAAGTCTTGAAATATTAACCCTATAGGTTTTAGAAATACCACTGTTGATAGCTATTAATTAGCTAATGTTGACCAAGAATTAATGAAGTAGTATCTATGTTAATGCATCCTGTCTCATCCTAATGATTTGTCTATTTAACTGATAGTGGATGTACATAGCTGTGGGTATATTAAACTATTATTATTTGAACCTGGAAAAATAATAAATCATGTCTTTGTCTACAGGCTATTTGTCTTCTAACTTTTTAAAAATATGCCAACTACCCCTAACAATGACCCTGACATAAGATAATTTACAAGTAGCTAATTGATTAGTTTGATAAATCAGGTGGTTAGTAAGCAGTAGCAAGACCTCATGGAAATTCCTAAATATATAAGGGGTTTTTTTCACCCTTGTTCTTCTGCCTACATCTGCAGTAGATTCAGCACCTGAGATTTAGAAGCATACTGAGTTCTTTTGGGAAAGTATTACACATCCCATTAGAAGCAATTTCTTGGGGCTGCCATTCTTCCTGTTTCTATTTTATTGCTTTATTTCTTTCTTCAGTTTACTTTTTTGCTTTGTTAATAAGTGTCCTGTTTCCAAGTCACTTTTGTAGAGCTAATTCTACTTTTCTAAATGCACTGTAATTTTGGTTTATACAACTGTCCCTGAAAGAAATTTTTAAATTGAATTTGCTTTCCTTTTAATAGTTTTAGGTAGTCACTTTCCTTGTTTCCTGTTGACCTTTCTTCATTCTTTAATAAGTACACATGCCAAAGAGGGCCTAGTGACAATGCATTTCCTTTCTAGAATATTTCCTAATTTCCGTCAACTCTCAGTATAGACAAAAGAAAAAAGGTTCTTTGCACTTGCACTTATAATGTGAAAAATGAATTAATACCAACTCAGGCACCCCTATCAAAACTATGTTCAAGGGGATTTTTTCTTTAAGATCACAAATAGATTAAATGTAATTAGCTTTATTTTGTGTCTGATAATTTGATATGGTTTCATAGCCTTGTCTAGAGAAGCAGAAGACTATCAGACCCAGGCCTCTATAGTCTTTTCTGTCATCATAAGTCACTTCAAATCAAATTCTGCAAAGAAATAACTTAATTACCTCTTATTTAAGGGATATTTTATATTTTTTTATTTGGAAAAAAAGGGCCTTTGAGGGATTCCTTGTACTCAGTTGCTAAATTTGCCTGAATAAGTCAAGGCAAGATTTAATGAATATTCATGTGTGCTGTGGATTTAGGGATTTTTTTTTTTTAAGTTTCCTTATTATCTCTTCATGGTAACAAGCTTTTTAAAATGGTTTCTGAAGATTTCTAAAATGGGGCGCCTGGGTGGCTCAGTTGGTTAAGCGACTGCCTTCGGCTCAGGTCATGATCCTGGAGTCCCGGGATTGAGTCCCACATCGGGCTCCCTGCTCAGCAGGGAGTCTGCTTCTCCCTCTGACCCTCCTCCCTCTCATGCTCTCTGTCTCTCATTCTCTCTCTCGCAAATAACTAAAATCTTAAAAAAAAAAAAAATTAAAAAAAAAAAAAAAGATTTCTAAAATGTCCCCCACAAAACCACAGCTCTACCATGGCAAACACCACCGGCTGTCAGAGACTACACTAGCTATGGCCCGGCAATGTCTTAACGTGATACCTGTTTCTGCTAAGTTTATTTGTAACTTTTCCAAACCTAAACCCCCTGATTGGTCTCTAATTCAGGGGCAGCAAAATTTCTCTGTAAAAGTCCAGATAGTAAATATTTTTGGCTTTGTGGGTCATATATGGTCTTTGTTGCATCACATTCCTTTTTTTTTTTTTTTTGTACAACCCTTAAAAAAACTATTCCTTGCTCACAGACCATGCAAAAACAGGACATGTTCTTAATGGATCATGCTCTAGTTTACAGTCATTGGATGCAGACATGCAACCTGGGGTAAGAGGGAAATTATTTGGGGCACTTACTGTGTAGAAGCCAGCAACAACTCCCTGGCTAAAGATTAGCAAGTAAAAAATATTAACTCTACCTGTTTGGTCTCTTGTTAGTTTACTTGTATTTTCCATGATGGCTAGGTCCTGTTTTTTTCCCAAAGATAAAAAGACAGAAAGTAAAGACTTAAGAAAGGAGGAAGGAAGTGGGTAAAGGGAGATAGACAAAAAGAGGAAGGGAGAGCAAGAGAGGAAAAGGCAAAAAGAGTGAGCAAGAAAGCAAAGAGGGAGATAAAAGGACAAGAAGGAGAAAGAAAAAGAAAGAAATAAAAAGGACAGAAAAAGAAAGAAAGAGAGAGGTAGAGAGGAGCTGGGGGGGGGGGTGGTGGAGAAAAAAACAGAGAGAGAAAAACAGAGAGAGAGCCAGAATATGGAAGCTAGTGCACAGTCTCTCCTTCTTTTCCTTAGAGCCAGGCAGCTTTTAAAGGCACCTCCCCAGCTGCTTTCAAACATTGAGGTTGCTGCCCAGCCACTGATCACCATCCCAAGAAGTGAAATGTGGGCTCCACATCTGAAAACTTCCACTTGGTTTTTCACCAAGTGAAATGGAACACGAAACTCAGGGCCCAAGCAAATGGCTCATGTTTTCTTTGGGACACTTGGTCTGTGTCTACCCAGGGAAAATTTTGATGTACTGACTGACTGACTCCAGTGCATATGATTAATGTATATATAGGGCAAACCAGGATAATTCAGACCTTTTTTTCTTCCACAGCAGGTTTTCAGCCGGAATTATCTGGATGGTTGCCTCAACTCTCCACTAGGCTTTGCCAGGATAAGCACAGCCAATGTAGTATGCAGGAGACAGGGACCACTCCCTCTATCCAAGGTTCCCTTCAACACCCACACCCTGTGCAGCTGAGCATAGCGGGATCTGTCCTGACAGTCATTCCTTCTGGAGGCAAATGCAAATTCTGTCTAATGAATCTCTAAGAAGCCCCCCAAAACCCTAACTGTTGCATTTGGCTTAGCTGTCAAATGGCAAATTATAATAGATGGATGAAGGAGGAGAACCATACAAATGGGAAGAAAAATTGTACCCTGTTCCCTTCCCCATTCAGGAAAGAGGATAGTAAAAGCCAAAGCCCATAAATCCCCATCAAATTAATTAGTATGTATGTGTATAGTTTCTCTTAAGACTGTGGACACCTGGATTGTAATTTTTTTTCTTTTAGTAGAGATATGTATAGATAGACATACCTTTTGTTTTTAAAACTATAGTTAAAAAGTTAATTACACTACATCTCAACACATAGAAAAAGTGTTGCTCATAGAGGCATAGTTTATGTGATAGATGTGCTCCTGACAAAATTTGTACAGATCATTTTTTTAATTAAATGAAAACTACAATTAATGAGGGAAGAATACTACTTGGAATAACCCCTTGGTAAATTATTTTGTAAAGAATTCCTCTATAAAATTAACAACTAACTCATAATTTACCTGGAAAAACTGTATTTTCATGGACTCCTGCACTGATGCCATAATTCTGGGTTTGGGTTTTGTTTTGTTTTGCTTTGCTTTGTGTGGAGGAAAGGTGAAAAGAATAATGGGAAAGATGCATGATAGTTTATTTTACTGTATCTTACAGATCCAACCTCTAATGATGAAGCTTCCCACATAACTTCTTTCTTTTTGGGAGCAGGAAGAAAGGAAGAAAATGAAGAGTCAGAGCTGTTGATACATTGGGATAAAATTTTTCCACTCTATTGAAACTTTCTACCTTTCCTTCCATTCTGTTTCACCAGTTCTCTAAGTGATAATTACAGAGTAATAACTTCCCCATTGCTGCTTGTGTGGTGTTTTTATTTTGCTTTGTTTTTTTTGTTTTGTTTTGTTTTTATTTTATTTACTTTATTTTTTTCCAGATTTCAATGCTGATTTTTTCCCTGAATAATCTCTTTAAATTCTTAAGAGCTTCCCTCTACACTTAGAAATTGCCTTACAAATAGTCATTGTAACTACTGCATGAGAAAGTCCTAAAATGTATTAAGTAAAAACCAAAACAATAGTAACAACAAATTGTTAAATGAGCAATTCTATGTGTATCTCTTAAAAAGTTTTTTGTTTATCTATAGGGTGTGTAGAAAATTTACTCATTTTTACTTGTCAAAGTGTTCTTGCTTCCTAGTGGTGGAAATAAAACCCTGGAAAAGAGAGATATCTGTAAAATATGCATCTGTAAAATAAGTTTCTCTTTTCAAATGGCTGTTTGGTGGCCCCACACTATGTACTGGACATGACTCCTTGAAAGCAGTCTGTAACCCTGGGCAGATTTGCAGTGACAAATGTTGCTATGCTTCTGTAAGCACTGCTTCTGCTAGAGGGCACTGTACATTAGACAAGGCCTTGTGCTCTACTTAGTAAAGACAGCTCTCTGTTGCCGCACCTGTGTCCAAGTCTCCATTTGTTAACACATGTGTGTGTTTCCCTTTTTGGTGGATAAGACTTTGGGATGCATGATTGCAAAAGGATTATTCTGCAGAATAAATAAATCTAGAGTTAGTTGAGTGTTTTTCTACCATGAAAAGACTATAACATATTTACCTCACTCTCAGAATTGCTCCACAAAGTAGGGCAAAGACTTCTCAGCTGATAGGCTCCCCCTTTACCCTTTTACAGTTTGTTCCACACCATCCCCCACCTCTAACTTCACCCCTTACTCTTCCCCGGAACAAAGAGCAGCTGGTTCAAATTAAACTCCTGGGCACACACATACCACTTCCCTATCTCTCAGTTTGAAGGGCAACATGGAGAACCTAAGATTGCATATAACAAAAGGTATTCTGAGAAACAAGCTATGATTCTAGAAGAGATTTTCCACTCTTTCTATCAGTTATCTTTGAAGTAGTTCAGATACATACCCCCTAGTTGTTTAGTAGTTTGGTAGTTTAGTAGTTTAAAACTACAGGAAAAACCAAAGCAAACCCATAAATACAGTGACCCTTCATTCATTAAACAGCTCCATTTCTTTTTTCATCAATCTGATGATTACTTGTTCCCCTAGAGCTGTTGATACATTGACATTGGGATAAAATTTGGAAGCCTGCCTTGAATTAAATGATTAAATAAATAAAAATAGCTGAAATACACCTAAGCTCTGAAGAAGTCAGTTTTGTGTTAGTCAACAGAACACTGTAAGTAATGATGAGGGGAAAGAAAATAAGTACTATAAGCAGAGTTTTGTTTTCATTGTTCTTTTTAAGGAAATGTACTTTCTTTTTTTTAAAAGATTTTATTTATTTATTTGACAGAGAGAGAGACAGCGAGAGCAGACACACAAGCAGGGGGAGTGGAGAGGGAGAAGCAGGCTTCCCGCCAAGCAGGGAGCCTGATGCGGGGCTCAATCCCAGGACACTGGGATCATGACCGGAGCCAAAGGCAGACGGTTAATGACTGAGCCACCCAGGCGCCCTGGAAATGTACTCTCTAAATGTGCAACACAAGAAAAGAAAATGTGATGTACCTTAGTGAAAAAATAAGTGGCTTTTGCTATATTAGAGTGCAAACCTAATGCTTTAAAGACTGGAAATGTCTTTATTTTACTCTTTCTCTCTTTCTGTGATTTGTAGCATACATTGAAGATCTCACAAGATGTGTTGAGCAAAGCAGAAGACTTATTATCGTGCTAACTCCAGACTATACTCTCAGACGAGGATGGAGTATTTTCGAATTGGAAAGCAGACTCCATAACATGCTAGTCAGTGGAGAAATCAAAGTGATTTTGATTGAGTGTACAGAATTAAAAGGAAAGGTGAATTGCCAGGAAGTGGAATCACTAAAGCGCAGCATCAAACTTCTGTCCTTGATCAAGTGGAAGGGACCCAAAAGCAGCAAATTAAATTCTAAGTTTTGGAAGCAACTAGTATATGAAATGCCCATCAAGAAAAAAGAAATGCTTTCTCGGTGCCATGTTCTGGACTCTGCAGAACAAGGACTTTTTGGAGAACTCCAGCCTATACCCTCTATTGCCATGACCAGTACCTCGGCCTCTCTGGTGTCATCTCAAGCTGATCTCCCTGATTTCCACCATTCAGATTCAATGCAAATGAGACACTGTTGCAGAGGTTATAAACACGAGATGCCAACTACCACCTTGCCAGTACCTTCCTTAGGCAACCACCATACTTATTGCAACCTGCCTCTGGCACTACTCAATGGACAGCTGCCACTTAATAATACCCTGAAAGATACCCAGGAATTTCACAGGAACAGTTCCCTGCTACCTTTATCATCCAAAGAGCTTAGCTTCACCAGTGATATCTGGTAGTAAAAACTCTGAAGTCCTCTGAACAGCTATGTGAGCATACAGAATTTCTGCTTTATCAAGCATAAAGTACACCTAATAATGTTGAGGTGCTGAAAAAGTGTTCAAAGTAGAAGACACAGAATCCCTTTTGTACTTAAAATTTTTGTTTACATTTCCAGAATAGTGGGGTTTGGGGGGAAGAAGGACCTGTTTTTGTAGTATAGTACCTTGTTTCAATGTATAGTTTTGATTTCTTCCTGAAAATAAATATTTAAATATCCTTTTGTTTTAGAGTAGGTTTTATGATACCATTTGGACTACAAACTTAGTTAGATGAGGTATCTTCCCCATATTTATAAATATTTCAGTATTTACATGGTATTTGAAATAAGGAAAACTTAAAGACTTGAATTTGAAAATTCTGAATTAAGAGTAAGAGAACTTCTACAGAATAACTGAAAAATCAGGAATTATCAAGAAAGAAGTGTTGGAGCACCCCAATTAGAAGATTGTTTGTAGAAGAAGATCGGTTAAGAAAAAATGTGATTGAAATGTTTGGAACTTCTTCAACATACTGGGCGACTTCTCTAGACTAAATCAACAGCTCATATGACAGCTTATAGTTGTATAGGGAAGCACATCTTCTGTAGGCAAACTGGTAGGTAGGCAAACAATATGCATTTCTTAAGTAAATGAATAGAGAGGCTGCTAGTTCTTTGAAGATGATTTTAAAGAACTCATGGCTTTCTAGCCTATTTCAAAAGTTTTACAAATTTGAAAACACATTTTAAGATGCACATTTTATTGTTTGCTAATAATTCACATTTGAATTTTTTCCAAATGATCTCTTGACCTGCTTTATAAGAAGATGTGCGCATCTTCCTACCTTTTTACAGCATCATTGGAGTTTGAATTTAAATAAATATTAACTGCAAGTGTCAGCAGTAGAAAAGAAGTAAAACAACATTATCAGCAGATGAAGTGCAAAATGATTCACGTTTACTAGTGGTAGAGCAGCAATTGCAGTGATTCTCATCTAAAATGTAGTGAAACAGACTATTCTGTACGTACACAATATCTTCTTGGCCATGTGTGCAAGGTTCCTGCAGAAGTGTCTCTATTCCTGGTGCTTCAAAGAGTATATTTTATAGACTAAACTTCTCCACCTTCACATTATGACCGTGACTGTACCACACCAGAAAATCCCTGTGAATGATCTAAAATATTATGAATTTGCTGTAAGGATTGTGCCCCTATTCTAGTATTTATTGTGGATTACCACTTTGTGTTCTTTCCAATTACTCAGTTTTGGTGTGTTCTCTACCAAGATGCCTGTGGGGGCCAATTTTTTATCAAGGTTGATTCTGGCACCTTGCAAATGGTTTGTAAATCGTGTTTTTGGACAAATATAAATAAGGACAGATGTACACAGTGTGTAAAAATTAAGAATTTGCCCCACCCTTGTAAATGTGCAACTCAAATGTATAAGAGAATATTAGATAATATGTTTTGATTATTTCTTTCAACCTTTTTACATTATTGATTCCCTGTGATCCATGAAAGTTTTGTTAAAAGTACTTGTTTCTCCATTGCTTTTCTATATCCAGCTGCTCAGAAAATACATTATGCTTCAACAATATGTAAAAGCTTAGCAGTAATACATGTTCATTTCATAGTGGAACAATTAGTTGCTCCTTTGAAAAGTCCTGTTCAACACATATAGGTGTTTCATAGATGTATTGTTTCCACTGAGAAAGGTGATTTTGCTTCTGTAAAAAAAAATAGGTATTTCAAAATGGAAATTTATCAATTCCAAACTGTTTTCCAAGTGTTATAAAGTTCTATTTACTCTTCATTGTTCTTTAACGATATGTGTAATTACTAAGTTAATAACCTGCATGAAATGAGTAGTATATATGTTTAAGTGACCAATTGTATTTTTTATTATTTTGTTTTCCACAGAAGCCTAGATCAATTCAAATAGAATGTTCAGTGGTATTTTTAAACTAATAGTTCTGTATTGAGCATGCCAGTTCTGAAAATATAACATGGGTCTCTCCGCTTCCTTTATTTACAATGATTAAACGTGGGTAGCAATTTGAGTTGGCTGGCCACAATGTGTCCTTTCACTACTAGTAAGTACTCAAAAACAGAGCATTCACACTTGTGCTGGGGAACTTGACAAGAAACCTTTTCTACCATTTTCAGGAACCAATGTGTACACTATCTATAAAAATTTATTTCTAGATGGCAATTCAAAATTTGATTTTCATCTGAGATCTTTGAAAGATATATCCCATAGGGTATAATAAGCATTTAGTCTAGAACATAATATATTCTTCCACTTCCTTACACAGTAGGAAAAACTTTCTTCTCAATTTTTCACTGAAATAGATTTGAAAATTTAGAAAAATACTAGTGCAGTTAGTTCCCATATGTTCATAGCAAATTTATTTAGCTCATCTATCAACAGTACACATACTTTTAAAAGTTGAGACTATTTAAAATAAAAAAAATCTGAGAATGTCAGAAATTATGAGACAAATGAGAAATGTACAAAAGCAATAGATATATAGGAAGTGAAAACAGCATTAAGAATAAATAGTGCTCAGGAGATGGTCAACATGTACATGATTTCAATTTGGCAAAATATAAAATCTGGCAGGGTTAGTAATCTATGAGCTCCAATCTAACTATGGAGATTCTGAAAGGTAGTTGGATGGTTCCTGAAAAGAAGTAAGAAGATATCTCTCCTCACCCCCTCTAAGCCTTAATAAAATTAGATCCAAATCTGTTCAGCTTTCAATCACTCTCATTTGAAAAAAAAAAAAAAAAGAGTACAAAGACACTTGTGGGCTTCTGGTAAGGCTTGAACCCAAGGTAGTATCATGTGGAAAATTGATACTTTGAGCATTGGCAGCTAATATTGTGGGGCTTAAAAGTAAGAAACAAACTACAAAGACAGGAAAAACAGTTCAGTTATGGAAGAGAAGTTTATAGAGGAGTTTCAAGAGGACATGGAAATGATTAATATCCTATGGATTACTTTTGTAACAAGTTGAAAAATGGCAGGTGTTGTGAAAGAAGCAAATTCTGGAAAAAAAAAGAGAAGACTCCCTGACCCACTTGGTGATTAAAGGGCTCACAAGAGTATAGAACCACTGGTTTCAAGCATTTACTGCCCTTTGGCATTTTATTTTTAAATAAATTGGTTGGTTTTCACCAAATATTTTCTAAAAAATTAAATAATGACCATGGGAAATATCCTAGAAATTGTACCTTTAAATCTTTATTCTCCTTGTATTAATTTCCCAAGGTGAGGTAGTGAACTGATAAAACCAGAATGAAGTTAAGACAGAACATAGTTCCATAGTGACCAGTTAAGTTTGAACACTTGCAATTGTTGTTGCTCTTTTCTGGGAGAGAATTTCATGTTGAAAATTGTTTGGCTCCAATTTCTCTATTACTCATGCATTTTTGTTCTAAGATAGGAGGTCACAGTGTTGAATATTAAGGCTCTCTGATGAATGTATGGGGCTGTCTAATAAACAATAATCATTAGCTTCAAACCTTTTCATATAAAACTTACCTTTTTTAGAACTGTGATTTCAAATCAGCCATAAGCAATTTAAGAAGGTTATTCAGCATCCTAATTACTGTGAGATCAGAGCTTGTAAAATCACCTGCACCCATCTAAACTTGTCTTCTCAAATATTCACTGCTGTTTGATCAACCACGTTTTCTCCAGAGAGTACTAAAGTCAATCATGAATATTAATTGAGTGCCCACTGTGTACGGCCCACTACATAAAGTATAATAGAAATATTTTTTAAAACTTAAAGTTCCTGTTTTCAAATAGTATACACATTATATGCACAAAGAAAGGGGCATTTGCAAAACACATTCCAGTGTAGGAAAATTAATATTTTACATGCAGAGTAGATAAGTGAGGTGGGATGATTCAGTCCCAAACTGAGCAAGAGATGAATTTGGAATAGAAAGAACAGTGGTGAAGAAAGGCAATTTCCCAAGGGCAGAGAATAAGCAAGAGAAAATAAGCAATTTCTGTTTAGCTGATAACAAGCATATTTGGCTAGCAAGAGCAGAAATCTGTGTGAGGGCATAGTAAGAAATAAGGATAGGTGAGGTGCTGGAACATTCATGTGGTAGCAGATGCAGGAAGAATTAAATAGTGGAAGAGAATGGTGACAGGGAGACCAGTTGGGATGCTATTGTCATAGTGTACATATGAGGTGATAAGAGATGGAGAGTGGTGAACTGGATACTCTCAGAAAAGGCAAATCTGAGGAGAAAGAGGAATAGATAGGATGTGGTGAAGTGAAAAGTGGAAAATTTTTTAAAAAGTCAATAAAGACTTCAAGGATCAAGAAACTTAGTTGCACAAAAGGAATTCTCTTGGAGTATTTAACTTACCTTCTTAATTGAGCATCCTGACACTGTAGGGACAAGAATAGAGACAACATAATGATAGGTGTATTTGCTACTGGAGCAACTTTTGAAGTGTTTGCAGGAGAATAATGGTCAAGAAAGACAAAGTACTCCTGCAAAGCTGTTTTAGAAATGAGTAATTACATTCATTCACTAAATATAATCTCAAATTCTCAAAGAAAGAATTGATGGAGTTTGGTCCTTTGGGTCTCATCTGTCTACTGATTCTATTTAAATTCCTCACTTGATTTTGGAGTATAGAATTATGATCTGAAAATAAAGGCATTGAAATTGTTCAATTAGAGAGAACTTCAAAAGGTAGGGATTGAGGGTGTTTGTCACTAGTTTGAACATAATTTAAAAAACACCATAATAGAAAAAAAATAAAATAGAGAAACTGGACAAGGTTTACAAAGAGCAAAAAGGGATATGTTGAAGTGTGTTGGAGTGGTAGGAGGAAGCTTATGGAGTGGCCCTATGAAGAACAACAAAAAATTAACAACCATGTAAAGCTTGAGCCCAAATAACCAGATTTTTACCAAAATTGAATGTGGAATGATTACCATCTTTAAAATTACGAAGGAAAATTGATAAGGAGCATTGTATTAGTAAGAGTTGATAACTGTTGTTAAAGGACAACAACTCAAATCCTGCAGCTTAATACGATAAAATTCACTGCCTGCTCACATCACAGTCTGATGAGGCTTGGAGGGGCTCATGGGAAGAGGATGTACTCCACAGTTATTCAGAGATAGCCTCTTTTTATTTTGTTTCTCTGATCTCCTCTAGGTTCAAGGAGTTCTCTCCATTCAGCCAGTAGATTGGTAAAAGGAGAGGGCATGGAGATTGGCACAAAACTGCCCATAAAATCCATTCACATTAAAGGGTGAGGGCGTGTAGTCTAGATGTTTGCTCAGAAGGAAAAGGAAATGGAATTTAATGAACAAATGAACAGATTCTCAATTAGTAAGATGTTGAGCAATTCTTTTCCACAATGCCAGAAGATGAAACAAACAAACAAAAAAATAGGACAGTTTTAAGAAAGAGAGCTTTTACCTTCAGAAGCAGAAAACACAAGAATAAATAAAGAGTTTCTGAAGATTGGTGGCCATGTATTATTCCTTGCTATAGTTCAATTACTCAAGACAGTGCTAGTCACAGAGTAGGTGCTCACATCACATGTCTTGATTAAAAGGACAAATGGATTTGGGAGCATCTGTGAAGTTTCAATTCCTGGATTCCTTAAAAAATGTAAGAGGGATATTTTTTTCATTTGCTTCTTTCAGCAAGCAGTTTTGTTTATTATTTTAATTTAAAAAATAAATTAAATTATCTCTTTACGTCCTGTCTAGGTCTAGGATTTTAGAATTCTAAAGTCAATTTGTGGTTGGAGATCAAAGTTTCTTAAGCATTTTGCCAGTCAAACAAATCATTCTTCCTCAGAGCATCCAGACAATTTATTCTATGAAACCACCCAATGGAGTTCATTGCTCCCAACCACATAGAACTTTTTTATAAATATGTACTTTACATACTGACTTACTGCCAACAAAAAATATTGCCTCTCTTTTTTGCAAAGGGTACTTTTATGTCTATAATTATCATATTGGGTGGAATAATAGGGATTTTAGATCAACCTCCTTTACTGAGCACAGGATGTGTCACAGTAGCAATTCCACCAATGAATTCAGGATGCAGAAATATCCAAGTTTCTGTCCTCCCTGCCATATTTTCTAGACAGCCAATACATTGTAATTACTCCCAACCTTCTTGACAAAGGAGATGCAGGGAATTAAACAGAAAATTTGAGAATGCCATTCATTTTAATCTTGGGCAAATTACTTAACCTTCTATGCCTCTATTTTCTCACCTGTAAAATGGGTATAACAATAATATATATATATATATATATATATATATATATATATATATATATATGTTTGCAGTAAACAATATGATTGAATGTATGTAAAGCTCTTAAAAGAATGACACAAAATAAACACTACATAAGAGTTACTGTTATAATTATTATTTTTATACAAAAATGACACTGCTGACCTACCATCCATGGGAAATGCATTTTTATTTTACTTTTCAAGTGGTAGAAATTGGCTGTTCAGTTTCTTGCGTGACTGCCTGTAGGACCAAGGACACTCATTTTTCAGACAGCTGGCTGAGGCTAGAGGTGCATTCTGTGGCCATGGAACAAATCAGAGCTAACTGGCCCTTACAAGGAACAAACCTACAGTAACTTTGACCTCATTAGTAATGTGTTCTGAACTAGACAAAAAACAGGACTCTCAGAACATGGATTATTCAGATTTGCTGTCCATGTTAATCAAAGTCCCCAGATGATTGCCTGATATTCTCCTTCACTTTAGCTAGGTTTACATAAGACCAAAACATCTGGACCAGAAGTGAAAAAATGCAGATGTTTAAGCCACATGATGGGAAACATCCAGATGTCTCAAATTTAGATTTGTCATTTTGTTCTTTGTTTTAAAAGAAAGAGAAGCCAAAAGGAAAAAAAAAATCCACCATGGTTTGTCTTTTTCCTTAACCTGAGTAAAATCAAGCTGTTTTTTTGTTATAGAAATTGAAAATGCCCAGAGGCTGATTAGAAAATTTATTGATAATATCACTAGATTAATTGTGTTTTAAGAGGAGATTTTTAAAATTTACTTTAAGAAGACATCTTATCCATGAGTAGCATTTGTAAGAAGCAATTGCTTTTAGAGTGAGACAATATTTTGGAAGACTTGATCATAATGGATTATCCAGGAAAATATTGCTAGGATGATACCAACAGAAAGGAGAATTTGCTGAAGAAACTCCTCAGACATATTGTTCATTTGCTAAGATCTGAGCTCATCTAAATGAGTAAGGAGTTAAATCCAAAAGGATACATATAAGTCTTTTCTTCTGTTTATGAAATCATATTTGCTTCCTGGAAAGCAACAAAGAGAGTTGACTATAGGCATAAACAAAATAGGTAGCCATTTATGGAGTGTGATTGAAAGGAAAACAAAATTAATGGGGAAGTCTCTGAAAGGCTTCGAATTAGTCTTCTAAAATAATTTTAACTAAGTGAAATCATGATGTTCCCAGGGAGTTGCCACAATCTGGCCCTTATAATCTCACCAAACTCCTCTATCAGGAAGCAAAGCACATTTACTAGATACCACATTAATGCAGGTATTCTAATTTTAGAACTGGATGGGGCCTTCAAGGTCATCTACTTCAATCCCTTTATTTTACTTATGGGAAAACTGAGGTCCAGAAAGTACATGACTTGCTCAAGTGATATGACGTACAGAAGCATACAATTATGAGGCAACTGATGGATAGGTCTTGATGAATGTACAAGTAGGCAGAGAGAAAGGAGGAAGGATTCTGGAATTCATGAAGACACTGGGTACAGAGGGAATGCTGGGAATATGCTGAATATAGGAGAGGGAGTTAGGTGAACACCAAGCAAAGAACCCAACATCAGTAAGCTTCACCCATGAATAATTTTGTTAATATACACATTATTTAACACAAATGGCAGCCTTTTGTGATTGCTCCATCTTCCACCGTGGTTAAAAATCACTGAGTATAATGTTGTTTGGGACTTGGACCAGTTCATTTGACAGACGAAGATACAAAGTTTTAAGCTTTCCCCCAAAGACTCAAATAAGGCGTCAAAGGACTAAGCTCAGGTTTGGGGAGTTGGTTTTGATTATCAGGTAGTGCTCAGTTGCGTAAGCGCATGGCAAGCAAAACTACTTTCAGATCAAAGTGAGTCTTTACAGGTCTCTAACACTGTCTTTGGCAATGTGTGTGAAGAAACTACAAATCATTTGTTTTCAAATGCTTTGAAAGGGAAGGATAAAAAAATTTAGGAAAATATTCTGCACACCTGGCTTTCCCCAAGTAGAAAAAATCTAAGAGTAATTTTCTCCTCAGAGTTCCCCGGTCTTCTCAAGAGCATGCCTGTAAAATGAAGAAAAGCCTAAATCAAGACATACCATTTTCAAGTCTTAAGATCAAAATCCATATAATTGTTCACTGATTACAATTATCACATGATGACCATTTTATCTAACACAGTTGAAATCTACCTGAAAATAATAATGTGTGCATTAAAGAGAAATATAGAATATCAGTATAGAATTCAGAGTTCAACCATTGCACCATACCCGACCATTTATCATTTCAATTTAAAAACAGTAATGCTGCCAGTGGAAACAGAAAACAAGTTGTCAGCATTTTTCCTTAAGCATGATGGAACCACAAAGCCATAGAGTAGGCAGTAAAATTTGTTTAAAAACCTCAATGTTTCAAGACAAGCCAGATGATTATGGGAGATATACTGTAAACTACTCATCTAATTTATTTTGCACTGATGCCAATTCACATGAAATTAGCTTTATTGGGTTGAAAGATTTGTTTTTTTTTTTTCTTTTTCCTTTCCTTTACTTTTTTTCCCCCTTTCCTTTTTCTTTTCCCTTTCTTTCCTTCCCTCCCCCCCTTTCCTTTCCTTTAATATGAGCAAACCCAGTTCTGAGCCACATTGTGGAGGATGAGGTCATTGAGCTCCCTCCTTGCTTTTCAATTTCATTTACAACCCAGAATGATTAAAAATGGCAAAGCCAAAGCTAGACTTTTTTCCTCTATTCACAGCATTTTAAACTCTTTCTCTACTTCTCTACCATTGGTTTACTTTCATCTCTAAAAACATGGAATGCTCGAGTTAGATGGGTCCTGAGAGATCATCTAATCTTCTTATTTTAAAGATGGAGAAACTGAAACTCAGAAAGGTTAACTGACTTATCAAAAGCCAGAGAACCAATTACTGACACAGCCAAAACTAAGATCCAAGATTCCTGACTGATCTCTCTCTCCACTATCCCAATCACAGTCTCAGCAATTAATTCATAGACTGGATTCTTAAGGTATTTATCTATCCATCTACCTTTTTAGGTGGAGGGCAGCCAATGCCTTGCCAATTCATGTAACTTTAAATATTTTCAAACACGATTATGTCACATGTCTGTGAGATCCTAAAATGTTTAATCAAATATACTACATACACAAAGGACCAGAATCAATTGTGAAACTTCTTCCACCATAACCACCACCACCAACACTTGCAGGACAGAAGATATACTAGTTTGAACTATGGGAGCTTAACTTACACTTAAATTTGGTCTTCTTAGCCCAAGCAAGTTGAGGACATTTTCTAGATACTATAAGATATTATTTGGATTCTACTATTCTGATTGAAATGAGTGGTTGGATATGAGAAGCACAATGAGCATCAACTCTGGAGCCAGATCATCTGGATTCAAATCCCATATTTGAATTTACTGGCTATTTCACTTGGGAGAAGTTATTTAAATTCTCAGCACCCCAGTTTCCTCAGCTGTAAAATAGAGATGAAGTGGTTATGATAACAATAGTGTCCACTTTATAGGATGGTTGAGAAGTTTAAATGAGCATGTAAAGTACTTAGAAGAGAACCTTGCATATAGTAGATACCATAAAAGTTTTAGCTGTTACTTGTATTTTCTTCCCTGCTGTATAGGGAAAAAAGTTGGCTCAGCAAATAAATGCCCAACATTGAGCATTACTGGGACTGTTTTAAAAGATTTTAACCATGAAATGTATGTAAGGAAGGGTGCTGTTAAAGACTAGTTATGTCTATTAATTAAAACTAGCTGAGCACATCCTTTCCTTGAAAATATCATCATAGTCTTTATTTCAATTACTGTTTTCTTTCAAATATCATTATTTTTCAAATTAAAAAGTAATTCAGCCTTTTTGCTAATTCAGTAAATAGATCCTCCAACTACTCTTGAATTAGTGAGTTGTGACTGTATCTCAACACTCCTTCTCCCCCCAAATAATAAAAATCCTAGAGATTTTTAAGAAAGAAGTAGTTTTTACAACCTGCCAAGTCATTTAGATTTTCTACTCACAAAGATCTTACTTAACAGGTTTGAAAGGCTAAAATAATAAAGAGGAAGTTCCCCAGGTCAACAAGCCATTGTGTAGTTGTGGCTTTTAGGCAGTCACAAATTGAAATGAGTCAATAATGTGATGTAGCTACTTAGAAAGCAAATGTAGTGTTAGAATAGAGCACTATACAAATAGAATACCCAGTTCACTAGTGCCGAGGAATTTGGCACTAGTCAGGCCACATTTGGTAGGCTGCATTCATTTCTGGGCAACCACATTCTAATAGGAACTTTACCAGTCTAGAAAGATTTCAGAAGAAGATAGTCCAGATGGTAAAGTTTCTGAAATCATGCTGTGGAGGGAGGATTGAAACAACTGCAAGTTTGTTTCCTGAAAAAAAGAATATTTAGCCAAAAATGTGATGTGGAGACAAAATTAGACATTTTCAGTGTAGTCCCAAGGGGAGAACCAGGATAACAAGTAGAACTCATGAGGAGGCAAATTTAGGCTCAGGATCAGAAAGATCTGTCTAAGGATACAAAATACCCATAAACAAAATGGGCTGTCTTGCAAAACAGTAAACTCTGTCACTGCAAAGTGTCAAAGACTGGGAGAATGCAGAAAAGATTTTTACTTTAAGTGTGAGGTTAAAATAATTATTATCTAAGAATATTTCCAACTTGAATCTATGACTGTAGCCCTGTGACTATATGCTCAGATAGCTGAAATACACATCCTGCTGATTTGTCTTCGAATACACATTGAACACTACTACCTCCTACACTATTGCCAGACTAATCCATTTAATTTTTATTTGCTGCTCCCCCTTCTTTTCCCCATCTCTTCCCTCTCCTCTCTTTCTTTCTCTTTTCATACCACACACACACACACACACACACAATTGCTGAACCACGTATGAAGTTCACCGTGTGCCAGCACTATACATACACTGCATGTATTCACACACATACAAACACACAAACGCTTTATATATGACTGCTTCTTCTCCTGAATTGGGTCCAAATCTCTTTTCTGACACTTTGTACCTCTCTACTACCTGAACTCCTTTCTGGTAATGTCATTTCTTCCTCTTTGCCAAAATACATTCTCCATTACTGAAGACATCCTAGCTATATCAAACTTATATTTTACTGCATGACATCTTATGTACTGTACTTCTTCCTGAATTTTTCCCAATCATTCCCTCCACAAAGTTAAATGGTACTGACCCTTCAAGGCTGAGTTCTTCCACCCACCCCCCAAGGCTGAGTTCTAACCCATCTTTTCCTGACTCTTTCCATGGCTGTTATAACCTACACTTTGTCTCGTTTCCTCTGAATTTGTACATATACAACTATCATAGTTTCAATCTCTAATTTTATGTAATCCACAGTTTTCCAAATAAGGAAATGATAATGCCCCCCAAATAAAGTGACTTGTCCTAGCTAACCAGGCAATTTAGTAGCAGAGCCAGAAAGATAACAGACTTTACTGTTCTTGGGCTGAGTGTCTTAGCATGCAATATTTTTTGTATCTATTCATTTCATCTTCTTAGGTGGATTCTGAACTCATGGAAGATAAGGACTGCTCCATACTAAAAATTTTCTTTGTATTTTCAGAGGACTTACCACTTTGTTAAGCATATAGGTACTGCTCACTAAGCTCTTACAGAAGTGAACAAAACAAGAACAAATATCATACCCTTATAGAGCTTACATTTTAACAGATATCCAATAAACTAGAAAGAAGGCCTGGTTGAAAGCATAGTTTATCTGACTTGCCCTTCTATAAAACCTCCTTGCACACTACCAAACTGACTTGAACTAAACAACACTGACCTTAACATGTGGAACAATTTTGGAAACTGGATTCTTGTGTGTGTATTGTGTGTGTGTTTAATGTACTTATTAGAAGGATCATCTGTCATACTTGTGTGAATAAAAGTAAGTCCTAGAAGCTTATAGTCTTATCCAGTCTAACTAGATCCAAACCAAGTTGACCAAAACTAAGAACACAATGACCGAGTTTTGGTGTCTAAAGTCACATTTGCCTAATGAACTCTGTTCTTTGGATTTAGACCTTTAAATGAAAATTCAACCACCTCATCTCTAGGAGTTAGAGATATTATTTTAAGTCACTAAAGTTCAGAAACTGCTAGTCAACATGAAAATTGAAATCCATCAGTAGATACTGAGTATCTATTATATGCTGAGCATTGTGCTTATAAAGTATAAATCATGGCCCCTGCTTTCATGATGCTAGGTGAAAAATAAAATGTGCCTAGTGTGAAATACAAGCACTTCGTATATAAAAACTCCCCTCCCCATCCAGTCGCCAAACCAAACATATGCATAGGAAATAGTATTGGGGAAGGGAATAACTTAAGAGCAGAAATGAAAGCTCCAAGCTAACAAAACCTGAAAATATCCCAATTTTGATGTTGCACCTCAATGGATGAAACCCTAATTCTGAGAGAGTAACTTAAGAAATTGAAGGAGCTCTTTTTCTCCCCACTCTTCACTTCCCCCACAGACCAATGCAGACTACGGAATGTAAGTCCACAAACCGCCACATCGCCACTCTTTACCTTGTGAGGAGGCCAAAAATGTTTAGCTATGTCAGTGGGTCCAATGGCCAAACCTCATATTTTTATGCATAAATAATTGGGAGTATGTGTAACGCTCTGTCCTCAGGGTTTTCAGGGACTGGGAGGGTGTAAATCATCTTAGAGTGCTGAATAAACGCAGATTGATAAAGAAATGTACACAGGTTTACACATATAAATTCGCTGATATTAATATGCTGGAACATTTTCTCCAGCAACCTACAAATAACAACTGGACCTCAAATATTTGAAAAAGATTTATAAGTCCAGCAACAGTTCCTTTGCTGTTTCTCCTTTAGGAGTTACAACTGGTGATTTTTATGTGACTTCTAACAGCACAGTTAGTAGTCTGCAAGTTCCAGCAGCTTGAATAAAGAGAGTCAATTTCAAGGTGTGAGAGTGCAATCACAAAATCAGTTTTACAATCCAGAAAATTTTAGTCTCAATTCATGAGAACTCCTCAAAGAAAGAAAGCTCCCCTTGAGGAATAGAAAAAAAAAAAAAAAAACAACTTCCTTTTGGGCCAGAGACCCTTATTTAATTCTCTGAAGTCTCTTAAAGCAGATTCGTCTAGGTTTGTATACAATGATGCTTCATGTTCAGAACCATATGTTTAATTTTTGGCTCCTGAACCATGGTTGATAATCTGGTGAAATTTATGGATCTTATTCCCAGGAAAAATGCACACATATACAAATATATATAATTTTGCACAGCTCACAATGTGAGAGGTATCATATATTTCCAGAAGCTCATCTTTGGGTGCCATTAAGGGTCAGTGGTCCCCAAATTAAGAGTGCCTCCTCTAGAAGTTGAAAAATGAACATAGGAAGAAGGATGCATAGGAAGACAAAAGGTGGGGAATATAACATTTTCAAGTAAGACAAAAATGTAAAGAATGTAAGCAATTTATAATTATAGCTGTGATATTCCTATCCCAGAAACAAAACAAAACAAAACAAAACAAAAAGATAATGTGAGGAGTTGTCACAAAACTATGAGCTTTTTACTTTGCAAAAATAAAAGCAGAATATGCTTCAAGATATTCTTGCAGAATGTGGAAACTGTGACCCTTGGCTGCTATCAATTTTTTTTCTATTTTTCTTGCCAAATAAATGTTATGAAAGAATATCTCCAGGCATTCGCTCTACCCTGAGGGTTAAAAACATGTACAGGATGGAAACTGGCAGAGTGCTGAGGTTGGCGGACTCGACTGCCTTTCTAAACCTTCTAGAGACCTTCAAGTGCTCTAGGGATGAGGGAGTTGTCTTTTTTAGAGAAAATCAGGTCACAAAAAAGTGTCCAAGTCTTCAGAACAATTGAGCCATGGCAGCAGATACAAGTAGAAAAAAGTTCTTCAGTGTAGATTCCATGATCTCAGAATGCTGCATTTTACATTAAGAGCATCTACAGGAAATACTCTTGCCAGCACAAATAATCAGGAACCTTTCTCAGTTGGAGAAACTGGGAACAAAACAGCAGAGACATTGTATCTTGGGAGAAGATAGATGATTGAGGCTTTGAGACAGGATTCCTTGGGGATAAAATTCTCAAAAAGAATTCTATGGAGCTGAAATCATGCTCAGATATCACCAGATTTCCAAGGATCTTTTCACTACTCTCATGCCTCCAAGAAAACCAACATTATACTTTCTTTTGTATAATTGTGTCAACATACTTTTATATGTTCTTACAGGCCCTGCACTTTTCTAGGCAGAAATAACATGGCAGAAAGCATAATGGATATATTTTTTTTTTATTCTTAAGGAACTCACAGTCTAGTAGAAAAAATAGAAATGCAAGAATATAATTACGATTAAGTGTCCTAAGTGAATTAATAGGAGTATGTACAAGATATTAGATAGAACAGAGGAAGGAGAAACTAAGTCTTCTTGAGGAGGTAACACTTTGAATTAAGTCTTGAAAGAAGAGTAGAAGTTTGGGGGCGCCTGGGTGGCTCAGTTGGTTAAGCAACTGCCTTCAGCTCAGGTCATGATTCTGGAGTCCTGGGATCGAGTCCCACATCGGGCTCCCTGCTCAGCGGGGGGTCTGCTTCTCCCTCTGACCCTTCCCCTCTCATGCTCTCTGTCTCCCATTCTCTCTCTCAGATAAATAAATAAAATCTTTAAAAAAAAAAAAAAAAAAAAGAGTAGAAGTTTGCTAGGTGACCAAATGGAAAAAAGGACATTCAAGGCAAAAAATATAGCAAATCCAAAGAGATCAAGAAATGAAATAACATACATGCCTGGAGAAGTACAAATAGAGTATTGTTACTAGACCATAACATGTGACAAGTTAAACAAAATATAGTTAGTATTTCAGTTAGATCCATTGGTTTTCAATGGTTGTAATCTATAACATCCATGAGATTTATAATTATGGATTAGATTGACCCAGATGACCTTAAGAAGCCTTTAACCTGATAATAGGGTTGCTAAATGGCTAACACTGCTTCTTAAATCTAAATATCTACACATCAATGAGGTTTTTTCTGTATCTTCTGCCTCTAAACCCAATTCATGTTGGAGCGCAAACTGTGAACTTCACTGCTAAAATGCACATTTTAAAAAGCAACATGAGGGCGCCTGGGTGGCTCAGTCGTTAAGCGTCTGCCTTCGGCTCAGGTCATGATCCCAGGGTCCTGGGATCGAGCCCCGCATCGGGCTCCCTGCTCAGGGCAGAGCCTGCTTCTCCTTCTCCCTCTGCCATTCCCTCTGCTTGTGCTCTTCTATCTCTCTGTCAAATAAATAAAATCTTTAAAAAAAAAAATAAAAAAAAAAAATAAAAAGCAACATGAACGGTAACTGCCTACCTCCTTTTAAAGAAGTCAGTAGAGTCCCTTGCAAAACGAGTAAGATAGAAATTTCGTTCTACATCTTTAAAAAGTGAAATTCATGTAACTTAAAATTAACTGCTTAAAATGCACAATTCGATGGCATTTAGTACATTTAGAATGTGATGTGACCGACATCTCTATCTAGTTTCAAAACATTTTCATCACACCAAAAGAAAACACTGCACCCATTAAGCGGTCACTCCTTTCTCCTCCCCCCCAGCCTTTGGCAACCACAAAATCGGGAAGCAATATGCTTCCTGCCTATATACATTTGCTTATTCTGCATATTTCGTATAAATGGAATCATTCAATATGTGATCTTTTGTGTCTGGCATATTTCACTTAGCTTCACATTTTCGAGGTTCATCAATGTTGTAACATGTATCAGTACTTCACTTTTTTTAAATTTTATTTTATTATGTTATGTTAGTCACCATACATCATTAGTTTTTGATGTAGTGATCCACAATTCATTGTTTGGAGCACTGGGTATTATACGAGTACTTCACTATTTTATGGCTGAATAATATTCCATTATATGGATATACCACATTGTGTTTATCCACTCATCAATTGATTGACATTTGGGTTCTTTCTACCTTTGGGTTATTGTGGACAGTGTTGCCATGCACATTTATGTACAGGACTTTTTTTGAACACTTTTTTTCAATTCTTTTGGATATATACCTAGGAATAGATGCCTTTTGGAATTGTTAGGTCATATGGTAATTCTGTGAATAACTTTTTGAAGAATGGCTAAATTGTTTTCTACAACAACTGCATTGTTTTACATTCCTACCGGCAATGTATGAGAGTTCTAATTTCTTCACATCTTTACCAACATTTTCTGTTTTTTTTTTTTTTAATGATGGCCATCCTTGTGGGTATGAATAAGATATAATTTGCAACAATATAAGACAAGGAAAGAAGATCTACTTCAAGTCCACTTTGGCAGACTATCTCATTAAGTAGTGGAAACTTTGGTCGACCACTGCCCAGAACATTAAAATCTGTAGACAGTTAATACCACTGATTAAAATCATGTTCATCAATAAGTCATAAATATCATGCTTTTTAGAAAAAAAAATCTGTTAACTTCATTCTGGATGTATAGGTAGATAGCTAGATAGATACGGATATATATATATAGAGAGAGAGAGAAATAGATATAAATGTAGATAGACATAGATTAAATAGATATGGATATATTCCATATATATAGTTATGTAGATGTATTCCAGATATAAGAATATATATATAAATATACCTCCTTAATCCAAATATTCAAAAGGAGAGTAGATAAAATGTATAACCAGATGTAGCAACACAACTAGAAAAGGAAAGAAAACCACATTCAAATTTCATGACGACAAGTTAGAACATCTTTATCTTCTATGAAAAATATATTTCTTCATTAACATTAAAGCCTATAGATGCTATTTGCTCTGTCAAAATCTCATTTTTATAAAATATCTGAGCCTGTTAAACTCTGGGGCCAGCTCAGGATTTCTTTATCATCAATTAGAGCTACAATAATTTTCCAGTGATTTCAATTCTGATCACACCCCTGAGGGAACAAAGCTGCTTGGGTGGGGTGGAGAGGAAAGAGTTTTGTACGAAAATTCTAGCATTGTGAAGTCTCTGGCAAGCCAAAGCAGCTGGATGAGCAGCATAGAGAAATTCATATGAACCTGGGACCAGATTATATGATAATTTTTTACTTCCAGAAAGCCAGGCCAGCAAACATTTGCCAAAATTAATTATTCCACAGATGAGCTCCAGCGCCAAAAGCAGCATAAAATCCATAAGAAGGACCAAAATTTGAGCACCATTTTGTCCTTAAATATATACATTGTATAATTTGCAAATGATACCATTAATGGTCAGCTAGTGAACAAACTTCTAGATATCTAGGTTTTTCCATGAGTCCAGATATACAAATCAAGACCTAAGGAAGGGGTTCTTGAACATCTAAGAGATAAGAATTCATAATGGAAGACTGTAGAAAGGTAAGGTAGAGTGGAGATTTTTCACCTGTGAAGTTCTTCAAGAAAAACAAAAGATAATAATATGTTGTTATTGGTCCTGCCATAGGCATAAGTATACATGATACCTTCCTGCGTGGAGAGGAATTTGTTGGATGCTTGGGGAGTTCCACCCCCTGACAAAAAAAAAAAAATAATCTACCTTATTAGTCTGCCTTAGTACCTGAAAATTTCAACATTAGACTCATTCTTTCAAGTTTAGGCATTATCTCCAGGGGACTTCAGAGCCAACATATCAACAAACAAGACCAGGATCAACACAAAATGTTTATCCTAGAGAAATGTATTGATAATAACATTCCAAATAACAGGATACTTGAATTTATATAGTGTTTACTTGTGAGGAACACTTTGATATTTTTTTTAAGATTACATTTATTTATTTGTCATAGAGAGAGAGTACAAGCAGGCGGAGCAGAAGGCAGAGGGAGAGGGAGAAGCAGGCTTCCCGCTGAGCAGGGATCCCAACGTGGGGCTCAATCCCAGGACCCCGGGATCATGACCTGAGCCGAAGGCAGACGCTTAACCCATTGCGCCACCCAGGCGTCCCTATGCTAAATATTTTAAGTGCATTATCTCAGTGAATCTACACTATAAATAAGGTAATATTACTATTCCTCTCTTACCAATGGGGAGACTAAGGCTCCGAGGTTGTAAGGGATATAGGCAAGTTCATACAATTTGTCAGTGACAAAACCAGAACTCATGTAAAGATGTAAAGATTCTATATGAATATTCTTACTTAAAGAAGAAGAAAAATGTATAAAGCTCCATTTTTGGCATTTCTTGGTCTTTCATTTATTTAACTTTTCCTTGGTCTCTTTTTAAATTTAAATTCAATTAATCAACATTTTTAACCAACCAATGGATAGAATTAGGGGTGAAAGTGCCATCTCACAAAATAAAATTTTCCCATTACAAAAAAGGATTCAGCATTCTTTAGAGAACCTGGTATATTTAAATGTTAACAAAGAGAGACTGCTGGGGCGCCTGGGTGGCTCAGTCGTTAAGCGGCTGCCTTTGGCTCAGGTCATGTTCCCAGGGTCCTGGGATCTAGCCCCGCTGCTTCTCCCTCTCCCACTCCCCTTGCTTGTTTTCCCACTCTCGCTGCGTCTCTCTCTGTCAAATAAATAAATAAAATCTTTAAAAAAAAAAAACAAAAACAAAAAACCAAAGAGAGACTGCTGGATAAAGCATTTAGTGAGAAAAATTCAGCTAAATCATTAAAACCATGTTGAAATTAGACTATATTCCTGAAAAATAAGAACTTTGCCACAAGGTATTTTCTATTCATTCTTCCATGATACTTGGGGCAGAAAGAAAATTATTATTTCTTTTTTTTTGAAGTATAACTGACATCTAACATTATATTACTTTCAGGTGTACAACATAATGATATGATATTTGTATATATTGTAAAATGTTCATCACAATAAGTCTAATTAACATCCACCACCACACAGTTACAAATTTTTTTTCTTGTGATGAGTACTTTTAGAATCTACTCTCTTACCAACTTTCAAATAGGCAATAGAGTATTATTAACTATACTTACCATGCTGTACATTATATCCCCATGACTTACTTATTTTATAAACAGGAGTTTGTACCTTTTGGGCCCCTTTACACATTTCACCCACCCCCTGACTCTGGCAACTATCACTCTGTTTTCTGTATATATGAGCTTTTTATTATTTTTACTTAGATTTCACATAAAAGTGAAATAACATGGTATTTGTCTTTGTCTGTCTGATTTACTTCACTTAGCATAATGCCCTCAAGGTCCATCCATGTTGCTGCAAATGGCAAGATTTCATTTTTTATGGCTGAATATTATTCCATTGTGTATACATGCCACATTTTTAAAATTCCAATATAGTTAACATACTGTGTTATATTAGTTTCAGATGTACAATACAGTGTTTCAACAATCCCATACATCACCCAGTGCTCATCATGACAAGTGCCCTCCTTAATCCTCATCACCTATTTCACTCATCCCCCAACCCACCTCCCTTCTGGTAACCATCAGTTCGTTCTCTATAGTTAAGAGTCTGTTTCTTGGTTTGTCTCTCTTTTTTATCCTTTGCTTGCTTGTTTTGTTTCTTAAATTCCACATAAGAGTGAAATCATATACTATTGGTCTTTTTCTGACTGACTTATTTTACTTAGCATTATACTCTCTAACTCCATCCATGTTGTTGCCAATGACAATGTATATATAGTGTTTTCAACACTTCCATACAGCACCCTGTGCCCATCATGACAACTGTACTGCTTAATCCCCATCACACTTAAGCCACTGTTAGAACAGTATGGAGGTTCCTCAAAAAGTTAAAAATAGATCTACCTTATGATCCAGCAATTGCACTACTGGGGGTATTTATCCAAATAATACAAAAACACTAATTCAAAGGGATACATACACCCCTATGTTTATAGCAACATTATTTATAATAGCCAAGATATGAAAGCAACCCAAGTTTCCATTGATTGATGAATGGATAAAGATGACCACTACAAATTACCAGGGAAATGCAAACATACACATATATATGAATATTATACAGAAAGCTTCTTATTTTGATGTAGTTCCAACAGTTTATTTTTCCTTTTATTCCCTTGCCTCAGGAGACATATCTAGGAAAAGGTTGCTAGGGTTGATGTCGAAGACATTACTGACTATGATGTCTTCTAGGATTTTTATGGTTTCAGGTCTCACATTTAGATCTTTAATCCATTTTCAATTTATTTTTGTGTATGGTGTAAGAAAGTGGCCCAGCTTCATTCTTTGGCATGTAGCCGACCAGTTTTCCCAACACCAATTATTGAAGAGACTGTCTTTGTCCCATTGGATATTCTTTCCTGCTTTGTTGAGGATTAATTAATTATATAATTGTGGGTTTGCTTCTAGCATTTCTATTATTTTCCATTGATCTATATGTCTATTTTTGTGCTAGTGCCATACTGTTTTGATTACCATGGCTTTGTAATATAACATGAAGTCCGGAATTGTGATACCTCCAGGTTTGCTCTTCTTTTTCAAAATTGCTTTGGCAATTTGGGCTCTTTTGTGGTTCCACATAAATTTTACAGTTGTTCTAGTTCTGTAAAAAATGATATTGGTACTTTGATTAGGACTGCATTAAATGTGTAGATTGCTTTGAGTAGTATAGACATTTTAACAATATTTTTATTCCAATCCATGAGTATAGAATGTCTTTACATTTCTTTGTGTTGTCTTCAGTGTCTTACATTAATGTTTTATAGTTTTCAGAGTATAGGTCTTTCGCCTCTTTGACTAGGTTTATTCTTGGTATCTTAATTTTTGTTATCACACATTTTATTTATTCATCTATCAATGGACATTGAGGTTGTTTCCTTATCTTGGCTACTGTAAATAATGCTGCAATAAACACAGGGGTGCATATATCTTTTTGAGTTAGTGTTTTCATTTTCTTCAGACAAATAACCAGAAGTGGAATTGCTGGATCATATGGTAGTTCTATTTTTAATATTTGGAAGAACATCCATACTGTTTTCCATGGTGCCTGCAGCAATTTACTTTCCCACCATCAGTGCACAAGCATTCCTTTTTCCCCACATCCTTGCCAACACTTGTTAGTTCGTGTCCTTCTAATAACAGCCTTTTTAATGGGTGTGAGGTGATATCTCATTGTTGTTAAGATTTGCATTTCCTTGATAATTAGTAATGATCATCTTTTCATATACTTGTTCATCTGAAAGTCATTTCTGGAAAAATGTCTATTCAAATATCCTGCCCAATTTTGAGAGCTCATTTGGAGGGAATGCCGCTCCTCATATACCCTTGATGAAACAATGATCCTCCTCTATCAGGGAAGGTCATCCTCTTCAACCAAGTGTGCAACTTTGGGAAGGACACACATGGAGTGGTGAGCAGGGAAGGGGACTCCTGCCTAGCCAGCCAGATCAACCAAATCAACCCTGGAGATCAAAGTGGGGACAGATATTGCATTTAGACCACCCTCACAATCTATTGGGCCCATTTTTAAATTGAATTGTGTGTGTGTGTTTTGTTTTTGCTATTGAGTCGCATGAGTTCTTCATATTTTTTGGATATTAATACTTTTCAGATATATAATTTGCAAATATTTTCTCTCATTTAGCAGGTTACTTTTTTATTCTGTTGCTGGCTTTGTTTGCTGTGCAGAAGCTTTTTAGTTTGATGTAGTCCCACTTTATTTTTCTTTTTCTTGCCTTTGCTTTTGGTGTTAGATCCAAAAAAATATTGCCAAGATTGATGTCAAGGAGCTTACCACCTATGTTTCCTTCTAGGAGTTTTATGGTGTAAGGTCTTATTTTCAAGTCTTCAAACCATTTTGATTTAATTTTTGTGTAAGACAGTAGTCCAGTTTTTTTCTGTTGCATATGGCTGTCCAGTTTTCCCAGCACCATTTATTGAGAAGACTGTCCTTTCCCCATTGTATATTCGTGATTTCTTTGTCATAAATTATCATATATGCATGGATTTATTTCTAGGCTCTCTATTCTTTTTCATTTATCCATTGTGTCTGTTTTTATGACAATAGCATACTGTTTTGATAACTAAAGCTTCGTAGTATAGTTTGAAATTTGATAGTGTGACAGTAGTGAAATTTGTTAGTGTGATGCTTCCAGCTTTGTTCTTTCTCGAGATTGCTTTGGTTATACAGGGTTTTGGGTGGTTATCTACAAATCTTATGATTGTTTGTTTCTATTTCTGTGAAAAATGCATTTGGAATTTTGATAAAGATTGTACTGAATCGGTAGATTGCTTTGGGTAGTATGGACATTTTTAACAATACTAATTCTTCCAATCCATTAGCATGGGATATCTTTCCATTTATTTGTGTCTTCACTTTCTTTCATTAATGTCTGATAGTTTTCAGTGTACAAGTCCTTCATCTTCTTGGTTAAATTTATTCCTAGGAATTTTATTTTTTCTGATGCACAGGAAAAAACCTAGTATTTCTTAAATATTTATCAGGTGTTAAGAGTAGCGTCAGACTATATCTGAAACTAATGATGTACTCTATGTTGGCTAATTGAATTTAAATTTTAAAAAAAGAAAAAAAAGAGTAGTGTCAGACACAGTCATTAGTTAGGACTAGCTTTGTTTTTATGTGACAGAAAAATCGAAATAAATGAAAATGAACAAAAAATAAACAAAGTAAACAAAAAGCTGACATTGCTCTCTCCATTGTATAAGAAAGTACAAGTGATCCAGAGTGGTATTATACAAAATACTGCCAGGAATCCAGGTTCCCTTTTATTTGTTGCTGTGCTCCATTATCACTTCATGGTTCAAAATAGCTGCTAGAGTTTCAGTCAATATATCCTTATTCTAGCTATCAAGAGGAAGGAGCAGAAGAAGGGCACACTCTATTTAAAGACACTTTCTGGAATTCCACACTTTTCGACATTCCACTCTTACATTTATCACTTTATCAATTACCTATTGTTGCAGAATAACTTATCCCAACATTTAGCAACTATAAAACAACTCACAATTCTGTGGGTCAGAAACCTGGGCATGGCTTAGCTGCATCTTCTCTCTCACAGTCTCTTGCAAGGCTCACTCAAGGTGTTGGCTAAGGCTGTGTTTTATGTGAAGACTTGCCTGGGGACAAATCCTCTTCCAAGCTTATGCACATGTTACTTGGCAGGATTTGGTTCTTTGCTGGCAGTTAGCCGAAGGTTGTCCCTTGTTCCTGCCAGTTCCTTCTTCTCCAGTCTGATCCATTTGGTGAGAACTTAGTCTCATGGCTACACCCAGGTTCAAAAGAGTCCAGGATATTAAGTCTTTATTCTCGGTGACCATGTGGCAAGATAAAATTAATCTTTCTACTACTAAGGAAGAAGTGTGCTACAGAATATTTGGAAACAGTTTATGGTTTCTACTACATACATTTTATACATCTTATCCCATTAATTCTCATAATTACCTTGTAATGTAACAATATTACCCCCATTATACAGAAAGACTTCAAGGTTCGGTCCCTATTAAGTGTTAGGTTGGGTAGAGAAAAGAAAGGAGATAATGGATGGAACAACGCTGCTCAAAAAGTATCAATTATCTTAACCTTCCAATCTGTATGAGGACAGGTAAACTTCCTGTTTTCCTTGTATTCTATACAATCTTATTTAATAGGAATCAAACTTCCATGCAGATGAGTGTGTGATCTTATTCAAATGTCATCCATTTTTAACCATTGTGATTTTGGCATGCTATTATGATATAAATTAGCCAATAAGAACTGAGAAACCGAGAGGATCCTACAAGCTGTCAAACTTCTGGGAGAAAACGAGCTGGATTATAAATTCCTTAAGGGTAACATATATGACTTTTTTTTCTCCAAAGATTCAGTGATGGTTAATTACCACAATTCTCTTGGGGTGTGATGGAGTTTATTCTTCTTAAACTGATTAAGATATTTTAATTGAAACATTGATAATTTGCATAGGTAAATGCAATACTGAAGGAAATAAATGCCCAACAGTGAAATAACAATGACCTTAATTATCCAAATGCCTGCTTCAATAAACTCAGCTGAGTAGATACCTGGGATAAGAAAAGAAAATAATTTTATTAGGTGAGTCTTCTCCTGTATAAAGTTGGAGACACTTTCATTACCAAAGACCCAAAACTAGGAGTTTAAATTGGTTTCCACAAAGAAAGTAGAATTCTAGTTCTCTAGTGAGCTCATTTTCCAGAACCTTCACTAAGCTAAGTAACTCCTTGCCACATTGACTCTTAAGACCACTCTGGTCTTTTGGAGTTCCTGGTTCCAACTTTCATTTCCTCCTACTGCCCAAGTCCCACAGTGACACCCTGCATATTTTTATCTTGATATTTTCTCTATTCTCTGCCTTCTTATTTTTTTCTACATTTCCCATGCTTTATCTCCCTCCCACTCCTTTTTTCCTCTGCATGACCCTCCTATGAGAGTAGGGAACAGATCCTGTCTGTATGATAGAAAGAAAGAAAATGGACCAAATTTACCCATGTTCCTTTTATCTTCATATCAATTCCAGTCACAACTTGAAATATGTTTATTATTGTGCCTGCTGAGTGTAACCTGGGGCCCAAATGATTCACTGAGTCTGGTTAAACTTGAGAACATCCTTTTTAGGGAATAAGGGTCTCAATGAACTCCTTGGGATATTTTAAAGGGGAAACACTAAAAAAATCTCTATAATCAATCTGTCTACGTACTCCTGCAGGTAAAGTTCACCACCTCCACTTAATTGCTTTGCAGAAGCTCTCAAATTTATGTTTAAAAGCTGGGTGGGCATGTAAGTCACTAATGTTTATAAGCATCACAAAATATGTTTATAACTGGGGCTGTAGTATAGAAAGGCTCAGCTTTAGCTATAGCTTCTATGATATGTTCTTTACCCTTTGGCCTACATCAGTAATAAAACCATGCTTGTAAAAGAATTTTGATAGTCTCTTAATTCTCGCAGAGCTTCCATAAGAGTCTTAAACGACAAAAGAAATCTAGAGCACATGGGATACTTGGAAGATAATGCCTAGTTTGAAAGGCAAGAATATCACTGAGACACGAAGACCTCATTTGGGAATTATAATGACAGATGAGACTGATATCAGTAAATTTATGTGCTTGTCAAGCATTATAAAAGAAAACCTTGGAAGATAATTCATATATTAAGGTCCACAGTTGGAAACCACTAGGCTCTGTTGTAGCTAAGTCCTGCTTCACTAGGAAATAGCCCATCAACTTTGTCTAAACATATTAAAATATCAAGGGCTATTCACAGCCAATATGTCAACATGCTGAGAAAAGGTTATCAGAAGTGCCAATGCATGCATTTGGAGGTTCTTCACAGGAGTGCACAGCTAGTCCCATAACCTTAACCAAGGAACGTGGGTCTCTCTCTGTGAGGGTCAGCTTCTTCCAACAAGTGTGCAGTTCCATGAAAGACCCACAAGGAGGACTGGGCAATTTTGCAGCCTGATCTTTCCAAATTCCAACGTAAATTTATCTGCTTTTGTAATCATCACCTTAACCAAACTAAAAAATGCAGAAGAAGGTACTTAGGAGATCTTGCCATTTTGAAAAGTTGGGATTCAATAAGTAAGACAAAATAGAGGTTTTACTTGGAAAAAATTTTCTTCGTGTTTTTAATGGTCACCAGTGGGGAGGAACCTATAATTTATAGAGTACCTACTGAGTTCTAAGTACTGTGCATAAGTTTTTCACATATTATTAGTTCTCTCAATATTTGTGTAGGTAAATATTATCTTTGTTTTATAAGAGAAGAAATCATAACCTATGGAAGTTAAGAGACTGGTCCAATGATAATGCATAGCTAGAAAGTGACAGAATTCAGAATCAAACCCAAGATAACCTGACTCCAGGACCAATGTTCATTCTGAGAGATTCTTAGCCAAAGAAGAAAGAACCATACAGTTTTTTAGAGCTTCTTTTCAGAGGAAGGGGCTAGCCTGGGGGAAAGAGGTGGGAAGACTGGCAGATTGACTTTCAAAATTGCATTTGTGTAAATACCCAGTAGTGCAATTGCTGGGTCATAGGGTAGCTCTATTTTTAATATTTTCAGGAACCTCCACACTGTTTTCCAAAGTGGCTGTACCAACTTGCATTCCCACCAGTGGTGCAAGAGGGTTCCCTTTTCTCCACATTCTCGCCAACACTTGTTGTTTCTTGTCTTGTTAATTTTTGCCATTCTAACTTGTGTAAGATGATATCTCAATGTGGTTTTGATTTGAATTTCTCTGATGGCTAATGATGCTGAACATTTTTTTCATGTGTCTGTTAGCCATTTGTATGTCTTCTTTTGAGAAGTGTCTGTTCATGTCTTCTGCCCGATTTTTAACTTGATTATTTTTTTTGGGGGGGGGTGTTGAGTTTGAGAAGTTCTTTATAGATCTTGGATATCAGCCCTTTGTCTGTAGTGTCATTTGCAAAAATCTTCTCCCATTCTGTGGGTTGTCTCTTTGTTTTGTTGACTGTTTCCTTTGCTGTGCAGAAGCTTTTGATCTTGATGAAGTCCCAAAAGTTCATTTTTGCTTTTGTTTCCCTTGCCTTTGGAGACATGTCTTGAAAAAATTTGCTGTGGCCAATGTCAAAGTGGTTAATGCCTATGTTCTCCTCTAGGATGTTGATGGATTCCTGTCTCACATTGAGGTATTTCATTCATTTTGAGTTTATCTTTGTGTATGGTGTAACAGATGTAGTGAAAAAAGGGCCATATGCACCCCAAAGTTCATAGCAGCAATGTCCATAATAGCCAAACTGTGGAAGGAACCAAGATGCCCTTCAACAGACGAATGGATAAAGAAGTTGTCCATATATACAATGGAATATTATTCAGCCATCAGAAAGGATGAATACCCAACTTTTGCATCAACATGGATGGGACTGGAGGAGATTATGCTAAGTGAAATGAGTCAAGCAGATAAAGTCAATTATCATATGGTTTCACTTATTTGTGGAACATAAGGAATAGCATAGAGGACATTAGGAGAAGGAAGGGAAAAATGAAGGGGGAAAATCAGAGGGGGAGTTGAACCATGAGAGACTATGGATTCTGAGAAACAAACTGGTTTTAGAGGGGAGCAGGCTGGGAGGTGGGTTAGCCCAGTGATGGGTATTAAGGAGGGCATGTACTACATGGAGCACTGGGTGTTATACACAAACAATGAATCATGGAACACTACATCAAAAAAAAAAAAAACCACTTTGGGGGGCCTGCTTCTGCGCGTGTGCTGATCCTGGCATTCTGCCTGGCGCTGTTTCTCATTCTCCAGGTTTTTCCGGGGGTCTGGTATCCCAACTCCTGGCCCTTTTTCAAGAGCATCCGAAAATGAACAAATCCCAGAGATCAGTTTCATCCAAGGACCTGACTGTGGACTTCACCCAGGAGGAGTGGCAGCAACTGTGTCCTGCTCGGAGGTTCCTGGACAGGGCTGTGATTCTGGAAAACTACAGACAGCTGGTCTCCGTGGGGTATCATGTTAGCAAACCAGATGTGATCTTCAAACTGGGGCAAGGAGAAGAGCCATGGATAGTGGAGGAATTCTCAGGTCAGAACTACCCAGAGGCGCCAACTAAGAGGACTTACTGGTACTCCACCCTCCAGGCCCCACAGTGGGAATGCCACAGAAAAAGAAAGAGACCCTTCTCCCCTTCCACCATGTGAGGACACAGTGGGAAGGCCCCAGCTGTGAACCAGGAAGAGAGCCCTCACCAGAAGAACCTTCATCTTGGACTTCTCAGCCTCCAGAACTTGGAGAAATAAATTTCTGTGGCTTGTAAGCTACCCAGTCTGTGACATTTTGTCACAGCGGCTCAAATGGACTCTGATAACTACTTCTCCACCTCCACCCTTCCAAATTTCACATAAGACCTCACTGGAAATGTACAGGGAAGGGAATTCTGGGGAATATAGCTCAGCCAAGCCAATGTGACACATTACAAAGTCATCACACTCCCCTGTCCTCTTCAAGGTAGGAACAGTGGACACTTCCCCCTGTTGCTAGCCCTGTGTGTCCCCCACCATCCTTGTCAGTTTCCCCCAGCCCTGCCCACACTTGTAAAGAATCTCTTCATCCCATTTTCTTTCATGCCTTTTGAATGCACTGCTTCCTAACAGGACTGATTGCATATTTGGTGCCAGAAGTGGCCCCAGGAAACAGACTGTCAGAATGGAAATAATAAGATCCTGGAGTGGCAGAGGCCAGGTGTCAGCACCCGACCCTTGGAGACACAGTGGACAGTGATCATAACATGCCTTAGGGCAGAGTGGTAATCGGAGGATTTTGGCCTGCTGGTGATGGCTAATTGGTCATGGAGACTCGAATATGGGCAGCCTTCTAAGGTATAGCTTGACATACAAGTGGAAAATGTCTGGGTCTCCTGGACAGAAGCCTGATGAGTGATTATAGTGGAGATTCACTGTACCTTCTTCAGTTCCCAAACCTAAGTCCACTCCTGGGCCCAAAGTAGCTTCAGAGAGGACCTTTGAATAAGGGCCTGTAATGTACCCATAGGAGACAGTGTGAGTCTTCCTCCAGGCCTTCCCAGAGGGAGCTGTGGTTATTTACCAGCGTAACTATGCCCTGGAGAAAGGGAAATACTCGGACCTCCAAGGGTCATTAGGTGTTGGCTCAAATATAATGCTAATTCTTTGATTCCCAAACACCGCCATGTCAGAGTAGGGACTTCTGTAATGGTCACGAGACAGATGGAGTTTGGGCCTGAGTCTACCTCGCAAAGGATTTATTTCCATCAGTTGAACCACAGGCCCATCCTGTGGTTATTTCCTCAGAATGTGTAATAGAGACAGACTTAGCAGCCGGCAGATTTCCTGTCTATGAAGGTATTACATTGATACTCTTGTAGCCCATGATAATCTAGTTTGCTAATTTTTAAATTTAGACCCCCCCCCCAAATCCCCAAATCATCTGAGAGGTAGCAACTGATTTCATGTAAATATCCAACATTGCTTGTATGGTGTACACAGATTACAGTATGCTGTGTACTTACTCCAATTTTGCATTCTGTGCAAGTTGAATGGTCTTCACAGAGATAATTTAATCTTTAATAAAGTTAAAACATTCATCTAAAAAAAAAACCACTTTGTTCTCTGTAAAAAAAAAAATTACATTTGTATGATTCTTTATTATAAAATGCTTTTACATACAGTATCTCTTTTAATTCTCACAATGACCCCATGGGGCAGGTGTTAATATTCCCAATAATAAACTCAAATCTGAATATAAAATCCTTTAGACATTTCTGGAATGCCCATAATCTTACCTCTTTCTATTATACTATCTTTTATTCCCTGTGAAAAGTATTCCTCCCAGTTAATGCTCCTTGTTTCAACTTGCTTTTTCCTTTTTCTTTTTGACCACTTACTTTCATTCCTTAACTGTCATTAAAAGTGCCACCCAAGAAGCTTGGGAAGGAGACCACCATGACTTGAAAGGTGAGAAACTGGAAACTACAATGTAAGCCTGATTATTATAAGTTCTATTGATTGGAGGAAAGATGTTAACCTTTGAGCAGAGATAGTTAAAGTCTTGTGTAGCTTTTCCCTTCAGTGAGTTAAAAGGATAGCAGACAGATAGAATTTCCCTTGTTTGAGAAGAAAGAGAAAATTAAGAAAATTCACTGTTAGTCCTTGAATGCTTTAAAAATTGCAAAATGGTAGCTTTTAAAAACAGAGTAAAGTACTTTTCTCAGTTTTTTTTTTTTTTTTCTGAGTACCTTATCCTATCAGTAAACAAGTTCCAACCTTATCTCTCTACTCAAAGTTAGAAACCATTTGGAGGATGAAGAATTTAATAGATTCAAATGACCTTCAAAAGAAAATCCAAATGAGTCTTCTTAAAAATGAAAGAGACTAAGAAAGAAAGACCTCCAACATGGTTTGCAAGGTGCAAAAAAGAGGTTAGGGTGGGAAACAAGGTAAAAAAAAAAAGAACAAATAACAACAGAAATAACAACAATGTGGAAACCATTGAGACAGGCAATGTTTAATGCAACATGATGCCACATAAGTAAGGTTCTGCCATTCGTGTGTCTTTTTAATTGGAATCAGTAGACCAAATTGTTGGGTTTCTCCAACCTGGCTTCCCAGTTTGCTCCCCAATCTCCAGAAATACTCAAAGCATTTCCTCTCCCATTTCTTCCTATTTAAACTTCCTTACGCTTTGTTTTATTCCTTTAGTATCTTGTTTTCTGCTAGATATATGATAAATTTATACAAGCTAAGAAATTAATGGCTCAGAATGATTTATTAACCCTCAGGTATACACATTTTACATTTATTTTTTTAAGATTTATTTATTTATTTGAGAGAGAGAGTGGGTGGGGGAAGAGGCAGAGGGAGAGGGAGAGAATCTCAAGCAGACTCCCTGATGAGTGGGAATCCCAGCCTGGGGCTTGATCCCATGACCCTGAGATCATGACCTAAGCCAAAATAGAGTTGGACACTTAACTGACTGAGCCACGCAGGTGCCCCAACCCAGGTATATGAGTTTTAGGAGACTTCAAAAAGACTTATTCCAAGGGAAGAAAGGATACTCACTCTATGGTGGGAATTTCAGGCACTGGTGCGTGTTGACTAGAGAGCCATTGCAGGGGTGGTGGTAATGTGATTTCAGCATCTTTCAACTCACACCATAGAATCCTACATATAGTGTATGTATTTGCAGAGAAATGGGGTCATTTTAAAGTTTATAAACTACACTATGAAACAAATATAATAATATGATGGGGTTAAAAACATTGTATTAGGCAAGAATTTACAAATTCAATACTATTTAGGGTGGATGGGGAAGAAAGAGTATATCTTCTGATAATACACATTTCCCACCTCCTATCCTCAATATCACACATAAGCAACATATTTTTTGGCACTTGCGAAAAAAGAACAGTAAAAGGAGTGTCTAGGAGGAAGGAACTGAGTGGACAGTTTCTAGGTCAGAGACCAGACCTAACATCACCAAACACAGGAGCAATTTTCATCCCTTTCTACTTTTGCCCATCTATATACCCACTCCAACACTTTATTGATCTCCCTCATTGGACTTTGTTAACTGAAAAATTATGCCATGAGTTTCTATTTTAAAAAATTTATAAATAATAATGATAATATTTCTTCATAAGGGGGGAAGATATTGAACCAAGGATGAATCAATCAGAAAGTCATGAGAATTAAGGCAACTTCTTTGCCCAAGAGGAGCAGGGTGTTAACCAGAAGGTAGGAAACATAATAACCATTTGCACAAAGTGACTCATCCTTGAATGGGTGTCCTCAGTGACATCTAATATAGTGCTTAGCCTCTCATTTCACCTTCCAAGGCCAGCTAGCTAACCATGTGTAAGTACCCAGATATGATGGTGGTTAGCAGAACCCTTTATTTTCTCATTAAGTTGCTGTCATTCAGACTGCTGATAGCCAAATGACCAAATAGTTCATATAGAATGTGACATTGGCAGCAAAACAAAACAACCAAATAAAATGGAGGAGGAAAAAAAAATGGAGGAAAAAATGTTAAAAGACTCTTCATTCAAGTTGGAAATACAAATAAAGTAGAATGACATTTTTTTCCCATCAGAATTTCTGCATAAAACATTTTTTTTTAAAGATTTTATTTATTTATTTGAGAGAGAGAATGAGAGACAGAGAGCATGAGAGGGAGGAGGGTCAGAGGGAGAAGCAGACTCCCTGCCGAGCAGGGAGCCCGATGCGGGACTCGATCCCGGGACTCCAGGATCATGACCTGAGCCGAAGGCAGTTGCTTAACCAACTGAGCCACCCAGGCGCCCTCTGCATAAAACATTTAGACACCAGGGTAATATGTTCCAAATATATGCTTAGAGAAAAACAAAGATATAATTAGGATGCATTTCCTTTAATTGCAACTTAGTTTATCTTGATCCTATGACAATATATACATTACACAATATTCCACTTTGCTCTTGACTGAATGACAGTGAAAGTTTATAACATTAATGATAGCAAAGAAACAGCTATACATCAGAGTAAAACTGCATTAAATGAACCTGAAAGTACTTTTTTGTCCTTTAGAAATAAAACATAATATTTGTGTTGATAAGTTTGAGGGTTTCTTCTTATGGTAAAGTAGTTTGTTTTAAAGATACTTTTTGGGGCACCTGGGTGGCTCAGTCAGTTAAGCGGCTGCCTTTGGCTCAGGTCATGATCCCAGGGTCCTGTGATCGAGCCCCGCATTGGGCTCCCTGCTCAGCGGGAAGCCTGCTTCTCCCTCTGCCTGCCACTTCCCCTGCTTGTGCTCTCTCTCTCTCTCTCTGTCAAATAAATAAAATATTAAAAAATATTTTTTAAAAATATTGAAATAATATTGCTTAGAATTTTAAGTTATAAATTTAAAATACTTAGTATTTGAGGAATATTCACCCTTCCCCCCTCAGAAAAGCTCTCATTACTTGGAGTCTTCATTTGCATAGATGAGATTGTATTCCAAGCCAGAGGCGTAGACCAAAGGAAGCCAAATCTTAGCCTATTAAGCAAAAAAAATTTTTAGAAGGAATTTGGTAGCCAGACAGGCCTGTGCAAATATGGTTGAAAATTTCCCCAAAGGAAAATTCACACTGTGAGTGTATATAAAAGTAAACAGAAAACTTTCAATGACCAGTGTTACTTGAAAAATAATGTCACGATGTTGTGGAAGAGACTTTGAGCATGGAGGCTAATCTGGTGAGGGAAAGATATATATGGCCATCCTGAGAAACCTGGTAACACTGCTGAGAAATGCTACTTTGCACAAATTAAATGGGTGATTTTTCTTAATTTTTTTATTTTTATGTTTTTATATTAATTCCAATTAGTTAACATACAGTGTTATATTAGTTTCAGGTGTACAATATAGTGATTCAACACTTCCATACATCAAATGGGTGATATTTTTTAACAAAGCATCAAGAAGTCTTCTTCCAAATGGCTAATTAATGGTGTGAGTGAGACTTGGAGCTCACATTTGGCTAAGGGGATTAAGGCAACAAAGAGTACAATGATTAAAGTATCAAGGCCCTCTTCTTCCAACTCTCCTCATCCAATTGGGAATAACTGGGGAAAGGGAGAAAAAGAGATATTGTTGTAAAATTTCTTTTTGGAAGAATCCATTGAAATAAACTCAGGAGTTTGAGAGAAATAAGAGTTATTAAAATTCTGTCTCCCAAAGTAAAGATATTAAATGGCAAACATTCTTTCTGCCATTAGATCCAGGAGGAGAAAAAGCCAGTCTTTTCCTCTTACTGATGCAAGACCAACATATTTCAAGATCCCAAAATTCATGGCTGTACTGTACAATTCAGAATTTAATATACTCTTCTGGGAATTGGTATTATTTCATTCTCCTGCAGGCTGATCATGGCATGATGGTCAAAGTGGGTAAAATCAAGAAAAGTAAACTTTTGTACACTTTTGAATTCTGTTGCATTATTGAGCAATGTTTATTCACTTTCAAAGGATGCTAACAAATCAAAAGTTAGTATCAATAATATATAGATTTAAACACCTTTGGACATATGCTAGCAATACTCTGAGAAAAATTTCTTTTTTTTTCCCTTTCCTCTAAAAACGTATGATTTAGCAATAGAAACAGCTTGGATCATTCATGCAAAGGATTTCTAAAAATCACATTTTCACCTATTCAGATATGATAAATTGAGAGACACTGTGCTTAGAAGAGCTGTTGCTCATCATTATGGGTAGTGAATGGAACAGGCAACCTAATTTATGGTGTGATTATGGAGATATCACAAAGACACCCTCTGTCTCCTTCCCTCTTCCTCATTATCCCACAAATACCTCCTTCATCTAGCTTGGTGATATCTAAATTTCAGTTATTGCTTTATCTTTTTGGCTTGAGGCACTGTAGTACTGGTTAAGAACACAGGCTTGAGATTCAGTCAGATTTATATTCCAAACACATCCATACTTATTAGCTGGGGGTCCTTTGGGAAATTATTCAATCTCTTGAGCCTTTCTTCTCAGATTTATAAAGTGAGGGTGATAGTAATAATAATAATAATAATAATACCTACCTTATTGGATTATCACATAGATTAAATGAGATAACATATTTAGCACAGTGCCAGGAATAGACTAAGTTGGCAATACATGTTAGCTGTTAGTATTATTAAGATCCAACCATCCTCAGGGAAAGAAAACATCATATTTAGCTTTATCCATCATTTTCTATTGAATTTAGCAGCTTCCTTCCTCAGAACAGGTCATGAGGAAATGAAATTGCAGAGAAGACATCAGGTTATTGAGGAGGCTATGTGTTATGGGGAGAGCACCACCACTCTAGGCGAGTGGAGGGGATGCATGAAGAGCAATGTAGAACCTAAGATACACCCTCAACCTTACAAGTTTTTCAGGGTCTGTCCCCTCTCCCTTCTGTTTCAGATATTCTCCAGCTGCTTAGGCAAATGAAGTTTATGAGAATTGGTTTTCAGGGTGGAACTGCAAAATGTCCTCATGAAAAAAAGTGTTTAAAAACACATCTAAAAAGAGAAGTAATGTACTGAAAGCTGCATTTAAAATTAAGGAAAGTTCACAGGAGAACATTTCACTTCTGGCAGTAGGTCAAATTCACTCTCTTGCTGAGATTCCTACGTGACTTCTAGCTTGTTGTATGTTCTAGGGAAAAATGGCATTGTCTTTGGCAAAGGGAAATACAAGTGGTATTCCATCTCATTCTATTTGTTTTACATTTAAGGAATGATCTTGTTTTACTGCTTCACTTCTGTCCCAGAGAAGTTGGACCTGGACTGAAGAAATGTGAGAACCCACCTGAGTAATTAACATTTCTTTTATGTGACTTTAGGACAGAACCACTTTGGGTCACAGTGATGTGGGTATCCGTAATTGACTAGTCATGTGACTTGAGCAAGTTGCTTAAGCCCTCTAAGGCCTTGATTTCTTCATATATAAAATGGGTTAGTATTTCCTGTAGGAACTCATTGTAAGCGAAATAATGTTCCTAAAGTTGTTAGTACAGAACCTCCTCAAAAATTGTAGCAATTAATTAGCATTCTTGGTGAACTAACTCACTTTGTTGGGTAACATCATGGTATAATTACAAGAACATGGATTTCAGAGGCAAAACAATCTCAATTTTGAATCTCAGAATCCTGTGTTACCTTGGGTAAGTTATATAACCTTCCTAAGTCTCAGTCTATTCATCCACAAAATGGAAATAATAGCACAGACCTCTTGGAGCTATTATAGGAAATAAATAAAATGAAATAATATATGTAAGAAGTCTGGTTTAGGGCAAATAAATTTCAGTTCCCTTTTCTTCCACACAGAACCTTAAAAAATGCTCTTTAATTTTTAGAGATTATTCCCTTAGTAGAAAAGAATTATTTAGAAAAGCTTCTCTACACCCCAATTAAACAGTTGAACCTAGGATAAAATGAGGCCTGAAGCATAAACAGCAAGTAGCATTCCCAGCTAAATGTCACCTCTTCATTGAAGTTTTATATGACTACCTTATGTAAGGACAGTCCCCTTATTATTATTCTCTTTCTCTTATCCTATTTATTATTTTCCTAACATTTATCAAAAGACAGTTATTTTGTTTGCTTATTTGACACATAGTAGGTACTTCTTAAATGAATGAATCTCACTTCTTTAAAAGAAAGTCAAATATGCCATGGTCTTTTCCTATTTGCCGTGGTCCATCAGTGCCTAGAGATATGGCAGATAGCTCTCCTATGTTGCACACTGAAGTAATAATCTTCTGTCACTCCACCCTTACTTTTATTTTCCTTTGGAAATCTTTTCCAGGGTTACCAAAACTTCTGAACTACCACCACTAGTAAGACATAGGCTTTGAACTTATTTTAAGGTAGAGGAGAGAGGTTTGTTTTGAGCTATTCACATATACTCTCTCTCTGCCCATCCTGTGATGAAGGCATAGTTACACCGTAGAATTGACAATGGTTAGTTTTGGGGTCTAAAGTTCTGGAGCACAGCAAAAGCTAACAGGTCCAGATGGAAACCACATCCACAATTTTTATCTTACTAGCTTTTCCGCCCACATCTATTCAGATAACAGAACATACAAAGCCTAAAGCCAAACCCACAGGCAGGGAGAAATAACATGGTAATTCTTCTTACTAGATGGTAACTCTGTCCCAAATGTTAATTTTCAATATATGGAATAGCTTGTGGGGTCGGGGGATCGTCCACTCCATCAATCACCAAAAGCTGTGAGAGATGAGACAGTACCATTCTTAAGTAGTTTTCTAGCCTATCAAAGACTCCTCTGACAAAGCAAAAGCTTTCAAAACACCTGTTTTTCTCCTACCCAAAGCTTCAGAAAATCTCTGATCTTATAGCATTTTGGGGACCCATAAGTCCTTTTAAGGAGACTATCTTATGCTATGACTTATCAAAATTATTAGGGCCTATGATCTGAAGGGTGTGTGCATTTTCCAGCTAACCTGGGAAGCTTAATAATTCAGTAATTTAACAAGTGAATACTTACTATGTGACAAGCCACTGTGCTAGGCACTGGTGAGCAAGACATTTACTGTCATGGATCTCATTATCTAGGTATTGAGGGTTACAGTGCATAAGAGTAATGTTTAAAGGGATTAGGGAGAAAAAGGACAGTGTACGGCAAGAGCTTTTTAGTAAGGCTGTCTATTGTTGAAATCATTGACAAGAGTAGAATCCTTCAATCATTCTTAATACTTAAAAAGTTACATATTTGTTATTTTTGTGAGAGTCATTAACTGTTGTGTAGAAAATGCCCCTAAGCTGTTGGAAGATGAATATATTATAGAACAAATGTTGGCACGATGGGCAAGCCTTTGGCATGGTATGTGAAATAAAGAAGAGCCAGGTTAAAAAAATAAAAGAATCCAATAAATACAGACTTGTTCAGTGAATGCTAGAATATTTGAATAGATTCTTAGAAGAGGATTACTTTGTGCCAGATAAAATTAGTACATATATGGTACTGAATAGACAAATATCTCCAAAAAAGACTTAGATGTGTGCATGCATGACTGACCCATACTGAGCTATTAAGGGAAAGTAGAGTGGTTGATGAAGTCTTTCAATTATGTGATTGCCAGACTTTGCAAACTTTGAGATGCTATAGATTAAGTATCAGCAAACTATGGCCCCAGAAGCCAAATCTGGACCACCACCTGTTTTTGTATGACCCATGAGCTAAGAATGGCTTTTACATTTTTTTAAATGGTTGAAAAAATAAAAAAGAAAACACTTTCATGATATATGAAAATTATGTGGTATTCAAATTTCAGTGTCTGTAAATAAAGTTTCGGTGGAACAGAGTCATGCTCATTTGTTTACATATTATCTATGGCTGCTTTCATTCTACAGTGGCAGAATGAAGTAGTTGCAAGAGAGACTGTATAGACTACAAAGCCAAAGCTATTTACTATATGACTGTTTATTTAAAAAAAAGTTGCTGGCCCCTGCCATAAACCATAGAAGCTTTAATGTTTCACAGAATTGGATCTAAGTTCTTACTCTGCTTTGAGAAAATCACTTAACCTCTGTGAACCTCAATTTTATTATGCAAAAAGTGAGGATATTAATAGTATCTTCATATAATTCATATGAAATAATACACGTTAAACATTAACATGTGTACAGTGCCTGTCATGTTTTCATCATTCAATAAATCAAAGCTATTATAAATAGTCTTTTCTGGGTCTGAGACAAAATACTGGGCTTTGTGGGCTGTATGAAAGAGCCCTAGGTGGGAGGGATGGGGTGGCTGGGTGATAGACATTGGGGAGGGTATGTGCTATGGTGAGCGCTGTGAATTGTGTAAGACTGTTCAATCACAGACCTGTACCTCTGAAACAAATAATACATTATATGTTAAAAAAAAGAAGAAGAAGAAGAAGATAGCAGGAAGGGGAAAATGAAGGGGGGTAATCGGAGGGGGAGACGAACCATGAGAGACTATGGACTCTGAGAAACAAACTGAGGGTTCTAGAGGGAGGGTTCTAGCGGGGGGATGGGTTAGCCTGGTGATGGGTATTAAAGAGAGCACTACTGAATGGAGCACTGGGTGTTATACGCAAACAATAAATCATGGAACACTACATCAAAAACTAATTATGTCATGTATGGTGATTAACATAACATAATAAAATCTTAAAAAAGTGAGAAAAAAAAAAGAGCCCTGGGTGGCAGTTCTGATGCTGTTGCTAAGAAATCTGGCCAAGGAGCCCTAAGCTGAAATCTGGAAAACCATTCAATATCTGCTATCCTTTCTATTACCCCAAGTTAAGCATCACAACCTTATTTTTTATTTTTTTTACTTTTTAAATTTTTTCCAGTTTTATTTAGAAATAATTGACATATATCACCATGTAAGGTTTTTTGTTTTGGGGCGCCTGGGTGGCTCAGTCGTTAAGCGTCTGCCTTTGGCTCAGGTCATGGTCCCAGGGTCCTGGGATCGAGCCCCGCATTGGGCTCCCTGCTCGGCAGGAAGCCTGCTTCTCCCTCTCCCACTCCCCCTACTTGTGTTCCCTCTCTCGCTGTGTCTTTCTCTGTCAAATAAATAAATAAAAATTAACTATTTTTTAAAATTTATTATTTTTTTACTTTCAACAAATTTCATTATCCAGATGCAAAATCAACAAGAACATTTTTTACTTGAAGCGTACTTCAGAATACAGGTTCTAAAAGATATATATAAAACATTCCATCCCAGAAAAATAGAATATACATTTTCATCAAGTACATAGAGAAGAATCCCCTGGTTAAATCACATTTTAAAAAAAGCATAACAAATATTACAAATTTAAGACGATTGAAATCATACCAAGTACATTTTCCAACCACAATGTACAAACCTAAAGATCAACAATAAAACAAAGGTGAAAATCTACAATGTAAATATTAAATATTTAACGTGTAATATTAAACAATAGAGCACTGTACAAGCAATGGGCCAAATTATAAATCAAATGGCAAATCAAAATATGTCTCAAAAAAAAACCCCACAATATTCCAAAACCTATGGGATGCGGCAAAAGCAGATGTTAGAGTGAATTTTATGCTATAAATGCTTATATTAAGAAGAAAAGTTCAAATAAACAACTTAACATTACACCACAAGAACTAGAAAAAGAAGATACTTAGCTGAAATTTAGTAGAAGAAGGAAACAACAAAGAAAAATCAGAAAGAAATAAAATAGAGACCAGAACAAACAATAACATGACATTGGTAGTAATAATCAGTTTTTCAAAAAAAACCTAAAAATTGGCAAGGCTTTAACTACATTAACTAAGAAAAAAAGGAGAGAAGACTCAAACACCAAAAGGAGAAATAGAAAACAATACAAGAGACACCACAGATATACATAGTGTGATAACAGATTACTATAAACAATTATATACTAAAAAATCAGATAACTTAGGAAAAAAACAGATAATTCCTAAAACACACAATTAAGTTCTAATAACCACAATGGTCTCCATACAAGCATACTACTATATTGATAGCTTAATTCCTCAGTGAAATGATGATTATCATACTAGTCTGGCCAGAAGGTATGCAAACATACTGATTCTAAATTTTAGTTGGCATATTGACAGTGTTAGTTGAAAGTCTTTCTATCAACTTACCAGATGAGATAATGTCAGATACCAAAGAAGAAGCTGAAAACAAGAATTCTGAGTGATACACTTCAATATAATACTTCACTATATTTAAAAACATTTTCCCATCATTATCATCCCTTCCCATAAATCTATACTCTTGAAAGGAAAAATCAATAGATTTAAGACAGTGTTCCATATGTAAGGAGCTTGGAAGTAACCACTCTCTCCTAACAAGTAAAAAGCTGAACAGACTAGAAACTCAACAACTCTTCTTGGATCCATAAGAGAGGGGAGGACATAGGGCAAACTGCTGCCCCCAACATTGGAGAAACACACAGGTGAAAGAGATTTGCAGTTTATACAAACTGACGCTCACAAGCAGAAACTGCTGTGGGTACCAGTGTCAAGATAGGAAAACTTAAACTGTAAGTGAAGAGTTGCTGGAGGCTCAGTGGGCAAGTCTGAGAGTTAAAAACTTCAGTGTTATCCAGTTGTAGTGGAGCCCCCATGATATCATGAAATTTACTTCCAGGAACTTGAACAGGTTCTTCACAGTAAATATTGGGAAAAAATCCCCTCATGCTTCCATTAGGGGATGGTAAAGTAACCGTTTTGAGATACACCAGAGTACTCTGTTTTTCTTAACAAGGCTCACCCTGGGAAACAGGTTAACCAGACCCTAACCTGCTAGAGTATAATTAGACCTTAAACGACCTGGGGAAAGTGAAATATCCAACTCCAGCCCACTCTAACCATTCTGTTCTAACTAAGCTGGGGGCGGGGCGGGGGGGCAAGCAAAAAATGAAAAAACACATAAAAATATTAATAGTTGCAGAAAAAGCATTGTATCTAAAAAGTTATCACCATAATTAACTAATCGACAAAATCCAACACCCATTCATGATAAAAACACCCAGTAAAGTGGAAATAGATGGGAACTTCCTTAATTTGATAAAGAATATATACAAAAAAAACTTATAGTTAACATTATACTTAATGGTGAGAAACTAGTAGCTTTTCCATTAAAATCAGGAACAAGTCAAGGATGTCCCTCCTACTACTCCTTTTCAACATAATACTAGAAGTCCTAGCTATTGAAATAAGACAAGAAAAAGAAATAAGGTGTATATAGATTGCAAAGGAAAAAATAAAACTGTTTTTGTTTGTAGATGACATGATTGCTTAAGCCAAAAATCTGAAATAATCAATAGAAAATTCCTGGAACTAATCAGGTATTATAGTCAGAATGTAGGACACAAGGTTAATATACAAAAGTTAATTGCTTTCCTATATACCAGAATGAACAAGCAGAATTTGAAATTTAAAACAATATAACTTGCATTAGGACCGCCCCAAAATGAAATACTTAGGTATAAATCTAACAAAATATGTACAAGATCTACAGGAGGAAAACTACATAAATCTGATGAATAAAATAAAAAAAGAACTAAATAAATGGAGAAATAGCCCATGTTCATGGACAGGAAGACTCAATATTGTTAAGATGTCAGTTCTTTCCAACTTGATCTATAGATTCAATGCAATCCCAGTCAAAATCCTAGTTAGTTATTTTGTAAACATTGACAAACTAAAGTTTATATGGAAAGGCAAACAAACAAACAAACAAAAATCAGAATAACCAGCACAATATTGAAGGAGAACAAAATCGGAGGACTGACACTCCCAGATTATGAGACTTAATATAAAGCTACAGTAGTTAAGGCAGTGTGATATTAGTGAAAGAACAAACAAATAAATCAAAGGAACAGAATATAAAGCTGAAAATAGGCCTACATAAATATAGTTAACTGATCTTTGATAAAGGAGCAAAAGCAATACAATGGAGCAAATATAGTCATTTCAACAAATAGTGTTGGAATAATTGGACCTCCATATGCAAAAATAAAATCTAGATACAAACTTTACACCTGTTACAAAAGTTATCTCAAAATAGATCAGATCTACACGTAAAAGGCAAAAGTATAAAACTTGTAGAAGACAACATAAGGGAATATCCAGAAGACCTTGGGTGTGGTGATGATTTTTTAGATACAACACCAAAGGCAAAATCTATGAAAGAAATAATTGATAAGCTGGACTTCATTAAATTAAACATTTCTGTGAAAGATAATGCTAAGAAAATGAGAGGACAAGCCACAGAATGGGAGAAAATATTTGTAAAAGACACATCTGATAAAGAACTATTATCCAACAAGAATACTAATTTGAAGGGACACATGCATCCTGATGTTTATAGCAGCATTATCAATAATAGCCAAAATATGGAAAGAGCCCAAATGTCCATCAACTGACGAATGGATAAAAAAGAGGTGAGATAGGGCACTTGGGTGGCTCAGATGGTTAAGCGTCTGCCTTTGGCTCAGGTACTAGGATTGAGTCCTGCATTGGGCTCCCTGTTCTTTGGGAGCCTGATTCTCCCTCTGCGTCTCTCTCTCTCTCTCTCTCTGTCTCTGTCTCTCATGAATAAATAAAAAAAATCTTCAAAATAAAAAGAGGTGAGATACACACACACACACACACAATGGAATATTACTCAGCCATAAAAAAAATGAAATCTTGCCATTTGCAATGACATGGATGGAGTTAGAGAGTATTATGCTAAGGGAAATCAGTCAGTCAGAGAAAGACAAACATCATATGATTTCACTCATATGTGAAATTTAAGAAAAGGAACACAAATGAAGATGGGGGGAAAAGAGAGGAAAACCAAGAAAGAGGCTCTTAACGATAGAGAACACACTGATGGTTACCAGAGGGGAGGTGGGTGGGGGGATGGGTTAAATAGATGATGGAGGTTAAGGAGGCACTTGTGATGAGCACTGAGTGTTGTACGTAAATGTTGAATCACTTAATTCTACACCTGAAACTTATATTACACTGTATGTTAACTAACTGGAATTTAAATAAAAACTTGGAAAAAAAGAACTGTTATCTAAAATATACAAAGAACACTTAAAACTCAATAATTAGCAACCTAATTAAAAAATGAACCAAAGACTTTAATGGACTTCTAACCAAAGAGGTACACTGATGGCAAATAAGCTTATAAGAAGATGATCCATGGGACGCCTGTGTGGCTCAGTTGGTTAAATGTCCAACTCTTGATTTTGGCTCAGGTCATGATCTCAGGGTCATGTAATCAAGCCCTGTGTTGGGCTCCATGCTCAGCAGGGAGTCTGCTTGAGATTCTCTCCCTCTCCCCCGTCCCTCCCCCTGCTCACTCTCTCTCTCAAAATAAATAAATAAATCTTTTTAGAAAAGATGATCCACATCATATGTCATCAGGTAAATGTAAATTAAAACAATGAGCTATCACTGCATACTTATTAGAATGGCCAAAATCTAGAACATTTACACCAAATGCTGGTGAGGATATAGAGCAACAGGAATGCCCATTCATTGCTGGTGGGAATGCAAAATGGTACAGCCACTTCATAAGACAGTTTGGTGGTTTATTATAAAACTAAATAGGGGCACCTGGGTGGCTCAGTCGTTAAGCGCCTGCCTTCAGCTCAGGTCATGACCCCAGGGTCCTGGGACAGAGCCCCGAATCGGGCTCCCTGTTCGGTGGGAAGCCTGCTTCTCCCTCTCCCACTCCCCCTGCTTGTGTTCCCTCTCTCGCTGTGTCTCTCTCTGTCAAATAAATAAAAAATCTTAAAAAAATAAAATAAAAATAAACATACCCTAATCATACTATCCAACAATCATGCACTTTGTTATTTACTCAAAGGAGTTGAAAACATGTCTATACAAAAATCTGCACACATATGTTTATAGCAACTTTATTCATAATTTCTAAAACTTGGAAGCAACCAAGATTTCCTTCAGGAGGTAAATGAATAAATAACCTGTGGTATATCCAGACAATGGAATATTATTCAGCACTAAAAAAGAAATGGTCTATCAAGTCATGAAAAGACATAGAGGAACCTTAAGTACATATTACTGAGTGAAAAAAGCCAATCTGTAAAGGCTGCATTCCAGATAATTCTAACTATATGACATGTTGAAAAAGTTAAAATTTTGTAGACAGTAAAAAGATTAGTGGTTGCCACGGGTTTGGAGGGAGGTGGGTGGACAACAGAAGATATTTAGGGCAGCAAAAATACTCTATATAATACCATAATGATGGATACATGTCATTATATATTTGTCCAAACCCATAGAATGTACAACACCAACAAAGAATCCTAATGTAAACTATGGACTTTGGGTAATTACGATGTGTCTGTGTGGGTTCATGAGTTGTAACAAATGTACCACTCTGGTTGGGGATGTTGATAATGAGGGAGACTATGCATGTGTGGGGACTGGGTATGATTGGGAAATATATGTTAACTTTCCCTCAATTTTGCTATGAACCTAAAACTTCTCTCAAAATGTAAAATCTTAATTAAAAAATCCAAGATCCTGCACAACAATTTAGGCACATAGAGTTGAATAACATACACCTCTTATTGTACATGAGTTATATAACCATGTGTTCTATTTCTTTTCAAATCTGAACAATTTTTGATCTGCATAAACACTGGTAGGATTGTAGTTCTTTATGAACCAAGCCATATGAAGATCCTTGTTATTTTATTTTATTTTATTTTATTTTATTTTATTTTATTTTTTTAGCCAAAACAACAGAAATTTATTTCTCACAGTTCTGGAGGATGCAGTTCTGTAAAGATCAAGGGGCTATCAGGGTTGGTTTCTCCTGAGACATCTCTCCGTGGCTTGTAGATGGTAACTTCTGTCTGTGTCTTCACATGTCTGTGCATCCCTGGTGTCTCTCTGTGTGTTCAAATCTCCTCTTCTTATAACACCAGTCATTCTGGATCAGGGCCCACTCTTAATGGCCTCATTTTAGTTAATTGCGGCTTTATTTTTTTTTTTTAAAGATTTTATTTATTTATTTGACAGAGAGAGACACAGAGAGAGAGGGAACACAAGCAGGGGGAATGGGAGAGGGAGAAGCAGGCTTCCCACAGAACAGGGAGCCCGACGCGGGGCTCGATCCCAGGACCCTGGGACCATGACCTGAGCCGAAGGCAGACGCTTAACAACTGAGTCACCCAGGTGCCCCAGTTAATTGCTGCTTTAAAGATCCTATCTTCAAATATGCATTCTAAGGTACTGGAATTAGGGTTTCAACATATGAATGGGGGGGTCATAATTCAGTCCACAGCACTGTGATTCTTAAAAAACAAAAAAGAGAAGAAAAAAATATTGGCATCATCTATTGGAACAAATGTGTGGAAATATGAGAACCCTTGTAAACTGCTGGTGGGAATGTGTTTGCTACCAAATATTTGGAAATTAATGTTGCAACAGTTATTAAACATTTAAAATGCACATACCCTTTGAGACAGAAGTTTCAGTTTTAGAGATCTGTACTAGATAATCTAAGCATCAGCACAAGGATATATCTATGATATTTTTGAAGTAAAATCCAGAAACTACTTGAAAGTCCACCAACAGGTTGAATAAATTTTGATATCTTATGAAATATTATTAGCTATTTAAAACAATGGGCTGGATCTTTGCACATTGACCAGGAAGATGTCCATGAAAATTGTTAAATGCAAAAAGCAAGTTGCAAGTTAATATATTTAGGAGTTCCTGCTTTTATTTAAAATAGACTTTGTTATGGGTTTGTTTATGTTTGTAAGAGCATGGAGAATTGTGTGATAAATATAGTTAACTCATGGGAAGTGAGACTGCAAGAGTGAAGGTGGGACTGTTATGTTTTTCTCTTGGGGGGGTATAAGTGTTTTTATTTTTTTAATTTTTCAAGTTTTTATTGAAATTCCAGTTAGTTAATATACAGTGTAATATTAGTTACAGATGTACAATATAGTGATTCAACACTTCCATACAACACCCGATGCTCTTTCTTTATATACCTCTATATAGTCTTATTTTTACCATGCTTTTATCATGAGGTTTTATTACTTTCATAATTTTAATGAACTATGCTTTTTCTTTCTTTTACATTTTCTTGATTACTATGAAGTTGAGTAAGTTTTCATATACTTATTGGTTACTTGTGTATCTTCCTCTGTGAATTGCCTATTCATAGCTTTTGCTCATTTTTCCATTGGAGAGTTTCTTTTTCTCTATCAGTTTGTAAGAGCTCCTTGTTTATTAGTGCTATTAACCATTTGTTGGTCATATGTGTTGCAAATATTTTTCTAGGTTCATTAATGTTTTTAGTTTTTATGTGATCAAACCTATCAGTCTTTTCTCGCAGTTCTTAAAACAAAAAGTTATGTTTACATGTTTTGATATCTATAACATATTAAGTGAAGTAAAGCAAGTTGTATAGTATAATCTATTTTATTATTTAAAAAAGGGAAATATGTTTGTGTATGTTTGCACATATTTATATGAGTAAATATAAAGGTACTAAGAGATAAAACCAGACTGTTAAGATTATCTCAATGCTGCAAAATGGAAGGAGAGACAATTACTAGCTTTTCCCTTACACACCCCTATATGATTTAACTTGTTATAGCAAGTATGTATGATTATTGTAATTTTTAAAACACCCAATAAATGGAAAATATCTTAATGAATACCATCACTGTGCTTTTAACATCCTCCTTGGTGAAGAATGTATATCATGTAAAGCAAGCACCACTCTCTTACACAGGTTTCCCTTGGAAGCACTATAAGAGGAATAATTGACTGGATATGTTCCATAACTTATGTTCCACATTCCCAGAGATGACACACTACCCCTGCAACACACACACTACCTGACCTGAAAGACCCTCTTTAATGTTCCAACACCACGAAGAGAAAAACAGAAAAGATAGTAGATATTTGCAGATTGTGATGAGAATGCACTTGGCTTGGTAATGCCTAGGATCAGGATGGGGTTAAAAGGAGAGGGAAGGAGTGGTGGCAGTGTTTGCATTGCTTGGCACTTGCTGCACATATAAAAATAGCTAGTTATGTTTTTGTGTTCTACCCAAGTGTAGCATTTGTTCTGTGACTTTATATAAAATGTAGTTTCATGGGTGTGACTTAAGGATTGTACATATCCCTAAGTTGGAAACAGAATAGCAATGTATTCTGTGTAAATAGCCAGAGACCACAATATATAGAGGAAAAGAATAATAGTTATACAGTTTCTCAGAATTGGAAAGGATTTAGAGTTGCTTTAGTTCACTCTATTTTCTAATCCATGAGTTCTTTGTACAAATCTGGGGAAGATGATCACCTAGTCTCTGCTTGAAATATTTCTCATTAGAGAGACTTCTCTTCTTTATAAAGCAGCTAATTATTTACAGTGATGATTGTTAGAATGTTCACCCTTAGTTTGCTATTAGTCTTACCTTTTTGGAACCTCTATCCATTGATCCTTCTTCCTTATTTTTTTTTTTAAAGATTTTATTTATTTGACAGAGAGAGACACAGCGAGAGAGGGAACACAAGCAGGGGGAGTGGGAGAGGGAGAAGCAGGCTTCCCACTGAGCAGGGAGCCCGATGCGGGGCTTGATCCCAGGACCCTGGGATCATGACCTGAGCCGAAGGCAGACGCTTAACGACTGAGCCACCCAGGCGCCCCGATCCTTCTTCCTTATGACTTCCTGTTAAAAATATGTGAAGACAGCTACTCCATTTCCCTAAACCTTCTCCTCAAAAAATTAGACATCACCAGTCCATCAACCCTACCAAATGTCATGATTTCTAAATTATTCACTATTGTACTTCCCCTAGTTTGGAGACTATTTAATTTGTTTAAAATGTAATACTCCAAAATAACCACACCTCTTCAGATGTCTTTATCAAGTATGGGGTGCAATTTAAAAATTGGTTTTGATTTGGATATTTTACTGGTCTTTCTGGTATCACTGCAATACTAGATTAACATTACCTTTAAGTGTTAAATTTCTCACTTCTTGAGCTTATGGAATTGACTGCTTGGTTTTTTAAAACTTATGTGCAAAGTTTTATACTTACATCTGTAAAATGTCATCTGATTGGTTTAGGCCAATAATTCTAGACTCTTGCAGAGTACAATTCTCTACAGAATGGACTTGCTACTTTAATGTTCTAGCCCATGCTCAAAGAGAATGCAAAATGCCATAAGCAAAAACAAAAGGAGGAACAAGGCAGCCCAAAACTGGCATGAACTGGCTCTCATTTGTGCTTATTCTTTGCTCCATTTCAGTCTGCCCCCACCTCCCTTTTCTAACCCCCTACTTATTCATCATTCCTGTCAGCTCCAGTCTCATCTCTAGTTTTATCTTCTCAGCATGTCTGCTTCACTGCCTCCCAAATCTATGCCCAATTTATTGCTTGTCTCCTCTACCCTGTTCTGGCCTTGGGACCTTTCCTTTGAACTAACCCTAAAGACTACCTTATGTCTCAGCCCAAACATTTCCTTAGCTCTACTCCCTTCTTGCTCTGACCTTGGAGTGCCAGAACTAGGAAAAATGCTGTCAACCTATTTTTAATAATTCTTCCCACTTTGAGTTCATCAACAAAAGTTATATGTATGTCTTTCATGTTGTCACCTAAAACATTGATAAATCAGTTGAACACCAGGCCAAGGACAGAAAATCTGTACCACATTCCTTTTAGAGTTTCTGTCTTTAGGATTCTGTTTATTTTTTTCCTCTAAATTTTAACAAACCTGATTTCTTAAATCATAGAGAGTTGTACTGTTAATACAGTGACCATTAGCCACATGTGTCTATATACATTTTAATTTACTTTAATTAAAATTAAATACAATTAAAAATTCAGTTCCTGAGTTGTGGTAGCCATGTTTCAAGGACTCAGCCACATGTTGCTTATGGCTACCATATTGGGCAGTGCACATATAGAACATTTTCACCACCGTAGAAAGTTCTATTGGACAACCCTACTCTATAATGTACATTTGATTATGCTCAGTATAAGTTTGTATCAACGTTAAAATGTTCATTTCAATTTGCTATTGATTCATTAGTCAACCTTTTTGTTCCACTCATCATGAATATGCCTATCTGCACTTTATCCATACCACATTTGTCTATCTTGTCTAAGGGGATATTATAAGATCCTTTGTGGAAATAAAAATATAGTGACTATAGTAGTATCCTGGTCTACTTGGTGAGAAAATCATATCAGTTATTTATTGATTAATAACAATTCATCCCAAAATGTAGTGGCTTAAAACAATAACTTTTTTTATCTCTCATGTTTTCTGTGGGTTGAGAATTTGGGAGTAGCTTAGCTCAAGGTCTGTCATGAAGCTGCAGTTGGATGTTGCCTGAGACTGCTATCATCTGAAGGTTTGAATGAGGTTGGGAAATCCACTTTCAGTGGCTTATCACACGATTGGCAAGATGGTATTGGCTGTTGAACACAGGCTTCAGTTCTCCTCCATATAGGTTTCACCACAGGGCTGCTTCAGTGTCCTCAAAGCTTGGCAAATGGCTCATCACACATCAAACAACCTGAGAGACTTAGCTAGAAGGTTTAGTGTATTTTGTAACCTAGCTTTATAAGCCATGCATTATCACTTCCTCTATATTCTATTAGCCATATAGGCCTAGCTCTGATTCACTATGGAAGGAGATAACACAAGGTCATGTTAACAAGATGCCTGGTTCATTGGGGGTACCTTGAAGGCTTGATATTATTACACCATTCAACATAGAACATAAGCTGGTTTGTCATGGCTTATTATTAGCATATCCCTGCTTATTCCTGGGAAGCATCTCCTTGGACCCATCTGTATAATGTTCTATGAGAATTGCCCTAGAACCAACATCAAGTTTACTGGTTTATAGTGTCTGGAATCTATCTTTTTGTTCTGTTTTGAAAATAGGAATTTTGCCCTTTTTCAAACTTGTGGTGCTTCTATGATATTCCAAAGACCACCACAATCACATCTGAAGGGTTTGGTTTGGTTTGTCATTTGTATTTTTATTTTAAGTCTGTCATTTTTCTGAGCCTGGAGATTTGCCCTGGAGTGCAACAGCTGTGTACTTTCCATCAATCTTTACTTTCTCAACTCTCACCTCTCCAAACTTTGTGCAGTGTATCACAATAATTTTTTGGTGAACTGATGTTCTCTCAGAACATTCTTGATTTTGTGTGTATGTACGTGTGTATGTGCATATGCATTGCTTTCTACAAAACAGAATTATGAACAAGAACCACACTTTTGGAAAGAATATATATATATATATTCTTGTGTGTGTGTGTGTATATATATATATGTGTGTGTGTGTGTGTGTGTGTGTATTCTTATAATTTCCAGATCACCAACTAGCTTTCCTTCAATCCTCAAATTAAATCAAGAGTAGAAGCTTTTTTCATTGTTTCTTTTATCTTCTAATAAATGAAATTATCAGCTTGGCAATTCAAGAACTTACTAGATTCTGCTTTTTCTTTTAGAAAAAATTTAAAGGAATAATTTTAGAATAAGTTATATCTATATATTTCACCTGGAAAATATTATTGATACATGTTGTTAAATTGTAAAGTTGTGCCTATGGTATAATCCCAGTTTTGTTAAAACAAATAATAGAACACAAAAGAATGAGGAAAGAGCTGTATGTGTATGTGTGCGTGTGTGTGTACATGTGCATGTGTGTTTCCATAAAGTTTATGGTCATGGAGAATGGTGTAGAAGGATAAATACCAAATTGTTAACATGTTGAAGGAAGGAGTGGTGGTGGTGGTGGTGTGTGATTGGATGGAGAAGGTAGAGACTGCTTCCTTTTTCTGCACTCACCTTTGAATGTTTTGACTTATTATGATGAGTATGTATTAATTTTGGAAATTTTTGGATATAATAATATAAATCATTAAAATATAGTCTCTATCATTATTACTTCCTGTCCCAAATGGCAGTGTTGTGACCTAGATTTGGGAAAATATTGCCCATATAGTTCCTATCATCAGTGTAACATACTTCCATAATGATATTGTTTCCTCTTTCCTTTTTATTCTCCATCAAAGAGATATCCATCCTGCTTATGTGATGTATTCCTTCCTACATATATGGATAATTTCTTAAAATTCAGTATTATTCCTCTTTTCCTTCTTTGAGTTTTCTCTCTTTTCAAAATACACACTTTCTAGTTGTGAATTGCTAGTTGTAACTCATTACTTTGTCAAGCCTCAGTGATATGGAGATCACACACACACACACACACACACACACGCTCTTCAACTATGTTCACTCTACATTATGCATTCACAGCCAAATCCAAGTTTTGTTGGATCTGAAGCTTTTATAATTTGGGGAGCCCACTTCAAAAAGGAATATAAAATTGTCAATATAGGATTACTAGGGCCACTCCTTGGCCCTTGGAAGTACAAGTGAGGTGTCTGGAAGCATAAGTTTCATTAGTATCAAGGTAAATGTGCTCTTATGTGAGTTTGTTCTTAGTGAGGGAGAATGGCTAGCCTGAAGTTTCTGGGTTGGGAATTCCAGGACGAGAATGACATGGCCTCCAAGAGGGAAAAGACAAAAACAAAAGGAAGCCTCATGACCAACTTCAGAAATTTATCTGAGTTTTGGGTTTAATTTCCTTGTTTTAGTTCTCTTTATAAAACAATTGTTTTTTTTTCTTTTTTTTTTTTTTTTTTTTTTTTTTTAGAGTAGCATTCCAGTTTTCAATAGCAACGAGACCCGTGTTCAGTTAGGATCAGATTTCCAGGGCCTCATTTTAGAAACAAGCATAGCTCAAATCATGCCGAGCTTAAGAGCATTCCATAACAAGTGACAGAAGCTTTGCAAACTATGGTCAGAAGGCACATTTCATGACCTTTAGCCTGAGAAACATCAGGTGGCTTTTTGCTTTGTCCCCAGAGGAGTGGCACGTAGGAAAAAATCAAAAGGAGTGGTCGCAAGAGTGTTGGGGATTGTGGCAGAAATCCTACAGTTGCAGAGGTGTCTCCATAAAAAAGAAAGAAAACTTTAAGAAGGTCCATTAACCCAGTGGCTCCCAAAGAGGTTTCCTCCCTCAACAAGCACTTCCTGAGACGCTTTCAGATATGCTGGCCCAGCCCCTCCCAAGTATACTGGGAGATACTGGATCTTCAGTGCTTGCAAGCACAAGTGTTTGAAAGTATTTTTTCAAGAAGATTGCTATATAACCTTATTTCACAGTCCCACCCAAGACCAATAATTGTAGACAGCAAATTTGTCTTAACAGAAGTTGGCAACATACTCATTTTCATACATGAGGTGTCAGAGTAGAGAAAAAACAATAAATGACAGATCTTTTTGTGTGTTTAAATGCTTAATAGATGGTTAATAAAGCATTTTATGAGATTCATTTTTAAAGTGTCTATTAACATATATATTGCCAGTCATAAATGTATAAATGAAAAAAAGAAGAAAATGCAGTCTAGAATCTTTTGAATCTATATATTTTATAACACACATGTGTTCTTGCAATATACTTTCTCCAGATCATGGTGACTAGCAATTTACATGAAAAAAAATGAATATGCAGTTATTTGTATGCAAAGATGAAGTATTGATTTTAGAGTTGCTTTTCCCAAAAGGCATCACTGGTTGGTCAGAGGGGAGGTGTTATCAAGGGCTAAAGAATGGAGAGATGCACACTGACCCTCTGGGGGATAAAGCCCATACCCTTGGCACCATGTCTATAGTATTCCTACCAACTAAGCTAACTGGCTATAACCTTGCCATTTAGCACCTCAGGTCTGCTAAGCACGATTGCTCACAAACACAGCCTCCTTCAAGACTTCACTGAGTAGAGTTTGCTCTCAGCCAAAAAAAATCCCTGGAAGGAATAGGTATGGATTTTAATATTTTCCAAGCATTGAAAATTGCCGGGATTTTTTTCCTCTGGAAGTTTCTTAAGCTTGAAATCCATGATTTTTTCCCGTGAGGTGACCCACTTGGTAATCTCTGCTTAGGCAGGTCACTAGTTACTCTTGGGCTATAACTGGATTCCATTTCTTTTTATAAAAGCCCTTGTTATTTCTGTTAGGAGGGCTTGAAGGCTGAAGGGGGGAAAGGGGAACTGGATAGCTCATGGGCCTAGGGTTAATGTCATCTGATCTCACTTACCCGAGGCTTTTTTGAATTTGGCTCCTCTTCACACAGTCTCAAAATATGCACCAGCCCTTCAGTCATTGACAAGTGGGCTCTGGAGTCAGACTGCCTGAGTTGGAAGCCAGGATCCTCCAATTTCTAGCTGAGGGGCTTTAGGAAAGTTACTTCATCTCTCTGTGCCTCAATTTCCTTGCCAATGAAATCGAGATAATTAAAAACCTGGAAGAATTTTCAACAAAATTAAATGAGATAGTATATACAAAACACTTAGTCCAGAACATATAGCAAGCATTCAATGCACTTTAACTATTAAAAAATACCAACAATCAAAAGTTACAAAGCTTTCAGTGCCTTAAGATAACAGAATGGATTGGAAGAGAAAGAGATGTAATAAATATGGGGCATATGGATGGTATTGGCAGCTAAATTATTTCTGGGTAAAACACAACCTGACAAGTTCCAACCCTGAATGGACTAGGGTTGTTTTTTATGTAGTTTGAGGTCAGGAAAGAAAGAAAAAAGAACATCTTGAAAGGGGAAGGGGAAGTGATGCTTATGGAGTGAGGAGAAAAGAAGTCCTGAAGTTGGAAAACAAGTGCCCTATTTCAAGGTTTCTCCCAGGGTTAAGCCTCATGCTTGGGGGCCACCTATTTGCCTTCTGGTCTGTTAGCTAGGCTGACCTTCCCCAAGTTGGCCACAAAAATGCCCATAATGCCAGCTTACAAGGCAAAGTTTCCATGCTCTTCCATGCCTCATTTTTCCTTGAAAATAATAATAACTTAAAAAATGTGTAGGTTCTCTGTCATGTTCTGGTCAAACACCTAGATTCCCCCCCTCCCACGGGGGTCCACCCGGGGATGTGGCTAATCCCTATGGAGTCATGAAGCCGCTAGCCTCCCAGGGAGCCTTGCAACTAGAGAGCCCAATGATCTAGCCTGGATTCTTTTGCCTGGTCTGGACTTGTCTCTTTAGACAGGCTAAAACAGTCTCTGCCATCGGGGGCCACGGGGCATTTCCCCACATCCTACCTTCAGCAAACCGCATTATCAGAAAAAAAAAAAAAAAAAAAAGTCTTAACTTATGAACCCTTCTTCCCTTTAGCAAAGATTCTCTGAAGAGTGCCTTTAAATATTCTATTTCTTGACTCCGTGTTTTGCTTTCTGAAAACTAGATATGTATACAAAAGTGTAACTTTCTATTAACTAGCGCACCTGCCCATCTCTAGCCATGAATTGCTGTTTTCAGGCTCATATTTAGCAACATCCAGAAGTTTTTCTAATCACCCAGGAATTCTTAAACTATGTTTTAGAAGGGTAAGATCTTGTGCGGTGTAGTTGTCAAGATTTGGATTCTTGGAAAATGCAATTTCTGTATGGTTTACATCATATTTGAATTAACATTAAAATTCGATCCAGAACACCCGAGTTTCTTTTTTTGGGGGGGTGGAAGTTGGTTTTCTCCGCACCCGTTAACAGAGAATTTATTTCGCGAGACCCCGTTCCTCAGACAGGCTGTGGCCATTACAGAGCTCACTGGGGCTCGGAGGTTAAGGAATGTAAAGAGGTCAAACTCCGAACTTGAAACAGACACGAAAGAAACAAAATCCACCAATATATAGAGAATAATTACAAAAGTTAGAAGTGTGTGTCAGAAATGGTGAGCTTCGGGTCGGTAGGAAGAATTATCCGTGTGAATCTTCCTAGAGGAGGCAGAAATTTCTTAATTAAAAAAGAAACAGGAAACAAACCCCCCACATTGCGTTCCAACCCCAGAGTGCCGGTGCGCGAACGCAGTCTGTAAGCTCCGGGGAAAGTAAGCAGCTTCGGGACATTTTCTAAAGTGCTCTTTGCAGTGCAAGAGCTTAGAATGCGGTTAGTTTTACGTACCGAATCCCTTTCCCATAAACTCTTCAAGAGGCGCCTTACTTCTTAAGGCTAAATCCCGTTGTCAGATTCTTTTAAAACGTGTGTCAGATCCCCTGCGGGTTGTGGGGGAAACGGAGGCGAAGAGCCTGGGCGCTCAGAAACATTTTACAACGAATGAGCGAATGAATGAAACCGGGCCCTAGAGCTGGAGACTGGGAAATTCGCAGGAACTTTCTCTGTGCTCTTTGAACGCAGCAAACTGCACTTAGGAACGGGGCAGCTGGGGCTTCAGAAACTCAGTCTCTCTTAACTTCCAGCACCTGTGGACAGGTGCGGTTCCGACTGAGCAGCCCAGGCCTGGTACCAACTAGCTCCGGGCCAGAAAAGATGCGGCCCGCCTCAAGGGGACATCGCGGCGGCCCTGTCCATGCCGCACTGCCCTCATACAGTGGCTTCGAAGGCCGAGCTGTGGTAGCCCTGCGGCGCACTTGGTGCTCTCTCCCCATCGGCACAGGGGCTCCCCTATGTCTGATCCCTAACTCAGTGCCAAGTCATTTCCTCATCTAACTTGATGGGTCTTTGAGTAAACGAAGCAATAAAATCAGAGGAGCAGAAAGAGAAAAGAGACAACTAGAAAAGGCACAAGTGTTTCATGGAGAGACGAGGGCGCGGGCTGTTTGGACTGTGACAGAGCTGTGAGGCCCAGACTGGGAGCGGCGCGGAGCGGGACCGGTTTTCCGGGGCTGGCAGCTGCCTCGAAAAAGTTTCCTGTGGAACACTCGCCAGCCGGGGCGGGGGCGGCGGGCGCAGCGGTGGATGTGGGAGGGGGCGTGCAGGCGGGGGAGGCCGCACGGGGCCGGCTAGCAAACCGTTATAGTCCTTCAGCACCTCCCTCGGCCAGTGCTCCCCCCTCCCAGCCCGCCTCCCCGCCGCGCTGCTGCCCACCTGGCGACGTGACGCTGCACCAATCCTCTTCGAGCTGCTCCCGGGGGGGCCCCCCTCCTTGTACCGCCCCCCTCCCCACCCTGAAAGAGGCGCACCCTGCCGGAGCAGACACTGCGCTCTTGCCCGTGGAGCACCCCTCTAAACTTCTTGGTCTCCAGGACAGACGCTCAGGCTCGTCTCTCGCCTTAGCCAAACTTGCTTTCCCGCCTCTCAAACTCCAACTTCCCTCCACTCCTAACTCTTTCCCTCCACTTTCCCCTCCTCTGTCTCCCAAGCCACAAACCCCGGTCCCCTGTTCCTTTCCCCGTCCTCTCCCTTTTCAACTTCTTGTCCGATTCCACCTCAGACTACCCGAGCGTGCCTAACTCAGTCGCCCGCTTTCGATCGGCTCGAAGCCATGGCGGGACCTGGGGGTTGGAGGGACAAGGAAGTTACGGATCTGGGCCACTTGCCGGTGAGTAGAGGACGCCCATCGCCTCCGAAGTGCTCTTTTCTGCGGGTTCTGAGCACTGGGGTAGGAGAGGGACATCCGCAAGCTGGGCTAGGACAGGACTTCGACGGGGCCGCGGGTGCGGGAAGGGACCCGGGAGCCGGCTCGCCGAAAAGGCGCCCCCCAGGCACCCGGGCCACGCCAAACTCATGAAAAGGCGAAGGGACGGGGGTGGGGGAGAGAGAAGAGGTGGAAGTGGTGCGGGCCCTAAACTACGGGACATTTTCTAAATGTGGCCCGTTTTGTCTAGCGGTGCTCGGGTACCTGTTCTTGCGGGGCTCGAGGAGAGACCAAAGAGCACGACGACGCGTGGCTTCCTGAGAGCACTCTTCCCTGTCACCCCGCCGCCCTGTCTTTTGCTTCTTTTGCCAAAGGAGATGCCCACTCCCGGAGTTACCTTTACCTCTAGGTGACAGCGGGCTAGAAAATTAAAACGTTGGAGTCTCACTTCTCTCACTTTGTAATGGCGCTTTCTAAAACCTTATTCTGCTAGGGCACTGTTCCCGATTTAGTATTGCAGGAGCAAAAGCACTCGACGCCGCTTAGGGAAGAAGTGGATTCTGCACACCCCAATTTAAAAAAGAAAATATTGCGCTCACTAACTAACCAGAATTAACTTTTTCTCATGGTTTTCGTTTGTGGATTCTCTTTTTTCTGAATGCCCGGCTTTCCTCCAGAATTGTAATTGATTGGTGAGCTATTATCGCTGTCGTTATTAGTAGACTTATTATTTTAGCAGTGGCGTTTATTTCATTGGCATCTGGTTTCTGGCAGATATTGGATCCCACCCAGCTCCGTTCTTTAAGTTCCCTTTTTAGATTGGCATTTCACTCGCACCCTCTCTTGAATGCAAAGGGCCCCTGGACTCTGAAAGGGAATAAGCATGCACCGTGCTGGAATGATCGCCAGGCAACTATAGTTCAGGGCAGTGGCCTGCTTGCTTTGGGAAAAGCTAAATATTAACCTTGAGGTTATAGGACTATTCAAAGTCGCGGTGCTTTAATTTTATACATATTTGGCATTTAAAGATTGTGTTCTTGATGAAGGCAGGCACCTGTCCTTATCAAAAATGGGGCATTCCACAAGCCTCACCTATATAATTTTACACTAGAATGGTGTAGAGGAGGAAGTGATGCACGTGGGTAACATTTTAGCAAATTGTGCTCAGCCTTACAAAAAAGGAACTTCAATATTGACATGTTAAATTGCATATATTAGCATTGTTGTTATTGATACAGCTTTATAAAATAAATCTACAAACTTTTTAAAAGTTAGATCTTTTTTCACCTTGCATATATGAGATTTCTGGGATGTGAAGGCCTCAATTGGTGGTTTCCTTTCTGAGCAGAATTTTCATATTTCTACTAGGTTTACTCCCAAGTAAAAGTGTAAAACCAACGAATAAAATGTTACCACCCATCTCCAACAGTCTCTATGTAGGGTGGGGGAAAGAGGAAAAAAAGCAAACTAGGGCAAATATGTGAAACCACAAATAAGCAAACTGAAATAACCATTTTTTTTTCTAAAATTGACTAAAGAGAGGAATGGGAAAGACCTCATAGAAATGATAGAGCAGGGAATTCCAAACCCAAGGGGGAAAAAAGTTTTATTGCCACAAAAAAATGGGGGGAAATGGCCCAGACTAACTGACCCGGTCATGGCCCTGGGACATAAGAACTTGGTGAGAGCTGAGGAGATAAGGGGAAAGGCTGCAATCTTTACACTGCAGTTCAGTGGGATATTAGTTTTCTGGGGTTTTGTAGGGGTGTGGAGGGGAGAAAGATGAGGTTGGTTTTTAATGTAGGAATAGGGAGAAAACAAAATTTCACGAAAGTCTCATTAAGTCCTCAGCTTTGAACAATTTCTAAATTTCTATTATGCAGGATTTCATTGTGGAGGTCTTCATAGCAAATTATGAATATTTGAAAAAACTATGCCTAATTCTCCCCTCTCCCCAAACATCCAGGTCTAAACCCTAAGAAATCTAGCAGAAGGGTAGTACTCCCTTTAGAATTTCCTTACCGTCTAAATTTTAGAGATGCAAAAAGTTCAAGTTGCTTTGGTCACTGAGATATATTTTAATGATTTGAGATTTCTTTGCATTTGACTTATTTCCTGAGTTTCTGAGGAAGTAAAAGTAAATGAAGAGGTCAAAAAGACATCGAAGCTAGCTGGTTGGAAGTTTGCATTTTGATGCAAAGTAGATGATAAAGCAAAGAAATCTGCTTATGGTGGGATCTCTTATGATAATTATCTTCAATATAATTATCCTCATAATATATGAAGGTCAGAAAGTTGGCATCAATCAACACCAAATATACCAATTTGGCAATAGCCAGATAATGAGGGGAGATTCAGACTTTGGTGTTTCACACTGAGCAAAACATAATCTTGCAAATTTTAAAATAATTAAATATGGGTTTAGTTTAAGATTGATATATTATGTCCTTTGTGGGGCTGGCCAGCTAAATGACCACAAGGCAAGGACCCTTGGGAGTGGTCAGCCTTGGCTGTGCAAATTTGGATTTAAAGAAAGTGGTGGAAGGTTATTTGGTATTTTTGTTATTAGATAGATATTATTTTTAAACCTAAAATAGTAAGCAAGAGTGAAAGCTGGGGAAGCAAGAGGCGGGGGAGGGAATTGTTTAACCTTTTTTGCATAATGCCTTAAAGTTAGAGACATAAAATAAGAGAGCCAACATAGGAACCAGGAAATGACAGGTCAGCCATATTTAATTAAGAGGTACTGTAATTTTTTTCTGATTTACTATTGAATAAATATCTCCTACAGGTGACAAAACAAAAAAAGAAAGTACAGAGATTTGTGGTTTGTGCTTCCTTTTTGAAAAGAGAATTGCAAAGCCTTTTCTCTTTATGTATATCTGGGGGGTGTGTGTTTGTGCACACACATATGTAGTATTATTTTCACCTTGCCTGCCAGCAATACCTGGGTGTGTGTGTGTGTCTCCCTCCCCCCATATATATAAAGTGTATATATATATATACTAATATATATAAAATTGATATTATATATATATTAATTTTTTCCTCTAGTATGCCTATGTCACTCAATCCTTGGGACTGGAAACTATTTCTTCATCTCCAAATCTGGCATGTCTTTCACTATGATAGTCTCCTTTGCCTTCTGTGCCCAGTATGGTTATGACATTCCTCATGGCTGTGGCCTTGGTATTTGACACTGCCATGTGTAGTCCTAATCTATATTGGGGTCAGGATTAGACAGGCCTGGAGGACAGTAGTGGCAGAGGTGATCTGAAATAGCACATGATCCAAAAACTATATTTGAATTACATTAGGTTTATATTTAAATATAACTGTCAGCTCTCCCAGTCTTCCACCACCCAGACCAAGCCTGCTTTCCATACTCAGTCATGAGAACCTTCCCACTTTACCAAGTACCTTAGCCCCCTGTTTTGAAGCAGTTTTACCTTCTAGTCCACAAGTATTGAAACTTTCAGCATGTCCTCCATTATGTATTTCAAGCATCACCTCAGCATGACATGGTACTTCAATCTATTTTCTCAGTCTTTTTTCACCCAATTTGTAGAGCAGTGGGTTTTACATTAATGCACAAGAATAATGCACAAGAATCATTTGGGGGATCTTGGGACCCATCTTCAGAAATTCTGATTTCATAATTCCATGGTAGGGACAAGGTATCTGTATTTTATTAAGATTATTTTATTCTTAAGTAATCTCTAAACCTAATGTGGGGCTTGAACTTACAACCCCAAGATCAAGAGTTGCATGCTGCTCCGACTGAGCCAGCCAGCTGCCCCAAGTAATCTGTATTTTAAACAAGATTCTCCAGATGATTCTCAAGTAGGGAGAGTCTCTACAGTCCATAGTTTGAGAAACACTGGTCTTGAGGAAGAGATTTTTCCTTTCTAAATTTTCCACTTGAATTGTGAATCCCATTCGTCCAACTATCTCTGAAACTCACTCTGGCACTTACTGTGTTATATATGTCATTTTCAGGTTTTTCTCTTCATAAACTTTTCATAAAATCTCTATTTCTAATATTTAAAACAAAAAAAGAAAAGCCTCTGCTATTCCTTCTAGGTGCTGTGCAATCTTTTCCCTTCCTTTAGCTGTCTGAATAATGGCTTATGTTCCCTAGTTCTCTTTCTTTATTGCCCTAAATCTAAAATGTATTGCTACCCATATTGACCACTTATCAGTTCCTTTTTGTTCTTAATTTCTGCTATATTTGGTTCTGTTGATAAGCCTCTGCTTTTGAGTCTCCTCCATGACCAGTAAACACTGCCTTCTAGTGGTTCTTTTTCTTCCTGTTACCCCCCACCCCTATCCTTAATAAAATTGTCCATCAAGGTACTCATTCCTCCCCCGCCTCCTTGAATTCAGAAGACAGAAACAACTCCTGAATATTTTGGGTTTCAGGGAATAACCAGACTAAGACTTTTAAGTTGCAGGAGATATTTTATTTAGGTACCTAGAAAATATAACAAAGGTGTAAAGTGTTCGCCCAGCATTTTATGGTTCAAAAATGTTTTAAGACTTAGAATTTTTATAATTTCCTTTGAGAAAGGCTTCTATAAAGTAGGGTTTCTTGTTTACTGACCATTTTTAACTAAATAGAACACCAAAGCATATGAAACTGTCAAATAATCTTCAAATTATTGTAGCAGGCATAGATATAAAGACCTTTCCTCTGCTGGTTTTATCTCAGAGTGGCAGGGCAGAGAAGAGGACCAAGTAATTATGGAGACCCCTCTGATGTGGACTTTTTAATTTCACAGATACAAAAAAAAAAAAGATTCTTTTTCAACGTTTCCTTCATTGGGAGCCCAGAATAAACTTTCTCTATCATTCAGTGGAAAGTCTGATATAAGAAATTGGGTAATAGTACCCTACTAATAATTAGCACAGTTCCTCTCCCCTTGTTTCCCAGTCTGAAAATCATTTAGTCTTGAAAGATACTAGTGTGGAGATGGGGAACAAAAATATTGCATAAAACTAAGGAAAAAAGTACTCTTAGTAAAGATGAATACTAAATTGAGCTGTCTTTAAGAACAGAAGAAAATTTTTTATAACATTCTTTTTTTAAATGTGAGCATGAGGAGAATTACGATGTTTTGGTCATTTGTGAGCAGGAAAGCATTTCCAAACAACATTTCCAAACAACAAACAATGAATACAGATAAAATAAGGCCTCCAAGAATTCCACAGGTATTTTATTATCCCTGTCCATTTCTTTGGTTTTTTTTGTTCTAGTAATTAAATACCTGAGTTCAAATATGAGTAAAGTATTATACTTTTGAAGGCTAGAAAAAGGCTTAAAGACATTTAGGACTTTTGTGCTAAAGATTCAGAAATATAGTTGTTCATATAATATAGTAATTCTCTAATACGTGGTATTTTATTCAGCTAAAATGTAGCCTTAACTATAACAAAGAATGGATTACCGATAGGAATCAGCTAACACATTTGATTCTTTTGACATGTGGCCAGAGGTTGTTCCTCCAGAATTAATAATGTCTAATATGAATCCCTTAATAATATCCTTCAAAGAAATATGCTAAAGTGATAAAGTCTTTAAGCCAAACCTTAGCAACTCCTTTGTTGGTTAACTTTTCTTCCATAAATTTTTCAATGAGTTACAATAACAATGATATGCTTAATATCAAGACCACTGTAACAATTTATTTTTATTTTTCTTAAATTCTCAAAATTATCATTTTAAATAACTTTTATATTTTCATTGGGATTATGTTCCCTGAACTATTTGGTTATAATAATAGAGTGCATATTGTGACATTGATGATGACTTTAAGAAAGTAGGCTGCTGTTTCTCTAACAGTGTTCATATCAAATCCAATTGGGATTTTAGGACATTAGAATCTGATTTTTTTCCTATAGAATTTTAAAGCTAGAAAATAGCCTAACACAAAACCTTCATTTTATATGTGTGAAAACTAAGTCCCAGAAAGAGTAAATAACTCCTCCAGAGTCATATAGTTAATTAATAGTAGAGCTGGGGCTAAACCTCCAGTCTCCTGACTCTGTCCAGTTGAATACTTATTGACTGAAGTAATCCCAGAGCTGTGTCATTTTCCTATGACAGTTTTGTTAGATTACACATATGCCCTGACAGTTTTAAGAAATCCATTATTTCATTCATATACATTGCATATCCTCAATAGTTCTTCTGTTTAGCTCACATTTGTCACAATGATAAAAATGTTTCAAACAAGGTTAAACGAAGTTTGTGTTTATAGAATGTGCCTTTTATATAAGGCATGCAAATCTCTAAGGATTTGCCAATGATCCTACCACTTTGTGTATAAACTGGCATCTACTTGTACCTCATTTTGGTTTTGCTAATATAGCAAAATAAGATGCTAAACTAAAAGTTTAAGTAGTGATAAAATTCAAGAAACCATGTTTTGTGGTGAATAAGAAAGGGATATCCATAGTAAAGGTAAAGAGGCAATATGGAAATCTTAGGAATCTGTCCACAAACATCTTTACTTGTCTCCTATAATGCCACATTCGGGGTTAAGATACAGAAAATATCATCAGGGAATTTGTGCCATGAAAAGGTATTCAGGTAATGCAAAAATTAACTTAAAAATAAACAAATCCCCCAACTGTCTAGTTAAAAAAAAAAAAAACCTGCTGTGTTTTAATGCCAAGCTCTTGCTTTGTTATTCATATATATATATATATATATATATATAAAGATTTTATTTATTTATTTGACAGAGAAAGAGAGAGAGAGAGAGCACAAGCAGGGGGAGTGGCAGGCAGAGGGAGAGGGAGAAGCAGGCTCTCCACTGAGCAGTGAGCCCGATGTGGGACTCGATCCCAGGACTCTGGGATCATGACCTGAGCAGAAGGCAGACGCTTAACTGACTGAGCCACCCAGGTGCCCTCATATATATATATTTTAATTTTTAAAGAAAATCTGATTTTATTGACTTATCGTGGTTCAAGACACTGTGCATATTCTTTTGGGGGGCATTTTATTTATTTATTTATTTATTTATTTATTGAAGTATAATTAACATACAGTGTTATGTTAGTTCCAGGTATGCAATATGGTGATTCAATAATTCTATACATCACTCTGTGCTCATCATGATAAGTGTACTCTTAATCCCCTTCACCTACTTTACCTATGCCCCCCACACACTGGCCTTCTGATAACCATCCGTTTGTTCTCTGTATTTAAGTCTGTTTTTTTGTTTGTCTCTTTTTTTCTTTTTGTTCATTTGTTTTGTTTCTTAAGTTCCATATATGAGTGATATTATATGGTATTTGTCTTTCTCTCTCTGACTTATTTCACTTAGCATGATACTCTCTGGGTCCATCCATGTTGTTGAAAATGGCAAGATCTCATTCTTTTTCATGGCTGAGTAATATGCTCATTGTGTGTGTGTGTGGGTGTGTGTGTGTGTGTGTATCCACACACCACATCTTCTGTTACTCATATTTAGAGGTGATATTTTTTTTCTCAAGAATTACTGTTATGTAAATGAACTGTCCAGACTTTGTATCCAACATCTCTACTCATCATTGCTGTATGCTAAACTTTCTGCCTGTCTGGTTAGTACTCAAAAATAAATTTTAAAAGAGTGTCAATTCTAAGTAGATAAATATATTTCTATTTCAATAATTGTTCTAATTGCATTATGAATATGCTTCAACTAGACATAATTGTATGCATTTTACAGGTTTGTAATCATTTGTTATACAACTGCTTAATGTTCATGTCATTGTTTCTTTTCCATAAATGACTATACTCTGTCCAGGAAAATTGTGACATGTTTATTCATTTGGTAAATGACATTTAGGTTCCTCCTGTGGAAATTCTAAGGAAGCAAGGCAGATTGGAGATACAATTATAGATAGTTGAATACTTGCCTACTTTTCCAAGAAGATTGACAATTTTTGTTCTACATTTTTGCAGGATCCAACTGGAATATTCTCACTGGATAAAACCATTGGCCTTGGTACTTATGGCAGGATCTATTTGGTAAGTGGAGTTAGATTATGTATTGGTTCTTCATTTTCTAATAACAATGATTGCAAGTGAAAACCCTACATTGCAGAACAAATAATGACAAAAACATTTCACTCTGAGAGATAAATCAAATTAAGATAGCTCAGTGATATCTGTGAGAAATTATTACAGAAGAAATGGATTGGAAATCTATAGCGAACCAACAGACCAAACATAAGATCTAAAAATTATTAGCAGAAAATTAATAAAATAATCAACAGAAAAGGGAATTAATTCAAATAAGATATACCTAAATAAAAATATCATTTGTTTTATGTTATACATCCATACCATTCAAATTACATTCAACTTTTAAACTGAATTTTACAAAAATGAACATTTCCACAACATTTTATATCATACTGTGTGTATGTGTGTGCACATGTGTGTGACCGAGTTAGCCAAATAATCTAACAAGAAAAACTCTGCATTTATTTAATGATTATTTATTACACACAAAGTATGTGCTGAGCACTGTCATAGTCTCTGGAGATAAAGTGATGACCAAAACAGATGATCTCTGTTCTTCCAGGGCTTATGGTCTAGAAATGTGTAAGTGATTAAATGTGTGTATGTGTTTGGGAAGGACTGGGAGAGGCACATATACTATATATGTAAGCATACACATAACTGTATATTTGCAGCTATAATATATTCCTTGTGTGGTTGTTGAGGACAATGTTGATGCATTCTAGGTAAAGCAGGGATACTCTTGAGGGCTGGCTTGGAGACGGGGTTACTTTAAAGGCCCTATCACCTTCATCACCTTCCCCCACTCTCTAGTATGGGGATTAGACATTTTCTGTCTTTTATGAGGTTCTGTACAAATGCAGTGTTCCTTTTCCTCAAGCCTGTCCCTCAAAAACCAAATCAGTCTCTCTAGGCTGATCTTTACTGTAGACTAACCACAGGTCCTCTACACTGGGTTGTATAGAGGTGTCCTGGTATAGGTCCAGTGGAAGGGGCTTCTCTCTAGTTTAGACAAGGTTGCCCTCTGCTTGCCAAGCCTTGTACCTTTAGGTTACATCTGCCTAGAAGGGGCTTTAAAAAAAAATTCATGTACCTAAGTTGGGGTAGGGGAGATCTTGAAAATTTGCACAGAAGTACCTATAGCACCAAAGCTGAGTAGTAAACGTAGCACTGTGGAAGGTTCCTAAAAGCAGAAAGAACCTGTGAGTATAGGGAACAGAGAGAATGCCAATATTCATGACACTTTTTTATTTTTTATTTTTTTTGGGGGGGGTACTATTTATTTTTTTATTTTATTATGTTATGTTAATGACCATACATGACATCATTAGTTTTTGATGTAGTGTTCTATGATTCATTGTTTACATATAACACCCAGTGCTCCATGCAGTACGTGCCCTCTTTAATACCCATCACCAGGCTAACCCATCCTCCCACCCCCCTCCCCTCTAGAACCCTCAGTTTGTTTCTCAGAGTCCATAGTCTCTCATGGTTCGTCTGCCCCTCTGATTCCCCCCCCCTCTAATTTTTCCTTTCCTGCTATCTTCTTCTTTTTTTTTTAACATATAATGAATTATTTGTTTCAGAGGTACAGGTCTGTGATTCAACAGTCTTACACAATTCACAGCGCTCACCATAGCCATGACACTTTTTTAAAACCATTTTGATTTTACCTTTTAACAGAATCAATAAGCTGTAGACAGTGATGTGATACAAATGCAAATATGTTGTTTATGCTACCTCATGTGCGTTTCAGGCTTAATAATTAGTTAACAATTGTGTGATGTAGGTGAATTTTGCTACCATATACATAGATACGTACGCCTACATACATAGAAGTTCTTCACTTCTTTGTTATATTTACAATCTCTATGACTTCGTACCCATTTTAAATCCTGAGGAGTGTGTGTGTGTGTGTGTGTGTGTGTGTGTGTGTTTAAGTGTGCGTGTGTGCTTCTGTATTTTTTATTTGAAGGAATACAGCTCGCTCCATCACCAGATTTTAGGAATAAAAACAGTCATATGAGGTAAAAAGTAAAGGTAAGGTTAGATAACACAAAAAGATGGTTTCTCATCGTCAGTCATCAGAACTGTGGTGCCATAAAAAGAAGAAAAGTCAAGAGGGTAAAAGGTGAGTTGTGCATGGTAATTCCTTTTTTTTAAACTAGGGTTTATTGAGGTATAGTTTACATTTGATAAAATTTGCCCTTTTAAATATACAATTCTATGAGTTTGGACTAGTCATGTAGTCATTTAGTCATGTAACTATCACCAGAATCAAAATTTTTCCAACATACATTTTAAAATACACAGTATACCTTCAAATAGTATTCTTCAAGTAATACTTCACTGTGTGCTGACTCAGCTTGTGTAGTATGGTTATATTTGTTATTTATTTTATCTTTATGTGTGATATAAACCCACAATACTATTACTTTGTTCCCTATACTTGATACTATTACTTTTTATTTAGTTAATTATCTTTTAGAGCAATTAAAAAGAAGAAAAAATTATTTTTTATTCATTTGAATCCATTCCTGGAATTTTAGTTTCTTTGGGCAAATCCAAATTTCTATACTTCTTAAGCCTGAAGAATTTTCTGTAATGTTACATATAGTGCAGAGCTTCTGGTAATGAATTCTCTGCCTCGGTTTGTGTAAAAATCCCTCATTTCTTCATTTTTGAAATATATTTACACTGGATATAGAATTTTATATTGATACTTTATATTTTTCTTTCAGCACTTTAAAAATACCACTCTTTTGTCTTCTGGCTTGCATAGTTTATGAAGTCTACTGTCATTCCTATCTTTGCTCCTTTGTATTTTTCTTCTTACTGATTTTAAGACTTTTCTCTTTAACTTTATTTTTTAGCCATTTAAATATGAAATGTCTAGGGTTTTTGTTTTGTTTTGTGTGTGTGTCTGTGTGTGTGTGTGTGTCTTTGGTGGGCTATTTATCATCCTTGGGGTTCTCTGAACTTCTTGGAGATGTAATTTGACATATTTTATTTTGGGTGGGAAATTCTTGACCTTTATCTCTTCCATTTTTTTTTTTTTGCTTTATTCTCTTTCTTCTCCTTGTGGGAAACCGATTTTATATTTGTTAGGCCATTTGATATTAACTCACAGCTCTTGGATTCTCTATTCTGTTTCTTATGTGTGTGTGTATGTGTTCATGTGTTTATTTGCTTTTATTCTCTTTCCTCTTTGTGTTTCACTTTGGATCCATTATTTCCTATCTTCAGTTTTACTGAGTCCTTTCTCAACTTTTTTGAGCCAACTGATGAGACTGTCAAAGGCATTTTTTAGCTCTTTTACTGTTTTTCATTTCTAGCATTTTCACTTGACTTTTATAGTTAACATCACTGCTGAAATCTCCACTTGTTCATGCATGTTTTCCATATTTTTCACTAAAACCTTTCATGTATCAATTATAGTTGTGTTATATTTTCTGTCTCATACTTTGAATATCCAAGTCATCTCTAAGGCTGGTTATATTGATTGCTTTGTCTCTTGAGAGTGAGCTTTTTTTTTTTTTTTTTGCTTGATTATTTGTTTCTCAAAATGTTTGTTTGAATGCCAGACATTGCTGGTAGAACAGTAGAGATTGAAGTAAATAGTATTTATGCCTTGAAATAGGCACTCTTCTTCTTCTAGGTCATTAATATGGGAGGTTGAGTCAATCTAATAAGATGAGCTATGTTTGGGTTATGTTGTTGCTATGGTTACCCTCAGTTCATCACCAGGTTCAAGTTCCTCTGTTACCATGTGCTTAGCATGGTGGTGGGGTTCTCCATTTTCCTGCTCTACCCTCAGCTTTGGACCTCCCCTGTGCATCTGTGCTTCAAAGAGATTCTTCATGCTCCTGTGCCTCCCTAATGGTATGCTGGTATTGCTTCTTATTAAGTGCTTGTTAGTCTGGGACAGGGAGGAGTTCTCTGTTTTCTTTCTGGTGTGGGACAGGGAGGAGTTCTCTGTTTTCTTGATTCAACCTCAGCCTTAAGCAGATCCTGTGCCTCTGGGTCATGGAAGTGGGACTTTCTTAGTTATTCTTTCCCTCTGCTAGTGGTAGGATATTTCTTAATGGTCTGGGCCCAAGACTAATTCCTGCCCCTTCCCAGAAGTAGAGGAATTATTATTTTTTTTTTTTACATTTCCCCAGCTGCAGTAGGTCTTCCTCTATGCCCTGCGGGGAACAGTTTGCTGCCTTTCCCTTAAAGCTCAGGGCTCTTATTCTTTAGGGAGAAAAGAATTGGACATGGTTTCATGTTTTTCCTACTGCAATGGCTTCTCCTCTCTACTAGGTCAGTACTGTAAATCCATGGAGAAAAGCCTGTGAGTGTGTATAAATTCCTCTTATATCTATGGCTAGCTCCCAAGGGTATTGTACTCTCACACTAGCCCATACCTGGCCTTTAGCAGTTCTTTAAAAATTTAGCTGAATTCTTTATACCACCTTCTATGATGACCTTGCCTTTCCCCTGCAGCCACAGGTAAGCCTGTGCTCATGTTCCATCTCTCCTTGCAGATGTTTATCTTTCTTCAGACATCAGGCTAGGTGGTTGCCTTGAGACCTCTCTCTGGGTTCAGTAAAAGTTATGATTTTGTAGATTATTCAGCTTTTTCTGTTGCTAGGGTAGGGGTGACACTCTTTCCAGCTTTCCACATTCTCATCGGGAGCCAGAAGTCCATGTCAATTCCTTTTAACTGAATCTTCATGAAGCACCTACCATATGCTAGGTCCTGTACACATTTGTAATTCCTAAGAATTTTTTTTGTATTATCATATACTTTTTTTATTATGTTATGTTAATCACCATACATTACATCATTAGTTTTTGATGTAGTGTTCCATGATTCATTGTTTGCGTATAACATTTTATATGTACCTATTCAGATCCAGAGATAGAGAACACTTTCCACCATCACATCTTCAAAGCAGAAAGCTCTGTGTTACAGAAGATAGATGATTACAGATGCTTTACTTACATTAGACATATTTTCCTTTGTCACTCATTGATGTGACCTCTTTTTCTCTACCTCAAATTAATTTCCTTACGTAAAAAGTCTTGGGATGGTGTTATTGTAAATCAATACCTCCTTCATGGAAAATAATCTTGAGTATATAGAAAATGCTTTTAAAATATTTATACTTTTTATGCCAATAATTCCACTTTTGGAAATCTATGATAAACACTGAAAATGTAGAAAAAGCATAAAGATTTATTTTAGCAGAAAAGTAGCAGAAAAGGGTTTCCTTTGGAACCAGGCAGACCTGATTCAGTACTTACTTGGCCATTAATTGGCTATGACCTTAAGCAAGTCACTTAACCTCTGAGTATACATTTCCTTATTTATAAAATGGAACTAATAACACCTTATGAGATTTGATAAAATTTAAAAACAGTGTATTACTGTTGCTATTATTTGTGAAAAGACAAATTCGGCAAAATCCTAAATAGTAAAAAATAAGATGAAGTAAATACCTACTCAGTCAATTTCATTGCTCTGAAAATCAATGTTTATGAAGATATCTAGCAGCATAGAACTATCTTTAATATGTTAAGCAAAGTATTCCATATTATTATATGTACCCTCTGATTACAGCTATGTTTAAAAAACATGCATGTGAAAAATGGTAAATTAAATAGCTAGAATAGTGAGATAATGCATGTAATTTTCTATTTCATATTTTTTCTATTCTGTATTTCTAATGTTTGTAATGTTATATTATTTAGGTAAAGAACGTACATATTTGTATATATATATTAAATATATACATGTGTATGTATGTATTAGACAGTAACAAATGCTGTATAAATACCCTGTACAACAAAATGGAAGCATGATACCATTCAAAATTAGTGTCAGAGTGACTCATAGAGTCCTTTGCTTTTTCAGTGCTGCCAACCACATCCCCTGCTGGTGTTTGTTTTGGTTAAGGTCTCTCCAATGTCTTCCAGCTTGTTTCCAAGGCCTTGTTCTCTGGCAGGTTTCCAGCTGTCTGCTGAGGTCTGTGCACATTGAAATGAAGGCTGAGTTGCACACTCCACATTGTAACCCTTTTACTTTCCTGCTTTTTCTTCTAATTAGATGCCTATCTTTCTACACTCTCCCACCTCCTGCCAGTATAAATCTCACTTAAAATAGTGGGTTTTATTTTTCTTTCTCTTTTTCAGGAGAAAGTACTGTTCTTCCTTTTTCCCCCTAGTAGAGTCATAAAATATAGTTTTCTCTTCACCTTTAGCTGCTAGTCTCATAGCTTATGAGTTGTCACTTGATGTAGAGGAATATTTAGAATTTTCCCATGTGAGACCATATTAGTAAAAAGAAGGTAGGTTAGAACTTGTTTTTTAAAGATACTATTAGAAAATTAAACAGTTTCCCAAAGAGCAATGTACACAGAGAGACCACAGTTATTTTATGAAATATTAAGAAGGAGACCAAGAACCTTTAGGGTAGCATAGTGAGTGGCAAACTGACTCTTCCGCTAACTGGCACTATACATATAACTTGACTTTTCTGGGCTAATTTCCTCAACTATAAAATAAATGTGTTAGACTAGATAATCTCAAGGGTTTCTTCTGGCTTTTTGACAATACACTTAGCATAGTGCCTAGAACTCAATAAAATGTAAACTATTCTTATTCTCACTGTTATCAGCATACTTGTAACTGTCTTATATCCCCTTTACCATCTTGCAAAATAGAAGTTGCTTATTGGCTGTTAGTTGAAGTAGTTCCTCATTTCACCAAATAAAATGATTGTCATTTTTTTCCTATTCTTTCCTCTACCATTTGATAAAAAGACCTCATATTTTAGCTCAGTAATTACTATAGTAGCAATGAAAAGATAAAACTGGGTAGCAGGTGTATTGGGAAGGTAGGGTATTTCATTATATGTTACTGTTAACTAACACCATTTTGTTAAGCAGAATACTAGTAGGGTAAGACAGATAACTGAATCTCCAAAATGAACCATTTTGCCTTGAGCTTCATGAAGTCTTTACTGCACCTTTAATCTCAATCATCCGTTCCCATGTTGCCATTTGCAGGTGGTGAGGGCAGAAAAGGCAGTAGGAAAAGGTTTAAGGCAACCATTTCAAGCAAAGGAAAAATTTACCTGAAATAGGGTAAACCTCTTATAATTGGGTCTAGAGCTTAATTGTCACATGTGCCTGGTACTTAACTGGAATGAAATTAATGCTGGCAGAAGGAAAGGACTGCCCCAAATATCTTATTGTCCTAAAACTTAAAAATATACCCTGGGTATCAGTAAACATTTATCCTTGAGAGATAGTAGAAGAGTCATCTGCCCCTTGGTAGTCAGCAGATTAAGTCAGATGCATGAAAGTGTGGCATTACAATCACAAGCAAATTCCTGAATTGCTTGCACTCTGGAAGTACACTGTTGAATAAGGAAATTTCCTTTCAAAACACTGTCAAATGTATCACTCTTAAATTTGTTTTTTTAAATCACTGCTTGACACATTACTTTTACTTGGAAATCTCACCAGACAGGTCAGATTTAGGTTTATTAATTACATTTTCTGGATTTGAAGTTGGAGCAGGGAATGGGAACAGAAAGGCAGGAAAGAAATGTCCTCAAAGTTGATGACATAAATTTATGATATTTTAAATTAAGTTTCAGAAACATGGTGCTGACATTTGGGTTGCCTGGCCACTAGGCCTATTGGATAGGGGTTTGAGTATTTTTCCTTTTAGGCTGAAATTATACTGTTTATTTGCCTACCAAATGTCTAGCACTGTGAATGCTTTCTTTTTAGGTAGGAAAGTTTCCTCACATCCTTGCCATTTTGCAAATATAGCTCAATTAAATCAGCCAACAAATATTGCTTGAGCGCCCATAAAGTGCATAACACTGTGCATTTTATTATACATTGCAAGCCTCAGAAGCAGGAGCTGAAGCTGAAGCTGAAGCTGCCTTGAGGCTACAGGCTTACTAGGTTGTGGTTCCTTTCTAGTGCAGTACCATAAGTCCAGAGCCCTCTCTTGGTTCTGCCTTTTTCTTGTGGCATTGCCTCCTAATGATAATATGCCTCAAAAGTGGGGCTAGGCCTTTTTAAACTAAGCCTCCTGCTGTTCTACATAGGAAATATTAAATTTATCCCTTAAATAAAAACATTGCTTTGAATGTTCAAAATTTTCCATAATAAAAAAAATTTAAATTCATCAAATGCCTACTATGTCCCAAGCACTGTCTTAGTCACTAGGGGCTAGTTAGAATGATCAGAAAACATTGGGGGGGGGCTTATATTGATTTAGTTTTAGGAGACATAAGGAAGGAGGTTATTTTCCCTATAATTGTGGCCTCTACATTTGAGGAGGGAGTGATATATAACAGGAAGGAAAGGGAGAGGTAGGGTGAGATTGGGCAAAAGGAGGGAGGAATTAGGGACGTCAGTTTTTTTGTTTTGTTGTTCCCTGAGTGTAGAAAATATAATGAAGCTTCTAACTAAGACTCCAAGAAACAATTTTTTTTTTTCAATAAGAGAACTGAGGTTGAATATTTGTAATGGGAGTGAAAAGAACTAATACAGGCTAAGTAAATTGAGACTCAGGGGACCAAATTAGTGGAAGGTACTGAGGTTTAAAGGCCTTGGGGAAAAAAATGGAATATTTCTATCTTGACCATGATATCTCTCCGGCTGTGGAATATAACCTAGGCTCTGAGTTGTAGGCTTGTCTTTTTCTTTTTGTTTTATACCAGAATTTACTTCTGCCTCCTGATAAATCTTGAGGGAGGAAGAAGCAATAGCATCATAGATCCAAAAGGTGAAAGTAAGAGTTATATGTGGCATTTGTGCTCTTAGGAGGCCACAGTTAATTTTTTCACAACTATTCTAATCTGTTTAATAAGTTCACAGATATACATGGTGAGAAATTCAAATTCTATATTTGGTGTGTTGTGGTAATGCAAAAGTTATGATCACATATCTTTGATTTCTAATTAAGTTGATTTTACGAAGTTGTTCTAGGGATAGAAAAGACAAATTCAAATGTGTGGAGACAAATATGTATTTCTAAACAAAATCCAAGACAAGTAAACTATAGCATTGTGTCTTTGGTCAATTAGATAAGAGCATCCCAATTATAAAAATGTTTATAAAATGTAAGTATAAATCTCTGTGGGGGAAATAATACAGTTACTTAAAAACAGATATACAAAATTGCACAATTGATGCTTAGTTTATACACTTAAAGCTCTTTCTAATTTATGAGTCCTAGGAAAATTTATGTGGACAAGCTTTATAAACCATTTTATTTTTTAAGACTTATTTATTTATTTCAGAGAGAGAGAGAGAGAGAGAGAGCATGAGCAGGAGGGGCAGAAAAAGAGGGAGATAGAATCTTAAGCAAACTCCACGCTGAGTGCAGAACCCCACACGGGGCTCAATCTCATGACCCTGAGATAACGACCTGAGCCATGGAGCCCCACACAGGGCTCAATCTCACGACCCTGAGATCATGACCTGAGCTGAAACCAAGAGTCAGGTGCTTAATCAGCTGCACCACCCAGACACACTTTTATAAACCATTTTAAAGAGAGATGGAAGTGAGTGGGAACAGTGGTAGAAACATTAATGTACTCTGTGTCTAATACACTAAAAATTTAGGTTTGTTTTATTTTGCATATACATATACATATATATTTATATATACTATATATGTAGAGGTATGTACACATGTACATATATGTATATACAGACATATATACAAATACATGTATGTGCACAATATACTATATCTTTGTATGTATATATAAGTTATACTACATAGAATATAAATTATATATATCAATATATGGATAAATAGATAGGATTGTGGTCAGATTCTCAGTAAATTCAGTAAAGGTGGTTGAAGAATCAAGAGTTCTTGCTTTCCTTGATCCGCTATTATCTGATCACTAAAAAATAGATAGGTTACCACTACATTTTATGAAACAGACACTTTAGAAAATAGCGTTTAGGCAGTTCTAACTCTTGAAATAAGAAAGAGTCCTAACTTTGTTTTAAGAATTTCCAACATCCTACCAAAATTGTGTATCTGTGTCTAAGGTAGTTTTGTGAGTGATGCTAAAATTGCATTTAGAAATGAATGTGCCATGGTAGCTCTCTGGAGGTGTCAAAGAAAAAGCGGAAGCTCTTACATTTTTATGTTGCTGGGACTATACTGAAGGCAGGTTCTTACAAAGAGGTCTGTGAGTAGAATTGTGCTAAAATATCAAAGAATATCAGAATGTATAAGCAGTTTTTTAATCTGCAGTCTTATTTTTTCCCTGCTCAGCTACACCCAGGTTATAACAAAATTCGCCTCCACCAGAGCATAGAGAAAGAGAGGAAAAATTAGGTATAAATTGTGTGTCATTTCAGTTGGAGAAAGAATGATATAGAGGTAGTTTATGTGTAATTTGTGTTGGAAAAACAGGAAAGCTCCTTTTAGGTATGTCATTTATAGGCAGAGTCCCTTTATGAATAGGGAAAGGAGGTTGGATTATTCAGGGTCCCCTGAGGGAAAAGAAGATTGATTATATTCTAAGCACTGCCAGTAACATTTTGTATAAATCATTAACTCTGAAGAGAAACAAAACAAAACAAAACAAAAACACCACCATAATCAAAAAGGACAAGTTTAAGAGTTCTCACAGAAGGATAGCTTTTTTTTGGCTCTGAGAAAAAAATAAAATCAAATAAAAGTAGTCGGTATACAAATTGGATGAGGAAGGAGAAAGATGGAGAATGAAATTTTAGTCACTTTAGAGAGAGTGAGCTTAATGTCCTAAAAGTGGATAACATTTATTGAATGCTTACATTATTCTTAGTGTTTAATTTGCATTCTATCATTTATATTTCCTAAGAGGGTTATGACATGGGCACCATTGTTATCATCATCCTCCCATCTTAAAAACTGAGGATCCAAGAACTTGAGTTACTAAACAAGTTCACAAAGCAAGTAAGTTGCAAAGTCAGGAGTAAAACCAAAATTTGTCTGGCTCTTAGGTTTGTGCTCTTTACTATATTATATTCACCTCAGCATATACAAGCCAGAGTCAAAAAGCATTCAACTAGATCAGCCAGTTGAAAAAAAATATCTGCCCAAGTATAAGAGTATATAGGAACCTGGTGAACTGAGGTCAGTTATGAAGACTTTTCATGATGTGTCCCTCAGCATATTTGTTTCCTTCATGACAAGCACTAAGACACACTCAAGTCCGAGGAACTTTTTCTAGGATTTAGAATTTCAGAAGTGGACAGGAACAAATGAGATGGCCTTTGAAGGACACTTGAAGCTAAGGACTAAATTCCTACTCAGACTCTTGAAAGCCCTAGGAAAGCAGAGATTGCTTGCTGTCACTTCTTTATTCTTTTCTAGTGAGCAGGGGTCTGTCTCCAGGGCCAGAGGCTTTATGCCTCAATTACTGCTCTTAATGGGAGCCCCAGAGAAGAGAGAGACAACAAAGGATAATTGAAAGTTAGTGCCTCTCAAAGATAAAACAGAACTTCAGCATCCCCTTTGTGGATGATTGGTTTCTGATTGGTAGGGATATTAAAAATTAACAAATTTTAAAAGTTTGGGTATTTTCTAACAGATGCATTTCTAGGAACATGGGTGAAAATTAGATAGATAGATAGATATAATTTAGGGTAGGAACGTGGGTGAAAATTGTATATATACATATTTATAAATTATATATATATAATTTAGGGTACCTATGTATGTTCCCTGCCTAACAGTAGAATTTTTCCCAGAGTCTACGCTGGAATAAATTACATGTAGGGGCTAAGTGGCTATAGCTTGAAAGGTTAGAGGCTGGCAGAAGAAGAGAATTGAGCAGGTGGATGGAGGCAGATTTAGCACTGAGGTGAGGAAATGTATATACCAGGTGTGCTGCTTAAGTAAAATTCTCCGTACATCGTCCCATCAAATGGGCATACAGGTTTCAACAGAACTTACATCTTGAGGCTTTCCTGTGGTTAACCTCTACAAGAATTTTGCAAGCTGCCAAGTTCCTCCCACTTTGTCACAAAATAAAGTGTTGGAATGATAGCAGAAAACCAGCTACAAGTCTTGGAGTGAATGCTTAAGAATTTATTAGTCTTTAAAACTAGTTTGAAATTTCTTCAGCAACAGACAGGAACTTTTTAATTTTGGCTATCCCTCCAGAGCACCTAGTAAAGTGCCTTGCACATAGTAGGCACAGGGCGTAAGGGATATATGATAAGCAAAATTTGCAATGTAGATGTAGTATGTTTTCTATTGCCTACACTCATTTTCTCCATTTATTATCAGTGTTGTCATCGTACAAGTAGGTATTATGAAAAAATTAGATGTCTCCAGAAAATCTATGTTAATCACCTTTGTAATCCCTTTGAAACTAGCAGAATACATATGGGTGCTTGGCACAATTTCTTGTGGGATGTGTACAAAAGTGACCCCCTCCCAAATGACATATTTTAACAGGCGCTCTCTGCAAATGTGCCTTGATGGAAAGAATTGACTAATGACACCCTGCTAAGCCAATGCTGGAGACAGGTTGGCCTTTCAAAATTATACCACCTAAGTAACTTTCTACCCTGACGAAAAAAAAAAGGTGTCACTGTGTAGAGATAAATATTTCCAAAGGATGGAAATATTAGCCTTACGTTTTTTTTATTACTTTCTGCTGAATGAGTCATTTAGGAAGTTTGAAAGAGTATATTTTTTCTCAGGGTACTGTAGTTTGCTGTAGTGTTGTTGGCATGGCCAAGTATAAGGATGGTTTCAAGAGAGTCTCATACCTTCAGGAAGATGTCTAAAACATGTGCAAATATTTCCTGACTTGGAAGACTGGCAGCCGTTAGAAAGAAAAACACATAAATAAGAGCCTACAAATGTCCTTACTTCTCTTAGCCTTCTACCCACGCTTGCCAGTTGCTGTAATGGGTTTTTTAACTACCTTAAATTTTAGTAAGTTTCAAAAAAAAAAAAAAATTAAATACCCCTAAATGTTAAACTCTAAAAGTTTTAGTAATGTGGATTTTGCACACACACACACACACACACACACACATGCACACACACACATACACATAAATACATACATACATACATACACATACACACTGACCAACTCTCCTTGGTTTGTTGGGTACTTTTCTAGTCCTGTGTCCTAGGGAACTTCCATCAGTCTAGGACATCATACATATATCCTTGATTTATGTCTTTTAACACTTGAGCAACATATTGTAATGAGTAAGAGTTGTATCCTCCCCTCAACTGCACTAAGGATGAAACTAACAGATGTGACAAGAAAAGTGCAAACTAATTTAAGAAAAGTGGAAAACAGATACAGATATATCATATTTGTAGGGAGCATAGTCTATGTTCACTCCAGTCAGGACAATGTGAAAATTGGTTTGATTAATTTCTTCACCACCACCACCACCACCACCACCACCCCCTCCAAAAATACACAGACAGAATTAATTGACTGGTTTTTTGACAGAAATTACTGAAATGTTTTTTGGCATCTAGTACAAACAGCCTTACTAAAATGGAAAATGGGTGTTCTACATTGCTTCAAAAATGTTTTCTAGAAGAGACTTCTCAGGCAGATTTTAATGCTTGGACTTCAAGAGAGGGAGATTAGGGAAGCACAGTTAACTGTCAACCTACCTCCCTGAGGCCCTTCAGATAGGATGCTCTGGTATGAGGCCAGAACTTTCTAAATTAACCTCCCCCGGCCCCCTCAACCTTTTTGGATCTGGCAGTGGTGTAAGTGATAAGTGAGTTGGTTTGGAAGAGGATTTACAGAAACCCATTGGAATATGGCCAGTTGATTTATTCAGGATAATTTGTTTATAAGAAATAAATAGCAAAGTAACTATTTTTTATGGTTCTATTGAGGCTAAGTTGTGAAACCTTCCTTGCACTCTACAGATCAGAAGAATTTGTATTTTTTTAAATAGGCAAAAGATCTGCCTCTCTACAGCAGCTGGTATATATAATTATGTGCTCTCAACTCCTTTACAAATACTTATTTCTTTTGAGTTCTGTTGGTGCTCTGAATTACCTTTCCATTTACCCAAATTTTATATATCATTATGCACTTGGTAGAGAATTACAATGCAGTTAAGGTAGCAGAGATTCAGTGCCTGAGAATGTATCTCAGGTTTATATAGAAGCAAAAGCTGCTTGAGTCTTTAAGGATGCAGTTTACCCTCCATTTGCATTAAAACCTGCAGAATGAGATGTGGACCCAAGCAACTTCACTTGGCCCAATCAAACTTTCATTTTAGAAAGGCTATGAGGGCAGGGGCTAGATAATCTATACTGCTTTTTTAATTTTCCCTGTAGTAGCACTGTGCTGAATCAAATTTTGTTGCTTAATTCTACATTTTGTAGTTTTCTTTATTTGAATCTTATATTCCAGGGTCCTTTATAATCAGGTAGAGGGATGGGGGAAATGGAGAGAAGAATGGTAGGGAAATAGAAAGACTTTAGAACTAGGGTTGCCAGGTTAGACAAATAAAAATACAAGATGCCCAGTTAAATTTGATGTTAGATAAAGAACACATTTTTGTGTGTGTTGGTGTATCCCAAAAGTGTATACTTATACTAAAAAATTACTTGTTTATTTGAAATTCAAATTTAACTGGACTTGTCCTGTACTTTATTTGCCAAACTTATCTAGAACCAACTTTATCTGGGTCACAGATCTGCCACCTGCCAACCCTGTGTTAAGAAATAAGAGGAAGATTATTCCTCTTACCTGATGTGATATGGCAGAGAATGCCAGTTCATCCTATCTAAGAAGATGCCAAAGAGTGGGGAGGAGGTGATCTTCTGGGCCTAAAACAGTGACCACTCCTCCCTGCTTCTAGCAAATGTTTGGTATTACTTTCAAAGTTCTATAGCAAAACTGCTTTGCTGGTACTTGTAGGGGCCACTGAGTTCAAGTGACTAATTCTGTCCTTACTGAGGGGTTGAGTAGGGGAAAGAAGGAGAGTTTTCTCTTTGACAGGCCAAGAAGAGCATTTTGCCTGCTCAGTCCCCTAGGCTAGAGAAGAGAATCAAGATCACTTTTTTTCCCTCCCTCCAAAAGTGGAAGGGCTCTGGGCTGCTGACTTGATTAGTCATTCTCCAGTTTTATCATGCCTAATATGGTTCCAAGAACCTAGTGTGATTGCAATCAATAGCAATCAATGATTTTTGTTTTGTTTTGTTTTTGGTGAAAGACCTTATGTTCCTCCATTTCACAGGCCAGGCTATCACTGGCTACAATCTACAGACTGTTCACAGAAAGACCATTTGTTATTTAGAGCCCTGTTTCATGTGGTCCATTTCCTTTGTGAGTTGTGAGTTAAATCATTCATTTGGCCTGTGGTATTGGGAGGCTTACCTTAAGGAAGGATACATGGGGCATGACTGATCTACAGTGCAAAGTAGAGGCAGACTGTCACCAGAACTATTTAAATCCAGCCATCATATCAGGCTGCTCCTAATTCCCTCAGGATGGCTCAGAGAATATACTACCTCTTCTTTCCCTTTTGTAGATAATCTTTCCTCAAGGACAGCCGATAATCTGTAAAGGAATAATGCTTCTGTAGATTTTGTGAAGATCCTCGAAAAGGCAGCAATATACTTAATGTCTCCAGCTGATGTGACATTGTTGTTATGCCCTCTCTGGATTTGCCAAGAGTCCAGGTAGAGAGGGAAACAGGGCCTGAAACAGTGTCATTTTCTTCCAGCTTTCCCAGGGACTCTATTTGCTGGAACTTCTACCATCATCAACTTTTTCTAGAGCTTCAGGAAAAAATAGTTCCTAAATAAGAAGTGGAGAAAGCCATGTACTATAATGTAGAGATACAAAATAAGTTAGTCTTCAATTCTAGCCAGTAACAATTCAAGTTAACATTAAGAGTTTACTATATACCAGACACTATTCTATATACTTTATAGGCATTAACTCCTTTGATCCTCATAGAAATCCCATAAGGTATAAATGTTATTTTCATTTTGTATATGAAAATGAGGCATAGAGAAATTAAATAACTTGTCTAAAGTCATGCAGTAAGTGGTTAAGCCAGGTTTGAAACCAGATCTCTCTGGCCCACAAAGCCCTCACCTTTATGCTATATAAAACTACAAGAGGAGGAGCACCTGGGTGGCTCAGTTGTTAAGCAAGCATCTACCTTCAGCTCAGATCATGATCCCAGGGTCCTGGGATCGAGCCCCACATTAGGCTCCCTGCTTTGCGGGAAGCATGCTTCTCCCTCTCCCACTCCCCCTGCTTGTGTTCCCTCTCTTGCTGTCTCTCTCTCTCTGTCAAATAAATAAATAAATCTTTAAAAAAAAAACTACAAGAGGATTGCTAAGTACAATTTCTACATGATATTGTTGGATCCATGAGAACCTGGAAGGTGGATCCACCAGGCCCCCAGGGAGTGTTTATGATGAAGCTCCAGTGTATGCAACACTCCCAGTTTCAGTAGCATTATTGTTTTCCTCTAGTCAGTCTTGGAGAGCCTTTCTGATGAAGACAGAGAGAATTAGAGAATTATTTCAGTCAAATGACAAAGCCAAATTACATGGTACATTTTACAGGGAACATTAGAAGCTACATAAGAAATTAATTAGCCATTTACGAAGTGCCTGTTCTGAATAGTAAATATTTAAGAAGGATTCAATTTAATTTTCTCACTGAGAGGTTTTTATTTTTAAGAATAAATTTTATGTAAAATCTTTTAACAACAAAGTGTCTGATGCACATATAGGTTTTAGAACCAACCAGAACAGAAATAAATTAGACATGCTATTAATATTGTGCTATACAATTTCAAGGGGGAAAGCTCTTTCCTCAAAAAACTAGACAGGAGACATATCATTTAAAAGACTAACCCCTTTAATGAGGGCCCTGGCCAGGAAGGTATTAGTTTAGGTTCATGGAATAGATTCTAAGTAGTCAGCTAAAAATTCATATAGGAACTTACTTTGATACAAGTTTAAAATATGCAGCTTCCATCCTTGTATAATCAAGTCTGCTTAGTCTCCTGCCATGCCACACTGGGAGTATGCATTTTGGTGTCACACAGATGTGAATTTAACTCCATGATGTGAATGACCAGGAGGTGGGTCACTTAAAATTTCTAAGCCTCAGTTTCACAAAAATAATGAGGACAATAAAACCCATTATACAGTGTAGCTGTTATTATCCCCATGAGAGAACATGCAAAAAGCCTGTCATCAATACTGAAAACATTATAAAAAATGTTATTACCACTGAGAGTGGGGGAATTGGTGGAGGAATGTCTTTCTTTAATATAAAGTTTATTTTAATATTCACTACTCAAAAAGCTGAGGCAAATGAGGAAGAATTAAACTCTACTGTAGGACAGATATGAAAAGACTACCTAGAGGTAGTATTATTTACAGATGACAAAACTCAAGCTCTGAGAGGGGAAGTAACTTGCTTAAGGACTATGGACTCTGAGAAACAAACTGAGAGTTCTAGAGGGGAGGGAGGTGGGGGGATGGGTTAGCCTGGTGATGGGTATTAAAGAGGGCGTGTACTGAATGGAGCACTGGGTGTTATACGCAAACAATGAATCATGGAACACTACATCAAAAACTAATGATGTAATGTATGGTGATTAACATAACAATAATTTTTTTTTAAAAAAATAAAAAAAATGATGTAATGTATGGTGATTAACATAACATAATAAAAAAAAGGTCAGATAACTAGAGGTGTAAAGCCTCACTTTGGTATCGAAGTACCATGTTCCTATCACTTGCTAACTCACACTCAATTGTTCAAGGCTTCCCAGATATTAACTAATGCCCTAACTTCCAGGTGGTCATCCCCTAAGTGTCTTACTTCTTCCTGGGGAACTGAAGATAAAATATCTAATTTTACCCTCTCATACCAGATTGTGCATAATTAAAGTGGTGATAATTCAAATTTATAGTAATAAATATTGTCATATTATACCAATAAAACTATAATGTTTATAAAACCAGAAATGATTCAGATGTACCTCCAGACTCTTATGAGTGACAGCTATGAGTAAAGGATATTTTTAAATTTACACTAAAGATCCTGTTGGAATAGCCAAATCATGGAAGAGCCCAAATATCCATCGACTGATGAATGGATAAAGAAGATGTAGTATATACAATGGACTATTACTTATCCATAAAAAAGAATGAAATCTTACCATTTGCAATGATGTGGATGGAACTAGAGGGTATTATGCTAAGTGAAATAAGTCAGTCAGAAAGACAAATACCATATGATTTCACTCATATGTAGAATTTAAGAAACGAAACAGATGAACATGAGGGGAAAAAAAAGAGAGGCAAACCATAAAACAGACTCTTAACTATAGGGAACAAACTGAGGGTTGCAGGAGGGGAGGTGGGTGGGGGGGATGGGCTAAATTGGTGTTGGGCCTTAAGGAGGGCACTTGTGATGAGCACTGGGTGTTGTATGTAGGTGATGAATCACTAAATTCTACTCCTGAAAGCAATATTACACTGTATGTTAACTAATTAGCATTTAAATAAAAAACTTGAAACATAAAAAAGAAGCCTGTTGGTGTTCATCAAAACACAAGGAGAAAAATATTTCATAAATCAGGATTTAGTTACTCCAGCCTCTGAGGAGTGAAAACTGTCTTCAGCTCATATCAGCCCCCTTCACATCTCTTTCCCTTACAAGCTCTTTTCTCTTTTTTTATATCCCCCCTCATTTTTTTTTTTTAGATATTACCAATTCTAAGTTTGGTAAATGACCTTTTCTTCTGTGAGTCTCTATTTTTAAATAAACTTATTAGTTGACTTTCTAGAATCACTTTTCTACCATGCTTATTTCCATGTGCTTTGTATTATTATGTGAAATGTTGAGTAACTTGTCCCAAGTATATTAGGTGGCAATGAACATTTGAAAGCACTGAAATCAAGTAAAGGCCTGGCCTGCCTCACCTCAAAAAGTTTCTCTGTATTGTTCTTTACATGGCCCTTTAAGCAGGTCAAATAACCACTGATACTAGATATGCAGAGAGATGAGAGGCAGTGAGAGAGAATAAATGAAAGAATATATACTCATGGATGTTAATGTTGCATTCTTTCCAGAGAAATTCATAATCTGACATGAATTGAGAAACTGTGTTTAAGCAACACTGTGAGCAGAGGCAATATCAGGCCTGGACATCCTGCCTTCTGATGGAGCAGAATGCTGTTATTTCTGTATTTCCATGGTTCCCAAGCAGGAGCGCATATCAAAACCCTCTGGCGGAATAATTTGAAAAAAGCAAATGCTCAAGACACACTCTAAGAAATTCTGACTGGGAACCACTGCCTATCTGAAACTGAGATTCTAGGTGTATACTAGAAACCTCAGAGAGGGTTTGCTTTTTTTTTTTCAGAAGTGGAAAAAAGTATATATGCTGGGAGTTAGAGATTTGTGATGGAGTGATTTGTGGGAAAGATATCCCAGACCAAAAATATGTCGTACAGACAAACCTGCCACATTCCTTGAAATTCCCATTATTAGAGAGTCATTCCTCTGGACTTTTTACCAGAAATCACCTGTTCACATGCATATTATAAATTAAATAATGCATTAAACCACTAATTAACACTTTACCACAGATGAGATTAGGTCTCACCTTAATCCCAAGGGAAATGAGGCACAAGGCAGGTAAATTATTTTTGATGGCTGTGAGAGAGGGGAGAGGGAGACTTTTGTAACATGGGGAGTTTTTCCCAAGGAAAGCAAAGCCAGATGTAGCACCTATTAAGAGGAGAGCCTTATGGGCAACATTGGAGGGGCCGGTGGAAGGAGGGCAGGGGGATGAAGGCAAAATACACTTTGCCGGAGGTTATCCAATTGCCCTTGATGAAGGGAGCCTGCTTCTCTCACTCTTTCAGGCTCAAGTATCTCTTGCTCAGAATGACCCACCACTGACCCTGGTTCATTTAAATGCAAAGCAACAAAAGGAGAAAGCCTGGAGGGACTTAATCCTACAATTTAGGTTACACAGTATTAAACAGCTGATTGATTTGCCCTGTTCAGTGAAGAGAACACACACACACACACACACACACACAGGCACACATATTCAAAGCAACTGTTTGTCAATTCAGAGAAAAAAGTTAAAACTATATTAGACCGATGGAGAAACAACTTTCTCAAATCTTTTTTGCAAATGCCATTTTCTGTTTGCTCACCTGAATCTCAGCCAGGGTTGTGGGTCCTACTAAGTCCTTTGGTGGAGAGGAGAACTAACTCTTGGGAGAAAGAAAAATACTGTCAGAACATTTCAATATGCTGAAAATGCAAGCTCAGGGATCTAGGCTGAAGGTGGATAAAGTGGTTGGGGTAAATGGTCACTTAGATTTGGCTGTTTTAAGTTAACTGAAAAAAGGTGAAACGGTAAAAGTTCTGGTCTTGGTTGTAAAAAGTTTTGGGACATCGGTCATCATGAATGCTACTATGAATTTTATCTTTCTTTCTAGATATCAATAAAGCACATTTGTCCAGATGTCCTGAGCAGCATATAGTTGAGACTATATTCCCTTAAAAATTGTGCTCTTCTTTCATCTGCTCTTGGATCATCCAGTTGCTCTTTGTTCATATGACTTAAATCTTGGACTTTTTTTTCCTTTTTTATATTTGGCCATGTGAAAGAGGAATTAAAGCATGTAGCAAATCTAAGCAGTAGGATTTAAACCAAGCCAAGTGTATGAGCTCTTTTTCTTACTCCCCTCCCGCCCCAAAGTTAGCATCTATTTCTAAAGCAACACCAATGTTTTCAATTAAGAAAGTCAGCTGAGGGCGCCTGGGTGGCTCAGTCGGTTGAGCGTCTGCCTTAGGCTCAGGTCATGATCCCAGAGTCCCGGGATAGAGTCCCGGATCGAGTCCCGCATGGGGCTCCCTGCTCAGCGGGGAGTCTGCTTCTCCCTCTGGCCCTCCCCCCTCTCATGCTGTCTCTCTCTCTCTCTCAAATAAATAAAAATCTTAAAAAAAAAAAAAAAAAAAAACTAAAAAAAAAAGTCAGCTGAAGTGGTATGAGTAGGGACCACTTTCTTAATGGAAGCCCAGAAGCTAGGACTGAAGTCTTGGAAGAAAACATAGTGGAATTAAAATCTAATCAGTATGGATTTACTGGAAGTAGGCTCAAACTTCTCCAAGCCCCCTAAGATCTTAACAGTTTTGGTGGCAAAGGAAGGTGAGATATAGTGACTTAAAAAATTTTTTTGAGTACCCTATTACAAATACCCTACTAAATCTATGAACCAAGTAATGAAATTAATTTTTTCCTTCTCTGGCTTACCAGTTTCTTCCTGTAAAGTTCAGTGCTGTGTTGCAGCCATCCTTGAAATGACTCTTTAGTCTTTATTTTATGACCTTTTGAAGTGGTTGATTCACAGATTCTACTTTCACACGTTAATGCCCTTAGTACAGTGGTTCTCAAAGTTTGGCCTCTGGACCAGCCACACCACTATCACTCAAGAACTCGTTAGAAGTGCAAATTCTTGGTTGCTACCCCAGAACTACTAAATCAGAAACTCAAACTAGGTAAGGAGTGCTGGTTGTGGGAGCAGGCGAGCTGTGTTTTGACAGATTAGATATTTCTGATGCATGTACCAAGTAGAAGAACCACTGCCTTAGTACTTTCCTTAGTTATATGCCATCCTTGAAGGTGCTCTTTTGTTCCCTTATTGCACATACTACATGTCCCATGTCAGGCATATGCATTTATATACATTATTTTCCAAGTAAGTTCTTAAAGGATATAGACTTGAGGAAGGTATTTAACACTCTTTCATAATAAAAATAAACTATAAACTATGAAAGCATGTCCTTGAGCATTGACAGAAGCAAATCTCCTGATTCCCCTACTCCCATACCACAAATCCCTAAAAATGTAGAAATACATGTAGCCCTGGTTTTGATTATAGAATTAGTTACTTTTCCTTGCTTTGCATATGTATCCTGTTAGTGAATTGGAAACTTAAGCAATTTGTTCCTTACATCTTAATATACAGTTGAGTAGCATTTTGGGGCTGTCTTCACAAAATTCTTTCTTGGCAAGTTAGTGGTGGCAGCTTAGTGCCATGGTTTGGAGCACTGTAACAGCATTCTGTAGTAAATTTCCCCAAGATGATGGCTTACAATTGACTAAATGGTTCTGCAGAACTTTCAGATCTGAAAACCTGGGCAAGATTTCTCAGAAAGGACATAAGTTGCAGTTGGTAATGGAGTGAGCTGTATGATCCCCTATCCTGGTAGTATTTATAGAGTGAGATACTTTGCAGATGATTTGAGGAACTTCATTGTTTTGCTGCCAGATTGGTCTACTCCAGTTAACTTGGTCAATCAACTTAATAATAAAAAAGAAACTTCATCAAACCAGTTGTTTGACTAAATTAACTCTTGATTAACTGTACGGCTGTTTATTTCATTCAAGACACATAGCCTGAAGACACAGCCTAAGTTCGATATATTCCTAATAAGAAACTGAGGAAACACTAACATCTGCAAGCCATGTGAATATAATTTCATGTTTGGTTAATGGGCTTCAGATGAAACTTAATCATTTGAGTCACAGGAAGCACCAAACTTTTTATAGTCTAGTACACTTCACCTACATTTCTTTTAACCTGAACCCAAGTTGACTAAACCCAGGTTCGCTATGGTCTGGTACATAACATTATAAGTGCACATGTCAGATGATAAATGTTCTGCTCTCTCTAGGTTGAGTTTCAGCATTTACAAGGTAATCTTAAGTTGTATTAGCTCTCCTTATTCTTATTTTAAATAAATAAAACCTGGATTGCTTTGGGCACTACATAGTGTATTGCAAAAAGCAAGAGCTTTGGAGTCACTCAGACCTGGGTTTTAATCCTAATTCTGCCCCTTTCTGGGTGATATTAGGCAAATTACTTAACTTATCTGAGCCTCAACTTTCCTCATCTGTAAAATTAAAGATGGTACTATTTACTTCACAAGACACAGTGCCTGGTACTTAAGAAGTGCTTGGTAAATTCTAGTTACCCCCTTTTAGGACAAAGGCATCTACACTTGAGAATCTAAATTAATGGGCATAAACATGGAGTTGTCCTGGTGACCTGGGGGAGTATACTGTTTGTCTTCCTGACAGAATCAGTCATGAGTTGTATGTATGGTAATATATCAGCTGTTGAACAGAGGAAAAAATAGAAAGGGAAAGAGCCTGAGGTTGGCATCTCTGTGATCTGATTTAATAACAAGGATAAAAACAAGAGTTTTGATTCAATGAAGAAAACAATACCAAACGGTAAAATGGAAGTACAGAACTCTGAGGAAAGAAGTAAAAAGTAGGATTGGGAGGAGGAAAGGTATCTTTATAATTGAACTAGGGGAGAATTCAGAAATCATTGTAATACAGGGCGTATTGTAATAGGTACTATAAAAAGAGTTATGAATGACAGTGCGAGTTGTGGGAGAGAAGAAGGAAGAGACATATTGATACTATTCTGATTGAGAAGATTGGGAATGGGGGGTTTCTGAAAGCTTTCTCTTTACAACATCTCACCTCCTCTAGTTGGGAGCATGCATAATTGATTATTTCCTCATGTGACTATCTTCTGAATGATAATCTTTAACTTATAAAACAAAAGAATGAAGGAAAATTATTGTCAATAGAAGATATTCATACCTCTCTTTTTTTGAGACAGTAACATTTTTTCATTGTGCTCTTTGACAGAAAGAAGATAACATGAAATCCACTAAACCACTGTGGATATTATGTTTTTTTGTGGAAGATGAAATATATAATTAAGGTATCAACTCATGCCACACTTTTTTTTTATGCCTCACTTTTTAACACCACACTAATGTACCTAACATTAAAGGAATAGCAAATTTAATGGATAAATTAGGATGAGCAGTCACTCTATACCTATTAATCAATCAACAATAGTTATGGTTTTCCTGTGAGGCATATGACCTATGAAAATAATTTTGTCTAATTTTTATCACTTTTTCAAGTTTTACATTTATCAACCACACTCGAAAGGAAAATTCAAGGTGGTAACATTTTTGTTGCTTCTTGTACTGGTCTGTTTTCTGTAATAATTTCTTCAAAGAAAAGTCTTTTGGACAGTTTGTACCTTATGAAAATTGATCGAAATGTGTTGTTTTAGATACATTAATAGTTGCTTACAACAAATCTGAAAACCAAGAGATTTATGAGAAATTTCTGCTGAGGAAGTACTTAGGTACCTAACAACTCTCATTGGAATTCTTGTTCTTAAAGGAATTCCAAATTCTGGGATTATGTTTATTCTTCACTTTTGCCACTTGATCTTCAATGGTATGTAAACAGTCTGTAATAAAGTAACACTAATGCTCCTGGAATGCCATGAAAAATCTCATTTTAGTCCATTATGTCATAGGGTTAGTGCTCATGTACATATGATGCTAAACATCTGGATATTTGACATTTGAATGTTATGACATGACATTGATATTGCCAATGTGCATGTTCGTTATTTAAGAACCTTTATGGATGCAACAACAGTTGAGAACAACATCAATATTTGTTATGTTTATAGGCCATTCCAGTTTCAGTAAAGTAGAAAAAAATAATATGCCAGGTTGAGAATACCATTGCCATAGGACCACTGACATTTTAGGGACAGAAATAGGGACCTCAGAACCACTTATAGGAATAAAAGTGTCTGATTTTCTTAGATACAGCAGTATCTAAAATTAACTATCCACATATATGAGGCTATTTCAAACATGCTAAATCAAATAAATTTAATCAGTAAGTGGGTTGCTGAGGTTCAATTAAGAAAATTATTTGACTCAACAAATAGTGAAAGGCAGTATTGTATAATCATTAAAAACATGGGATCTAGATTTTCTGGATTTATATCTTGGCTCAGTCACGTGTGATCCTGGGCATATGACCTCTCAATTTTCTCATCTGTACAGTGGGTATAATAATAATCCTCAGTAGTAAATAAGTAATAAGTAGTAAGGATTAACTGAATTTATATATGTAACAATTCCTAGAACAAAATCTAGTACATTGACAGCCATCTAAAATTATTTATTTTTATTGTTTTTATTAGTTATTTGAATCTAATGGCTCTTTGTTGTGGAATAGTGGCAATGCAATAATCAGCATATTAAAGAAATTGAGATTGATTCATTTCTTTTTTTAAGCAATCATTATTTTTATTGCTCTAATCTGCTATTAAGAATATAGTATTGCTGGGGGCGCCTGGGTGGCTCAGTCATTAAGCGTCTGCCTTCAGCTCAGGTCATGATCCCAGGACCCTGGGATCGAGCCTCACATCGGGCTCCCTGCTCAGCGGGAAGCCTGCTTCTCCCTCTCCCACTCCCCCTGCTTGTGTTCCCTCTCTTGCTGTGTCTCTCTCTGTCAAATAAAGAAAATCTTTTAAAAAAAGAGAATACAGTATTGCTCTATAATCTTGAATCTAGAATCACACCCCTCTTAAGATATGGGCTTTCAGTTAAGAAGCGAAAGATTGGTAGAGATTCATGTTGCACATTATTCTTTAGCCAGCTACCAAGCAACCAAATGTAAATAATTTATAAATTAAAGCTTGCCTTTTGTCAGAGGATTTGAGGTCATTTAAAATGTTAATATGCATTGTTAAGATTACGATGAAAGATCAGAAACCAATTAGGAGAAGAATAAAGATAATTATCTCAATAATCTAAGATGAGGAAATAAGTTCAGTTGAATAATAAAAATCTGGATTTTCTGGAATCCAAGGCCAAAATTTAAAAAAAAAAGGAAAAAGAAAAACACACCCTACCCAAAACTATGATGGCATTTATATCAATTTGTGGAGAACTATATATTTAAGGGAAAGAAAACTAATTTTTTTGCAATCATATTTCAATTGGTTCAGCCCAGCCAAAGAAAGCCTTAATTTACTGGGGGTTTTGTTACATAAATAACTTGTAGGACAATGAAGGAAATAACAAAACTAGCTTAAAAAGCTATTTCCAGGTGTTTTTTGATAGGTGGGCACACATTCAGCAGGGTTTCACAAATCTGTCTATATTAACCTTCAAGACTGACTCTGCAAAATATATGAATAAGCAAAATTTCCTCTGCCATTTCCTCTTCCTCTTTTGTTGCCACTTCCTTCCTTTTTCCCTTCCTCCATTCATTTTTCTTTCTTCCTTTCTTTGATTTAGTAGAGTGCCTCACAGGATTGTCACCTGAAGAACCTTAGCTGATCAAGTAAATTGACCTATATCTCCTGCCTTTCTCTTCTCTACTTAATAAGGGAGAAAATGGACTCGCATTTTAGAAAGCTTTCCAGCAAAAATGGGATCAAGAGTGTTTTTTGGTTCCCTCACAATTAAGCTGAACATTTAGTCAAAGAGAACTTTCTATTAACTGTAAGTCCATTACCTGCACTGTCAATAGAGTAATAATAAAATACGACCTGAAGGGATTTTTCTGGGATAGTGAGACTATTCTATGTTTTGACTGTGGTGGTGGTTACATGACTGCATGTGTTTGTCCAAACTAATAGAAATGTACACTAAAACAGGTAAATTTTACTAATGTAAATTATACTTTAGTAAACCTGCCTAAAAAAAAGTGTGCCATCTCCATTTCTTTTTTTCTTCTTGGTGTTAGAAAGGGAGAAATGTGGATGGATGGATGGATGGATGGATATCCAAAATTCTATACAGATAAAATTATGTAGTTATAGAAAAGCACTGAGACTGAGAACCTAGAAGCAGAATTTCAGGCTCAGCCACACCTTGAGCTCTTCCAAGTGACACCAATAAGTTTACTTTCCCTTTCTGGAAGTTGTTTTTGCCTCTACAAACTTAAGGGGTTGGACTAGAATCTCATTAAGCTCAGGCAATTCTCTGTCGAGGTGACCTGATTTGGAGGGAGGGTGGAAGGAGAGATTAGGGAGATTTGTTTAAGTGTCAGAAAGTAAATCATCTGTCACAAAAACAGGTGGAATGGATAATGTCATGTGAAATTTGAGAAACATCTGTTCGCCTATAGCAGTGTCTGGGTCAAGATGGAGCCACCTGGGTGAAGTGATGTATCAGGTTGCCGAAATCAGAATCTCATTGACCCAAGACATTTTGACCAGTGTAAAAAGAAACTATTATCAGTTTTATAGTTTTTAGGGTTGTTTTTACTTTCTTTAATTTCTGGGAATTGTTTTTGTTTTTTTTTTTGGAGCTAGTAGAGGAAGAGGAAAGTTAATTAATGAAGTTATTCTCAGTATAAGAGAAGTATACTTATCTTAGAAGAGTAAAGATTGCCTCTAAGATGAATAGTTATTATTTTATGAATATTTTATTGGCTTGATTTTTTGTAATTGCTTGCTCAAATAGATCTCTTTAAATTAGAGAAATGAGAAAAACCTGTATCATTGATTGCATCAGTATAAAATGTGCAAGAGTAATTCATTGAGCAATATTGAATGTGCTGTAATATAACCTAATTATGACTGGGAGACCTGGGTTTCCTTTCCCATGCACAAATAGACCTACAAAAAATAGTAAACTTGATAAAATGATAATTTGAAAAAGAAATAATAGGAGCCAAAGCAAACCATGTTCTCTGGTTGAATTTGGTTGTCTTCAACCTATAAATAGCATCTGTAAATGAAACCTACCAGATAAGATTCTCCAGTGATAAGTTAGAGTACTTTTATGTCAATTACTTGTGAATAATTGTATATAGCCAGTGTCAGCATGGTTTTAGTGATTCATAACCCAGCGAGGGTTATGAATTAAGATAAAATAAGATAAAATTAAGATTAAGATAAAATCTGGCTTGAGTTTAGAGAATTGCAGCCACTGAGAAGACTGCATATATCTCAGAAACACACTGGAATGTGTTCCTCAATAGAGTTCAGGGACCCAGGCTTCTATTGGAAAATACTTTAAAAAATATATTACAGGTGTTGTGCACAAACAATGAATCATGGAACACTACATCTAAAACTAATGATGTAATGTATGGTGATTAACATAACAATAAAAAATTAAAAAAATATTACAGATATCCCCGATGAGAGATAACTACTTTATAGTGTTCACTCAACAGCCACATGCATAAGTAGAATTCTTTGCACTACCTTATTTGGTGTTCCTATAATCACATGTTTGATTGTGGAGGGTGGGAGGGTGCAGAAACTTTCTGAGGGGGCAATATGGGTAGTTGGGGATCCCTTGCCACACAGAAAGCTTGTAAAGAGTAATAAAACTGGTTGATGGTAATTCTAATAGCCTAGTTGACCCTGAACCTCTTGAAGGTGAAGTCCTAGACTTAATTTGTTTTTGAAGCTTAAGCCCAGCACCTTTCATTGAATAAATTAGTTGCTTGGTTTTATATTCTTTTAGTGGTTGCTATGTGTCAGGTACCGTGCTACTCCTTTCATGTATGTTCTTTTAATCGCTAAAACATTCCTGTGAGAAAGGTAGCATCATTCCTATTTTACAGCTGAGGAAACAGACTCAGAGAGGTAAAGTAACTTGCCTATGATTGTCACATAGTAAGGTAATGGTATAAAGCTAAAATTCAAAAACCAACATACTCTTTCTACCATAGCAGAGCTTGCTTCACTGTCCAAATAGATTAACCATATATTAATGTGTTCCTCTAATACATTACTAATAATTATTAAACTGTTTCTTTTGCTAAATTGTTCTGTAAACACTAGAGGAAATTCATACTTAATGTTCCCACAGTCATTATTTAATTTATTTTCATTTTTAAGTAACAGCTTTATTAAGATAAACTTCACATAACGTTTACCCTTTAAAAGTATATAATTTGGGGGTTTAGTATATTCATAAATTTGTGCAACTGTGATCACTATCTGATTCCAGAACATTTTTATGACCCACAAAATAAACCCTGTACACATTAACAATCATTGCACATTCTGCCTCTCTCCAGCCTCTGGCAACCACTAATGTACTGTCTCAGAATATTTGCATATTCTGGAAATTTCACATAAATGGAATCACACAATATGTGACCTTGGGTAACTAGCTACTTTCACTTAGCCAGATAATTATCCTATACAAATTAAATAGGGGCATAAGACATTTTTGAAAACAAATAATGGTGCTAATTTTTATGGTTCATCATATTGTTGTATGAATCAGTGCATCATTTTTTATGGCTGAATAATATATAATTGTATGGACATACCACATTTTGCTTATTAATTCTTCAGTTTTGTGGGACATTTGGGTTGTTTCAATGATTTTGGCTATTATGAATAATGTTGCTGTGATGATTCATGTACAAGATTTTGCATGGATATATGTCTTCAATCCTAGTGGGTGTATACCTTGGGATGGAGTTGCTGGGTTATATGGTAACTATATGTGATTTTTTGAGGAACTGTAAGACTGTTTTCCACAGTGACTGGACCATTTTACATTCTCATTAACAGAGAGGAAAGTTCTGATTTCTTTCCATCCTCCGCAATACTCTTTTCCATTAAAAAAAATATTATAACCATCCTTGTGGATATAGAATGGTATCTCATTGTGGTTTTAATTGCATTTCCCTAATGACTAATAATGTTGAGCATATTCTCATGTGCTTGTTGACCACTTGTGTATCTCCCCTGAATCAATGTCTATTTAAAATCCTTTGCTAATACAACTTCTTGATCAGATATATGATTTGCAAATATTTTCTCTTATTCTGTGGGTTTTCATTTCATTTTGATAAAGTCCATTTTTTTGTTTTTTTAAATTTTTATTGTTATGTTAATCACCATACATTACATCATTAGTTTTAGATGTAGTGTTCCATGATTCATTGTTTGCGTATAACACCCAGTGCTCCATGCAGAACATGCCCTCTTTAATACCCATCACCAGGCTAACCCATCCTCCCATCCCCCTCCCCTCTAGAACCCTCAGTTTGTTTTTCAGAGTCCATCGTCTCTCATGGTTCGTCTCCCCCTCTGATTTCCCCCCCTTCATTCTTCCCCTCCTGCTATCTTCTTCTTTTTTTTTCTTAACATATATTTTATCTATATTTTCTTTAGTTGCTCTAAGAAAACATTAGCTAACCCAATGTTACAAAGATTTACCCATATGTTTTTCCTAAGAGTTTCATAGTTTTTAGCTCTTACATTTAGGTAGGTGATCCATTTCAAGTTAGTTTTTGTATATGGTATGACTTCATTCTTTTGCAGTTGTTTCAACACCATTTGTTATAAAGACTTATTCCTTCACCATAATTATCTTGACACTCTTGTCAACAATAACTTGACTGTAAATATAAATGTAAGAGTTTATTTAAGTTAATTTCATCTAATTATCTAAGTTTTTTTGATGCCTGCTATGAATTTGATTTAGATATTTGAGTTTCACACTAAATGAAATGGTGATAAGATACAAACCATCCTTACTTGGAGTAAAATAATTATTGAAATAATTTTGTCATCAAGGAAGAAAATTTGAATGGTTTCTAACTTTGAAAATAATTACACTTGGGACTTTGTTACAGTAAATTATTTTCTACTATAGCTTAACCTTAACTGTGAAATGGGTTACCCAAGAGCTAGTTTTGAATAAGGTTATATATAAGTGTTGCCATTGACTGCCTTCTGTTAAATGCAAGAAGAATTTCATATCGGTTAGCCACTAAAATTACAAAGGGGCAAAGAAAAATCAGCCAGATAATTATCCTATACAAATTAAATAGAAGCATAAGACATTTTTAAAAACATATAAGAAGAGGAAAGTTGTCACTCATCTCCAAAATGAAGAAGAAATATATTTTCTATTCTCTGAAATGCTTTTCTTATGATTTTCCTTTGACTGAGATTCGTTTCAAAGAATAACAATGGGTGACAGAATATTTTGGTACTATGATATGGATCATTTGATGTACAAACAAACTATACAGAGAAAAAGTTGGCTTTAAAATGGGTGTGTTTGTGCCTTTAACTTTCCTAAGTCAACATTTACAATGAATACAATTAGTGGCAGATGTTAAAACCAGGGTGGAGGGGCTTGTGCTTATTTGTGCTCTTAATGCATCCAAGCAAGTTGAATAAATTTGTTTCCAGTGGATAATATATTTGTGTAAGAGGGGCACCACATAGTATTAGCTAATTCATACTTAAACTGTCCTTAAGTCATTTGAATGGTGAGTGGCTGGTTTGAGAATTAGGAATTTAGTCATTAAATTTTAAGAAGTAGCAGAAGAGATTATATTCCATTTATCCTGCAGAATAGGCCTGGGAAAAACAACCAATATTGTATAAATGGTGAACAAGGAATAATAGTTAAGCTATGGGATGGTATGATACATGATTTATATGATTTTTATGAAACCTGAGCCCAGGCTTTTGTACCATATTGATTACATTTCCTGAAAGGCAAGAAAGAAAGACACTATGAAAACTCTAGGGGTGATTCTAAGGATGCTGAAGTCACAGACAGTTAAAAAAAGCAATTGTATTATTAAATACTGTTACTATCAGGGAATAGAGAGTTTTGTTCCAATATCCTCTATTTAGATTGGCCAAACTTCAAACTTTTAGGTTAGATAGTAACACACACACACACACACACACAGTGTTTAAAAGTCTCTGTGAGAAGAAAGTAACCCGTTCCTATGTGTTAAAATTCTAATTGTCAGAGTTCTTGCTGATGTTTAGTCAAAATCTTTCCTGCTTTAATTAAAGCCTATTTATCAGTTTCCTGCAGTCACAGGAGCATCCATGACCTTCTGTATATATTTTTTAAAGAATTTATTTATTCATTCGAGACATAGAGATACAGAGAGAGAGAGAGCGCACAAGCAGGGGGAGAGGCAGAGGGAGAAGCAGGCTCCCTGCTGAGCCAGGAGCCGGACGTGGGACCCTGGGATCCCAGGACCCTGGGATCATGACCCGAGCCGAAGGCAGATGCTTAACCATCTGAGCCACCCAGGCGCCCTGACCTTCTGTATATTTTTTAAAAAGATTTTATTTATTCCTTTGAGACAGAGAGATACCGAGAGAGAGTATGAGCAGGGGGAGAGGGAGAAACAGACTCCCCACTGAGCTGGAGCCCAATGTGGGGCTCGATCCAAGGACCCCAGGATCATGACCTGAGCTGAAGGCCGTTGCTTAACCATCTGAGCCACCCTGGTGCCCCTTTCTGTATATTTGAAAACAATCTTCCAGGTTACCATTAAACCTTCCCTTCACTCAGCTCAACAACCTCAGTATCTCTGAACTTTCCTAGATCCACTTGCCATCACTTTAGTTATTTCTATTATTCTTTATAAAAGAGTGTTCTTCTCTTTAAAAGATAATTAATACTCAAATTGGCTTAAGTGGAGTCGCTTTAGAAGAGTCTGTGTTTTGGGGTTTTTTTGTTTGTTTTTTGTATTATTATTTTTTTTTTTTAGATGAAAGAGAGAGCCTAAAATTTCAGAATTCTATCTAGGAGACTTCCATTTCTCACCTTGACATTTTTCAGACTGGTTTTTTTTTTTTTGTCACCATGTATGATCATATCTGAAAACTATATTAGCAAAGCTTAGGCCAAAGCATTTCTCAGAGGCTTTTGCCGTTGGAGTCAATTTGGCCATTAACCCGGGAGAACAACTTGTTTAATCAAATTGAGTCACTTTTTGCAAGAGGACAATCTAAGCTTTCCTTTATCCATGGTCATTCAATGCTATGCATAACAATATAAAGTTGTAGTTTGGATGGAGACTTAAAAATTGGATTAAAAGGCTTTTTCCCTATTCCTATAAATTTGTTTAGTATATATACTTCAGTGATATGCTGAATTTAATTTATACATCTGAAGGGGCAGAGCTTAGAGTTACAAATTCATATAAAAAGGATCACACAGTTCTTGGTGTTTAAATTCAAAAATCTAAATGAGACACAGATAAAACACAGATACTTAGTTTGTAATGCTGTGGAGTACATCTAGTTACCTCGTAAACATAGAGTAGATCTTAAAATATCTGTGGGTCACTGCCCAGTCGTAACTGGCCAATTCTGCAAATTTACTCACCCTGTTTATTAGAGAAATCTTGTTTGAGCTCGAAGTTTCTAAATCCTTTACAGTTAAAAGAAATAAAGTAAGTATTAGTGGAAAAACTCTGAAACCCTCAAATATACCAAGTAGAAGAAGAAATCAGATCTTTATATAAAATCACAATTTATTTTAGCTGGTGGCAAAGACCCATCAAGCCATTCAAAATTTAATGAAACACACATATGCACATGTACACATATGTATGGTTCTCAATACCTGAATAATCTTATTGGTGCAAATTAGTACTTAAACTTGTTGGGGTAGAAAAGTTAGTTTCCATTGGGTTTTCTGTAAGACAAGGCTTTGTCAGGCCAGAATTAATTCAGGAGAACGAAACTAGATCATTTAGAGTGTCTGAATTTTGCTGAGCAGCTAGTAAATGTTATAGATGCTAAGCAAAAAGAACTAGTAAGATGAAATGCTTTGGCTGCAGACTTTGCCCACTCTCAAAGGAAAGTCGATCTTTCCCCTTCCCTCCTCTATTCCTTCTCCCCCTCCTCCTCATCCTTTTTCCTCTTCTTCTCCTTCTTTTTCTCCCCTTCACTCTCTCCCCATCAGTCTTTGTCCCTTCCCTCCATCCCCCCCCCCCCCGTTTGGACTGGAAGACAGCCTACATCTAATCATCTCATCAGCACCCCCACCCACCTTCACCCAATCAAAGTGGATGGTTCTATACAGCTCCCCCTTAGGCTCCTCTTGGGAGATTCTTTTCCCCTTCAAGATTGCCTTAAACATCTGTTGTAATCTGTGAATCTCCCCTGCATTTAAATGCTTGTTGCACTCTTTAACAACTGCTGAAACATATTGCAGGGGGTCCATTTCAGCATGACAATTATGAAACAATCTCACTGTCTCTCAAAGACCACACCTCCAGTGGTAAACTGGGGAGAGTGAGAGGAGAGATGGTGGAAGGTAACAGTGTTCCTTGGAGAGAAAGCTTAATTTTTGCAGGTACAGTATCCTTCTTAAGGAGGCCCCTGAGCTCACAGTCTTTCAGGTCCTGTCCCATAAATATATAGGGATTTTCTGACTTCTCATAGTTCACAATGGAATAAAGGTATAGCGTATTATAAATAAGAGCAACTTTTAAATTAACTCACTGACAGTGACTCATGACCAAAACAACAGTGAAGACCCTTGGAACCAGAGTACTTTGGTTTGGTGGAAGCTCAGGTGTTGGCTTAGAGAGATAGTAGATTTTTTTTTTTATAATTGTCTTGCTGAATTGGAAACTGCAATATTTCAGCAGCTGTTAAGTGGTGCAACAAACATTTAAACTCACACAAATGCCAAAGGCTGCTGAGCTACTACTTATGTAAATATTGTAATTTGGGGATGAAAGGAGTTGGATTTTGTGTATTAATAAATAAAATTAGTATAAAGAAATAAATCATCTGCCTTTGCTATCTTTCTTTGTAGTCCTTTATTTCTGTATTTGTCAAATACTTATTAAGGAAAAAGATACTAGTCTTACAGCCTTGTAGTCATTGCAATGGCAAGATGATCTTTTCCTCATTTAGATTCTGTTAACATAGCCATTTGTCAGTCAGTTCAGGGAAAAACCAGTTCAGTCAGTTAGTTTTTCAAAGTTTTGCCCAAGGAACACTGCTTAGCCTAGGGAATACTCTAGGTGGCATAGCTCTCAAAAAATATTAAGTCAGGCACTTAAAACAAACCAAAGCAAAAACTAATAAATAAAAGTCAACAGATTTTTTTCATAAATTTTAATTTCGGTTATGAAGTCCCAAATGAATATTTTCTCTTGGCTTAAATATATTTTATTATTGAAAAAAAGTTTATTGCATAATGATGAAATTAAAATTAGAAGTTTATTGCATAATGATAACATTTTTGGTAAAAAAATTTGGTATATGCATATAGAAGTGTATGTAAATGTAACAAAAAATATATCCTAAAAGTAAGTGAAGCTAAATTGCTAGAATTATAAGGAGATATTGATCCATTCACAGTCACAATGACAGTCTTTGATGCCTCAGAATTTTACAGATCTAGTTGACAAAAAATTAATAAAAATGCAATTAGCAAGCTTGATTTCATAGAAATATGTAGAATTCTGCAACTAGCTATTAGAGAATAAACATTCTTTCCCAGCACTTAAGAGACATTTTGAAAAATTGACTATATGCTTGGCTATAAAGCAAACCTTAAATACTAAAAAATCTGTATCCTACAGAACATACTCTCTGGCCAAAATTCAGTGCAATTTAGGAAGCAACAACAAAATCTTCATGTATTTAGAAATTGAACACATGCATATGTACATAATTCATACATCAATAAATATTTTAACATACTAAAAAATTTATTCAATCAGATATTTATCTAATCCAATAATACTTTCGATTGAATAGGAAGAATATTTTGAACCTTATATGCATATCAAGTAAAAAATAGTAAATAAACCTATTGCATAATAATTCATAAATACTTAGTTGATTGGAAAAATGTGTTGTCAAAACAAATGAATATAATAAACAATAGTAAGAAGATTATTTAATGTATTTAGAAGAACACTTTTTTCAAGTCCTTTGGCAGCACTAGATTTTCTGTCACACACTTCCCAGCTCAATGCTTTGCAAACAAGCATTCAATTAGTTTTTGTTGGCTTGAATGCAGTAGAAAATAGTGAAAAACTATACCTTGGTACAGTGTTGATGAATTAATTGAAAATCATTCTTACCCAGTCATTAAAGTAGATTCCCCAACGTTGTCTATTAGGCAACCTGGGTCAATATATTGAAGTTACTTCAATTTAGATTTTGAAATAATTCAGATTGGCCTTCTTGAAAGTTCTGCTAAATTAATGAAGCGTAATATAATTGTTTCATCTTTTCAAAAAGGCAAAGTGACTCCTAAAGCTACATCTTGCAGATGCTCTCTTGTGCAAGTCAGGTATGGGTGAAGTATCTTCTCTGGACTCCATATCTGATTTTAAGCCAGGTATGAATGCATGGTTTTTGAAAGGTCTGATGATTAGTCAAGTGGGGCTAGCTAAGATTATAGACAGGCCACCTAAACATAGTGGCCTAATTCCAGACTAATAATTGGGTTCCAGTCCCTGACTTATACAAACCCACCCTGAAAATAAATCTCATCAAACATATTTTTATTATCTAATATGTCCTAACATTGTCAGGTAAACACTTAACTGGTTAAGGTAATATTTAAACAATGCATTTGTCCCAGCATTTGAATTCACAGAAATTTTTATAATAAAATTATTTTTTCCATTATAAATAGAAATTAAAACATAAAAATATTCAATTATCCTGTTATACCAGTTGTTTTCTTTATATTCTCCAACTATTAGCAGTTTGCTCCATTGGATTTAATCATAGATCCATCCTGAAGCTTATGATTATAACGGTAATATGTGATATTACAATCAATATGAGACCATATAGAACCTATGACCTAACAAAATATAACTGTTATATATAAATTCAAATATAAACTGGGAATTTGAAAATAGTCAAATATATAGAATCTCATTGATTGGGGGGGAATACTGGTCTGGATTTGTGAAATATTTTCAATAGGTAAATCTTAAATATAATTCTAATACTTTTAAGGATCTTGCAACTTTTCATTTGTACACTTATTATGAAAATTGCCACATTGTCTCCTGCATTATGGTAGTTTGTGTATCTTTATTACTATATTAAAAGTTCCTTAAAAGTAGAAATGGTAACTAATTTTTATAATGCCTTGCCTGGTGTCCAGCATATAGGTAGGATTTAGTAAATACTTCTTAAATATGGAAGTTGTGTGAAGGAGTGAAAAGAGCACCAGAGTGGGAAAGGAATCTTGGGCTTAATTGTGGCTATGCTACTAATCTAGGAGATTAGTAGTGGAAAATATAGCAGGAAAAAAATAGCAAAACTATCTGAAGAAGGAAAGAAAAAGTCAGAATTGTGAAGAAGCCAAAGTTGGTTTCTTCATGCTCCCATGATCCCCTTAGATTTCACTTGTTCCTTTCCCTCAAATCTGGGAATCATTGCTACACACCCACATTGCTTCCCCTAACAGTCCTCCCTTGTGTGTGTGTATGTGTGTATACACTCACAGAGATGCAGATTTTATTAAAATATGCAGATATTTTTATATAAATGTGTATTTTCAGACTTATTCAACCTTATTATTGCCTTTGTCTCTTAGTCTTCCATATTACATTGCTAGATTTGACTTGCCTCAGTGGCTTTCCTCTTTCAGGTAGCCTTAACTAAGATCTTCCTGTACTTGTAGTTTATTTTCCTGTGTACTAGCATGATTCTCTTTTTATCATGTTATAAGTTTCAGCCCAGCATTTTCTGGGTGGCTATATCCCACTGTCCTTTAACCTGAACCTACTTCTGTTTGCCACACAACTCTGAGGAATACACTGAGGGGTTTAACTTTGAGCCTTTTAGTTGATTTTGCACTCTTCAGATTTCATTTCTGTAGCCTTGAAGTAAACAGCCTGTTACTGGCAAATCCAGCACTATAGTAGCCAATATGTGCTAAAATTCCCACCACCTAGATAATTCCATAGGGTTAAAAAGGCCCCCCAAAACAGATACCTCCAGTTAAAATGCACATGTTGTACCTTAGTGAGAAGGGAGGTCACTGGACAAGACCATCTCAATACTTCAATAAATGAAGGTTGACTAATGTTTTGACATTGAAAAGACCAGAGCAGGATCCTGAAGAAATGCGGCAACAGAGTGGAGTGTTAAGGGAGTAAACATCTGACTAGAGCATAGAGCATTATCTACAAAGGTCAATTCAAGGTCAATTCAAGGAGAAGTAGCTTTTAAATCAACCTAGCGGCTAGAATGAGGAGTCCCCATTTTTTTCTGAGGCTGGCAGGGCCTGGGAGTTAGTGGTAAATTACCTCATTGATACTTATGGGAGATATCCTTTACTTTCTTTACATCTATGCCTTATAGAATTGATTAGACCATAAGGGTTATTGGTGTTTCTAGGCCCATCTTCAATGGAAGCCATTTTTCTCCTATGCTTTTTCAGTCTTTTATACTCCATGCCTGTTCTCTTACTCTCTTAACTTTTCCCACTGCTACTTTCTTTTCCATTTTCCCTCCTTCTTGGCATTTCCCCAAGGTTTAGTTCCATCCCAGTCAAATGCAGATGCTCCTAAGGTGCCTTTGAGAACCGCTAAACACAACTATAGATTGTGGAGACAATTCTGTTTATAAGGACTTTTTTTTTTCTGTAACGCATCAACATCCTCCCCACCTTAGCTTCATGTTAAGAGTTGTTGTGTTTGTCCTTCTGTGATAAAACTGGGAGACTTGAGAATCCTGTTTTGATTGGATAGATTTTGAGGTAAAGCTGCTTCTTTTGGTTGAGTCCCTCTCCTTCACCATCACCCATCTGTCTCAGTGATTTTCTCTCAACTAGTTGTGCTGTTTAATAGAATTGGAAACACTGCAGCTTACATCTGTCTGAGCAGATGGAATGCATTTTGCATGAGAGTTAACTGATTCATGCATTGCATAAAGAAAGCAATCTGTGTTAAAACACTGTGACATTGTAATGAAGCATTATCTGTTGTGTGCTGAAACCTGTTTGCTTATAGAGGGTTTAATTCTTTGCCTTTGCCCATGCCCTCACACACCACCCCCATGGTCAAGCCCAGAAAAACTTTAAAGACAAAAAGCATACTGTGACAATGGGAGAACATGAAAACTGAAAGGAAAAAAATCTTGATACAAAGGTGGCTCTTGATAGCTGAGTTCCCTTTTATTTTTGTAGTGTATGGTCATTCTGAGAGAGAAAAAAGAATATTGTGGGGGAAGGAGGCTTCCCATATGGAGAATAAATTGTCATCTTTCACTAGATCATGATTTTACTCTACTTTATAAAGCATTGGGAATGTTTTTAGAGTGTTTGATGTAGTATGGACCCTAGTCTCAAAGAGTTCCTGTATAGTTTCCTTAACATGAGCACATTTACAGACTGTGTCTTTAAACTTGAATTTGTGACCAGCAATGAAGGTTTTATAATTTCTAGCACCAACCCTCAGTACCTTTGTACTTCTGTCCCCTGTAGACAGTGATGTGCTTCTCACATAGCAGTGCATTGAGGTCTTTCCTTAGTTGCCTACTAGTAGCTATTCATTTACTTCCAGCAAATGTTGTATGTATCCTGCAGCCAAGAATGCTGCACTTTATTTTCTATTTTGTGCAATTCACTGTTTGAATGCTATAACGCAATATAGAGCAGTTCCATTTGCAAATGATGTTATTACATATTTTGACCTATCTTTCCCTGCAGGAGTAATAACAAGGGCAATAAAACTCAGTTGAAGCTGCTGTATAAGCACACATAACTGCCTCAAATTACAGGACAGTTTCTAAGCTACAAAGCCACTGAAACCACGAAGGCCCTCTTCCGACTCCTTTCATAGTTCTAATAAGCATGACCATGAATGTCCCATATTTCTGGATGAAGAAAAACATTATTCTGTTGGATTATGCTGGTGGTTCAGTAGCTTTTTAACTACAAAATTTCTGTTTCGGTACATATTCTTTGGCTCCATTTAGCTAAGGTTTGGGTAATTTGGGGGTTCGCCAAGAAAAAAAAAAAGAGGTGAGGAACTTGGAGCTCTCAGCATCTCATGTACTCACAGTTGACATAACCACAACGGGTATAAACAGCAGACCTTTGGTGAAGAAACCTTGGGAGTAGTAGCCACGGGTTAGGGGAAGTATGGATAACAATTAAGTAATACCACCTGACAAACCGAATTTGTACCAATTTGGCAAGAGCCCTGGCAATTTTATTACTTTTGTAGGTTCATGCCCTGACCTTGAACAGCTCATATCTTCTCCCTTGAGGCTCTCTGACTGAAGAGAGCTCTGAGGAATTTTGAGAGGCTTCACAGTGGAACCACAAAGATGATTATAGGATCAGGAAAATTAAATTAACCTGTGGACAAATAATGGCCTTTGAGTTCCTGGAGTACTCTGCTGCAGTGCAGCATTTCATAGTCTTTGTTAGGAAACCCCTGTGTATCATGGGGCACATTGGACTTTGAGCTCCCTCTAACTCTTTTACCACATAAGCTGGCATAAAAAATATCTGTGTACTTTCTACTATCACACACACATATACATATAAACACCTTTGCCCGTACATCTCCCAATTTAGAGCTCCATGTGGAGACTGATTTGGTTTAGTTCAACGCATTTGCTGAATGCTGGTTATGTGCCAGGCATTGTGCTAGACTCTAAAGATATATAGAAAAAAAATTGCCTCTAGAAAGCTGCCAGTCTAATAATGGAGATGCATAGGTAAATAGACTACAGTTGACCTTTGAACAAGGTGGGGGTTGGGGCACCAACCCTCCACATAATCAAAAATCCATGTATAACTTTTGACTTTCCAAAAACTTAATTACTGATAGTCTACTGCTCCTGACAGCCTTACTGATAATACAAATAGTTGATTAACACATATTTTGTAAGTTATATATATATATATATATATATTACATATATGTATATATTATATATACTATATCATATTATATATAATAAAGGAAGCTAGAGAAAATAAAATGTCAAGGAAATCATAAGGGAGAGAAAATACATTTATAGTACTCTACTGTATTTATTGATACTGTAAGTTTCATATATTTATCGAAAAAATGTGTAAATAAGTAAACCTGTGCAGTTCAAACCTGTGTTGTTTAAGGGTCAACTATAATTAGATAAGAGGAATTTATGAAGCCTCAGGATTATGATGTACCAGCTTATAATGTAAGTTTCATTTGTGTTGCTAAAGCAGTTTGAATGCAGATTTATTCCTATATTTTTAAAGATATGACATTTCTTCATAGTGACTTAAAAGTGACAACTGTCTCATAAATAATATATATAAAGTCCAGCAACAATCTCTTTGTTATTGTTCTTGAAGGAAGAGTAGTTCCTGTGCCCCCCACCCCAGAATTGCAGTATTTGCCCTGAAAGTTATAGCATCTTGATTACGGAAGGCTTCAATCCTAAAGTGCCAAGGTTAAAATAGTATTTATGTAACTCCAGGCTTTATCTGCTCAAAGCCAGAAATATCTGCTGCTGCTTATTCTGAATTCTCTCCAAAAGGAGAAAGTCACACCCAAAATGAATGTTCCAACTTTGATACATTTGGCTGTATCAAAACTTTTGTGATGATGGGGTGCTCATGCAAATATCAAATCAGAAACTCTCTTCAGTGCTTTTTGTCAGCTAAATGACTATTGCCCCTAAATCAAATGTAATGAGCATGATTTCTGTGGCCTAGCAAAATCCCACTAGGCTTTGTGGGAGTTATACGAAATGTGAGTCTTAATCTTGTCAGTTACCAAATAGTACTTATCAAACATTTACACATTTGTGAGTTTCTTAAAACTTTTAAAGCAAATCTAAAGTTGAAGTCTGTGGAAATCCCTTAAGGAGCTCTACAAACAGGCTGCATCTCTTCCTTTGACAATCTTTAGAAATAAATAAATCTTACTGATGGATAAGGTGTGAGTTGAAGGGTGACTGACATGTTCCCTTTATGTTCCCAACTCTACCCACTCATCACTACTACCAGTGCATGCTAGATTCTCTCCAATCTCGGCCACATCTCCAAACCCTAACTGCTCCAAATCCATCAATCCCTTTGGGGTTGTTGAGCTTGCTGGTGGTGATTAAGACTAAGAAGGGAAACAAAATGAAAAGACTTCCAAATAATAACTAAACCACCATTACTTCTCATTTCAACCTAAAGGCCCTGCTTAGAGGCATGGATATGGACTTGCTAATCTTCGAAAGTCCTCTCCAGCCTCATGTCTTCATTTTCCTGCCAACACAATGCTGACATAAACTATCCTGTTAGCCATATTGTCTCATCCCTCCACAGCACAGCACAAAGTACTCCCAGATGCTGTTTACGACTGCACTCTTGGTGGCCTTGAAGCATCACTTGGTTTGTTTGCTAGGAGAAAGCTGGCATTCAAACAAATGACTAGAAGGACAAAACTGTGTGAATAAAAAACAAGGTTACCAAATGGGCATGGGTGTAGTGAGTGCCTTGTGGCCTTCCGCCACCACAAAACCAATTGAAAAGAAAGAAAGAATGCCCTGGGGATTATGTGGTTTAGATTTGCCAACAGAAGGCAAAGCAAATAACTGAAAGGACAATGTAGGAAGTGTTGAATAGTTGACAGTCTTTCCACAACAGTTTCCTTAATTGCATGATTAAAAATAAAGTTTTTAGCCTAATCAAAATTACAAGGCCATCAAGGACTGTCTTGTATTCTTTCTGGGGAAAAACATAGTAATTAACTGCCACAGAATGATGGATTTTTCCAACACAGCTGTCACAACTGCTATTTTAAATCGTTTGTTATGGTTTAAAATGTGTAATCCCCAAGAAATTGATCATTACTGCAATTCAGTACTGGTTTTTCAGTGCCTTAACCACTCTGAGTTTTGCATTCAGACCATTAACTAACAGAAGCCAGTCATAAAATACTAAACAACTAATGGTTAATTACTCCATGATCATTTCTGTCTTATTTTCAACAAGATTTTATTTTAAAAAAATTGTACACTGAAGTTTCTAGCATGACAAAAACAGGTGCACTCTGGCATCCTTTTCTTTTCATCTCTCTCTTTTATGGCTACTCCCACTTTCTCATTTTCTTTTCTTCTTTGGTGGCCGTGCCTTATATTCAACATTGTGTCATAGCCTTTGTTCATGGCGTGTCATTCATTGGGTCCACCCTACCCTTCAGAATTTGTTAAAATGTTACGCCAGCTTTATGGTCCAGTTGATATTCTACCTCTTCCAGGAAGCTTTTCAGTTACTCTATTCATCATTCACTCAACTATTATTTATTAAAATTGTCTTATGTACCAACCATTGTGATAGGCACTAGGGATACCAAAATAAAAGAAATACATTCCAAGACTTCAAGAACTTTTATGTTTCACCGGATTTTATTGATGGGGTGACTAAATCCTTGATAAAACTATGTGCTTTGTAACTAGACTTTATTACCTTAATGTTTTTTTTTATTATCATTGTCTTATGTAATTAATTTACCCTTGTATTGTCAGTGTAGTTCTGTACTTATAAAGGATTTGAGAAGACTGAGTCCTACCTAGGGCTTATCACCTATTCCTTGCTCTACCACTACCCCTCTCCTTTCTCTCCCTTCCATGACTGCATCTATCTCCTAGATTTGCTAATAGAAATAATGAATAACTGGAACAGCTATTTATCTCCATCTGAACAGGGCCAAAGGCACAGGACAAGCCTACAAAACAAAAATGGAAATCTTAAGATTTAAATCTTAAGGAAGTATGGTGGACTGGTTGGTCAGTTAGAAGTCAGCAAGGCTAAGTCTCAAGTGACCAGAATACTGACACTTTATAATTTTCTTCTGCAACAATAGGGTAACTTATACTCTGATTCTGGATCCCTAATGTACAAGTTGACCTGCTTTATTAGTTTTGAGATATTTCCCTAAATTGGAAGTAATCTGAAATGTAGTAATTTGACTTTCCAAAAATAAATTTGAGAAGTTTGGTGTTTAATGAAAACTAGTACAAGTCCACTTGTAAACTAGAGAATTCTTTTATGACAACCCCTTCATTTTTTGTTATGTATATCAAGATATTCCTGCCTTGATTTTTGTTTAAAGCAGGCACATATACCTTTTAACAATGTTTTTATGTGACCAGTATTCTAAATTCAGGAACATGCCAAATTTTCTATTCATAAGACAGACCCAGAATGCTAATGTTCAGCTTGGAGCCATTGCAGAGCAATAGAGCAGTAATAAACTGTTGCCTGGGGGAAGCAGACTAAATAATGCTGCTTATTTCATTATCTAAATTAATTATTTAAGAACACAAATTCTTGCTAAGTTGAAATCAACACATTGAGGACTTTATGTTCTTTCCTGGATAATTTCAAATGGTCCTGGAAAAAGAATACACATTTGTCCCAATTACTGTATTTTATTTTATTTTATTATTTTTTTTTAAGATTTTATTTATTTATTTGAGAGAGAGAATGAGAGACAGAGAGCACGAGAGGGACGAGGGTCAGAGGGAGAAGCAGACCCCCCGCTGAGCAGGGAGCCCGATGTGGGACTCGATCCCGGGACTCCAGGATCATGACCTGAGCCGAAGGCAGTCGCTTAACCAACTGAGCCACCCAGGTGCCCCCAATTACTGTATTTTAGAGTACAGCCCTAGAAAATAGTTGTAAGAAATAAATTACTCAGGGATTATTTTAGGATTTTATTTAAGACCTTCACATGCCATCACATATTCATTCTCGTGAACCCTTTGAACTGTATTTAAACTGTATTTGGGGCCCAAGAATTCATGTTGTCAATTATTCTTTGCATTTGGTTTTATTCTCTAATTGTTTCATGTGTATACATCTTAAAAACTGTAAATTCCTCTAATAAAATTGTGACTTGGCACATTTTGTCTTTTCACTTCTCCAACCCCCCCTCGTTTTTACCTCCCTTCACACTTTGAGTATCCCTTCTCACTCACCTTTACTTTGTTCTGCATTCCAGGCACCTGATACCTTCATTATGGCTAAGCAACAACCTTTCCTGGAACTCTTCAGACTCTAATCCTTTCCTTTCTCCACCTTCTGCTTCCATCAACACCTAACTGTTCATTGCGATTCTTGCAGTTATCTAATCTGATCATCTAACTCCTGCTAAAGTGTTAATGACAAATAATAACTCAGTGTGTCTTTCTCTCAGCTAACATTTGAATAATCAGGGAGTTTTCTTACCTTAATAAAATTGAGGACGTATGAATGATTTTTGTACTTTGTGGCAGGTGGTGAGGTGGAGGGGGGATTTTTTTGAGTACTTGACCTTCTGTTGCCCCTAAAATCATATTGAATGAGCTTGATGACAAGACAAAGAGCTGCCTGAGGTGAAGATATAGATTACTTGATTCTGAATGTCAGTAGGTTTGAGCTTCATGTCAAGAATGGCTACAAATCATTGTTACTACATATCATCTTCTGTTACTCAAATATGAGAGGGCCTGTGAGCTTACACAATAGATTTAAGCAGCAGTTTCTTTTCTTATAATAGAAATAAGAGCTAGGAGAATTTTCTTCTCTTTGCTCTGTGATGCTTGAGAATTTATTAAAAAGTCATTCTTTGCATGCAAACTCTGTTTCAGGAATCTTTGTTAATCCAGTACAACTAGTGACTCCTGCATAATACTAATGGTATTATTGATGGTAGAAAAAAAAAACAGAAAAAACCCACATTTATAGTTTAAGGCTTTCTTTGTGATTTTACTGTATAATATTCAAAAAGACCAGTGAGAACTGTGGGGTTATTTAACATTCAGTCTAGAATCCAAAATGAAGCTTCTTTTAGCATCTCTATGTGTGTTTTCAACAAATGCTGTTTAAAATTAATTTCTTATAAAACATATATTGTAACTGAAAAAAGGTACATCCTAGAAATTGGATTTGCTGGTTTTGGTTCAGTATCTCATTGAGGGAGACAACCTATGACATGGCCTTCAGCTGAGATCACAAAACAGCTTCTATACGGCCATTGAACCACAAGATGGCACCACTGAACAATTAGTTTATCTCAAGATGACTTGAGGTTCTCTAGATAAATGATGGAGGATAGTGTTATCCCTTTTCAAAACCAACATCAGTCACTTCTTTTTTTTAATTAATTTTTTTATTATTATGTTATGTTAATCACCATACATTACATCATTAGTCTCTGATGTAGTGTTCCATGATTCATTATTTGCGTGTAACACCCAGTGCTCCATGCAGAACGTGCCCTCCTTAGTACCCATTACCAGGCCAACCCATCCTCCCACTCCCCTCCCCTTTAGAACCCTTAGTTTGTTTTTCAGAGTCCATCGTCTCTCATGGTTCATCTCCCCCTCCAATTTCCCCCCCTTCATTCTTCCCCTACTGCTATATTCTTCTTTTTTTTTTTTAACATATAATATATTATTTGTTTCAGAGGTACAGATCTGTGATTCAACAGCCTTGCACAATTCACTGCGCTCACCATAGCACATACCCTCCCCAATGTCTATCAACCAGCCGCCCCATCCCTCCCACCCCCCACCACTCCAGCAACCCTCAGTTTGTTTCCTGAGATTAAGAATTCCTCATATCAGTGAGGTCATATGATACATGTCTTTCTCTGATTGACTTATTTCGCTCAGCATAACAATCTCCACTTCCATCCACGTCGTTGCAAATGGCAAGAGCTCATTCCTTTTGATGGCTGCATAATATTCCATTGTATATATACACCACATCTTCTTTATCCATTCATCTGTCGATGGACATCTTGGCTCTTTCCACAGTTTGGCTATTGTGGACGTTGCTGCTATAAACATCGGGGTGCACGTACCCCTTTGGATCCCTACATTTGTATCTTTGGGGTAAATACCCAGTAGTGCAATTGCTGGGTCATATGGTAGCTCTATTTTCAACTTTTTGAGGAACCTCCATACTGTTTTCCAGAGTGGCTGCACCAGCTTGCATTCCCACCAACAGTGTAGGAGGGTTCCCCTTTCTCCGCATCCACTCCAACATCCGTCATTTCCTGACTTGTTAATTTTAGCCATTCTGACTGGTGTGAGGTGATATCTCATTGAGGTTTTGATTTGGATTTCCCTGATGCCGAGCGATGTTGAGCACTTTTTCATGTGTCTGTTGGCCATTTGGATGTCTTCTTTGGAAAAATGTCTGTTCATGTCTTCTGCCCATTTCTTAATTGGATCATTTGTTCTTTGGGTGTTGAGTTTAAGAATGTCTTTAAAGATTTTGGATACTAGCCCTTTATCTGATATGTCATTTGCAAATATCTTCTCCCATTCTGTGGGTTGCCTCTTTGTTTGTTGACTGTTTCTTTTGCTGTGCAAAAGCTTTTTATCTTGATGAAGTCCCAATAGTTCATTTTTGCCCTTGCTTCCCTTGCCTTTGGCGGTGTTTCTAGGAAGAAGTTGCTGCGGCTGAGGTCAAAGAGGTTGCTGCCTATGTTCTCCTTTAGGATTTTGATGGATTCCTGTCTCACATTTAGGTCTTCCAACCATTTTGAGTCTATTTTTGTGTGTGGTGTAAGGAAATGGTCCAGTTTCATTCTTCTGTATGTGGCTATCCAATTTCCCAACACGATTTGTTGAAGAGACTGTCTTTTTCCCATTGGACAATCTTTCCTGCTTTGTCGAAGATTAGTTGACCATAGAGTTGAGGGTCCATTTCTGGGGTCTCTATTCTGTTCCATTGATCTATGTGTCTGTTTTTGTGCCAGTACCATACTGTCTTGATGATGACAGCTTTGTAATAGAGCTTGAAGTCCGGAATTGTGATGCCGCCAGCTTTGCTTTTCTTTTTCAACATTCCTCTGGCTATTCGGGGTCTTTCTGGTTCCATACAAATTTTAGGATTCTTGGTTCCGTTGCTTTGAAAAAAGTTGATGGTATTTTGATGGAGATTGCACTGAATGTGTAGATTGCTCTAAGTAGCATTGACATCTTCACAATATTTGTTCTTCCAATCCATGAGCATGGAACGTTTTTCCATTTCTTTGTGTCTTCCTAAATTTCTTTCATGAGTATTTTATAGTATTCTGAGTACAGATCCTTGCCTCTTTGGTTAGATTTATTCCTAGGTATCTTATGGTTTTGGGTGCCATTGTAAATGGGATCGACTCCTTAATTTCTCTGTCTTCTGTCTTGTTGTTAGTGTATAGGAATGCCACTGATTTCTGTGCATTGATTTTATATCCTGCCACTTTACTGAATTCCTGTATAAGTTCTAGCAGTTTTGGGGTAGAGTCTTTTGGGTTTTCCACATAAAGTATCATACCATCTGCAAAGACTGAGAGTTTGACTTCTCCTTTGCCAATTTGGATCCTTTTATTTCTTTTTGTTGTCTGATTGCTGTGGCTAGGACTTCTAATACTATGTTGAATAGCAGTGGTGATAGTGGACATCCCTGCCGTGTTCCTGACCTTAGGGGGAAAGCTCTCAGTTTTTCCCCCATTGAGAATGATATTCGCTGTGTGTTTTTCATAGGTGGCTTTTATGATATTGAGGTATGTACCCTCTATCCCTGTACTCTGAAGAGTTTTGATCAAGAAAGGATGCTATACTTTGTCAAATGTTTTTTCTGCATCTCTTGAGAGGATCATATGATTCTTGTTCTTTCTTTATTAATGTATTGTATCACATTGATTGATTTGTGGATGTTGAACCAACCTTGCAGCCCAGGGATAAATTCCACTTGGTCTTGGTGAATAATCCTTTTAATGTACTGTTGGAACCTATTGGCTAGTATTTTGGTGAGAATTTTTGCATCCATGTTCATCAAGGATATTGGTCTGTAATTCTCCTTTTTGATGGGGTCTTTGTCTGGTTTGGGGATCAAGGTAATGGTGGCCTCATAAAATGAGTTTGGAAGTTTTCCTTCCATTTCTATTTTTTTGGAACAGTTTCAGAAGGATAGGTATTAATTCTTCTTTAAATGTTTGGTAGAATTCCCCTGGGAAGCCAACTGGCCCTGGGCTTTTGTTTGTTGGGAGATTTTTGATGACTGCTTCAATTTCCTTAGTGGTTATAGGTCTGTTCAGGTTTTCTGTTTCTTCCTGGTTCAGTTTTGGTAGTTGATACATCTCTAGGAATGCATCCATTTCTTCCAGATTATCTAATTTGCTGGCATAGAGTTGCTCATACTATGTTCTTATAATTGTTTGTATTTCTTTGGTGTTGGTTGTGATCGCTCCTCTTTCATTCATGATTTTGTTGATTTGGGTCATTTCCCTTTTCTTTTTGATAAGTCTGGGCAGGGGTTTATCAATCTTGTTAATTCTTTGAAAGAACCAGCTCCTACTTTCGTTGATCTCTTCTACTGTTCTTGTGGTTTCTATTTCATTGATTTCTGCTCTGGCCTTTATTATTTCTCTTCTCCTGCTGGGTTTAGGCTTTATTTGCTGTTTTTTCTCTAGCTCCTTTAGGTGTAGGGTTAGGTTGTGTATTTGAGACCTTTCTTGTTTCTTGAGAAAGGCTTGTATTGCTATATACTTTCCTCTTAGGACTGCCTTTGCTGCATCCCAAAGATTTTGAACAGTTGTGTTTTCATTTTCATTGGTTTCCACGGATTTTTTTAATTCTTCTTTAATATCCTGGTTGACCCATTCATTCTTTAGTAGGATGCTCTTTAGCCTCCATGTATCCGAGTTCTTTCCGAGTTTCCTCTTGTGACTGAGTTCTAGTTTCAAAGCACTGTGGCCTGAAAATATGCAGGGAATGATCCTAATCTTTTGGTACTGGTTGAGACCTGATTTGTGACCTAGGATGTGATCTATTCTGGAGAATGTTCCATGGGCACTAGAGAAGAATGTGTATTCTGTTGCTTTGGGATGGAATGTTCTGAATATATCTGTGAAGTCCATTTGGTCCAGTGTGTCATTTAAAGACTTTATTTCTTTGTTGATCTTTTGCTTAGACGATCTGTCCATTTCAGTGAGGGGGGTGTTAAAGTCCGCCACTATCATTGTATTGTTGTTGATGTGTTTCTTTGCTTTTGTTATTAATTGCCTTATATAATTGGCTGCTCCCATGTTAGGGGCATAGATATTTACAATTGTTAGGTCTTCTTGTTGGATCACCCTTTAAGTAGGATATAGTGTCCTTCCTCATCTCTTATTGCAGTCTTTGGTTCAAAATCTAATTTGTCTGATATAAGGATTGCCACCCCAGCTTTCTTTTGGTGTCCATTAGCAAGGTAAATGGTTTTCCACCCCCTCACTTTCAATCTGGGGGTGTCTTTGGGTCTCAAATGAGTCTCTTGCAGACAGCATATTGATGGGTCTTGTTTTTTTTATCCAATCTGATAGCCTGTGTCTTTTGATTGGGGCATTTAGCCCATTTACATTCAGGGTAACTATTGAAAGATATGAATTTAGTGCCATTGTATTGCCTGTAAGGTCACTGTTACTGTATATTGTGTGTGTTCCTTTCTGGTCTATGTTGCTTATAGGCTCTCTCTTTGCTTAGAGGACCCCTGTCAATATTTCTTATAGGGCTGGTTTTGTGTTTGCAAATTCCTTTAGTTTTTGTTTGTCCTGGAAGCTTTTTATCTCTTTTTCTATTTTCAGTGACAGCCTAGCTGGATAGAGTATTCTTGGCTGTATATTTTTCTCATTTAGTGTTCTGAATATATCATGCCAGTCCTTTCTGGCCTGCCAGGTCTCTATGGATAGGTCTGTGGCCAGTGTAATGTTTCTACCATTGTAGGTTACATATCTCTTCTCCCAAGCTGCTTTCAGGATTTTCTCTTTGTCTCTGAGACTCCTAAGTTTTACTATTAGATGTTGGAGTGTTGAGGTATTTTTATTGATATTGAGAGGGGTTCTCTGTGCCTCCTGGATTTTGATGCCTGTTTCCTTCCCCAAATTAGGGAAGTTCTCTATAAAATTTCTTCCAATATACCTTCTGCCCCTCTCTCGCTTTCTTCTTCTTCTGGGATCCCAATTATTCTAATGTGGTTTCATCTTATGGTATCACTTATCTCTTAAATTCTGCCCTCGTGATCCAGTAGTTGTTTATCTCTCTTTTTCTCAGCTTCTTTATTTTCCAACATTTGGTCTTCTATATCACTGATTCTCTCTTCTGCTTCATTTATCCTATTAGTTAGAGCCTCCATTTTTTATTGCACCTCATTAATAGCCTTTTTGATTTCAACTTGGTTAGATTTTAGTTCTTTTATTTCTCCAGAAAGGGTTTCTCTAATAACTTCCATGCTTTTTTCAAGCCCAGCTAGTATCTTTAAAATCATCATTCTGAACTCTAGTTCCAACATCGTACTAATGTCCATATTGATTAGGTCCCTGGCAGTTAGTACTGCCTCTTGTTCTTTTTGTTGAGGTGATTTTTTCCATCTTGTCATTTTGTCCAGAGGGGAATAGATGAATGAGAGAACAAAATGCTAACAGGGTAACAACGTCCCCAGAAAATATACACTAAACAAATCGGAAAAAACCTGAGACTGGGGGAAAAGAAAGGGAAAGAAAGAAAAAAGGAAAAGAAAAGGAAAAGAAAAAGATAAAATTAAACAAAAACAAAACAAAAAAACAGAATATGATCAAATATGATACGGCTGGTGCATAGATCAATGCCACACACTAGATTATGGGCGTATTTTGGTCTGTTAGAAGAAAGTGCCTCCCAAAATTTTAAAGAAAGAAAAACGTATATACGTACAAAAATAAGGGTTAATACAATGAAGAGATGGAATATGACTGTAAAGATGAAAATTATAAAAGGTTTTATAAAAGAAATTGATAAGATAAGAAGTTGGTTGAAAAAGAATGAGGATTTAAATAAAAAAGGGAGAGAATGTGATCAGGCAGGAGACTAGAACAAAGCCATACACTAGAGATTTAGGGTATATTTTGATCTGTTAGAAGAAACTGTATCTCAAAATTTTAAAGAGAGAACAACTTATATATATATATATATATATATATATCTCAAAAATAAGGGTAACTACTATGAAGGGATAGAATATGACTAAAAATGAAAAATAAAAAAGATTTTTTTAAAAAAGGGATTGATAAGATGTTGGTTGAAAAAGGGAAAAAGAAAAATTCAAAAAAAAAAAAGAAAGTGAAAAAAAAATTCACTTTGAAAGACTAAAGAATTATGGTAAAAAAGCCATGAATTCTATGTGCCGTATTCCCCTAGCGCTGGAGTTCTCCTGTTCTCATTGATTGGTAAACTTGATCTTGGTTGGCTGTTCTTGCTGATCTTCTGCGGGAGGGGCCTGTTGCCGTGGTTCCCAAATGTCTTTGCCAGAGGCAGAATTGCCCCGCCCTTGCTGGGGGCTGGGCTAAGTAATCTGCTCGGGTTTGCTCTCGGGAGCTTTTGTTCCCTGCAAGCTTTCCGTACAGATTTGGAGGACGAGAGTGAAAATCGCAGCCTCCCAATCTCCACCCCGGAGGAGCCGAGAACTCGGGGCCCTGCTCCTCCGTGTGCCCCCAGAGAAAAGCAGTCAATCACTCCCGTCTCCCCGGTCTCTGGCCGCACTCCGTGCTCACCCGGCCTGTGACTGAGCGTTTCTATCTCTGGTACCCGACCCTGTGTGGAGTCTCCAAACCCAGCAGAGTCCTGTGGTGCGCTTCCGTGCCGCTCCTCCCGGGGTAGAAAGGGGAGTCTCCCCGGATCTGCTGCTTGTTGGGTCCCTGCTGGAGGAGCAGTGGCCCGACTGTGCTGCGGATCACGGTTTATGGCAACCCGGAGCTGAGAGCCCGCTCCTTGGCTCCGTCTCTGCAGCCAGCTTCCCTGCTCCGATACCTGGGAGCTCTGCCACACTCAGGCACCCCCAGTCTTTCTGTGACCCCAAGGGTCCTGAGACCACACTGTCCCACGAGGGTTCCACCCCCCACTTAGCCACTGGAGCGATGTCTCTCAGTGGAGCCGACTTCTAAAAGTTCCAATTTTGTGCTCAGCTGCTCTATCACTTGTCAGAATCGGCCGACGGGGGCCACCTCCCCCGCCATCTCTCCTCCCAAATATCGCCTTGGATTCACTTCTCCGCACATCCTACCTTCCAGAAAGTGGTCGCTTTTCTGTTCAGAGAGTTGTTGCTATTCTTTTCTTTGATCTCCTGTTGAGTTCGTAGGTGTTCAGAATGGTTTGATCCCTATCCAGCTGAATTCCTGAGACCAGACGAAATCCAGGTCTCCTACACCTCTGCCATCTTGCTCCACTCCCCAATCACTTCTAATAAATAGAGTATGAAAGGGAAATATTGTAACTTCTTCAGTGGAGAAACTTGGCAGACATCACTTTAACCAAGTACTGAAGGTTAACATCACTGGTGATCAGTCATGGCCATAGCATATACTCCTCACATGACATGGTGAGAAGGACACTTCACCTCTGTGACATTCTTTTCCCAAACCCATAACCTCAGTCTACTTATTAGAAAACATCAGACAAACCCAAAGTGAGGTATATTCTACAAAATACTTGACCAGTACTTTTGAAAAGTGTCAAGGTCATGAAAAGAAAGAAGACTGAGGAACTCTCACAGATTGAAAAGGCCTAAGGAGATATGACAGCTAAATGGAATGTGGCATCCCAGTTTGGGTCTTACAAAAAGGACATTAGTGAAAAAACCAGGGAAATCTGAATAAGGACTACAATGTAGTTAAGAGTATTGTACCAATATTAATTCTTAGTTTTGACAATTGTACCATGGTCGTATAAGATGTTAACATTAAAAATAATAATAATAATAGAAAAGATGTTAACATTAGAAGATGTTGGGTGGAAGATAAACAGAAACTTTCTGTATGATCTTTGAAACTATTCTCTAAGTCTAAAATTATTTGAAGTAAAAACTTCTAAGTCAAGGAACTCTCAAAAATACTAGGTTAACAGGCACCAGTTTTCCATTTATTTTTTATTTAAATTCAATTAGCCAACATATAGTACATCATTAGTTTCAGATGTAGTGTTCAATAATTCATCAGTTGCATATAACACCCAGTGCTCATCACATCATGTGTCCTCCTTAATGCCCATCACCCAATTATTTATTGTATAGATATACCAGACTTCTATAAAAGCTTGAATAATGGTTAGGCCTATTAACCCAGTATATGGTTTCAAGATCTGGAGTTTAATTCCTCTGTAGACACAGTGAATATGTTTACCAAACCCCACATTAGGATACTTTGTCTGACAAAATATGTTCAGGCAACTTTCAAGTGAGAGCATAAATCACAGGTAATAAGAACCAAGTTGATTATCTCTGTTCTATGGCCATTGTGGCATCTTTTAAAGACATTCAGTTATCTCACTAAATGTGTGTCATGAGTATGATAACTGTGTATTCTAATCTAGCCTTTTAAAAACTCTGTGGCTTACTAACCACTGGTCATATGAGACAACATATGGCTAATATCTTTACTAACATGCCACATATTTGTGTAACACAGAATAGAAGTTTGGCCTATAAGTATCCTCTTAGAGTCAAGGAAGGAAACATTTTTAACTCCTTTAAAGGATGTATGAGAACCAGTCTTCAACATGTTATATTTGTGCATACAGATGTGAGAAAATTTTGAATAAAAATGCTTATATATTGTTTGTGTATAATAAGCATTTTTATTCAAAATTTTCTCATCACCAGGCTAACCCATCCCCCCACCCCCCTCCCCTCTAGAACCCTCAGTTTGTTTCTCAGAGTCCATAGTCTCTCATCATTTTTTATACGCAAACAATGAATCATGGAACACTACATCAAAAACTAATGATGTAATGTATGGTGATTAACATAACATAATAAAAAAAAGCTTATATAAATGATTAGGAAAACAATAATTTATAAGTCCTGATAAGAGCAAAACAAATAAAAATATCCCAGAGATGCAAATGAATGTGGGAGTCTCCAACATATTCATATATCCACATACAAAAGAATGAAATTGGACCCCTATCTCACACCACTCACAAAAATTAACTCAAAATGTGTTAAGATTTAAGATTTAAATAACGTGAAACTGTAAAAATCCTAGAAGAAAACATAGGGGAAAAAATTTCATGACATTAGTCTTGGCAATGCTTTTTTGGATATGACACCAAAAGCAAGTGACAAAAGCAAAAATGAGACTACATCAAACTAAAATTTCTGCACAGCAAAAGAAATCAACAAAATAAAATGCAGTGTGTAGAATGGAAGAAAACATTTGCAAACCATCTATCTGATAAGGGGTCAATATCTAAAATATTAACTTCTTTTCTCTGACCAGTCAATAACCTACAAATTTTCCTTTCCTTTAAAAATTCTAGGTTTTGGTAGCTGTCATGCTCCACCCAAAACTGGTCACCTGATTCTAGACATTTCCTTATACATTAATTAGTAGTTTCTGAACCCTATCCCAAGTCCAGCCCATTCCCTTAGCTTAGTTGCTATCCTTCTATGTGTACCAATTTCCTAGGGCTGCTGTAACAAATTACCACAAACTGGATGGTTTAAAAGAAAAAAAAAAAAAAAACTGTTCCCTCACAAGTGTGGAGGCTAGAATTCTGAAGTCAAGGAGTCTGCAGGGCCATTTTTCCTCTGACAGCTCTAGGGAGAAAGTCTTCCTTGCCTGTTGTAGCTTTGGGCGATTGCCAACAATCCTAATTGTTCCTTGACTTATATATACATCAGTCCAATTTCTACCTCTGTCCTCATATGGCATTCTCCCTGGGTATCTGTGTCCAAATTTCCCTCTTCTTAGAAGGACATTTGTCATTGGTTTTAGGGTCAGCCCTAATCTGGTATAACTTCATCTTAACTTGATTATATCTGCAAAGACCTTATTTCCAAAAAAGGTCACATTCACAGGTTAGTGGTTAGAACTTCTGCATATTTTTTGGAGGACACAATTCAGCACAAATTATCTTGACCTAACTCTCTCAGGTATGACTCCATAAACTGAAAACAGCAACACATGCCACTTCCCATCAGTGCTACAAGCATCTAACCAGTATAATTATTTAATGCTTAATTATTTGGCAAGAACTGGAGTTAAGTCAGGGTGGCAGCATTTCTAGAGACGCTTTAGTTACTGGAAAGTCTTTTGATCCATTTCTGACACATGGACCTATTTACAAACAGTGGCCTGCTCAATAGGATTGAAGTAACCTTAAATGTATGGGATTAAAACCTATCAGTTTCATCAGTGGGAAAAAAAAGAGAGGTGTTGACACGCTTATGTAGCATGTAATATTGGTGGTAATGGTGGAGAGTTCTTTTCCTTTTGATTTTCTTTGATGAGTTGGCTTTATTTTCATGAGAGAACTTGCAGGAATCATCTAAAAATAGCATTCATATACTTCAAAGTGGATGCTTTATAAAAAGAGATTTGACAACAAACAAGTAATATATTTAAGGATCACATTCCTGAAATCAGTTGGTCTTTTGCAATTACTCACTGACATGTCACCTAAGATATTAACAATACTATTCAGACACACTATCCCTCATTTGGTTATTCCTTAAGTAAAAAAGTGTTGCTGTCTTTCACATGAGAGTGTGACTAGTGACAGTCCTTTTGTTTGAATACCCCTGTATTTTCTACAGCTGTGGCAACAAATCCACAAATTAAGCGGCTTAAACAACAGAAATTTATTCTCTCACAGTTCTCAAGACTAGAAGGCTGCAGGGTCATTCTCCCTCTGAAGGCTCTAAGGAAGAAGACTTTCTTCCCTCTTCCTAGCTTCTAGTGGTTGCCAGCAATCCTTAGAATCCCACGGCTTATAGCTGCATCACTCCAGGTTCCTCTGTCCTCCCTTTGTGTGTGCATCTGTGTCTCTGTGTCCAAATCTCCCTCCCCTTTCTCTTACCAAGACCGCAATCATTGCCCCTGTAATCCAGTATGACCTCATTTAACTTGATTACATGTGCAAAGACCTTATTTTCAATTAAGGTCACATTCTGAAATTATGGGTTAATCTAAATTTTGGGGAGACACTGTCTAACTCACTACAGCCCCCAAATCAAATCTTCTGTTAGATAAGGCATTATATTTTAAGTTGAAACCTTACTCATATAAATACAAAACTGAATTTTATTCTATGACTACAAGTTGAAATATTTTTTAAAGATTTTATTTATTTATTTATTTATTTATTTATTTATTTATTTATTTAGAGAGTGAGAAAGTAGGGGGAGAGCCAGGGGAGAGGGAGAGAGAGAATCTCAAGCAGACTCTGCACTGAGCATGAAGCCTGCCCCGGGGCTCGATCTCACGACCCTGCGATCATGACCTGAGCTGACCAAGAGTTGGATGCCTAACCAGCTGTGCCACCCAGGTGCCCCTACAAGTTGAAATATTTTAAAAGGCACCAGCCACAAAATGAGAGCTCTGATTCCAAAAGTATATGTCCATTTTTGAAAATTATAAATCTATAACTTGTACTTGCATTTAGGATAAGACTAAATTTTTAGAATTCATGTTTTCAATAAGAAAGAATCTTTAAGGGGCCCTTGGGTGGCTCATTCAGTTAAGTGTCTGGCTCTTGGTTTAGGCTTAAGTCATGATCTCAGTGTCCTGAGATAGAGCCCCGTATGGGGCTCCATGCTCAGTACAGAGTCCTTCCCCCTCTGCTCCTCCTCCTGCTCCCACTCTCTCTCTCTCTCTCTCTCTCCAAAATAAATAAATAAATAAAATCTTAAAAAAAGAAAGAATCTTTCAGAACTTCCTTTCATAAATATCATTGGTTCTCATGACTGAGGGCATACTGAACAATTTACAGGTCATTGGATTACTTATGTATCACTCTTACCTGTGATCATTATGGAAAAACTTTAGTGTTTAAGGGGGGTCGATTGGAAAGATATGTCTGCATAATACCACATAATCAGTTGAAAAATTGTTGAGTATTAACATCTCCTTTTTCCCTCTCTTCAGTCTGAAATACTTTTCATATATATGCTCTGGTGCCATGTAAATTGACTAAAGATACTAAGAAAGCAGTGCCTTCAAAGGCCAATTATGTCCACTATTTTAATACAAACACAAGACAGCGAAACTACTTCATAAACTTGCTTGATTTTTGAAGTGAGCTGGTTGGAATTTCTTTAAAATATTCATAATTTAGGGGTGGCTGGGTGGCTCCATTCGTTAAGCACTGGACTTGTGATTTCAGCTCAGGTCATGATCTCATGGGTCCTGGAATAAAGCCCCGCATGGGGCTCGTGCTCAGTGGGGAGTCTGCTTAAGATCCTCTCTCTCTCCCTCTAAACTCCCCCCACTTGCACTCACTCTCTCTAAAATAAATCTTTTGAAATAAAATAAAATATTCATAATTTAGCGGTGCCTGGGTGGCTCAGGCATTAAAGCGTCTGCCTTCGGCTCAGGTCATGATCCCAGGGTCCTGGGATGGAGCCCTGGATCGAGCTCCCTGCTCCTCGGAAAGCCTGCTTCTCCCTCTCCCACTTCCCCGCTTGTATTCCCTCTCTCACTGTGTCTCTCTCTCTCAAATAAATAAATAAAATCTTTAAAAAATAATTTTAAAAATTCATAATTTAATATTTCTGTTCTCTATACAATACCTGATATTTCTTATATATGTAATATGCTATATTCCATAATAGGCTACAATGTTTGACCTTATTAAATTTTATTATTTATTTATTTAAAAATTTTAATTCCAGGGGGCCTGGGTGGCTCAGTCGGTTAAGCGTCTGCCTTCGGCTCAGGTCATGGTTCCAGGGTCCTGGGATCGAGCCCCACATTGGGTTTCCTGCTCAGCGGAAAGCCTGCTTCTCCCTCTCCCACTCCCACTGATTGTGTTCCCTCTCTCGCTGTGTCTCTCTCTGTCAAATAAATAAATAAAATATTAAAAAAATAAAAAAAAATGTAATTCCAGTAAACATACAGTGTCATATTAGTTTCAGGTGTACAATACAGTGATTCAACAATTCTATACATTACTCAGTGCTCATCAAGATAAGTGTACTTTTAATCCCCTTTACCTATTTCACCATCCCCCCACCTCCCCTTTAGTAACCATTAGTTTGTTCTCTATAATTAAGAGTCTATTTTTTATTTGTATTTTTTATTTCTTTTGCTTATTTGTTTTCTTTCTTATGTTCCATATGAGAGAAATTGTATGGTATTTGTCTTTCTCTGACTTATTACACCTAGCATTATACTGTCTAGCTCCATCTGAGTTATTGCAAATGGCAAGATTTCCTTATTTTATGGCTGAATAACATTCCATATATATATATATATATATATATCTCCATCTTTTTTTATTTTTATTTTTTAAATTTTTTATTGTTATGTTAATTACCATACATTACATCATTAGTTTTTGATATAGTGTTCCACGATTCATTGTTTGTGTATAACACCCAGTGCTCCATGCAGAGCGTACCCTCTTTAATACCCATCACCGGGCTAACCCATCCCACCACCCCCCTCACCTCTAGAACCCCGTTTTTCAGAGTCCATCATCTCTCATAATTCGTCTCCCCCTCCGATTTCCCCCTCTTCATTTTTCCCCTCCTGCTATCTTCTTCTTCTTCTTCTTCTTTTTTTTTTAAACATATACTGTATTATTTGTTTCAGAGGTACAGGTCTGTGATTCAACAGTCTTGCACAATTCACAGCACTCACCATAGCACATACGCTCCCCAATGTCTATCACCCAGCCACCCCATCCCCCGACCCCCCACCACTCCAGCAACCCTCAGTTTGTTTCCTGAGATTAAGAATTCCTCATATCAGTGAGATCATATGATACATGTCTTTCTCTGATTGACTTATTTCGCTCAGCATAATACCTTCCAGTTCCATCCACGTTGTTGCAAATGGCAAGATCTCATTAATTTGATGGCTGCATAATATTCCATTGTATATATACACCACATCTTTTTTATCCATTCATCTGTCGATGGACATCTTGGCTCTTTCCACAGTTTGGCTATTTTGGACATTGCTGCTATAAACATCGGGGTGCACGTACCCCTTTGGATCCCTACATTTGTATCTTTGGGGTAAATACCCAGTAGTGCATTTGCTGGATTGTATGGTAGCTCTATTTTTAACTTTTTGAGGAACCCCATACTGTTTTCCAGAGTGGCTGCACCAGCTTGCATTCCCACCAACAGTGTAGGAGGAGGGTTCCCCTTTCTCCGCATCCGCACCAACATCTGTCATTTCCTGACTTGTTAATTTTAGCCATTCTGACTGGTGTGAGGTGGTATCTCATTGAGGTTTTGATTTGGATTTCCCTGATGCCGAGCAATGTTGAGCACTTTTTCATGTGTCTGTTGGCCATTTGGATGTCTTCTTTGGAAAAATGTCTGTTCATGTCTTCTGCCCATTTCTTGATTGGATCATTTGTTCTTTGGGTGTTGAGTTTAAGAATGTCTTTAAAGATTTTGGATACTAGCCCTTTATCTGATATGTCATTTGCAAATATCTTCTCCCATTCTGTCGGTTGTCTTTTGGTTTTGTTGACTGTTTCTTTTGCTGTGCAAAAGCTTTTTATCTTGATGAAGTCCCAATAGTTCATTTTTGCCCTTGCTTCCCTTGCCTTTGGCGGTGTTTCTAGGAAGAAGTTGCTGCGGCTGAGGTCAAAGAGGTTGCTGCCTATGTTCTCCTTTAGGATTTTGATGGACTCCTGTCTCACATTTAGGTCTTTCAACCATTTTGAGTCTATTTTTGTGTGTGGTGTAAGGAAATGGTCCAGTTTCATTCTTCTGCATGTGGCTGTCCAATTTTCCCAACACCATTTGTTGAAAAGACTCTCTTTTTTCCCATTGGACATTCTTTCCTGCTTTGTCGAAGATTAGTTGACCATAGAGTTGAGGGTCCATTTCTGGGCTCTCTATTCTGTTCCATTGATCTATGTGTCTGTTTTTGTGCCAGTACCATACTGTCTTGATGACGACAGCTTTGTAATAGAGCTGGAAGTCCGGAATTGTGATGCCGCCAGCTTTGCTTTTCTTTTTCAACATTCCTCTGGCTATTCGGGGTCTTCCTGGTTCCATACAAATTTTAGGATTATTTGTTCCATTTCTTTGAAAAAAGTGGATGGTATTTTGATGGGATTGCATTGAATGTGTAGATTGCTCTAGGTAGCATTGACATCTTCACAATATTTGTTCTTCCAATCCATGAGCATGGAACGTTTTTCCATTTCTTTGTATCTTCCTCAGTTTCTTTAATGAGTATTTTATAATTTTCTGAGTACAGATCCTTTGCCTCTTTGGTTAGATTTATTCCTAGGTACCTTATGGTTTTGGGTGCAATTGTAAATGGGATTGACTCCTTAATTTCTCTGTCTTCTGTCTTGTTGTTAGTGTATAGGAATGCCACTGATTTCTGTGCATTGATTTTATATCCTACCACTTGACTGAATTCTTGTATGAGTTCTAGCAGTTTTGGGGTAGAGTCTTTTGGGTTTTCCACATAAAGTATCATATCATCTGCAAAGACTGAGAGTTTGACTTCTCCTTCGCCAATTTGGATGCCTTTGATTTCTTTTTGTTGTCTGATTGCTGTGGCTAGGACTTCTAATACTATGTTGAATAGCAGTGGTGATAGTGGACATCCCTGCCGTGTTCCTGACCTTAGGGGGAAAGCTCTCAGTTTTTCCCCATTGAGAATGATATTCGCTGTGGGTTTTTCATAGGTGGCTTTTATGATATTGAGGTATGTACCCTCTATCCCTGTACTCTGAAGAGTTTTGATCAAGAAAGGATGCTATACTTTGTCAAATGCTTTTTCTGCATCTCTTGAGAGGATCATATGATTCTTGTTCTTTCTTTATTAAGGTATTTTATCACATTGATTGATTTGCGGATGTTGAACTAACCTTGCAGCCCAGGGATAAATCCCACTTGGTCGTGGTGAATAATCCTTTTAATGTACTGTTGGATCCTATTCGCTAGTATTTTGGTGAGAATTTTTGCATCCATGTTCATCAAGGATATTGGTCTGCAATTCTCCTTTTTGTTGGAGTCTTTGTCTGGTTTGGGGATCAAGGTAATGGTGGCCTCATAAAATGAGTTTGGAAGTTTTCCTTCCATTTCTATTTTTTTGGAACAGTTTCAGAAGGATAGGTATTAATTCTTCTTTAAATGTTTGGTAGAATTCCCTTGGGAAGCCAACTGGCCCTGGGCTTTTGTTTGTTGGGAGATTTTTGATGACTGCTTCAATTTCCTTAGTGGTTATAGGTCTGTTCAGGTTTTCTGTTTCTTCCTGGTTCAGTTTTGGTAGTTGATACATCTCTAGGAATGCATCCATTTCTTCCAGATTATCTAATTTGCTGGCATAGAGTTGCTCATACTATGTTCTTATAATTGTTTGTATTTCTTTGGTGTTGGTTGTGATCGCTCCTCTTTCATTCATGATTTTGTTGATTTGGGTCATTTCTCTTTTCTTTTTGATAAGTCTGGGCAGGGGTTTATCAATCTTGTTAATTCTTGAAAGAACCAGCTCCTACTTTCGTTGATCTCTTCTACTGTTCTTGTGGTTTCTATTTCATTGATTTCTGCTCTGGCCTTTATTATTTCTCTTCTCCTGCTGGGTTTAGGCTTTATTTGCTGTTTTTTCTCTAGCTCCTTTAGGTGTAGGGTTAGGTTGTGTATTTGAGACCTTTCTTGTTTCTTGAGAAAGGCTTGTATTGCTATATACTTTCCTCTTAGGACTGCCTTTGCTGTATCCCAAAGATTTTGAACAGTTGTGTTTTCAGTTTCATTGGTTTCCATGAATTTTGAAAATTCTCTTTAATTTCCTGGTTGACCCATTCATTCTTTAGTAGGATGCTCTTTAGCCTCCATGTATTTCAGTTCTTTGCAACTTTCCTCTTGTGATTGAGTTCTAGTTTCAAAGCATTGTAGTCTGAAAATATGCAGGGAATGATCCTAATCTTTTGGTACTGGTTGAGACCTGATTTGTGACCTAGGATGTGATCTATTCTGGAGAATGTTCCATGGGCACTAGAGAAGAATGTGTATTCTGTTGCTTTGGGATGGAATGTTCTGAATATATCTGTGAAGTACATTTGGTCCAGTGTGTCATTTAAAGACTTTATTTCTTTGTTGATCTTTTGCTTAGACGATCTGTCCATTTCAGTGAGGGGGGTGTTAAAGTCCGCCACTATCATTGTATTGTTGTTGATGTGTTTCTTTGCTTTTGTTATTAATTGCCTTATATAATTGGCTGCTCCCATGTTAGGGGCATAGATATTTACAATTGTTAGGTCTTCTTGTTGGATAGACCCTTTAAGTAGGATATAGTGTCCTTCCTCATCTCTTATTGCAGTCTTTGGTTCAAAATCTAATTTGTCTGATATAAGGATTGCCACCCCAGCTTTCTTTTGGTGTCCATTAGCAAGGTAAATGGTTTTCCACCCCCTCACTTTCAATCTGGGGGTGTCTTTGGGTCTCAAATGAGTCTCTTGCAGACAGCATATCGATGGGTCTTGTTTTTGTATCCAATCTGATAGCCTGTGTCTTTTGAGTGGGGCATTTAGCCCATTTACATTCAGGGTAACTATTGAAAGATATGAATTTAGTGCCATTGTATTGCCTGTAAGGTCACTGTTACTGTATATTGTGTGTGTTCCTTTCTGGTCTATGTTGCTTTTAGACTCTCTCTTTGCTTAGAAGACTCCTTTCAATATTTCTTGTAGGGCTGGTTTTGTGTTTGCAAATTCCTTTAGTTTTTGTTTGTCCTGGAAGCTTTTTATCTCTCTTTCTATTTTCAATGACAGCCTAGCTGGATATAGTATTCTTGGCTGCATATTTTTCTCATTTAGTGCTCTGAATATATCATGCCAGTCCTTTCTGGCCTGCCAGGTCTCTGTGGATAGGTCTGTCGCCAGTCTAATGTTTCTACCACTGTAGGTTACATATCTCTTCTCCCGAGCTGCTTTCAGGATTTTCTCTTTGTCTCTGGGACTCATAAGTTTTAATATTAGATGTCGGGGTGTTGACCTATTTTTATTGATTTTGAGAGGGGTTCTCTGTGCCTCCTGGATTTTGATGCCTATTTCTTTGCCCAATTAGGGAAGTTCTCTGTTATAATTTGCTCCAATATACCTTCTGCCCCTCTCTCGCTTTCTTCTTCTTCTGGGATCCCAATTATTCTAATGTGGTTTCGTCTTATGGTATTACTTATCTCTCAAATTCTGCCCTCGTGATCCAGTAGTTGTTTATCTCTCTTTTTCTCAGCTTCTTTATTTTCCATCATTTGGTGTTCTATATCACTGATTCTCTCTTCTGCCTCATTTATCCTATTAGTTAGAGCCTCCATTTTTTATTGCACCTCATTAATAGCCTTTTTGATTTCAACTTGGTTAGATTTTAGTTCTTTTATTTCTCCAGAAAGGGTTTCTCTAATAACTTCCATGCTTTTTTCAAGCCCAGCTAGTATCTTTAAAATCATCATTCTGAACTCTAAGTCTGAGATCGTACTAATGTCCGTATTGAGTAGGTCCCTGGCAGTCAGTACTGCCTCTTGTTCTTTTTGTTGAGGTGATTTTTTCCATCTTGTCATTTTGTCCAGAGGGGAATAGATGAATGAGAGAACAAACTGCTAACAGGGTAAAACGTCCCCAGAAAATATACTCTAAACAAATCAGAAAAGACCTGAAACCGGGGGAAGAGAAAGGGAAAGAAAGAAAAAAGAAAAAGAAAAAAAAGATAAAAACAAACAAAAACAGAACAAAACAAAACAAAAAAAAACAGAATATGATCAAATATGATCAGGCTGGTGAATAGATCAGTGCCACACACTAGATTTTGGGTGTATTTTGGTCTGTTAGAAGAAAGTGCCTCCCAAAATTTTAAAGAAAGAAAAATGTATATATGTACAAAAATAAGGGTTGATACGATGAAGGGATGGAATATGGCTGTAAAGATGAAAATTATAAAAAGTTTTATAAAAGGAATTGATAAGTTGTTTGAAAAAAGAAAGAAGAGGATTTAAAAAAAAAGGTAAAAAAAAGGGAGAGAATGTGATCAGGCAGGAGACTAGAACAAAGCCATACACTAGAGATTTAGGGTATATTTTGATCTGTTAGAAGAAACTGTATCTCAAAATTTTAAAGAGAGAACAACTTATATATATGCCAAAAATAAGGGTAACTACTCTGAAGGGATAGAATGACTCTAAAAATGAAAAATAAAAATGTTTTTTTAAAAAAGGAATTGATAAGATGTTGGTTGAAAAAGGGAAAAAGAAAAATTAAAAAAAAAAGACAGTTAAAGAAAATTCACTTTGAAAGATTAAAGAATCATGGTAAAAAAGCCATGGATTCTGTGTGCAGTATTCCACTAGCTCTGGAGTTCTGCCGTTCTCATTGATCGGTAAACTTGGTCTTGGCTGGCGGTTCTCGCTGATCTTCTGGGGGAGGGGCCTGTTGCCGTGGTTCCCAAATGTCTTTGCCGGAGGCGGAATTGCCCCGCCCTTGCTGGTCAGAGCTAAGTAATCTGCTCGGGTTTGCTCTCGGGAGCTTTTGTTCCCTGCAAGCTTTCCGTACAGCTTTGGAGGACGAGAGTGAAAATGGCAGCCTCCCAATCTCCGACCCGGAGGAGCTGAGAACTCGGGGCCCCGCTCCTCAGTGAGTCCCCAGAGAAAAGCAGTCAGTCACTCCTGTCTCCCCAGTCTCTGGCCGCACTCCGTGCTCACCCGGCCTGTGACCGAGCGTTTCTATCTCTGGCACCCGACCCCGTGTGGAGTCTCCAAACCCAGCAGATCCCTGCGGTGCGCTCCCACGCCGCTCCTCCCGGGGGAGGAAGGGGAGTCTCCCCGGATCTGCCGCTTGTTGGGTCCCTGCTAGAGGAGCAGTGGCCCGACTGTGCTGCGGATCACGGTTTATGGCAACCCCGAGGTGACCCCAAGGGTCCTGAGACCACACTGTCCCACGAGGGTTCCAGCCCCCGCTTAGCCACTGGAGCAACATCCCTCAGCAGAGCCTACTTCTAAAAGTTCTGATTTTGTGCTCCGTGGCTCTATCACTTGCCAGAAGCGGCGGACGGAGGCCCCCTCGCCCGCCACTTATCCTCCCGAATATCGCCTCAGATTCACTTCTCCGCACGTCCTACCTTCCAGAAAGTGGTCGCTTTTCTGTTCAGAGAGTTGTTGCTATTCTTTTCTTTGATCTCCTGTTGAGTTCGTAGGTGTTCAGAATGGTTTGATCCTTATCCAGCTGAATTCCTGAGACCAGATGAAATCCAGGTCTCCTACTCCTCCGCCATCTTGCTCCGCCCCCTACACCCATCTTCTTTATCCATTCATCCATGAATGCTTATTTCTTGATTATATAGATAGTATTTAATGTTTATTACTATTCTGTGTTTCAGGGTCTCCATGAAAAAACTGGTGCATTTACAGCTGTTAAAGTGATGAATGCTCGTAAGGTAATATGTTTGTCCATATTCTGTTCACTTAATGGACTATGGTCTTGGGATAAACAGCTCAGAAAATATTTGTTTTTTAATCATTATTATACATAATTATAATTATGTTAATCTGGATTTGTTATTATGATCACTTAATATTATTTCTATCCATTAGTATAGTATCTTTATTATTGATTTAGTATATTTATACATAAGAAATGTTTCACAGTGAAAGGTCCACATATTTTGGCATTCTATAAGTATGAAGAAAATGTCTATATTCCTGCCTATTTCTAGTTGATTATCTCTAGGGATAGTAAAGAGTAGATTTCCTCTAATACCACGTTCATCCTTCAGTGTTCCATCATATACTTTTCCCTGTCCCAACATTTCCTTTTGAGAATTGAGGCCATTAGATTCTCAATGACAGGTAGAAGGAAAGAATTTGTCAGAGATGCACATTTTTCAGGCATTTTCTGACAGATGAGCAAGAGAGACAGTTTAATTGGCACTGTTCCTGCTAACATTCATAAGGTTGTGTCATAGTTCATAACATATTGTCATAGAATTTGCTAAGCACTGATTTCTGTCTTCTTTCTTTAGCATGAGTGCCTCAATTTCTCAAGATAATATTAGTATGAACACAGCAAAGGTCAAAAAATTTTCACTTCACTATACCCTAAAGAAAAATTCTCAAATGTTATGATTGAAAAACTATACATATTCACTAAACTGTTGTCAATGCCATAAACTGTTCTTTTCCATTTTGTGCAATGAGTGAATTGCTGAAACTATTTAAGGAGTTTTATGTTTTTTATTTTGCCAGTAAATGTCAAATGTTGAAAAAACTGTTGTAAAACAATGTGAATTTCAAGAGATTTTGAAGTTTTGTGGATTTATTTTGCCCTACAAACCATGGCTTCCAAATAATCAGCCTAGTACTTTTTGAGTGCGACTTTCTAAAATACTTATTTCCTTGTTTTGACTTGAAAGAACTTTGACCTAACTTTAATCTACATTTTAGATACTTTAACTTTTGAAATATTTAAAAAGCATGTTTAGACCATAGTTTCAATTACTTTGTTTTGTGAGGAGAAATAGCACTTTACAAACATCAAATTGTAATTTTCCCATTAATATGGCAGTTAAATCTGTTACTATGAATTTAGTGCCAAGTTTCTGTATATATACGAATCTGATTTTTTAAGTAAAATTATTAGTGAAAATTGAGAGAAAGAATATTATGTTACTCTGCCATTGAGTGCCAAAAGAACACAAAATATTTAAAAATAAATCATTTTCAGAGTGTACCAGTGGGTCTAATAACATTTTGTTCTTGGTTTTGCAGACCCCTTTACCTGAAATAGGAAGGAGAGTGAGAGTGAATAAATATCAAAAGTCTGTTGGATGGAGATACAGTGTGAGTACTGAAAGTCCCTGTTAGCTCTCAAGTTGTCTTTCCTTTAATTTTCAACTTTAAACTAACCCTTTGTATTGTTATCTCTAGAAGGCCGCCACTAAAATATTCTTGCCTGGAAGTGGTAACATATTATCTTTTAACACATTCACATAGATTCAATCATATTTGAACACTAACATCTGTCAGAAAGCAGGAGCTAGAAGAAATGGTTCCCTGAACTGGTAAGAGTTGACAGCAGGTGAAGGATTGATTATATCCACAGAGCGTAGAGCCCTTTAGCTGAGTAGCAACAAAAGAGATAATGAAACCAAGAGAAAATTTTGCCTTAAATTGGCCTTGTCAAGGTCTTTTTTACACTTTTTACAGGGTATTCCAGACTGACTGGCTATTCACCCATTATGATTCTAAGAAACGTTGCTATTGTAGATGAGCTAAATGAGGACTACTCTTTTTTTTTTTTTTAAGAACAATAGCAGACAGAAAACCACAGGCTATCCAACCTAAAAGTCTTCAGACATCTGGCACAGTACTTGAATAGATAAAGGATTGTGAAGATACTTTCTACTTGAAGCTTTTTAACTGTCTTACAAAACAGTCTCTATTTACTCTAATAATTTTCTGGCTCTAGAATAAGATCAGACAAAGAAAATTCTTTTTCGGTAGATGTTAGTGATCTATCAAAATATTCTGTGGGCATAAAAGCAGAATTCCTGCTCTTATCAGTATAATTCATTGATATCTTTTTTTCTTACTTTCCTCCTTAGCTATCTGGTATTCAAATATTTTCAACCTTTTGTGCCTTAATGAATATAATCTCAGGATTTAAAATAACTTTTTCCATTAACACAATCACATTCAGAAAAACTTTTTATTTATATAGAAAGGTATTGATAAACAGCTTCATGATTCATCTAGTAAGCACCAGGCTCCTGTTTTGTTTACAGTGTATCTCAGAAGACAAAGCATATCCAAATGAAACAGATAGTACTGATTAATAACATGCTTTGGTAGGTCAAGAAGCTGCAAAGAGTAAGGCATGAAAAATATAATCGTTTGACTAATTTTGGTTTCATCAAACATTTCTGTTAATAAATCCCTTTCTTCCCCAAACGTCTCTCGTATTCTTTCCACAGGGAAAAATATTTTGGTTCTAGAATTGGGTGAAATTATAAAGGAAGTTGTGGTATCCTTGAGCTGCCTCTTTTTGACAAAAATTAGGATATTCAGGCTACTCTGGAATCAGCTGGCCCTGAGCCAGGAAATGCTATAGCATCATATTACTGGGATATGTCTGAGAGTTTTAAATTACCCACTTGGCCTGATGGATATAATGTACTTACGTGTTTCTCACAAGCTCAACTTCCTGTTAATTGAGAATGGCAAACACACTAATGCTTTCCAAACATATCTGATCTTGGTTTATTGGTTTTGGGGGAGTTTACATTTATGTGGGAAACTCACTCTTAGAAGTTTTTCTAGTTGGAAACTTTGAACTCTGATTATATATTTTAGTAAGAAAAATAACTGCTAGCTGATCAGCCAGTTAGTATCCCTAAATCATCCTGAATCCTTTGGGATAAGAAGTTTGTGACTTGCACACACATCTCTTTGAGTCAGGGGTTTATGGAAATAGCAATAATGTGAAAGTCCAGACACATGAGTTTAAATCCCAAGTCTACCACTAGTAGCTAAGAAATACTTGGAAAACTGGTCTTACCTCTCTAGGCCTCAGATTCCTCATAAGTAAAAGGGCACCAGAAAATTTGGTCTACTTATAAACAGGGTTAAAAATACGGTCAAATGCAACTGCATAGCTTCCTGGAGCCCAGCCATTCTATTCTTGCTTGGGGACCTGAACTTTCTAACCCAGAAAGAAAAAAAAAAGCTCTTTGATTGTAGTGTCCCATGATTCATTGTTTGCATATAACAATGAATCATGGAACACTACATCAAAAACTAATGATGTAATGTATGGTGATTAACATAATAAAAAAAAGCTCTTTGATAATCAAACTACCAAACAAATTAAAGGACTTAGTCTGGCCCCTGCTTCTTCTACATGTTCTTTGTGTTCTTACCTCCATACCATCATCTCATGCCTATTTATCACACTCTTTATGAATTCATATTCCTTTCAACACAACTATGGTGTCTTGATAGGAACTGAAAGTGCCCGTGTACATACAGAATTGCTAGTTCCTGAGGTTTTTTTCTATATGATGGCAGATGTTGTTACCATTTCAAAGGACAGCCACATCAGAGGGAAAGCAGAAAGTTCAGTGGTCCTACATGGCAAGAATGAAAGTCACAAGGATCAACTTTTAGCTTTGTAGAAAACAGGGTAAGGGAATTCAAAGGGAGCTTATTAACTGAGCTTCCTTGGGAGGCTGGGATGAGACTGGAACTCGAATTCCTATATAATTCTCATGCAACAAGTTGATTGTTTTATTTATTTCTGCCTTTATTACACAATAAATACAAAGAAAGAACCTGTCATTGGGTTTCCAGCTGGAGAAACCAGGCCCCTCTCCTTCCCCCCAAAGACAAATAGGTGTCTAGATTTATTTTCTAGTTGTTGAATATTTATGGGTAAATCCACTGGAAAATCCCAGGGAAATGTTAAAGAATGTTCTGCAGCTGCTAGTCATTTCTCTGAGATTTCAGGCTTTTTCCAAGATATATTATGAACACTTGGGGACATTTCTGGACCTAGTACATTGCCTTATATTTATTTCATAACTATTTTTAAAGTCCAACCACATTATAGCTAAATATAAAAAAAATTGTCCATTTTTCTACTGGGTCTCAAAGAATAAGCTAAAAAGGAAAATGATACCTGACTAGAAATATTCAGCTACCTATTAATTTCAGCTGAAAGATGTATTTTCCCCTACCCCCAGGTCATCAAGTCAAGGTAATTGAAGGAAATTCTGGGGAGAACTAAAGATAGAGGTTGACCCTTTTTTTATTCATTGCCCCAGAGAAGTCAAAGGTATCCTTTTTCACTGGATTTCAGAACCCACCTATTTTTAATTAAAAAGTCTTCTTTTCTATTTTTAGTTTTTTGAGGAACCTCCATACTTTTTTCCAAAGTGGCTATACCAATTTACATTCCTGCCAACAGTGCATGAGGGTTCCTTTTTCTCCGTATCTTTTCCAACACTTGATATTTCTTGTCTTTTTAATTTTAGCCAGTCTACTAGGTAAAATAAGTCAGACTGAGAAAGATGAATACCATATAATTTCGCTCATGTGGAATCTAAAAAGGCAAATGAATAAACAAACAGCAGAATCAGACCTATAAATACAGAGAACAAAGTGATGGTTGCCAGAGGGAAGAAAGTGAGCGGATGGGTAAAATAGGTGAAAGGGATTGGGAGATACAGGCTTTCAGTTATGGAATGAAGAAGTCACAGGGATGAAAGGTGAGGATAGGGAATACAGTCAATGGTATTATAATAGTGTTGTGTGGTGACAGATGATGCCTACACTTGTGGTGAGCATTGCATAACATATAGAGAAGTTGAGTCACTATGTCATACTCCTGAAACTAATGTAACTTTGTATGTCAACTATACTCAAATTTTAAAAAATAAAAATTACACTTTTTGGTCAAATAATCTTTTCTTTACATACTACTATATATTTACTTTGTACAATAAAGAGTACTCTTGAAAAGGTTATATAAATTGAACTTTTATAGGTGCAGTAGGAGAACTTTTTTATTTATAATCAAATGAAATTTAGAGCTAGTAGGAATTCAAAGGACCCAGGTCATTAATCCATTTGTAAAGTGTAATTACTTCCTGAGTCATTTCATATCACCCTCAACTTCATTATGCACTATCCTGTATTCATCAATGGTTGTAATTCATGTATGTGAATCTTATTTCCTTGTATGTAAGTTCCTTTAAGTTAGGGATATGATATCTAAATGCATAAACTGATGATATGCTCATTGGAAATTCCTAACAATTTAAGTTACTTTTTTAAAGTTAACATTTTAAGATATTTTTCTCCAATGCATTGCACCTCTATACACATAAAGTGTGATGATTTTTAAATTATTGAGAAGAAAAGAGCTTTTTTTAGATTGGTTAAGAATAGTTACAGATAGATTATGGAACATATGGAAACTACTATGGAACATATGGAAACAAACTACTTATACCTCATGGTATAAGGGGAATAGCTTCCCATTTCAATCCAGTATAATAAAAGTGATGGAAACAAAAGTTGCTGATGTTTGTAGATTAGGGTAAAAAGTGGAGAAAGGTGTATAGTTCTGATAACACTCTAAAGCAAATGAGAAGGTCAAGTAACAGAGATACTGTATGATAATACCTTACATTTATAACATTCTTCTTTCAAGGACTTCAAAGAACTTTAAATTAATTGTCACATTTGGCTCCATTAATGTTCCATGGAGAGAGGTAATGGCTGCCAACTTCCATCAGATTTCTGAGGATAAATTCAACCTTGGGAAGATTAAGTGAATTTCCAACTTTTAGCTATTAGTGGTAAAACCCAGGTGTCCTACTGCCCAGTGTAGATGTTCCTTTTTTTTTTTTTTTTTTTTTTAGAGAGGGAGAGAAAGAGGGAGTGGGGAGGGAAGGAAGCAGAGGAAAAGGGAGGGAGAGAATCTTAAGCAAGCTCCGCACTGGGAGCCTGAGATCATGACCTGAGCCCAAATCAAGAGTTGATGCTTAACTGACTGAGCCACCTAGGTGCCCCTAGATGCTCTTTTCTGATGACATCATACTGTCTTCTAGTAAAGATATCTCTTGAAATTATGTATTCTACCTTGGAGATCCCATACAAAAGGATAGCTTCAATTATCACTGTAGAGATAATCCTCAAAAACAGTACCTTTAGCCCTGATCTGTTCCCTGAGTGGCAGACCCATATCTTTAATCTGCGCAATTCTATGCATCCATAAAAAGGAAGTGCATTTATGTTTATTGATATAGAAACATGCACTTTAGGTATAGAATAAGACATGCAAGTTGCAGAGTAGTGAGATATATATATTCTGAAGGAATAAACATGACTGGAGGAAAATACACACAACTGTTACCACTAGTAGAAGGAAATATTCAGTGAATGTATAGCATTTACATATTTTACTTCATATATAAAAATACATTTTATCCATATGTATCACTGTTGTGATTAAGAAAATGAATGACTTTAAGCATATCTTTAAAAGGATTAGCACAAGGGCGCCTGGGTGGCTCAGTCGGTTAAGCGGCTGCCTTCGGCTCAGGTCATGATCCAGGGTCCTGGGATCGAGCCCCACATCGGGCTCCCTGCTCCGCGGGGAAGCCTGCTTCTCCCTCTCCCTCTGCTGCTGCCCCTGCTTGTTCTCTCTCTCTCTCTGTCAAATAAATAAATAAAATCTTAAAAAAAAAAATAAATAAACTTTAAAAGGATTAGCACAGATAACACCTGTACCTTAAAATGCAATGAGTCATAAACCAAGTCAGTGTGGTACAGGCGTAAGGATAGACATACAGATCAGTGGAATAGGACTATTTCCATATATCTATGGTCAATGGATTTTTGACAAGGGTGCAAAGATAATTCATGGAGAAAAATAGTCTTTTCAACAAATAATGCTGAGACAATAGATATCCATGTGTAAAACAATTAACTTACATCCCTAGTTTATATGAAAATTAACTCAAAATTATCAAAGGCCTAAATGTGAGAACTAAAACTATAAAATGCTTAGAAGGAAACATTTAGATAAATCTTCATGACCTTAGATTTGGCAATGGATCCTTAGATACGACACTAAAAGTATAAACAATAAGACAAGAAATCAATAAATCACTTTATCAAAATTAAAACTTTTGTTTCTCAAAGGACACTATCAAGATAGTGAAAAACAACCCACAGAATGGGAGAAAATGTTTGCAAATCATACACCTTATAAAGTACTTGGATCTAGAATATATAAATGAATCTTACAATTCAATAATAAAAAGACAGATAACCCAATTAGAAAACAGGGGCAAAGAATTTCAATTAGACATTCCTCTGAAGATCATATACAAATGGCTAATGAATACATGAATAGATCATTAATATGATTAGTTATCAGTGAATTGCAAGGGAAAACCACAATGAGATACTACTTGAAACCCACTAAGATGGCTATAATAATAAAACAGAAAATAGTAAGTGTTGGTGAGGGTATGGAGAAATTGGAATCATCATTGCTGTTGGGAGTATAAATAGGTGCAGCGCTTGGAAAACAATTTGGCATTTCGTCAAAATATTAAATACGGAGTTACATTTTGACCTAACAATTTCACTACTAAGTATATACCAAAAAGAAATAAAAACATATATTCACACAAAAACTTGATATGAATGCCCACAGCAGCATTGTTCATAATAGCCAGAAGGTGGAAATAATCCAAATGTCTATCAATTGATGAGTGAAAATGAATAAAATAATGATATGTTCTATATTATGGGTGAATCTTGAAAAAAAGTCACAAAAGTCCACATACTATGTGATTTTCATTTATATAAGATGTCCAAGATAGATATATCTAAAGAAATAGAGAATATATTAGTGGTTCATTAAAGCTGGGATGTGTGTGTAGCAGAATTTGGGAGTGATAACTAAAGAATATGAAGTTTCCTTTTGGGGTGATAAAAATGTTTTAAAATGGATTGTGGTGATGGTTGCATAATTCTGTAAATATACTAAAAACCATTGAATTTTATACTTTAAATGGATGAATTATATGGTATGTAAATTATATCTCAATAAAACTGTTACAAAATAAACAAAAATGTAATGACTCTATTCAGTGAAAACTTTATACAGTGGCCATTGCTGCTGGTACAGGGATCCCACTTTGAGAACCACTGAATTTAAAAGATCTTCAATTAAGCTTTATTTTCTCCCAAATTCCCGGTTAACCAGAGGTCTCCATTCTCTGACATTTCTAGTTGAGATTTTATTATAAATTACTCTGTGACATAATGGGTAGCCATAGGATTTCCTTTGTTCTGCCATAGTTTAGGATTCCATAGTTATTAACTGGCCTAGCTTAAGAGCTTTATTGTCTATTGTGTATTCTTATTCTGCAGGATGAGGAAGAGGATCTCAGGACCGAACTCAACCTTTTGAAGAAGTACTCTTTCCACAAAAACATTGTGTCCTTCTATGGTGCTTTTTTCAAGCTGAGCCCTCCTGGCCAGAGGCACCAACTTTGGGTATGTATTTAATTACCTTCATCTTATTTCCTAAGACTAAGTCTCACTTGAGGAAATACATTTTCAAAAGCCGAGATGTCACTTTTGTGCACCTACAGGAAAATTTAAGAACTCAGCTGCTCAAAGTAGTATGACAAAATATGTTCCTGGAGATGGGAGTGATAAATATGGAATAATTTCAGGAAACTTAAGTTCCTGGAGAGAGGATTCAGGATAAATAGGGGAGATTCAAATGAACACTGGGAATATCTAACATATTTCTTGTCAAATGTAGTTTTGCTGCTTTTAACTTTTTATGCACATTTGCTGGTAAATTAGAGGTATGGCTAAGGAGACTACCTGATAGACTTGCAAATGATGACTGGATAAGTATCAATTCTAATTAGCATTTGGTATGAACATATGGGTGCATTTAAGTTTTTCTAAGTATATGCACTTATGTAACTACCAGGAGTTCTTTTCTAAATGGTTAGTTGACTTATCCTTTTCTTAGCCTATTTATGCCTAATGCCTATACTATCACAAATTACCGATCAATGAAATGTAAATTTTAGAGGGCTTCTAAAACCTACACTACAGTTGCCAGAATTGTTGCTGCTTCCCACTATAGCAGAAATTGTCAAATAACAAAAAAAAAAAAAAATTGAGCTTTGGTCAAAGATATGTTTATTTAAAAAGGGACATTTAGAACATAAGTGAGGTCAGTGTACACTTGCGGGCTACATTTTCATTTCCAGTTCAAGTCAAGAATAACATTGTTTCTTCAAAATAATAACTAAGACTTTTCAGAATCTTCAGTTGTCAAGGAAAGATTGTTACACTTCATATACATGTCCCTGACCCATCAGAGCTTACAATTCATTTGCAGTGACCGGTAGCAGTCAAATAATCACACATATGAGTAGATAATTGGTCAGAAGGGAAATAACATGCTTCTATGTGGGCAAATAACAAAGGAATCTAAATTAAGTTGGGGAACGAGAAACTCTTCTTTGAGAAACTTCCTTGAACTGCGATCTGAAGGATGAATAATTTGTGGAGGTAAGAGTTTTCATAAGACCATTTACAATTTCTTGCCCATGTAAATAAAAACAAATAGGAAGTAAGTAAATGACTAAATAATTACCATTTATAAAGTGTATGTTCTGGGCATCATGCTTACAAAGCTGAGAAAATAATTGAGAATGTCTTACATTCCTTTCAGAGTAGAGCTCTTCTGACTCAGGTAAAATTAGCAAGATTTTCCAGGGTGCATCTGAATGAATGGCTTTAATTCAGGTTTGTCATGGTTTAAAATGAGCCCCTTTTCTTCCATTACCACAGTTGTACATGTTGTGCCCAATTAATATAGTTAACATGAAAATTAAACTTTTGTGGCTTATCTGTATTATTGGTTTTGTTAGTCTGTTTCTTCTCTTCTGTTTCGTGAGAGCATACTCAGGTGAAAGACATGTAATAATATTAGTTGTGAACAAATATAAATTAAAAGAGTGATTTTCTGAAAAGAAAATGTTAATATTCCAAAAGGAAATAAGGTAGACTTTTAAATATTCATGATTTGGGGCCTATTTTTTTGGTTTCCTTCTTCTACAGCAAAAATTAATTAACTTGCCTACAGTTCAAAAAAAGACATGTTTTGTTGTATTTATATAGCAGTTTTGACACAGGCATTAATGCATAAACCTGTGCTTAAAGAAAAGTTTGCTGGGTTGATTATAATAGCTATATTCTCTTTCACATTGGCCAGTCCTCTAGTTAGCTAAAATGGGAAAGGAAATTTACTAGTTGGGCCCCTGATTCATTGATGGCAAAAAGATAAATTTTCTGAGAAATTGAGTTTATTAATAAAGTAATACCTGAATGAGATGCTGTCAATGATAATAGCCTTAAAATAGACTTTCCTTAGCAGTAAAATCATTTGGAAAAAAATGCCCTATAGGAATGCAATTGACAGTTTCCCCCTTGGAATTGTAGTTTGCCAGTATCTTAGGGAAAATAATCTAGAATTTAAAATACTGCTCAAAATAAAGCTGTTACCTTTCTAGCCCTGTCCGCCATGGTGCTTAGCAGCCAGGGATGCATGGTCTCAGACATGTTTACCAAGTAAAACACTGACTTGAGGGACACCTGGGTGGCTCAGTCATTAAGCGTCTGCCTTCGGCTCAGGTCATGATCCCAGGGTCCTGGGATCAAGCCCCACATCGGGCTCCCTGCTCAGCAGGGAGTCTACTTCTCCCTCTCCCACTCCCCCTGCTTGTGTTCCCTCTCTTGCTGTGTCTCTCTCTGTCAAATAAATAAATAAAATCTTTAAAAAAAAATAAAACAAAATAAAAACAAAATGATAATAAAAACAAATCTAGTCTTAATTTTGAGGTGTAAATTCTTTTGAGATACTTCTTTCCTGCTTTTTCACTTGCAATCAAACTGTTCCCTCAATGGTCTTTCCCCTTGAACTCCAGTCATCACTCAGGCTTGTCTCCTGTACAAGCTTATTTCTAAAGGCATGTAATCATTCTGTTTTCAATAAACTGAATGTTCTTCCTTCTCAGTATATTCAAACATTATCTATCCTTCAAGGCTTAGCTCAAATTCCACCTCCTAGTTAAATATCCCTGGTGTGATACCTCCCTTTCCCCCTTCCACAGATCCTTGGATATGTTCCAACTCTTTTTAATTCCACTAGCCTTTAGAGACTTCCACCAGACAATTGAGCCAGTCTTTGCAGTGTCTTAATCTCTAAACATCACATATAAATACAAGCCATATGGACTAAAATTCTCCAGATATTTTCAGAGAATTACTTTCTAATTCTCGACACTTTACTGGCTTCCCTGCAGATGGTGATGGAATTATGTGCAGCAGGCTCAGTCACTGATGTAGTAAGAATGACCAGAAATCAGAGTTTGAAAGAAGATTGGATTGCATATATCTGCCGAGAAATCCTTCAGGTGAGTCTTCATACAGTCATTCTCCCCTGGCCTTGAAAACACCTGGGAGTAATATATGCAATGTACATTATACCTGCCCATATAGGGTGGTTTAAGAATTCTGAACATAACTTCTGGATGAGGATACCAAAAAAACCCAAATGGCTTTAGAGAGAGCAGATTTTCAGGTGATGTCTTTAACTTTAGGTAGACTGCAGGATGGGTAGCCAGGGCCTTCCAAATCATGGTCTTTAATGGCTCTGTCAGAGTGAGACTGTTGTGTTCATTGGATCATGGAAATAACCACTTGGAATATTTATTACATTATTTGGATTTTTAGAGTTCTTTAAAAAAAAAAAAAGTAGCACTATCATTAGAGAGTAAGAAAAAAGTAAGACAAAAGTCAGTGTTTTACCGAATGGGCCCCAAACCATCCATAACCATTTTGCAGACAGCTATCCTATTTGAATAATGCCCTGCTTTTAAAACTTGCTTTATTTTGAATACCAAATTGAATGAGAACAATCTTCTTAATCTACCACACTCAAATTTTTCTTTGTGACTTAAGTGCTTAGGGTCACCAGAGGAGGATATAAACAGAACTGATAGCACCACTGATATATAATGTTAGAATGTTCTTCCTCCCATCTTAATTGGATTCACTTGTGCTAATAGTGTAACTAGTTGAGTGTAAACTCTGGACTGAGTTTAAATGCTGGTTAAACATATATTAGCTTTGTGTCCTTGAATCAGTTACTTAATTTTTCAAAATCTCACTTTTCTTGACTGTAATATGGGGTGATATTAGTACCCTCCTCAAAAGATTGCAGTGACGATTTCATAATTTCCTCCATGTAAAGCACTTAGCACAGTCCCTGGCAAAAACTAAAATAAAATAAAGGACTCAATAAATATTAGCTGTTTTTACTGTTACTTCTATTATTCATCCCTAGTTATTATCTGGAGAAATCTCCCTGAAGCCAGGTCACGGGTTAAGCGGGTCACAGGTTAGTTTTAGTGGTGAATAGGCTGGATCCAGCATGGTAAGCCAATACAAATTGCAAATGCTTTAAAATGAATTTCCATATTCTCCCAAATTCTCAGCCTACAAGGTTGACTAGAAAATATTTTGGATTAAACAAATGGTTGGATGAGGAATAGAGTAAAACAATGGCTGAGCTATGATATTTAAGATGTCCAGGTCTTCACTCTTATGGTTAGTTGGAAATAGGGAGACTAGAAAGGAAGGTAAATGGCCCAATGTATACAAACACTACTTTTTGGTGTTCTTTTCTTTTCATGGGTGTCCTGATTTATTTTCCTTTCCTTATAGCCAAAAGTAGTATTTCTGGGAACTGGTTGTAGTAATTCCAGCCTAAAGAAAGAATTTTGTCTGAAAAATGCAAATCTGGGCCATTTTTCTTACCAAAAGGTCTTCCAAAAATACGAAGAACAGTACCAGAAAAAGAGAAAATATATATAGTGATGTGACTTTTTGAATAAATATGTATCTATCTATGTGCAGGGCTTAGCTCATCTTCATGCACACCGTGTAATTCACCGGGACATCAAAGGTCAGAATGTGCTACTGACTCATAATGCTGAAGTAAAACTTGGTAAGTTTGTTCTTGTACTTTAAGTGAGGCCCCAGTATTTTAATGGAGAAGAATCCTTTAAGATAACTGTGTTTTTTAGCATGTCATTAACAATATCCTCTACTTACTTAGGCTGTGTTTTCCTTGCTTGCAAAACCAGTCAAAATATGAAAATTTGTTTGGGAAGGGAGGTGGAGCAGGAGAAAAAGGCACCTTTTACTGCTTCTCTGAAATCGTGTAGTTAAAAACTTTTAAATTATAATGGAAGACTTACATTTTGGTCATTGTTTTATTCTCTATTAAGTATAGATATTATATTTATTTTAATAATTGAATTATTGAATATTTATTATGTGCAAGTTTCTGTGCCATGGACAAGGAAACAAAAAGACAATTCTTCCACATCACAAAACCATATTTTCCAAATAATATCAAAGAACTTTTAAATTACTTAAGTACAAATTGCTTCTTTGAAATTTTCCCTCAAATATTTAAAGAACTGATATCAGCTGCTCCCATAATATCCAACTTAAGTTCAGAATTAGAAATTAAAAGACCGGAAAGTCCCTGGCTTTCTATTCCAGTATTCAAAATGGCATAATTTATTTGAAAATAACCACACATACTGTCTCACAGGCACACAGGGCACAATTTATTGCATCCTTTAATGTTTAAAATAAATATTGTTGGTTGGTTTTTAAGTAATACCATATGAATAATGTCAGTACTATGCAATGGCAGATAACCTCATTGATATAGAATATAAATTACTTACTGGTTATTGGGGCGCCTGGGTGGCTCAGTCGGTTAAGCGGCTGCCTTCGGCTCAGGCCATGATCCCTGGGTCCTGGGATCGAGCCCCACGTCCGGCTCCCTGCTCAGTGGAGAGCCTGCTTCTCCCTCTCTCTCTGCCTGCCTCTCTGCCTACTTGTGCTTTCTCTCTCTGTGTCAAATAAATAAATAAAATCTTTAAAAAAATAAAAAATAAAAATAAATTACTGGTTATTAAATCCTGTATTATTTTTAAATGATAATCAATCCTTGCCTACCATGTCTCTAGCATGACCTTAAGATAGTTCCCATTTTCCTGATGAACAAAAACAACCACAGCAGGAATTTTTGTTCATTCATTGAGAATGTTTTCATTGAATATTTGTAGAAGAAGCTTGAGGTAATTGTTCTTGAAATAAGAAAAAAGTAATTTCAAGAAAATGTATTATGTCTTATGTGTCTAAAAGCTACAAAGCTAGCAACACAATTTTAAGACACTGTTAATAGATAAGGGGAATTTGAATCTCACATTCAAATGTGCAGGATAGATAGTCTATCACAAAGCTACATACACACTATGTTCACATGTGCTAGCACTCCCATATATTTCTGTCAGGTTTCTGGCCAACTCTACCATTTGCAACACAGAAGAGACATTGTAAGTAAATGAAGAGCCACTGAAAATTCTGTCACAAAGTCGATGCACTAAAGCTTATGTACTTTACTCTGTAGGAGAGACCTTTTAGCACTGGATTAGAATTCAATCAGGCTTATTTTACGTACAACCATTATACATTTGGTTTTACATTTCTCAGATTCCAGTATATTTTTAAGCTATATATTATAAGGAGAAGGTTGCAGAAGGCAAACCCAAGGACATCAGAGGGAGTGTTGAAAGGAAAGAGACTGGAAAGTGATCGTATTGTAATTGCAATTGATCAATAATCCTTACATTCTAGTACTGAGGTCATTAAAGAAAGGTTAAATTATGCCACTGTTGAGATTTCATCTCTACTTTTATCTAAATTTCAAGCTTTTTTTTTCCTTTTCTTCCATCCATCACTCGTCTTCTCTTCTTTTCCCCTTTCATTTTCTTCCCTGAATGCCGTATATATTAGCTCATGGACTTCATAGGTATCTCTTGGCCCTTAAAGTTGGCCCTCAGGGGATAGTAAGAATGCTGAGCTTTGATTTAACATATTCTCAAAAAAATATCTAAATAATAAGATTGTTCAACACCCAGTGATGATTTTCACATATTACAGACGTTTCTTGTTTTGTTAAATCCTTCCTTAAAGACTACTTTAAACTCTTAACTTTTTAATTTTTCATTTCTTCTCCTAAGTTTTTCAAACTACTGTTCAGTCAGTGTTGTTCTCCATCCTTTAGATTCCTGGAAACCATTCTAAATTAGAAAATCTACTTCATTTTTCATCCCTGAAAAAATTCATCTACTTTCATTTTTCATCTTATTTTTTCTGGACTAAGTAACCCCAGTCTACTTTAGCCTTTTTTTCTGTCTGTTACTGAGGATACCATACTAAATATTTTCATATAATGTATCCCACAGATGAATAGAAGACTGAACTTTTATAGTCTAAGCTAAGATATAGATACCACAGTAAATATTTGCATCTGATTCAGAAGATCTGTAGAAAAACTTAAACTAAATTCTAGCAGAAAACTCATTTTTCTTCATTGGTGTAATAGAACTTTCTAATGTCATGAGTGAGGCTTCCTAATAAACTACTAATAGGTTTTAGATTTCTTAGATGTTGTTTATAGTGCTGGTCTTCCTCCAGCTTGGTGGCAGGTCCAAACACTACATATGTTATCACTTCAGAGGTTCAGGGTATACTGATGGAAATTTATTTTTAATATTCATGGTAAACTTTCAGCCAAACCTACTGTAGATTTATAATAGCACTTCTGAGTCTCTTTCCAACATAAATAGCAGCAAAAGCCTATTTCCCAGTATTCCTGGAGTAGACTTCATGGTAAAGTTTTCTGGGTTGGAATGAAAATCTGTTATCCATTGTGGATTTTGTATTGGCTTTCCAAGTTAAAGCAATAACTTATTGAGCTTTTTGTTACTGATTAATTATTTTGACATATGCTGAATTTTGCAGTGGATTTTGGAGTGAGTGCCCAGGTGAGCAGAACTAATGGGAGGAGGAATAGTTTCATTGGAACACCATACTGGATGGCACCTGAGGTGATTGACTGTGACGAAGATCCAAGACGCTCCTATGATTACAGAGTAAGTGTGAGCATTCAGATAGTGGGAATCAAAGTTTGGAAAGGACTTTTGACTAATGTTTATTTTAAAATGATAAAAGAATAAAAAGCAGGCAACTCCTTCTTTCACATTAAACTCTAATAAGAAATACTAGTTGCTATTCATATATGTGGTTTGATTATATGCATAAATATATATTTTTTTAAGAATTTAGACAAAGTAGACCATTGGGAATTATCTATATTTGAGGAATAATGTCTAGTTCATGTTGCTTGCAACTTCTTGGGGAAAATATTATATTATGTGGCTTTATATGGAAATTTAACTTCCAGGGGCAGAGAACTTTGTAAACTTAAAAATGAATGAATGTAAAGCCAATTATTAATCCCCACAGTAACTAAGCTCCAAAAAGAAAAAAATAATAATTTCATTACTCAGGGTAATGGAGAAAATCCTTGTCATGGTTCACTTCCAAACCACTGAAAATCAGTGGAATAGACAAATTAAGTAACAATTCATGCTATTTATTAAAATTTCCACTGAAACTGCAATTTGGACAATATACATCTACGTACACATTTCAAAAAAAGCTGATGTGGAAAGAAAACTCTCCATTTGCTATAGACTGGAAAAACCACACTCACTCTTCACATCATAAGTCATCCAAACAATTCATTGTGGTTTTCGTCGTGTGGAACCTAGGACTCAATACTTGAAGTTGATTAATTCAAGTCTCATCCCTTTTCCCTTTCCCTTAAATGCCCTCTGCTTGATCTGCAAGCAGATCTATTGAGAGCTTATAGTCTAGTACTATTACAGGCTATGCAGACTATGGAAGCATAACGTTCTTTTAAGTGGCTTGCTGTAAAATCTTTTAAGTGGATGCCTTATACCTCTACAGATTTTTGCAGTCTTCCAAGGACTTTCACTTATATTAATTATTTATTTTTAATTTTCAGCCCCATGTAAATTGAAAGAAAGCTTCAACTTACACCATCACAATAATCCTTTGAAGCTAAGAAATCTATTAACTGAGATTCTCAGAATTCAGTTAACTTGTGTAGCAGTCATCCAGCCAGGCAGTGTACCTCCAGCCCTGTGCTCTTTTCACATTCTAAAAAACAAAGTACAGTTAATAATGTGGATAATTTCCTTGAGCCTTTTAGAATATAATTTCCTGGAATAACAATAATTATATTCTCAATTACTATATTCAGGGAACTGACTGAAAGTGCTTTTATATAGATTATTTCATTTAATACTCATACCAGTTCTATGAGATGCGTATCATTATTATCTCTATTTTATATAGAGTGAAACTGAGGTACAGAGAGTTAAATCATTTACCTAAGATGGCACAGCTAATACATCTATGTGATAGGATTTCTTCACAGCAAGCTCCTTTTGCTATTTCAGTTAAGGCAACAATAGTGATACATTCAAGGTGAATTTTCCTTACACTGAACCCTGTCCCATATCATCCAGTTATTGGCTGATCACAAGCTCAGCTAACGTCTTCCTATAACACCAGCCTATAATGAAGGTTCATTGTAGAAAACCCATAAAATGGCTCTGGCATTGACACTCCCCCACCCAAAGATTGTTTTGAGATTCTTTTTTTTTTTTTTTTTTTTAAAGATTTTATTTATTTGACAGAGTGAGACACAGCGAGAGGGGGAACACAAGCAGGGGGAGTGGGAGAGGGAGAAGCAGGCTTCCCGCCGAACAGGGAGCCCGATGTGGGACTCGATCCCAGGACCCTGGGACCATGACCTGAGCCGAAGGCAGACGCTTAACGACTGAGCCACCCAGGCACCCTGTTTTGAGATTCTAAATACTATTAGTTTCCCATTGTTAAATTACTTTTTGGGGTCATTTTTTCTTTTGCAGAGTGATGTGTGGTCCGTGGGAATCACTGCTATTGAAATGGCCGAGGGGGCTCCTCGTGAGTAAAAATGTTTATTTATTAAAAAGTTGGGGAAGCATGCTGTACAAATCTGCCACTTGTACCAGTCAGAATGGCCAGATATATCTATAAAGAGTTTGTGCTTTTCCCTTATGATACCTTATTTTAGGCTATTGACTGTTGTTTCAATTTGGCCTCAAAGTATTTGGTACTGACAGTCCTGACTAATGAGAATCTAAAGCCGTTCTAGTACATAGTGATTGGTGGAATATTTAGGTTCCAGAATATTTATAGTCACACACTGCCACTGCTTCAGAATGTGATAGTTAAGAAAATCTTCCAGTGTGTCATTGAAATCAAACCAATCCCCTACCTTGGGAACTCAGGTTTTCTTGTTTTTTTGTTTTGTTTTGTTTTGTTTTTTGGTGTTTTTTTTTTTTTTTTTTTTCATTTGAAGTCAGTCCAGCTCACCTTTGGTGCTTTCTTTGCTCCTTTTAGCCACTCCAGTGCCCTTAATTGCTCAGAAGGCTCAATTTCCTCATGTTTCTCTCTCATCTCCATCATTTAAATCATCTGTCAGAATCCTGTTCTCTCAGGACTCTGCTTTCTGATAGAAAAGTGAAATTGAAAATGTGAACTTGGATATAAATGATTGATAACCATCTAATGTATGACTCCCATAAGCAGAGCATATTTATTTCTTCAATATCTAAATCTAAAGATATAAATGATAAATGCATTCCTGGTATTGTTGGATGAGAAGTGAGGAAATGCCTGGAGTGTTTGCTGGAGGGCAGGCAAGTGGGGGTGGAATTTCTTTGCTTCTACCTTTCTAAGGAGGTCCTGTAGGTTCCCATGTTCCTACATGCTCTATCTCCACACTGTCCACCCAACAAACTTTATAAATTTGGGCTATCTTAGTACTGTCTTTCAAGGCCAATGGGAGTAATTTCAAGGGGTAGAAATAATGGTAACATGATTGTTAAGAATTCCTGGTGTCCCTTAGAATATCACAGAAGAGGCTTAGATTAAATCTGGGACAGATATGAAGGTCAGGTTGCTGCTGTCTCTCTTTTAGTGCCCTCCAAAACTACAAAATATGTATGCTGGGTGAATAAAAAATCAATGATGGAAAAATTATTTATACCACATATATAAAATTGAAATAAAAATGGGAAGATGCATATTATTCCTCCTCATCTCTTGATTATTTGTTTTTGTGAACATACTTAGATTATATTAGATTGATCAGCAGCTTCTCCTTCTCTTTTTCTATCTCTTTCTCCTCCCCCTTCCCCTCCCCTTCCTCCTCCTCCTCTTCCTCTACCTCTCCCTCCTCTTCCTCTTCTTCTTTCTCTTCTTCTTCCTCTACTCTCTCTTAACAATATGGTATTGCATATGAGTATTGATTCATGTTTTTATTTAGAATACATGATTGCATCAAGTACTATATTTTTTCTATTGTTTCTGAATGTTCCTTACCATTTCTTTTCAAAACACTAGCTTTCTACATTTTGCAGATTTGTATTTCCTGGTTCATCTTTATTTTGTTTCATTTTTTCACTCCAAAATATTAAATCATGGGAGAAAACTCACAGAAGGAGTGCAGAGGAGTTTTGCATGGAGTACACAAATGGCAAACTTCTTACAAAAGATGTGTAAGGACCAGGAGATTTTTAATTCACAATGAGAAAAAAAATCGGACATACATGCCTAAATAAGTAATTGGAATGCTGCAACTTTGGTCATGAGCAACTTGAAATAGCCACACTGCTAAAATATTGGTCTTTCGCCAGCCTCCTATATTGCCTGGAGTATAAACTTTGGATGGAAATTATTGTCATTAATTTGACTGCAGAAATCCTCCAGGTTTTGATAATTATCATCTCAGAGGGGGTGGCCCTCCAAAGTGACAATTATATGATAATTGCCTCTGAGGTCCAGATAACAAAATTTCTTTCTTTCTTTGGTGAGTCTCTCCCAGAGAAGTAAAAAGAAAGGGAGAGTAACTTCTCACTGAAAGGGTGCTGTAGAGGCTCTCAGAGGAGGGAAGATCTGTACCATCCCACACCAGGACCTTCTTAAGTGCTTGGGTTCATTCTTCTTTATTTGTTTTGTTTCTTAAATTCCACATATGAGTGAAATCAAATGGTGTCTGTTTTTCTCTGATTTATTTCATTTAGCATTATACCATCTATGAAATGTATCTTTAAAGGAGGTTTGCTATTTCAAAGGAATGAAACTCTAATGGTGAAACATTTAGGCATGTTAGATATGGGATAAAGGGAGTATTTACTGGCATTCCTAAAATTAGACTATATAGAAAACGTCTACTGTTTGACATACCCATGTGCTCCATTCCTTTGTGGACTTCTCATTTCCCTAATGAAAACTTCCCTACTCTATGCTCTGACTCTTGACCCCTGGGGATGTTGTTAGTTGACTGCATGATGCTCAAATGTTAATAAATGACAATTGCTTAATATTGTACAAACCCACTTAAAATATGTTTAAAGGACAGAATCTGGTGACTGGACAGAGTAAAGGAATGAAGAGAATCAAATATGATCTTGTTTATTTATTTACTTATTTATTTGAGAGAGAGTGTGTGAGAGAGAGTGTGCATGCAGATGCAAACCCATGAGTTGGGGGAGGGGGACAAATGGGGAGGGAAAGGGAGAGGGAGAGAATCTCAAACAGACTCTGCACTGAGCCTGATGCAGGGCTCAATCTCAAGACTCTGAGATCATGACCTGAGGCAAAAAAAAGAGTTGAACACTTAACTGAGCCACCCAGGCACCCCTGACTAATCTTTTCAGCTTGGGGATAATTCTGCCCTCAATTATAAACCTGTATGTCTATTAATTTATACTTATGTAATTGAAAAAACATGACATTTGAACAATTGCCTTTAAATCACTCTAATGAAATAACCCTGGGGAGTTTTTTCCTGCTATTACAAGAGGCCAGTTTGGCATTGTAGTTTTTCTGGATATGTATTTTGGAGGAGAAAGGGTGACTCTAAAGAATCATTAATATCAAATTGTCCTCACATGAATGACACACTTGTGGTATTAGATAAAATTTGTTGGTGAGGATGTGGAGAAAGCGGAGCCCTCTTGTACTGTTGGTGGAAATGCAAACTGGTACAGCCACTCTGGAAAACAGTATGGAGGTTCCTCAGAAAGTTAAAAATAGAACTACCCTATGATCCAGTAATTGCAGTACTGTGTATTTACCAAAAAACTACAAAAACATTAATTTGAGAGGATATATGCACCCCTACATTTATTGAAGCATTATTTACAATAGCCAAATTATGAAAGTGTCCATTGATAGATGAGTGGATAAAGAAGATGTGAAATGTGTATATATATATATATTCTGTATATATATGTGTGTGTGTGTATATATATATATATATATACACATTCTGTATACACACACACACACACACACGAATATTATTCAGCCATAAAAAAAGAATGAAATCTTGCCATTTGCAACAACATGAATGGAGCTAGAGAGTATTATGCTAAATGAAATAAGTCAGTCAGAGAAAGACAAATACCATATGATTTCACTCATATGTGGAATTTAAGAAACAAGACTAGCAAAGAGGGAGAGAGAGAGAAATCAAGAAGCAGACTCTTAACTATAGAGAACAGACTGATGGTTATCAGAGAGGAGGGTGGGTGGGACAAGGGGTGAACTAGGTGATGGGGATCAAAAAGTACACTTATCATGATGAGCACTGAGTAATGTATATAATTGTTGAATCATTATATTGTATACCCAAAAATAATATAATACTGTGTGCTAACTATACTGGAGTTAAAGTTAAAAACTTAATAAAATAAAAAAATATATATGAAGAGAAAGAGAAATTTAAAGTATGGCTCTCCTTCAGGGATTTTTTTGCACTGCCAGTTTTCTTTAATCAAAACTCAAGAGGAAATAAGTGAAGTGAGACATATTTAAATGCTTATAAGAAAGCTTATAGAAAATTCTCAGACCAACAAGGTAATGAATTTATATAGCACATAATGGAATAGGCTTTTCTTTGTATAGCTGTGTGTTTCAAAAAGTGAACGGAAGTCCTATAATTTGGCACAGACTTGAAGTGCCAGATAGGTAAAATCTTTATTATAATACCAATAACTAATATTTATTAAGTACCTACTCTATGCCAGACACTTTTACATGTAGGTTAATCCTCATGGCAACTCTTTGAAGGAATTCTTGATTTTTTTTCAGATAAAGAAGCCAAGGCACAGATAGGTTAAGTAATTTGCCCGAGTCACAAAGGAAGAACTAGGATTTGAACCCAGGTGATCTTACTCTAGAGGGTGTGTTTTAATAGTTAGTTACACTATATCTACCTCTATTCCTAGGACTGTCAGTTTCCAAAACAGATTCTTCTCATCTTTTTAGACTGCTAAATCATTCTTTATATATTATTGTGCTTAGCTACTCATTTGGTTGACTTTTTAAGCCTATAATGACATATTTCAATTTTATAAGTATAGATACCTACAACACAAAATACAGAAGAGTGTTTGTCTCTATTTTTTGTTTACTTCTCTAGATAGAAATCACCAATCATACATTTTGAAATTTTTATCCAGTGTAGTTTATTATTAATTTGCCACACCTGTCAATGGTGAAACTTGAGGATCTTATATAATGGACTGTTTGTATGAAAATGAACTTTTCCTGTAACTACATTATTTTGTATCTATTTATTCCTTAGTGTCTATTCAACATGATATGTGAAAGAACACTGAGAATCCCCTCTGGAATGAGGAGTGTGCTCTGTTGTTACCCTTCTCATTCATTCTAAACACATCTATTTTCCTTTGCAGCCCTGTGTAACCTTCAGCCTTTGGAAGCCCTCTTTGTTATTTTGCGGGAATCTGCCCCCAAAGTCAAATCCAGTGGATGGTAAAGATGAATGACTTAATCTCCTAAACACATTAACTTGCCATTTTTTATGTAGGAAATGAGTTTTAATTAATTTTGTAGTCCTGTTTCAACATCTTTTTTGGACAGTATTTCCTAAAAACTAATACGTTAAGTGGGGGGTCTTAATGATTAGTTTTCATTAAGAGCTAGCTAGCCAACTAGACATAAGTAATACCTTCCATAGTATATTATGATGACATCACTGCCCTGGAATTAATGGCATGTTCAGTTGTTTCTCCATTAATGGCATGGACCAATAGAAATCATTTGTGACATTTCTCACTGTGCCTAGATAGGCAGTCAGTGATTGTGATATACAGCTCAGTTGTTCAGCCCATTAAACTAAACATCCACAGACCTGGAGAAGAGGATTTGTTCTCCCAGGGTGTTACAGACCAACTAACTTGGGAACCCTTTATACTGAAGCTTTTTGATTGAGTGTCAGAAGCTCTTGTTTATTATTAGTATTTATTGCTTGCCCTGCTAGAAGTGGTGGCTGTGATTTGATTGCTGACATTTTTCCTTGTGATTCAATTTAACCCTTCCCACAGATTCAGGCTTTCTGGACACTTCTGTTTTCATGAACCATTTTATAAGATTAGTTAGTCCTGGTACTATTAACACCTTTTTTTTTTTTTTTTTTTTTTTGGATCATTACATTTATGACTATGTAGCTCCAAGTGCATGTAGTCAAGTGAAACATTCAGACTTCAAAGTATGACTTCTGTGGGCTGACCAATCTAGATACATGTTCTACATATATCACATTAACCACTCCATTGCCATCCCACCAATTGACTTTTTACCACGTACATACTTCTGAACTCATTGAAGTTTCTACTACTATTTAAATGCCATTGACTCTGGCTCATCTGAGGTTTGAGTGGTATTGTATAATGTATATTGTCAAGCTGCAGGACATATGGCAGTTGAAAAGACAATTATAACTAGAGGCAATTCTCTCCAAAAATATGACCTGCAGAGTGGCATATGTGTGAGGATGGGAGAAGATATGGCAAGCCTGAGGATGCTTTTTTATCCCTTTGACTCATTTCTTTTAGGTCTCGCAAGTTCCACAATTTCATGGAAAAGTGCATGATAAAAAATTTCCTATTTCGTCCTACTTCTGCAAACATGCTTCATCACCCTTTTGTTCGGAATATAAAAAATGAAGGACACGTTGTTGAGTCATTGAAGAAGCATCTTACAGGAATCATTAAAAAGAGACAGAAAAAAGGTTGGAATATGTCAACTTTCATTTTACTAGAATGGATATTTAGATGAGAGCCGAGTTTATTCATTTTTGTCAGAAAAAATAATATTTAAGAATTAGATTAAAAGTAAAAATTCTGAGGGAGGCCTTCCATATTTAGTTTTTCCACTAATATGCCATGTGCAGTTAATTAATTCTCTCTCACCTGATCATCTGTATATATATGATTATAAATTGTCACCAATTACAACTGGCAAGTGTTCATATTTATAAAAACCTTGAAAGCATCAAGAAGAATTTTGTGATGTGCCAATTTTATTTTAAGAAAACTCCTAACTAAAGAGATAAAATAAATAAAAAAGGTAACAAAATCTGTATCTTACTGTTCTTTTTTGGTTGACATTTTAATTAACTCCAATGAGATAAATAGATTTGTAATTGTCTATTGATGACTGTTAATTTTGAAGTAATTTCTGTGTACCATACTAAGTTTGTTTTATGCACTAATCTCCAAGTATAAGAAGTAATTAAAAGGACTAATTTATACAAGTAAAAGTTAGTTTCTATATATTAATGCCAAAAATGGCAGGATGGATTTTCATCAAATCCAGATTAAACTACTTAGGAAGTTTTAACTTTGTATTGTATGGCATATTCCACATTTAAATTGGGGCTCCATGGGCAGTGTTGAGAGTGGTGATATAATGGAAAAGGGGAAACTGGAAACATAGTCATTCTCAGAATAGCTACAGGATAGATTGCAGTAGAGTTTCTTCCATCTACATAACTATATGTATCCTATTTTGGAGTGAGAAGCAGCAGAAATTAATTTATTTAACCATGGGTGAAAATTCACTGGACCAGCATCACAAAAACCAGCTAGTCTCAAATGGGTGCAGGAAGACCCCATTTCTATTTGAGAATTTGCTAATTTCCAGAGTTGCAAGACTTCCAAAATATTACCTGCAGGAAAAGTCACATTTATGTGGGAATTACATAGGTGTAAATACAGTTGCCCTAAACACTTTTATTTAGGAAATTCAAAAGAACACTCTTGTTTGTAAACGTCTATATTTCAGTACAGCACAGCAGAAATGAAAGAAGCTGAACATGTTGAATGTGTTAAGTGTAAAATCCAGAATTTAGATTTTTACTTTCTCATTGGAAAGACCAATGATCCTGATCCTCATTTTCAATGATCTTCATTGAAAGGACCAAAGATAGGGTGGGCCCAAGCCATAAAGTCCTCACATCTAGATCACACACCTTTAAGCCATGTTCAACAACCATCTATAAAGTTTCTCTTGTCCCATTCTCCCTTTGTCTTTCTCAATTACTTCTCTTTAGATTGCAGCTACCAAATTGCTAAATTCCCTTTCCTGTGCCCAGAGAAATTAGTCTGTATGGAATAGCTTCACTGTGCTGCAAAAGTGGGCCTAGGAACTGGGATATTGTCCATATTACCAACCAAGTGTGATTTGAAGGGTTACCCTCTTGTCCTTGTAATTCACTTGACATCCTGAGCATTAAAGGGTAAAAATTCCTAAGGTAGATTACACTAATATCTGCTGATTTTTTGCCTTGTTTTTTTCTCTTTTATAAAAAGGAATACCTCTGATCTTTGAAAGAGAGGAAGCTATTAAGGAGCAATACACCATGAGAAGATTCAGGTGTGTTAGATAAATTACAAATATAATTTGTTGTTAGCAATTTATGTAAGACAGTTGATTCTATTCTGTTGGCATTTGACTCAGAAGAGTTTAATCCCTTCTGATGCAACAAATAACAGCTCTCTCTATATTTTCAAGAGATATTTGAATGGAAATGTTGAGGAAAGATTGTTATTACTACTCAAAGAATCTTTTAATTTCTGGCACTAGAATGACCAGGTAGATTATTAGATAATTGAGTATATTAGTAATACAAAGAATATTTCAGACATTACAGGAATGATTCAAAAAAATTTACTGAAAATATCTTTATTGCACAAAATTTCCGTTTTTTAAAATAAAGGCATTTTCCCCAAGTGGCTTCACTCCACTGACAATTATTACTATATAGCAATCATTTGTATGTTTATTTCTAGAGGACCTTCTTGTACTCATGAGCTTCTGAGACTGCCAACCAGCAGTAGATGCAGACCACTTAGAGTTCTGCATGGAGAACCCTCTCAGCCAAGGTGGTTACCTGATCGAGAAGAGCCACAGGTCCAGGCACTTCAGCATCTACAGGGAGCAGCCAAGGTGTTCATGCCACTACAGGCTCAGGACAATGCACCTAGGCCTCTACAGGGGCAAGCCCAGGCACCTCAGCGACTACAAGGGGCAGCTCGGGTGTTTACGCCACTACAGGCTCAGGTTAAGGCTAAGGCATCTAGGCCCCTACAGATGCAGATTAAGGCACCTCCACGACTACGGAGGGCAGCCTGGATGCTCATGCCACTACAAGCTCAGGTTAAGGTACCTAAGCCTCTACAGGTACAGGCCCAGGTACCAAAAGAGCAGCAGGTTCAGGCTGCTCAGGCCCAGCCCCAGACATCAGAAGAGCCACAGGATCTGGACCAGGTACCAGAGGAATTTCAGGGGCAAGATCAGGTACCTGAACAACAACAAAGGCAGGGTCAGGCCTCTGAACAACAGCAGAGGCAGAACCAGGTACCTGAACAGCAGCTGGAGCAGAACCAGGTACCTGAACAGCCAGAGGTACAGGAACAGGCTGCTGAGCCTACCCAGGCAGAGAATGAGTCAGAGGAACCTGAGGCATTACGAGTACATGCCCAGGTGTTCCTGCCCCTACTGTCACAGAACCACCATGTGCTGTTGCCACTACATTTGGATACTCAGGTACTCATTCCAGTAGAGGGGCAAACTGAAGGGTCACTTCAAGCACAGGCCTGGGCACTAGAGCCCCCACAGGCAGTTGGCTCAGTTCAAGAACTGATAGAGGGACTATCAAGAGACTTACTTCGAGCACCAAACTCACATAACTCAAAGCCACTTGGTCCACTGCAAACCTTGATGGAAAACCTGTCTTCAAACATGTTTTACTCTCAACCAGAACAGGCACAGAAGAAAAAATCGAAAGTTTCTAGTCTAAGGCAGGCATTGGCAAAAAGATTATCACCAAAGAGGTTCCGGGCAAAGTTATCAAGGAGACCTGAAGAGCTTGAGCTCTCAGATTTAGAAGCCTGCAGGCGAAGGCGCCAGCGCAGATGGGAGGATATCTTTAATCAGCATGAGGAAGAATTGAGACAAGTTGCAAATGTAAGAGTTTCTGATATTTTTACTGAATCAAATATGCAGAGAAAACATGCTAGTACATGCTCATGTTTCCCTCTGTTAAGACCAAATGAAATCAATATTCCTTATGTGCCAGAGAAGATTAATTTAATAATTTGTACTTCAAATAAATTATCTTAAAATTTACAGATAATTATGACTAAATTTGAGAAAGAAAAATTGGCTTGAGTGATCCAGGTAATTGCTTAATATCTTTGTAGAGATATAGCTTTAATTATTAGCTAATAAAGGGACACCATAAGGACATGTAAAATTACTATTTTGGATCTTTGAAAATTACTATCATAGTTCCAAATTTCAAATAGAACTCATTAAAAATAAACACAGAAAACAACTTTGGTTTTGCTCCCCAACCTCTAAGTTAATTTGTCTTTCTTCTGATAGAATACTGAACTGTGCTATTTAAGTGAATTATACTATTTTTTTTTTAATTTCAGGATGTTTAAATCAAGGTTAAAATGAAACAGAAAAGCAGTTTCCAAAACATTTTGTATTTACCATATGTATGACTTGTCTCACTAATTTTCCACCGTTTTACATAATTAATCAATGAAATCTCTGCATAGAACATGACACGTTACAAATTCATCTCTGTACTCTTTTGAAATGCAATATGTTAATATCTTTATCTTATTTGCAAATAGTCAAAACCTCATTCTTTCAAATTCTCTAATATAAGTGAATATAATTTGGTTGGAGTTGATGAATTCAATCTGGCAGATCTAATCTGACAATGAAGGGTTTGTGGGCTTTATAAGCAAATTAATGAGGTCAATAGGATTAGGAGAGCACTTGTTTTCTAATACTTCACAACATCCATTTACATAAAGGAATCCTAAATTAAACCCTGGTATCAACATCAATTTATCTAATAATAATTAATGCAGTAATTACAAATGTATCTTGTCTGAATGTCTGGATAAGTGAATCTTTTGGCTTGTTCATTGAGCCAATTAAACTAATGTTATTTCCCTAACATATTTAACAAGTGAAGAAAGGCCCAAAAGGGGAAATGGATGTCTACTCTCAATAAAGGGGGAGATAGGAAGAGAAAGAAACCATATAGAGAAGTGGAGGTATGAGTCTAGAATGGTGATATTTGCTTGAAATTAAGGCATCTAAAATGCTAGCGACTGATTTCAATGAGGACTAGTAACAATTAAATCTAATGGGTTTTGCATTTATGAAAAAGACTTGTATGCATCCTTGCAAGACTCATAGCATTGGTAGCATGACACATACTTATTGTCATTTGGTTTTTTAAATGTACATGTGAGAAGCCATTCTAAACTGGAAGAAAAAGTCAGTAAATAATATTTACCAATCCCATGACTCTAGGATCTTGTACAGGTATTCATATCTTTGTATGTGATTTTTAAAGAAAATATAAAAAATTGATACTAACTCAAAGTCATAGATCTTTTGAATTGCCTAAAAATTTGTTAGCATTTAGAGATGTATGTGAATTCTTCAACTAACCAAAGAAAAGAAAACTCATTTTCATTACTCTCTGTGAATTGAAGAAATAATACTGATTGGCTTAAATGTAAAAACAGAAACTTTCCTAAATTCCTAGAGCTCAATTAGTGAGAAATATTTGCACTGCTGTATTATAGATCTTCCATTGCACAGGAGGACTGAACTTCATAGTTATAATTGCTTACTAAATGTGACAGTCTGGGGTTATGAGTTAAGCTTTAAACCAGATATTCTTAACCTGGGTCTAATAGATTAGCTGCAGGTGTTCAGGGATCCCCCTGAAAATATATGCAGACATGTGTGTCTATATGCAGTTAGAATCTCCTCAGATTCTAAAGGGAATCCAGAACCAAAACCTATTAGAATCTACTGGTTTAAATCAATTTTAATATTTGAAAATTATTCTAAGTTGTACATTGTGAAGATAAAGTTGCTCCTATCATTTGCATTTTAACAACAATTAAAATATTTATTATCCTTTTTGTTTCAAAGGACAAAGAAGATGAATCATCAGACAATGATGAAGTATTTCATTCAATTCAAGCTGAAGTCCAAATAGAACCATTGCAACCATACGTTCCAAATCCTAAAGGAAATGAGGTAAGTTTCTCAGTATGAGTTGCTGTGACATTAATAAGTGCCTAGAACAGTGGTTCTTAAACTTTTTGGTCTCAGGGGATCTTTATACTCTTAAACATAGAAGACCCTAAAAAACTTTTGTTTATGTGGATTGTGTCATTCAATATTTAATGAATTAGAAATTAAAATTAAAAAATTAAATATTAATTCATTTAAAAGTAAATAAAAATATTACATGTGAACATAAGAAACAAAGTTTTAATAAAAAATAAGTATTTTCCATTTTACTTAATGGAAAACAACTGGATTCTCATATCTGCTTCTGCATTCAATTTGTTGCCATATGTTTGGTTTGAAGTATATGAGTAAAACTGGCTTCTCACATATAAGTAGCTGGGAAGGGAGGATTTTCATAGCTTTTTCAGATAATTGTGGATATTCTTTGATAACACACCAAAACTGCAGAAGTGGAATTTAAAACCCTATCAGTGAAATTTTGCATATTCAGAAATATTAAAATCCATTGTTCTATTGTATGCTATGAATAGATGTTTTGCTCATGCACAATTTTGTATCTTCATACATTGGTCAGTTGGAAAACATTGGTTCAATGTGTATGTAGATCTTTCCAAATATTTACACATTTCATTATACAGCATCAATAAACAGCATTTGTTAATGTCACCAATTTCATCAGAAAAATGACTGAGTATTGATAAGTCAAGTGCATGGTGACAGATAATAAATTTAAAATTTTAATTTTCACTTCAAAGCTTAATTTTATCATTGCTAACAAATAACATCAGTTGTTTTTTTCCTTGAATTGACAGGCTAACTTCATTGATTTTAAATAAAATGCCTGCCAAATACCCAAGTTGAATAATCATAGTTTGTCTTGTCAGTCATTCTTTTAAGTAAAAATATTGCCAATAAAACTTTGGGTAGTTCAGCTTGTAACACAATCACACATACCTTTTCCCTTGATTGTTCTAGGATGTAGTTTATGACAGGATCTGGGTCATTTAATATGTGATTTATTTTTTTACATTTATATGAATAATCAAGTCAGTCCTCATGTCTAGGTTGACTTCTGTTTTCACAACTATATTAACAGCATTTAGCTTAGGGTATTGGTGAGGCCCAAGTTGCAGTTTCAATTCCCATGTGGACAAGGTATTATCATCATAGCCAGCATTCTTAACAGCTAGCCATCTAAAAATTTTTTGGTCACTAAGGATGAGCGGGTTGCTGGGTGAAGAACTCAGAAATTCTTGTCTTACTAATAGTGGGTCAGGAGTCTCATTGTTGTCCTTAATCAGCACAACGGCCCTAGATCACTATATTTCTTTCTTCTAGATGCTTCAGAGTAGGCCACTATGATTTCTTTCATGGACAATTATCCTTTTTTAAATATGTTACTTCTGATACTAGCAGTCCTCTGAAGTAAATAGCAGAGTATTGCTTTATAAATACTAACCACTGGCAGAAGGAACATAAGCTGGATTGTATTATTAATTACAAGAGGCCTTATGTCTCTCTCTCTGCCTTATTAAATTATGACTTTCCTCCTACTCTCAGATAATAATTATTACCTTAAACATATGTTTTTAAGCAGGAAATATAATGAGTTGTGCCTGATTGGTTTAGAATGCATCATTTGCCTTATATATACTATTCTTACTAATCATCTTCCCATTTTTTGGACCAAATACAGCCAATTCATATCAGGTATTAGCTTTTCTTATTTTTGGCCTTTATCTTTTCTGAGTAATCCTGGTCTCTGGTTTACTAATGTCAATAAACTTTCTGAGACCAGTTTCATAAACCAAGAGGCCTAGACGGGGTCAATATGATGCCAGGTATCTGAATCAAATGTGGAAAAAGTCAGATGCTTATCGTGCATACTGCCAAACATCTGGTTACATTTGGAAGCGCTCATTTGCAAAACATGTGAACAATTAACAACATTTTTTGTTTCTTACCCATCTGTCTGTTAGAGTTTAAAGACAACCTTAATAAGTCACTACATAGAAACAGTGTAGTAAGGTTAGTGTAGTTTCTAGAAACTATAGAGTGACTTTATCACATGAAAATGCTAGATTTTTTAAAAATGTAACATGTTTAGTTTTTCTTTCTAAAGAATCTACTGTGACTGCCTCATTGAATGTCAGAATAGCCTATTTTTTGATTAGCTAAAAGCTATTTTAAGTAGAAACCTAATGATATAAAACTAAATGAGGCAAGCCAATACTACATGGTCCTATCTACTAATGTTGGCAGAAAATAAATCTGCCCCACTGATGGATGCTGGCTCATTTTATGTGATCTTAAGTATTTTTCTATATTAGATGAATGAATAATTAATAGAAACCAAATTAATTCATTTAGAATTGAAAAAGTATTGGAACACTGATTATGACATTACAGTCCAATTGTAAAGTGAAAAAACATACTTTCTTGAAGGTGGGACACTTTTGACACTTGAGAGATTTTAATGATGTGTTGTATGTGTGTTACAACTTTTGAAAATCTAAGGTTAGCTTAAAAGGGTAAGTGAGTGAGAAGTTTGAGCTTAAATTCTGAGAAATTTGGACTTGGTATAAAAGTAATATGAAAACATAGAAAGCATTAAATTAGCAGTTGAGGGACCTACATTCTGATTATAAATATTCTTTAACTTGATGTAAAATTCTTAGAAAAGTGATTTTTCCTCTCTGAGGTACAGATTCCTCAAAAATAAAATTAGAGTGTTTGATTATATAATCTCCAGAATCTGTTATTATACTAAAATTCAAGGATACCATGAGAAATTATGGTTAAGCAGTTCTAATGTTATACTATAAGTAATTATGAAAATACAATCTAGTTATGAAAATCAGATTTTGTAAGTTGGATTTTTAGTAAACTATCTTTATATGAAGAAAGGAATTTTTCCCATGAATTAATACTTCAAAAGAATTTATGATAAAAAATTTTACCAAAGTATTTCATTGTCTTTAAGGTCCAGGAAAGATCTACTTCAGTGCCTTACAATCAGGATTGTGAACACCATGTCAAGTTCTCTTCAAAGTATGTTTCTCTGATTACTATATTCAAATTACTCACGATTTACTATTACATGGAACATTAAAGCATATTTATTTGACACTAAGTTTTGTGTAAAGTGAAAACTAAAATATTAATGAAAACATCATCACTAGTGATATTGTCAGCCTGTATTTAAAATGTTAACTGCAGTAATTCATTAACTAGATCTTTCATATTTGGACCTACTGTAGTCTCAGTATCATTTAGTTTAATAATTTGCTGATAAGGGGCGCCTGGGTGGCTCAGTCGTTAAGCATCTGCCTTTGGCTCAGGTCGTGATCCCAGGGTCCTGGGATCGAGCCCCGCATCGGGCTCCCTGCTCGGCGGGAAGCCTGCTTCTCCCTCTGCCACTCCCCCTGCTTGTGTTCCCTCTCTCGCTGTGTCTCTCTCTTCAAATAAATAAATAAAATCTTTTAAAAAAAATAATAATTTGCTGATAAGAGCCACAATTTAATAAAAGAAATGTCAATGAATTTTTTGAAAGATTTCAATTGGTACTTTATAATAAAAAGATGTGAAACTTCGTATGTATCATGTACTTCAGTTATACATTTTATCATGTAGTACATCATGAATATCATGTACTTGTACTACATGTTAAAATACACACACAATTCCTAACTTCAGAAGCTAATGCTATGGAATGGGCAAGCTTGAAATGACCTATGGGAAAAATCAAATATAAAACTCAGTATTATATCAATGATATTTTATCCTGGTAACTATATTTTTTATCTCTGTAATATTGGTGATCTTGAGTAATTTTCAAAGATCATATTTCATATTTTAGATGTTATGTGCAAAGTGTTATATTTGAAAGCTAAATAAATTTTTTTATTTATTTAAAGATTTATTTTAGAGAGAGAGAAAGAGCACAAGCAGGAGAGGCAGAGGCAGAGGGAGAGAGAATCTGAAGCAGACTCCATGCTGAGCACAGAGCCTGACGTGGGGCTCAGTCTCACAACCCTGAGATCACAACCTGGGCCAAAACCAAGAGTTGGATACTTAACTGACTGTGCCACCCAGGTGCCCCTGAAAGCTAAATTTTAATGTAGATTTTCCTTGAAAATCATACCCCTTCCAACTCCAGATTATAATGGAGAGAATTTAGCCTATATTCATTCACTCAGTCATTCACTAAATATTTACTGAGCACCTGCTATATTCAAGATACTGGACAATATGGTCAGACTGCATAGAGTTGATGGTATGTAGTATGTATATTACTACTTCATTATTATTTAAAGCCCCATATATTTACGTCTTTAGATTTAACTTGTGTGCAAAAATCTTAGAAAATTAGAAAGCAAGATTAGGAACTTTTGCTTTCTCTGCATTCAGTGAATAAGGTGTCATGGACCTTCTGACCATAAAGCGAGAAAACTGCTTAATTTTATGCATCTTTTTGGTATCGTGGGATATGTCTTTAATAAAATCCAATACATAAAAATTAATATTGCTGTTAAATTAGAATTGGCTATTCCCATTATAAAAAGATTTTTGAATTTATGAATAGCAAATATATTATCTTAAGTCTTTCCTGAAATTTAGGGTCATAGAAAAGACTCTTCTCTGTTCTAGGCTTAGATCAATAACCAAAGCCCTTCCTATATAGAAATTCCAAAGTGACATAGAATTCAGCAGCACCAGTCCAAAATAGCTTTCTAAATATTCCCTGAATTTGAATATTAAAAATTAAACTGTTTTATTTGTATGTCCATCTATCTAAATCAGGAATAGGATATTAAAAAATGCAAATGCCAATTCAGGATGATAATAGTGGAATATTTGATGTAACAGTAACAGCTTCTTATCTTGTTAAAATCCTCACATAGACTATTATGTTTATTACTGTATTACTAGGTATATAATAATGTCTGAATATTACCTTAAAGAAACGTTATTGAATTTTTAGAAATTAAATATGATATGTGAAGGAAACGTATACTATATGGAAGCACTTTATTTATATTTTGGAAATTGTTTCTGTGTTCTAGATAAAATAGCACATTTGAAGAAAAATGGAAATTTGAAAATATTAATTAAGCTCTACTTCTTTTTAGTTTGATATATACCCTATACCTAAAACTTTTTTGTTGGTCTTGATTTTGAGCTGTATATTCCTTTTATGAATATTAGGACATGGCATATGCTTTTCTGTCTTTTCATTTAGTGTTCCTCAGTGGTCTGTTTTGGAACAAGCTCAGAAGCCCATTGACATCAGACAAAGGAGTTCGCAAAATCCTCAGAATTGCCCAGCAGCATCAGGTGATTCAAAGCACAGAGTTTAAACAGCCAAAACACAGAGCTAATGTTTAACAGTTTATATTGCAGAAGTGAAGAAAGAACTTCAAGAAGTAATGAATCAAAAGTGTTAGGGAAGCCACATAGAATTAAGACCAAGAGGCCATTGAATTTGGCAATTAGGTGGTCAGTGGTGACCTTTGAGAAATGGAAATTAATTTTTCTAAAGTTATTTTCTTTAAGTTGTGTAGTAGTTAGAAATGTGTCTGGGGAGGTGGGGATGTCAACTTTGGTTTCTGTACCATGTGTGAAAAATATGAGAAAGGAACTTGGAAGAGGCCTTTCTAATAGGCTAAAATTTATAGACAATCCTTAAAATATTGAAATATTAGATGGAGTAGTTGTGGGCATGTGTTTTATTTATCCATTTATTTCACCACCCCAAAGTAAAATATATACAGTATTTCATAAACTTCCCTAGATGTTACAAATTGATGTTTTTACTCAAATACATGAAAAAGTAATAAAATTATAGAAAATAACTTCACAATTTGTGATATGAATTTCAAAACAAGTGTTTTATCTTATGATATGCTTTTGAGAGTTTAAATGAATTATAGATTTTTGAAATATTGAAATAAACAAAGCCAAAAGTTAGGCCTTAGACTGTAAAATCTGGCATTGTGTACTTTTAAGCAATCCAAGTAAATTCTGCAAGGGCAAAACGCCTGAATGAGTTCTCAAGTCATCTGTAAAAATGTAGAACATAGATTTTATTAAAATGTTAATAATAAAGAGGGCACATACTGCATGGAGCCCTGGGTGTTATGCGCAAGCAATGAATCATGGAACACTACATCAAAAACTAATGATGTAATGTATGGTGATTAACATAACATAATGAAAAAAAAGATATATAGGTATACTCTATCAAAATCAAATATTTCAAAGACCTGAACTTAAAAACCCCGTTCTTCTTAGGAGACTCAGATAATGGTAGAATTCTTTTAATAGTGTCCTCTCGTGAAGAAATATTATCTTGTGAGAAATAAAATAAACCTGAATCAAAAGTAACTTTAAGAATATTTTCCCCAGAACCTTTCTGGTTTGGCTAGGGCTAATTTTACTAATAGTGGGCAAACACCTAAAAATTTAAGGTTTATTCATACTGCCTTTTCTGAAATAAGGAAATTCTAGATTAGGTCCCAAAGCAGTCATGAACATTGGTTAGGAGCGGGGTGAGAAGGGGATAGCTGCTGTGTAGATAATAGCTGAAGTTCTTTTCAGCTCTAAAATTATATTATTTTATTGTGTGTACCACCTAGACTATTTGAAGTTCCCATGAAATTACATACTTTATTATGCAGGAAATCAGAGCACCTTACTATAAATTTGCCTCAAAATCTCAAACACTCACCCAAACTTCTTATTTAGCCTAACAACATACACAGGGACTTGAGAAAAAAATGGTTTTCTGAAGAAAGATAATAAACTGCAAAAGTAAAATGCCAGAAGATGCAGACACAAATTGTAGAATGTGTTCCAGATAATATACTCAAAAGATAGCAGTGTTTGTAAATACATGATTTTGGGAGTTGCAGGGTCTACACCTTGGCTATATATAGCACAGTTGCAAATAAAAAAGGGATAGGATTATTTATCTTTAAAATCCAAGCACATAAAAAAAAAAAGTAAGCAAGGATGTAAGTGCTCCTTGGTAAAGCTTTTTCTAAGTATACTCAGCCAGATCTAGTGATTTTTGAGCTTAAATATTATCACTGAATTTTAACCACAGGTGTTACTTACTGTACCATAAATCTTAATATAAAAAATCCACACTTTTAGTCCAGATACATTTGCATTTTTTAAAGATTTTTTTTTTTAATTTTTAAGTAATCTCTACACCCAATGTGGGGCCTGAACTCACAACCCCAAGATCAAGAGTTGAATGTTCTACAAACTGAGCCAGCCAGGGGCCCCTAAATTTGGATTTTAAATGGAAATATTTACACTATGGAATTAAGCTGCTCATTGTGATAGCAACTAGCTAAATTAAAACTAAACTGTTGGTGGGAATGCAAGCTGGTGCAGCCACTCTGGAAAACAGTATGGAGGTTCCTCAAAAAGTTGAAAATAGAGCTATATGACCCAGCAATTGCACTACTGGGTATTTACCCCAAAGATACAAATGCAGGGATCTGAAGGGGTATGTGCACCCCGATGTTTATAACAGCAATGTCCACAGTAGTCAAACTATGGAAAGAGCCAAGATGTCCATCGACAGATGAATGGATAAAGAAGATGTGGTATATATATACAATGGAATATTATGCAGCCATCAAAAGGAATGGAATCTTGCCATTTGCAAAGACGTGGATGGAACTGGAGGGTATTATGCTGAGCGAAATAAGTCAATCAGAGAAAGACATGTATCATATGACCTCACTGATATGAGGAATTCTTAATCTCAGGAAACAAACTGAGGGTTGCTGGAGTGGTGGGGAGTGGGAGGGATGGGTGGCTGGGTGATAGACATTGGGGAGGGTATGTGCTATGGTGAGCGCTGTGAATTGTGTAAGACTGTTGAATCACAGACCTGTACCTCTGAAACAAATAATACATTATATGTTAAAAAAAAAAAAAAGAATATAGCAGGAAGGGAAAAATAAAGGGGGGGAATTGGAGGGGGAGACAAACCATGAGAGACTATGGACACTGAGAAACAAAGTGAGGGTTCTAGAGGGGAGGGGGTAGGGGCATGGGTTAGCCTGGTGATAGGTATTAAAGAGGGCACGTACTGAATGGAGCCCTGGGTGTTATACGCAAACAATGAATCATGGAACACTACATCAAAAACTAATGATGTAATGTATGGTGATTAACATAACATAATAAAAAAAAAAAACTAAACTTAAAATGTCAACCCCTCAGGCATACTGGCAATATTACAAATGCTCATTAGCCATGTGCGACTACTGGCTGGCTACTGTATTAGACATCAGATACAGAACATTTCTGTTACTGCAAAAAGTTCTAGTGCACAACATCACTATAGAAAGATTCCCAGCTTTATAAAAAGGGTTAAGTTTTGTCTCTTTTCAGTTGTTTGCTTTTCAACTGTATTGAAATACTTCGGGATATATCACTGAGTGGAAATTGGGGGATTAAGATTGCAGGGTCAACTTTCCTCTTGAGAATTTTGTCTAATCTATCATATTCTAATACACTGTTGGGCTCTTTTTCTACTGGTTAATATTGGAGGCCAGTGATACCACCCAGCTCTCCCTTTTCTTTTTTTTTTTTTTTTTTAAGATTTTATTTATTTATTTATTTGAGAGAGAGAGAGAGAGACTGAGAGAGAGAGCACATGAGAGGGGGGAGGGTCGGGGAGGGTCAGAGGGAGAAGCAGACTCCCCGCCGAGCAGGGAGCCCGATGCGGGACTCGATCCCGGGACTCCAGGATCATGACCTGAGCCGAAGGCAGTCGCTTAACCAACTGAGCCACCCAGGCGCCCTCTCCCTATTCTTGATACATATTTTTTTAAATGAAACTGTCTACCAGTCTTACTGGGTATCTTTTCACACAGATAGAGAGAAATATTTAGCAAGTGTACACTTAATATTGAAAACAGAAAAGCCATGTAGATCTACAGACAACAAACCTTGAGCCTGTCACTACCCCTGCAAACAGAATCTAGGATCCTGGCCCCATGAGAATTTATCAGGTGATATTTCCTGAATGGAAAAAGGCTACAAGAAAAATACCAAGGTATTGAACTGGTACACTATAAAAGTGAAGGCAATGGCTGCGATCATCGTTGTAACTAATGTCTTTTTGTCATTCCACAGAATCTTCTTCTGAGGAACAGAGTCCTGCGACCTGGAGGAGGTCCCAGTCATCACCGCCTTATTCCACTATTGATCAAAAATTGCTGGTTGATGTCCACGTAGGTTTCCATCTTAACTCTTAACACATTTATCTGTTTTTTAAAAATGTCTTTAGACTTACATATTTTCATCTTCACTTAAGGGAAAGGTCAAAGTGTTTAGTTTTTTAATTAATCTTTCAAAGATATATTTTCATTGCTATGTGAGTATGTAGAATATGAAATCTAGAAATTAAGTTTGAAATGGAGAAACATTGAATTGATCAGAAAATATTTTATATGCACATTCTTTTATCAGAATATATTATTGGTGACTAACATAACATAATAAAATTAAATAAATTAAAAAAATAATATATTCAGAGAGGAGTGATAAAAAGGTCTTTGTAGAAGCTAATCTCAAATCAAGGAGTAGAAGCTAGATGTTCACTTTTTGTCTAATATAATTTTTTGGATGATAACATAATGCATAAAAATAAAACATTTGGGAAGAAATAAAATGTCCTCTGATAGCATAAACATTCTTCCAATTGTTTTTTTATAGTACAATGGAGATAATTTTTTTTATTATTATGTTATGTTAATCACCATACATTACATCTTTAGTTTTTGATGTAGTGTTCCATGATTCATTATTTGTGTGTAACACCCAGTGCTCCATGCAGAACGTGCCCTCTTTAATACCCATCACCAGGCTAACCATCCTCCCACCCCCCTTTCCAATTGTTTTTGCAGTGTACTTTCAGGTCATTCCATTTTATTTTTGTAATTATTCCTACCTACCACATACACATCTCTTTCAGGTTGCCTAAAGGTTGCTTATATGACACTTAAAGGTGGATTTATATTAATTTGTTTCTTAGAAGTGTTTGATCTACTGTGAAACAACCTGTGTACAAAACTGAGTTGGCAAATTAATATATCAATTTTAAGAGCTATGTGGTAATCCTAATATCAGAGAATAAAATGAAAGGAAAAAATAACTATATCTTTTATAGAACATCAAATAATCTGTTCTACTCTCTGTCACCAAAACTAAATGTCCACTCCTCAGCAGAAAAGTAGGGGTAATAAAAAAGTAAATTTTGCCCTGTGTGAGCCAGAAAGGCCATTGATTATCATAGCCTGAAGTTTGGGTTTTGGCATCTCATCCTCACAAAAATGTTGCTTTATCTAGTGAGTAAAAATCTTCATTTCAATCGAAAATATATTTTAAAATATTGTCAGCTTGGAAACTTTCCAATCTAGAAGAAAATGAAAGGCTACTGGAGACTACATTAACCTTTCTTGTGCACACAGGTTCCAGATGGATTTAAAGTAGGAAAAATATCACCCCCTGTTTACTTGACAAATGAATGGGTAGGCTATAATGCACTCTCTGAAATCTTCCGGAATGATTGGTTAATTCCTGCACCTGTCATTCAGCCACCTGAAGAAGATGGTGATTATGTTGAACTCTATGATACTGGTGCTGATACTGATGGTGATGATGATGATTCTAATGATGCTTATGAGGATACCTATGACCATGACAATGGCAATGATGACTTGGATAACAAGGTTGATAAGGCTAATAATGTTGGTGAAGACCATGATGATAATGACAATGACGAAGCTATTGATGACAAAGACAATAATCATAATGATGCTCCTTGTTGGCCAAGGTTGGTTTTTCTATATTATTTGCACTACCAAAGTTTTAGAATTTCAGAACTATTTGCATCTTAGTTTTACTTTCGAATTTTATTACCAAGAGGGTGAATGCATTGCACTTGCATATTAGTAAATGGTTGATTTTCAATAATAGATTTTAAATTATTTTAATGCAAAACACCTAATTTTGCATTTTTGCATACTATATTTTATTAGTATTCAAGTATTAAGTTCTTTATAACTACAATTGTTGATGTTTCTATTACAATTAATGCTACTGAATCATTTTACCCTCTAAAACCACAGTGAGTATATGAAATGAGGTGACAAATAGTGTGCTACTTAATAACTGTAAGAGGAAGTCCTGATATTTGCAAACAGAATCTCCAAATTCGCTGAGAAAAATGAATTGCAACCTTGATTTTCACTTGATAATTTTAGGCTGAAATGTACTAACAGCATTATTTTTGGAATTCTGCAAACTGCTGTAACTAAATTCAGTACTCATTCAATTTTATCTTCTTACATAGCAGCTGCCAAAAGTGGTAATATTTAGTGAAGTGATATTTTCGGCATGCCACCAGTTGTTTGCTGTATATATAGTTCCTTTCTCCTGCTTTAAACAAGCCAGTGTGTTCTTATTTACATATGTTCATGATTTGTATTCAAACTGTTCTCAAAGAAGATTAGTTAATATAGTAAATGTTTACATTAGTAGAAAAATGATTAACAGAGGGAGAATTGTTTGCTTTATAATATTGAAATCCATATTTTTTTGTTAATTTTCAAATGTTATTGGGTGGATATACACGGCAGAACCGACTACAAATTATTCAAATTTTTTTCTTTTTTGCCAACTAAAAAAATCTACCAGGAATTCCATTGTCAAATAAATTTGCTTTTAGGATTATCATAGGTACCTGGATATGTTGTCTCTTATGCAAAATACCATTGTGACATTTGGTAAGGTTGGTGTTCTCAGCAACTAAATAAATGACTATCTTAGCCTAATGAGATCTATATTGCTGAATTTCCTGGTGGTAGTAATAGAAAAATCAATAGGATTCTTTAGCAAAGTAGTCAATACACATGTTAGAAAATCAAGGCGTGTGTTAAAATTAACAGAAATTAAATATATTGCAAAAACAATTATTCAGTTATGTTGTGGCTGTGCCAAAAATATGGGCTTAATCATTTATGTGGCTGTGAAGTTGCTAATACATGTAGTCTATTATTCAAGCAAACCCCCTCCAAAACAAAACATATTTTTGCTGCTAACCTAACACATGTTCCTAATAAAGGATGCAAGTTCTCTTCCATCTGCCATCCATGTGCAGTCAGGGAATTGATGGTGGCTATGGTGTTGATTCAGTATTTAAGATTGACAAGATATAGGGGTATTTTTCTTGTCCATATCATACCAGTATTGTTCACATAGAGCAAAAACATTTCTAGAGATAGTATATATGTATCAGATACGTCCTAATTCTGTTTTATTTGCTGACTTTCAAATGTGTTTTTGTTCAGTGGCTTTCTATCATTAATTGGATCTTGTTATCAGACCAAGCTATGGCAGAGATGGAAGCTGCAAGCAAGATAGTAGAGATGAAAGTGATGGTGGAGAAGAAACCTGCAGCAGCTATGGAAGTCAGAGAGTCAGTAGAAGCCATGGAGAAAGTGTAGCCAGTGGGGGCAGTGCAGTCAGTGGAGACAACGAAGAACTTGGAGCCAATATAGGCAATGGAAGAAGAGTTAAGGAAGTAAATGGAGGTAAGGGAATCAGTGGAACCAATGAAGAAAGCGGAGCCCTTCAAATCAGTGGAGGAGAAAATTGCTCAGAGACTGATGGTCAAAGATTGGAGAGACCGACATCCCAGGACTTTGAACATCAACAGGAGGTAATGCACCATTTGAAAAGGAAAATGAATTCCTCTCCTTGTAAATTTGTTTTTTCATGTGATATGTCACATTTCCAGTCATTCCAAATATAATTTTAACTTCTAACCCAAAGCCTTAAACATTTTAATTTATAGCTGTAGATCTTTACTTCTCATTTGGATGGTTCCTATTTACTTCCAGGGACAAAAATACGTTTTTTTTGTTCACCTTTATTACTCAGATCACAAATTTGGGATAGTGTCTCTTAACATATACAATTCTTTTTTTTTTTTTCTGGGAAGTTATCATTGTGGTAAAATTTACTAACAGAATTTTCCATCTTAACTATTTTAAGTGTATAATTCAGTAACATTAAGTACATTCACACTGTTGTACAACCATTATTACTGTTCATTTCTAGAACTTTTTCATCATCCTAAACAATTAAATAATTAACTCCCTATTATCCCTCCTACCAGTCCCAAGTAACCTCTATTCTACTTTCTAAGTACCTTATATGAGACAGTCATACAATATTTGTCCTTTTGTGTCTGGTTTATTTCACTTAGCATAATATTTTCAAGGTTCATCCATGTTGTAGCATGTATCAGAATTTTCTTCCTTTTTAATGCTGGATAATATTCTATTGTATGAATATATCACATTTTGTTTATCCATTCATCTGTTGATGGACACTTGGGTGGTTTTCACCTTTTGGTTATCATGAATAATGCTGCTGTAAACATTGGTATATAACTATCTGTTGTTGGAGTGCCTGTTTTCAATCATTTGGGCTATCTACCCAGGAGTAGAATTCCTAGATGTAGAATTGCTAGAGTGGAATTAGATTCTGTTTTAACTTTTTGAGGAACTATTAACACATACAATTTAAATGTAAGTAATGTATTGTGTTAAGCAATGATTTTATCATTCACAAAACATCACTGACTTTATAAATACATTTAAAAATACTCAAATAGTATCCAGTTTAGACTGCATCTCATTCATAGCATTTTTAAGTTCAGCCTGATTAGATCTCATTTCAGCCCTTAGAGATTTCGATATTGTCATTAATGCTTTTTTCAAGCCTAGCTATTGACTTCATGACTGCTACTCTGAAGTATATCTCTGACGTCTTGCTTATATTCAAAGTGTAGAAGGAGCTGAGATGCCCTTCAACAGATGAATGGATAAAGAAGATGTGGTTCATTAATACAATGGAATATGACTCAGCCATCAGAAAGGATGAATACCCACCATTTGCATCAACATGGATGGAACTGGAGGGGATTATGCTAAGTGAAATGAGTCAAGCAGAGAAAGACAATTATCATATGGTTTCACTGATATGTGGAACATAAGGAATAGTGCGGAGGACCACAGGGGAAGGGAGGGAAAACTGGGAAGAAATCAGAGAGGGAGACAAACCATGAAAGACTCTGGACTCTGGGAACCAAACTGAGGATTACAGAAGGGAGGGGCGTGGGGGTGGGGTAACCAGGTGATGGGTATTAAGGAGGGCACGTGTTGTGATGAGCCCTGGGTGTTATATGCAACTAGTGAATCATTGAACATTTCATCAAAAACTAATGATGTACTATATGTAGGCTAAATGAACATAATAAAAAATTCAAAAAATACTCAAATAGTTTTGCAGATGCTAGATCAATAAGAATGATCAGAGAAGATTTCCTGGAGCATCTGGTATTTGAACTAATTCTTGACAAATAGGGAGTATTTGGATATCTGAAAACACAGGTGAGATTCCAGACAGAGGAAAGATCATTCCAATTTACTTTCCCAGCCTGTTGTCCTATCACACAAACTGGCTTACAAGATGCCATGCTCCTTCATGAATTAGTGCCCTTGTGCAAGCTGTTCCCTCTGTCTATAAGGCTGCCCCCTCACATCTTCTCTGCTTGGTTAATTAGTCATTCTCATGATCCAACTCATATATCCTCTTTGACTTTTCAAGATGGAATTATATACCCCTCCCTCTGTGTTTGCAAGAATTTTGCCCATAGTTTCATTTTAGTACTTGTGACATAGTATTTGGTTGTTGACTTGCTTTTCTGCCATACTAGATTGTGAACTCTTAAAAGGCTGGAACTCTGTTTAATCCATTCTTGATTACTTTTCTCTACCCACTCACCCAATCCCAGGACCCAACCTAGGACTTGGTTTATGATAGACACAATAATTATGGAAGAAATCAATGAAGGAAGGAAACTTCCTAGATAGTTTCCAATGGGAAAGTAGTATGATTGGGAAAGTCTCTTTCTCTCTCTCTCTCTTTCTCTTTCTTTCTCTCTCCCTCCCTCCCTACTTACCTATCTTAATTAAAGACATTAAAACATGATGTCCCATCATAGTTTTCATAGCTCCCCCGGGTATCTCCAATTATTGCAAGGAATGTTTTTGACATTTACAGAATGAGTAGACAGTCCTTTCACTTTAATTTGAAAGGATATGTTGCCATACAACACTTGTGGTTGGAAAGGTCATAAAAACAAGTCTTTGACAGGGCAGCACAGCTCTCTCAATGCCAGGAATCACTGGATGCAAAAAAATGCTTATCAACAGACAAGCTTACCAAAAACAGTTGGCATGTTTTTCCACAGGATATGGCATTCCATGTAAATTCTGTCGCATTTTGTGGCTTTTATCCTTGAGTTTCTTCTATGTAAGTTAATGGAAGCCAACTAGATTTTCAGTGAGGCATGGTCACACCCTTGAATTTGTGTTGGTTGATTTTCCATCACTAGCTTTGTCATTTGACAAAGTAAAATTGATACCCCCAACTCTGGTGCTTTTTTATTTTTTTCAAGTGGCTGTTTAGCATAGCATAGCTCAACATAAGCTTTGGAATCAGACTTTGGCTTCAAACTCTGGTTCCCCTACTTTATCTCTATGATTTGAATAAATTATTTAACTTTGCTAAGCTTTTGTTTCCTCATAAGTAAAATGGAGATAATTATACTTACTTTTTGGGTTGTTGTTAAGGATTTGCAGTAATATATAAATAAAATAACTAGCAGTATACCTAGTATATAATAAAAATTCCACTAATATTAGGCCCCAAATCACACAGCTAGGGATTTTAAGCTCCTTAAATTTTTCCTCTGACATCAGTTGTCTCAATTTAAGTTAGTTCTTTCTTTTCTGATAACATTGTTGAATTCTTCTGATAAATGTGGATTTTAAAAGGATGAAGAATTATAGATGCTACAAATTTTGCATTCTCTTTTTCAAATGACTTCTAGGCATATTATATTTATTTCACAGTTAATCTCCGAATAAAGTCAAAATTGATTTTCGATCTTCTATTAGGAGCCTAGTGGTAGAAGCGAGGCCTCAAATGCCATTGCCTTAGGCCCTGCACCAGCAGCACCTGATGACGAGAATGACAGCATGGACATATCAGAAGCATCAACACAATCAGGTTTTTCTGCCAGCCACTCATCTCCCTCCAGTGGTTCTGAGAGGGCTGCAAATGCTGACTTTGGCAGTGCCATCTGTAAGTGTGTTTAATATAATCTCCAAATGCTGCAGTCTATTCACACATTACAGCGTTTGACCACTGGTTCATGGTCTGAAAAGAATGAAATCATTCTGATATTCAGTTAACATAAATTCAGATGGATACATGCTTTAAAAAATATACTCCTCACTGAGTCTTTATGGCACCTAAATTTAAACTACAATTGAGTAACTGAGTCCCTCATCTGGATTTTCTTTTGCAATCTAATCATGGTAACCTGAAATACATTCATTTTCAGAAATGTATTTTAACCATCATGATTTGTGTTATCTGATGGTTTAGGAGTTAATAGAAATGATACCTCCAGGAAAAAGAAAATTCAATAAAGGAAAGAAACTTTTCTAGGCTGTGTCTTATTTGTGGAAACATTCAATCACATATGGTATATACACTAGTAATTTCTCTGAATATCTTCCCCTTACTTCTTCACAGTGTATGCTGGATTAGTGGAAGCACCTGAGAAATCACCTAAGCGACCCTCTGAAGTCAATGTTAACCCACTATATGTGTCTCCTGCATGTAAAAAACCACTAATCCACATGTATGAAAAGGAATTCACTTCTGAAATCTGCTGTGGTTCTCTGTGGGGTAAGTTTGGTTTCTTAAAACTGAGTTGTTTTTTCAAAGAATACTTTTTTTTATCAATGCAGCAAACTTGTGAAAAATCATAGATGTAAAACACTTGTTATTACCAAACCATTTTCAAGCAAATAAAAATATATATATTTATACTAGCTAATTTGTTCCTTTTCTTACTGATTTATTTTCACTCATTTATTCTGCAGTTTGATGTTTGAATTGGCACTCCTTCCCTTTTTTATTCTCTTTTTAACTTGAATTGACTTGACTAAAACATAAAATTGGACTAGGTTATGATTATTTAAAAATTTGAGCTTAGTATTTTTACTTTAAGATAGTGTGTAGCATTTAATACCTAATGAGATAGTTAAGACATATTTCTGTAAGTTCTTGTTTTTAAATAATCTTGTGGATTTGTAGAGAAAGTTCTTTCAATCATGTCTCTTTTTAAATGTTTCAAGTTTTTATCTAAATTCTAGTTAGTTAACATATAGTGTAATATTAGTTTCAGGAAGAGAATTTAGTGATTCATCACTTATATATAACACCCAGTGCTCATCACAACAAGTGCCTTCCTTAATGCCCATACCCATTTAACCCAGCCCACTCCCACATCCCCTCAAGTAACCCTCAGTTTGTTCTGTCTCTTTTATGGTTTGCCTCCCTCTCTTTCTTTTTCTTCCCCTTATGTTCATCTGTTTTGTTTCTTAAATTTCACAAATGAGTGAAATCATATGGTATTTGTCTTCCTCTGACTGAATTATTTCACTTAGCATAATACTCTCTAGCTCCAACCACATCATTGCAAATGGCAAGATTTCATTATTTTTGATGGCTGAGTCTCTCATGGTTTGTCTCGCTCTCTGCTTCCCCCCCCTTCAGATTTCCCTCCCTTCCCCTATGGTCCTCTGTACTATTGCTTATGTTCCACATATGAGTGAAACCATATGATAATTGACTTTCTCTTTTTGACTTACTTCACTTAGCATAATCCCCTCCAGTTCCATCCATGTTGATGCAAATGGTGGGTATTCATCCTTTCTGATGGCTGAGTAATATTCCATTGTATATATGAACCACATCTTCTTTAACCATTCATCTATTGTATATATATACAATGGAATATATATGTATACACACACACACACACACACATATACATACTACCTCTTCTTCATACATTCATCAGTCAGTGGACACTTGGGCTGTATCCATAATTTGGCTGTTGTTGATAATGCTGCTGTAAACATTGGGGTGCATGTATCCCTTTGAAATAGTGTTTTTTATATTCTTTGGGTAAATACCTAGTAGTGCCATCACTGGATCATAGGGTAGTTCTATTTTTAACTTTTTAAGGAACCTCCATACTGTTTTCCAGAGTGGTTGCACCAGACTGCATTCCCACCAACAGGGTAAGAGGGTTCCCCTTTCTCCACATCCTCACCAACATCTGTCGTTTCCTGTGTTGTTAATTTTAGCCATTCTGACAGGTGTGAGGTGGTATCTCATTGTAGTTTTTATTTGTATTTCCCTGATGATGAGTGATGTTGAGTATATTTTCATGTGTCTATTAGCCATCTGTATGACCTTTGATAATGTCTTAACTTCGATAGACTTTTTCAGTCCTTTGCTCTAGAAGAATTATAACCACATTAGTAGGGCTCAGACAATATTTTACCTCAAACCAGTATGAATCATAAATGAAACAGAATAAATAAATGGAAGGAGGGAAGAAATTCAAAGTAAATGCCAACCTCTGACTTGCAATTTCATAGATTTTGCTTAATGTATGTTTGAACAGGGGACAGAATTTTAAATTAAAAATAGAGCAGTGTAGCAAACATTATAGCTATATGGATTGAATAACTTAGAAAAAACATGTTACCCTCCAAGCTAATATATTGTGTCAGATAACAAGAAAGCAGAGTTTATGTCTTTATCATTTCAGTCAGGCAACTACCCAGAGATCTAATTAATGTCTAATAATTCATTTTTATAACTTCTGGTTTTACATTTTGAAAAATAAAATATTACAGTCAAAATTGAATATACTTTACCCTCCCTCTCTGATTCCACTTTGGGAGGAAACGCAATTCCTAAATCTGCCACAGGCCATTACTTAGAGAACTGGTAAAGGACAGAATAGAAAAATGAAAGCAGAGACCCTTGTCTTTTCTCCTTATATCCTTGAAACACAAATAGTCTCTAAGTAGAAGGAAAACACTAAAGTGCTCTCCATTATATTACTTGGCTGAGTTTTTCCTATGTCTCAGGTTATGGGGGAAAACTCCCACAGTGGTTTGAAGTGTATTCTAATTTAGCTTAATCTTCTATTTCAACCCTCTCATTCAGTCTTTTAACAGTTTTTATATCTGAATAAATAGAGCCAGCAGACAAATAATAGAGTGTAGGAATTTAGATACATAAAAGTAAGAACTACTTTCACAGGTATTTTGCAATCTAAGTTTTATAATATATGCATGAATACAGACTCAATTTAAAATAAATTTAAAAATAATTTACATATAATTATTGTAAAAGCATTAAACTCTTAGTTATAATTAGGAATGAGGAATCAACTGAATTGAATTCTTCATATACATCCTTAATGTTTAATGGTAATTCTTCATATACATTCTTAATGTTTAATGGTAATTTTCAAAAGGGTTGATTGATTTTTATAAAGTTTGGGATACTGCTAAAGGGTGGTGAGATATTTATAAAATTCTCCTTTTGAGATGCCACACCAGACACCAGCCAGTAGAAATATTGCCAGAAGGTATTATCTTCTAGATTTTAATATATTTCAGAGAAATTTGTTGGTAGAGTTCATTGTTACACAGTATGAGGTTAACATTAGCCGAAAGTGATATGTCATCTTTGCACAGATCAGCACACTGGAATTGCAAAAGTACTAATATAAATTCAATTATAAAAATGTAATCTGAGCTAATATAGCACCTTTCTTTTTATGTGCAAACAGGAGTGAATTTGCTGTTGGGAACCCGATCTAATCTGTATCTGATGGACAGAAGTGGAAAGGCAGACATCACTAAACTGATAAAGCGAAGACCATTCCGTCAGATTCAAGTTGTAGAGCCACTCAATTTGCTGATTACCATCTCCGGTTTGTTTAAGAACTAAAATTAGCTAAGTAATTATGTAGATTAATTAGGTTCCAAACTAGGCTAAAGACTTTCTCAGGTAAAAGTTTCATAGGAAAGCACTTTAAATATAACCTTAAATTAGGACACCAAACTTTCCTACTTGTGTTTTCTTATCTATTCGCAGTTTATTTTTTTATTTTTTATTTATTTTTATTACGTTCAGTTAGCCACTATATAGTACATCATTAGTTTTTGAGGTAGTGTTCAATGATTCATCAGTTACCCATAACACCCAGTGCTCATCACCACACATGCCCTCCTAAATACCCATCATCCTGCAACCCCATCCTCCCACCCCCTCCCTTCTGTAGCCCTCAGTTTGGTTCCCAGAGTCCAGAGTCTCTCATGGTTTGTCTCCCTCTCTGCTTTCTCCCCCTTCAGATTTCCCTCCCTTCCCCTATGGTCCTCCACGTTATTCCTTATGTTCCACATATGAGTGAAACCATATGATAATTGTCTTTCTCTGCTTGACTTACTTCACTTAGCATAATACCCTCCAGTTCCATCCATTTTGATGCAGATGGTGAGTATTCATCCTTTCTGATGGCTGAGTAATATTCCATTGTATTAATGAACCACATCTTCTTTATCCATTCATCTGTTGAAGGGCATCTTGGCTCCTTCCACAGTTTGGTTATTGTGGACATTGCTGCTATGAACATTGGGGTGCATGTGTCCCTTCTTTTCACTACATCTGTATCTTTGGGGTAAATACCTAGTAGTGCAATTGTTGGGTCATTCTATTTACAGTTTAAACTAACTTCTCACTCTCCTTTGCTGTCTGGATATTTGATTGCAATGCACCTCACCTAGGTCGTTTGATAAGAAAAAAAAAAACATGCCATTTACATCTTTCAGGTCTTTTCTGAGTAGCCACCTGCAATTTTACAACTCAAAATTTCACCCACCCATGTGCAGATGACCACATCCATCATATAATTTCTTGTGGTGTGCTAGAAGCAACAAAGAACAAAGTGGACAATAATTGGATAAAAATGAAACTCTGTTGTCCCTGGCACAGCCTTATCATGAGGGCCTACAGATAGGACTAGTAACGAGAATGGATACCCTAAGACCTCTACCTTCTTCCCACGTAGTAATTGAACTTCTTAGTTTTGGTCAGTCAGAACCTGAATCTCTGAATAAGAGAGAGCAAGTAAACAGATGTTAATAATAATTGTCATTACAATACATTACTTGGTATTAGAAAACACTAGTACTAAAGTCAACTAAAGGCAAAAGACAACTGACAAAAGGAAACAAAAAGTTAAAAAAATGCTTTAACTGTAGAATAAAATGATGCTAATTACAGTTATTTATATGTGTTTGCATGCTTCCTGTCTGTACCTAATAGCTATATGGCACATTAATTAATGATTATGTATATTCCTAAAAATTATTAACTTTGCTTTAAGTTTTGGTTAGGGGAGAAAATCCTCGATAGGTATGCTAAAGCTTGATCGTTTTTTGGTCATGTTTCATTTTCATTCATTTTTAATTGTTTGAGGTACACAGATTTTGAGGTAACATTTAGATTTTGAAAACATCTGGGTGGCTTAGAGATTGCACATCTGGAAAACAGATTTCTTTACTTTTTATCCAGCTTTTCCTAACCCAAATGTGTCCCTTTTAATGGTTAAGTTTTTCTCAAAGTGGATTATTTTTGCATCAGATGACACTGAGAACATCAGTATAGAAAGATACCTAATAATTTAGAGCACAAATTTATTCTACCACTTAAGAGTAGAATGGAAATAGACAAAGATGTTTGAATTCTAATGCTGCTTCAGAAGATGTCATGTAAAAACATATGTAAGATTAATCACATAAGTAAGAATCTTATTGTTGAGCCTAGGAATCTTATTAACAATAAACTGTAAAAAATGAATACAAAGTCACTACATATGAAAACAAATGTGTAATTCAATGGCTTGTTTTTCCTTAAGGGATTGTAAGGATTTTCTGGGGTTTACAATTAGAAAATTAGCAGTGAAGATATGAGGAATTCTTAATCTCAGGAAACAAACTGAGGGTTGCTGAAGTGGTGGGGGGTGGGAGGCATGGGGTGGTTGGGTGACAGATATTGGGGAGGGTATGTGCTATGGTGAGCACTGTGAATTGTATAAGACTGTTGAATCACAGACCTGTACCTCTGAAACAAATAATACATTATATGTTAAAAAAAAAAAAAGATAGTAGGAAGGGAAAACTGAAGGGGGGAAATTGGAGGGGGAGACGAACCATGAGAGACTATGGACACTGAGAAACAAACTGAGGGTTCCAGAGGGGAGGGGGGTGGGGGGATGGGTTAGCCTGGTGATGGGTATTAAAGAGGGCACATTCTGCATGGAGCACTGGGTGTTATACGCAAACAATGAATCATGGAACACTACATCAAAAACTAATGATGTAATGTATGGTAATTAATATAACAATAAAAAAAGAAATAATTCAATTGGCAAAAAAATTAGCAGTGAAGATAAATTTGATTGAGAAAAAAATAATAAAACTTTAATTATTTTGTAAGTATGCTGGAATGAGAGAGCACAAAGAGACCCTTCCCACTAACCCTGAATTCCTAACAGTCGATACATCAGATATCCCTCTCATACATACATACTACCAAGGACAGCTTCTAGGTCTCCAAATCCCAGAAGGACCATGACTTAGATAAAAGCCAAAGTATAAATGAATGGATGGTAATTCTGTTGCTGTACCATGGCAGTCTTAACCTGTCCCAAAGAAGTATTGTACTTCTCTTCAGACAGGCACATAGGTAGCTGGTAGACATTTTGACTATCTCTTGGAAGTGAGGGACTAAGAAAGACTTTGCTATCATATTTACAAAATCTGAAGGGAAGAATCTAGTAGTGTAGTTTTTTCTAAAAGTGCTTTTTACTTTAATGAGAAGATTTGGTTAAAAGGGCAAAATACTTTTGTTGTTTTGTTTTTCTAATATATGAAAAAATAGACTGAATTAAAACACTCTATCTTATCTATCAGGCCATAAGAACAGACTTAGGGTGTATCATTTGACCTGGCTGAGGAACAAGATTTTGAATGATGATCCAGAAAGTAAAAGAAGACAAGAGGAAATGCTAAAGACAGAGGAAGCCTGCAAAGCTATTGATAAGTTGACAGGCTGTGAACACTTCAGTGTCCGTAAGTCCCATTTTATGTTTACTATAGCTATATAAAGTTTGCTTTCCTTTGTTTAGTAAAGTACATTGTTGTGAGAGGCAGAGTAGATAAAGAAAAGAATTTGCAACTTCCTATACAAAAATGAGTGAATTTCACTGAGACAATTTCCGGGTCCTCTATGTCACAATCATGGCTGTTGAGAAAATACTGATTGACTTAAATAGCTATTGAAGTTTACTTTCTCACCTTTCTTCCCTTTCCAGTCACTCTAATTAGTCCAGATGAACTGATACTTCTTTTCTTGCCTCTGTATAACTCCGACTATATAAATGTTCTTGATGTATCTTCAATAACCTGCAAGGAGATTCATATATTATCTTCCCTTGGAACAGCCGTAAAATGGAATCACATAATAATTCCACTTCCTTAAATTGGAAAATTTATCTTAATACTGACCAGGAAACTTTGCGATGAGTCCAAAAGAAAATTCTTCTGTGGTTTACTGGCTCTTGCTCCCACTGTCAATATTCATAAATATAATTGCTAAATATTTTCTGTCTGATTAAAGTGTTTTCATATGTCCTATCTCTTTACAACCATTCACTGCAAAATGAAGTAACAACTCCATGGTCTCAGAATCCTTCTCTCATCTGTCTACAACTAGAAAGTGATGTTATCCCATTCTCTTCTATTTCTGAAGCAAATCCCCGTTGTTTTCTTCTTTCCTTTTAATTAGTTGCCCCTTCAGACAGAGCTAGTGGCATAGGTAAGTGATAGCTGGAATCACATAATATGAGTTTTAGCAGGATATTGCTATTCTGACTGACCATTTCTGTTCTGCATATAGGGGCTTTTCCAGAATAGGTTCCCATATGTGTGTATATAAGTACACATACACCATTAAAGGGAGAAATGAGTACCCAGACAAACCAGGAATTAAATAAATACACTATTTTCTTCTAGTTTTATGTATCACTACTCTCCTCCAAATCATATTATATGTATTTGGTAGCCAAAGGTGAAAGAGATCCCCAGATGTTAAACAGGAGTTTATGTAGCAGAACTGCCTGCCTCCTAGTGGGACAGCCATGTACTCATACTTTCGTGGTGTTTTCAGTAGCCTCTCAAGATCCATAAAATAATTGACTGATGCCAATTACTGCCATATATTAAAATTATAGGAAGTGTTTGCTTAACAGAGAATTTCTTTGCTTGTTGGGGGTTTATTAATCATGCTTCTTTGGCCTACTTGAGAACAGTGTAAAAGAAAAAGATAAAATAACTAGAATCAGAGAGAGATAGAGAATATGAATAAGAGAAAGGGGGAGATAGAAAGAGAAGCCTTATATTTGGTCTCTAATGAAATCTGACTAGAAAGGATAGAAGCAATATTCCTGCCAAGGAGGAAGGGTTTTAGCACAAAATATAAATCTAGCAAGTAGACCAACATATATCATAAGAATCAGAAGGTCTATATGAGAGAAAGCATATACTTCTTATTCATTTTTCTCTTTTTTAAAAAACAGCTGTGTTGGAATTAATTTATATAGCATAAAATGTACCCATTTAGAAGTGTACAATCAATGGTTTTTAGTATGTTTATAGAGTTATATAACCATTATCATAATCTCATTATCCCAAAAAGAACTCCCATAGCCATTAGCAATTACTCCACATTCCATCCCTCTTACATTCACCTTATTCTCCTCAGTCCTAAATAACCACTGATCTACTTTCCTTTGCTCTGTTTTTTTTCTTTTCTGGACAATTTATTTAAATGGAATCATATATGGTCTTTGTGACAGGTTTTTGTCACTTAGTATAATGTTTTCAAGGCTCATGCCTGCTGTAGCCTGTATAACATGTATCAGTACTTACTTTTTATTGCTAAATAGTATTTCATTGTATAGGTATACCTTTTGTTTATACAATTTTTATACATCCATTGTTTATACATTTGTACTCTTTCCACTTTTTGGCTACTATTAACATTTCATACATGTGTCTGTACATGGGAATGCATGTTTTCTTTTCTCTTGGATAGTACCGCCACACTGTTTTTCAAAGTGGCTGCACCATTTTACATTGACATAAGTATGGAAGATCCATTTTCTCTTCATCCTTGCCAACACTTGCAGATGTCTGTCTTTTGATTCTAGGTATCTAAGTGGGTGTGAAGTGGCATCTTGTTGTAGTTTTGATTTGTATTTCCCTGATAGCGAATGTTGTCAAGTATGTATGTGTGTATCTATCTATCTATCTATCTATCTATCTATCTATCTATCTACCTATCTATCATCTTTTTGTTGTTGAGTTGTAAGCATTCTATACATTCTGGATCCTAGGACCTTATCAGATATATGATTTTCAAATATTTTTTCCCATTTCATAGGTTGTCTTTTCATTTTCTTGACAGTGTCTTTTGATACTCCAAAATTTTAATTTGGATGAAACCCAATTTATCTATTTTTTTTCTTTTGTTGCTTATGCTTTTGGTGTCAAATATAAAAATCCATTGCCATGAAGATTTATTCCTATATTTACTTCTCATAGTTTTATAGTTCTATCTCTTACATTTATGTCTTTGACTTTTCTGAATTAGTTTTTGTATATGGTGTGAGGTAAGGGGTTCAACTTATTCTTTTGTATGTGGATATTCAGTTGTCCCAGTGCCATTTGTTGAAGAGAGTATTCTTTCCCAATTGAATTATCAGGATATCATTGACCATAAACGTATGGGCTTATTTGTAGACTCCAATTTTATTCTGTTGATCTATTTGCCTATTCTTATCTCAGTGCTACACTGTTTTGATTACTATAGCTTATAGTAAGTTTTGAATTTGGGAAGTATGAGTCATTCAACTTTGTTTTTCTTTTTCAAGATTGTTTTGGTTATTTGGGGCCTCTTCCAATTCCATGTGAATTTTAGGATCAGCATTTCCATTTCTGCATAAGAGGCCATTGGGATTTTAATAGCAAATGTATTGAATCCATAGATCACTTTGGATGATACTGTCCTCTTTTTAAAATATTGACATTTTTATGGGGCACCTGGGTGGCTCAGTATTTAAGCGTCTGCCTTCGGCTCAGGTCATGCTCCCAGGGTCCTGGGATCGAGCCCCGCACTGGGCTCCCTGCTCAGTGGGAAGCCTGCTTCTCCCCCTCCCACTCCCCCTGTTTGTGTTCCCTCTCTCGCTGTGTCTCTGTCTGTCAAATAAATAAATAAAATCTTCAAAAAAAAAATATTGACATTTTTATTTATTTAGTGACTTAAAACAACAGTGATTTATTTCTCATAAGTCCTTGAGCTGACCAGGGCTCAGCTGGATTTTTTTAATACAGTTGACACATAATGTTATATTAGTTTCAGGTGTAGAACATAGTGCTTCAAATTCTCTGTATGTTATGCTGTGTTCACCACAAGTGTAGTTAATATCTATCACCATACAACGTTATTATAATATTATTGGCTGTATTCCCTATGTTGTACCTTTTATTTCCATGACTTATTCATTCCCTAACTGGAGGCCTCTATCTCCCACTCCCCTTCACCCATTTTGCCCATCCCCTGTGTGCCTTCCCTCTGGCAACTATCAATTTGATCTCTGTATTTATAGATCTGATTCTTTTTGTTTATTCATTTGTTTTGTTTTTTAGATTCCACATGAGTGAAGTCATAAGTATTTGTCTTTCTCAGCGTGGCTTATTTCACTTAGCAGAATACCCTCTAGGTCCATCCATGTATTGCCCTCTTAACAGTGTTAAGTCTACCCATCGATTAACAAAGGAACTCTTTCCATTTATTTAGTTCTTCTTTAATTCCTTTCAACAATGTTCTGTAGTTTTCAGTGTACAGAGTGCTCCTGAAGGCTAACACACTTCATAAAACTATATAGTTAGTTTTGTCACCTTTTGGGAGGCCTCAAATTGTAACTAAATAGCTTTTCTAAAAATATATGATCTGTTCTCTTATATTGTGGTTATAATATTTTTAATGACCAATACAAATACTTGAGTGTTCTTGTTAACTCTGTGGCATTGTTACTTCTTTATATTTTATCATTGTAGTTCAACATGAAGAAACAACATATATTGCAATTGCTTTGAAGTCATCAATTCACCTTTATGCCTGGGCACCAAAGTCCTTTGATGAAAGCACTGCTATTAAAGTAAGTGGTCTCCTTCTTCTTTGGATCATATGGTTTTTCTTTTGAAAAATTGTAAACAGAGCAATATTTTGAAATATAGTAGCAAAATTATATACCATTCTTCTACAGTTAATGTAATTTGACTATACCATGTAAATAATTATCATTTAACCCTTTTTTAGATAATTCACAGACACCACAGCAAAGGAGAGTGTGAGGGAAATCCCTGACCCCTCCCCTTAGAGGATCTCCCTACCAGCTCCTCACTCCCAATTCCTGTAGTCAACATGAAGACCTCTTCTAGAGCCCCAAACACAGGCTTTGGGTGCCACCCCAATGACTTGAAGCTAAGAAAGTCCCTGTTCTCACTTAGTGGGGGGTGGAGAGCAGAGGGAAGGTAAGGAAAGGTGTGGCAATGGTAGAGGGGGGAGCCCCACTGGAAGAGGAATGAGGGAAGAGAAAGCCTTTGCTCTAATTACCAGGACTACAATAGATGGGGTGGGGAGGAAAGGGCAGGGCGGGTCTATATTTCTTCCAAGCTGGAACTCTAAACACATTTCTCTCCAGAACTATTGCAAGGAATGGTGGTTAGGCTTATTGGATTACCAGTAATATTTCCACCTTTATTATGGTTTAACTGAACTTCTATGGATCAGCCTCTTAAGGTAACCAATTGGTATCCCAAACAGTTAAGTTGCTAATGATTTTTTAATCTCATCTCATAAACTGGGGATTCTTTTTATCTTTATTATTTTTAATGATACTCCAGAATTCTATGTCAATAGGATTATTTTGTGTTTATTCCATAGCAGTGAGGACTGATTAATGAACTGGGAGCATTATATAGAGGCCAGTAACTCCTAATCTGGAGTGTACATCAGAATCATCTGGAGCATTTGTTAAAAGTTTAGATCTCAGACCCAACTTCAGGCTGAATTAGTAGGTCTGGAGTGGGGCCTGGGAATCCATATTTTTAACAAATGTTCCAGGTGGCTTTGAACTAGCTGGTCAATGGACAAGTTTTTACAAAGCACTGATTAAGGACACATCATGATAGACTCCAGCAAGGTATTTATGAAATAATTTTGTATCTTAGGTCAAGTCTGCTTACATGGTATATTTTGCAGCCAAAACATCACACATATGCAATAAAGATGGACTAATTTTTATGACTGCCTCCGGATGTCTATTTGTACAATAAATATGTTCTTTTGTAAATAGCACAGACTACTATATAGACAGTCTGTGTCTGCCCTGACACAAATTATATCTCTGATCTGATCTCCCTAAATTGGGCCTTGGGTCAGCTGTCCGTATTTGGATATGGGTTTGTTCTTGGCTGTCTGCTGATTGGTCAGAGCTGCCTGATATGGAGCTGGAAAACAAAGAAGATAAGTACAAACAGTCTGTCTAGCCGATATACAGTTCCTGATCTAAGTCCTCCCTCCAGTTCTTGAATCTCACCTCATGACTACAGTATGGTGAATCCTGTGATGCCCAGTCCTCTACTGTGACCTGAACATGGCAATGAATCCTGTTTGGCTTTTTGTTTCCTTGGACTAGGAAACATAGGAGCCTAGAGTACATCCAGTCTATGGTAGGTTAACATGTCTGGCCTTTTTCATTCCCTACCAAGTATGCATTGATCAATCAGCAGACTCCGAAGGAGACTACATGTCCTATGAAGCCTATATACGAATACTGGCAAAAATACAGGCAGCTGATCCAGCGAACCGGTTTAAGAGACCAGATGAGCTCCTTCATTTGCTGAAGCTCAAGGCAAGGAATTTAAAGACAGCAAACAGAGTGCAGGGCCATACAAGGTTCTTATGATCATTGGAGATTTGGCCTCTGAAGGGAAACTCAAAATTTACAAACTGAATATAATTATGTTCTTGTGGTAGTAACAGACCTAAGAAAAAGTCATAATACATAGTCTAAATATATTATGTAATTTAAAGAATCAACGAGGGTTTTATAAACCTGTTAAACAAAAGGGCAGGGGGAATTTTTGCCTTAGAGTGTCATTTTTGGCCTTTTGGCCATATTTGGTTTTATATCTACAGGTGTTTCCAACAGTTGGTCATAAGCCAGTGACAGTTGACCTGGCTATTGGTTCTGAAAAAAGACTAAAGATTTTCTTCAGCTCAGCAGATGGATATCACATCATTGATGCAGAATCTGAGGTTATGTCTGATGTGACTCTGCCAAATAACGTAAGATCCCTAGAAATTATTGTACACCATAATTTGAGTTTTTCTGTCAAAACTCTTAAAGATTTAAAAATATGATTATCAATATCTGTACTGGAACTGAAACCTAAAAGGTAAGTATAGAGTGCCAGAAAGTAGTAAGGGATAAACAGAAATCACTGATGGTTTCTTAGTCCAGACAGCTGAGTGTATTCTTCGGGTAGATTTTGTTTGTCTGGCACAGTTTTTTTGTTTGTTTGTTTTTAAATGAATAGAGTTTACACTTAAAAATCTGGACTTCTATTGATGAACCAAAAGATCTGATAACATCTGGCCCTTATTACTATCTGGCCATTATCAACTAGAAATGATTCGTGCCTGCCCCCTTTTATTTTATTTTTTTTTAAATTTTTTTATGCCTGCCCCCTTTTAGATGGACTATATACTACACATTGCCTATCCATCCACCTTTATAAATTTATAATAACCAGTCCTAATAGATGAATGAGTTTGCAGTCTTTGCTTTTAGTCCTTCTGTACCCCATAATACATAAACAGATTCTTTAAGAATACACCAGTACTGCAGCATTATTATCCCCCTTCTTTATCCAAATTGTAGTACTTTAACCATGATATATAGCAAAGTATCATAAAGTGTCCTCTTATAGTATCAATTATAGACTTTCTGATTAAAAGATTCAGCATTTTAAAAGCTAATGCACTTCAACTCTTAATTCTTAAATAATTATAAATAATGATTCTATGGCACAATATCTAAAATATGGATAATTATAAAAATACTATATACATCATTTATATAGGGTTCAAACATAATACCCCCATATACACATGCACCATACAAAATATAATTCTACTGTGTCTCAAATTTGATGGTAACAGTGATATTTGTTTATGGAAAATTATATTTAAAAGAAAGGGCTGAACCAACAAATCTCTGCTTCACCCTTTTTTAATTCCCCAGTTTGTTGACAACTAAAATTTCAACAGTTTAGCATTATATAAAGTCCAGGAGAAAACTTTTAAGTACCTTAAATCACTGTAGTAATGTCATATTTTGCATAGCTTTCAGAATTGTCTCATACATCTCTGACAAATTACATAGAGCATTTGTCAAATTAATAGTGGAAACATTTTTAAAAAACGTGTTTTTTTCGGTCATATTAACAATCTAATTAGCTCATCATTCAGTTGTCACCTATGAGTATGTAGAAATCACCCTGTTTATAATGTAGAAAATATTGAACTGAGCCCAGCCAAAGCCACTTAGATATGAGTTCATATAAGTGTTATAGTACTTTTCAGTTGGAGTGTTCCATAGCTTCCTGCATCCTATTTTTTTTATGTAATGGCAGATAGCCTTTATTTTGAAGCTAGTGCCATATTAAACATTGCAATATTGGTCCAAGTTTATACTTATTTGAAACATCATTCAAGAAGATTGCACTCTGTGTTCCACTTGATTACCAAGCAAGAATTATTTCCTTTTGAAGCAATCAGTTCAGTATCATAGAAGCAAGAATGAGAGATCGGTTTAAAAAATATATATATTTTCTGACCTAATTAGGATACTTTAAGTATATTCAAAAATAGTATTTTTAGCTAAATGCCGTAGTGTCCTGACCCATTAAAAGAGAAAGGACTCTAATAAAAGGGAGGGGAGTTCTTCTGAAACAGAATGTACTAAAAATGATATTTTTCCAAGAGTGCCAGATTACAAAACCTGTAATGCTACAAGGGAGCCATGTGTCCTAAAGAATATCTGGTTACTGCAGGAATCATCTGAGAAGCAAGAAATTACCTCTGGGACTTTCTGGATTTACAGCAGTCCAGCTTTATTCTAAACAGATTTTTTTTTGAGACAACCTTCTTTCTTGCAATTTCTTTTTCTCTCTTCCTTCATCTCTTTTTTGATTCAATTGCTCATGCAAGTGCCCAGGGAACGTATTAAAATTGCTTTTCGCCTCTGGATCCCCATTTTAGTTTTAAGGATTGTTGTTGCTGAGACATGGCCTCAAGCACTTGGCCTGAGTACGCTGGGTTTGGCAAGTATAGTTTCTGACCTTTTTTTCTTGTAACTTGCTAATTTAGAGAAATAATAAAGGAATGTAATGGTTCATTTCTCAGGGAAATACTATTAATGTGGCAATTTCTGTAGTTTAAGTAAATTTGGTCACATTGTTTTATGCATCATAAAATTTATGAATTTTTATATATTTCTTAGTATTTCATATTATGTCACCTAATACATCTCTGTATTTATATATTGAAGACATTTTGTGATTTATAAATTGGATAAGAAATCCTACATTTTTTGTGAAGGGAGAATGACTGTTATATTTCAAGTAGTGATGAATATTATAAAGTTGCCCCTTGTAAACATTTTAAGCTCAAGCTATTTTTAAGTTAATTTTCTATTTTTGATTTAAATGAATTGGCTAGATAACCAGTGATTGCGTATTTGTTAGTTGCTTCACATATTCATCACTAAATTATTCATTAATGTGCTGAAATGAATCTGAAGTCCCACTCTGTAACAAGTAATGTTTCTTTAATCATTATACACATTTTGTTAAATTTTAACAAATTTTTCTCTGTTGGGAATATATCTCTTTTTTTCAAAGTTTTCTCCTAAATATAAAGGACACTACTAAACAGTGATGCCTTTATGACATAGGAAAGGCTCTTTTCAAGTGTTGGATAGCATGCTGTTTAATATTAATGTAGAAGTTTCTCTTCCTCTCTGTACTTCGAACCCCTTTTTGGTCTTTATTGCTCAGCCAAGTTGCTTCAATTAAAGTAGTAGTGATAAAATGTTGGACATATAAATCTTTATGAAACATAATTCCAGCCCCTGGAAATCATTATACCACAGAATATCATCATTTTACCTGATTCCTTGGGAATTGGCATGATGCTCACATTCAATGCTGAAGCCCTTTCAATGGAAGCAAATGAACAACTCTTCAAGAAGATCCTTGAAGTGTGGAAAGACATACCATCTTCAGTAGGTATGTACAAAAATGTTTCTCTTTTATATGATCTCAGAGAAACTTCTGTTTTCTGAAATATCACATTTTCTCAAGGCATATCAGGTTAATTTAGGATACTGTATACTGTCTGGAATGCCTATTAGGTACTATCCAGATGGCAACATAAAAATACTGCCTTTCATCTTCATCAGGCCAGGACATTTTTTTTTTTCTTGATGAATGCAGAACTGCTGATCTGGAAAATATGAATAATTTGAGACTCTTGTGTATGTCTCTGAGGCTTGGTGACTACAAAAGTGATTCTAGACAGGGAACAGAATGCATATGAACAGTACAAATATTAGGGAGAGTAGAATGATTTGATGGAGGATAAATGTTCCTGAAAAGAAGAGGGGATTAATGAAGCAAATAAAGGAAAAAGGGGAAGGAGAATTAAAGGGAAGGAAGGAGAGATAGAGAGAGAAAGGTAGTTTGTCTATTAAGGAGCCAGAAGTTTCTGAAATCTTTATGAAGTGGCTAAATGTGATCCCCATGTAGCTTTAAAGACCAGTTTGAACTGCTTTTTAATGGACATTTCTTTCATTATGGGATGATGGCACTTTGCATTGCATCTGCAGAGTCCTTTCTTTTTGCACACATAGTGTTAACAATTGTCCTGAAAACCTCTTCTAATTTCTTCAAACAGGGAAGAACTCCCAAGGGCTTAAAACCATTTTAAGTGACAGGGATATATGATTATAATTGACAGATCTGGGGCAAAATAAACTGAAAATAATGAATCTTGTTCTAACCTTTACAATGTTACTTTTGTGATCAATATTTTAATCAGAAAATGAAATAAGGAAATTCAGTTCAAATGGGAAACTGAGCAAACCCCTATATTTATGCCACTAGACAATCATAGGAATCAAAGGGGTCTTAAAATATCATCTGGTAAGCTCTTGTCCTTAAGAAGGACAATTTCTGACCTAAAACAAAAAGCTATTTTAAGTTGCAAGAATTTGAAAAACATCTCTCTCTATGTAAAATAAATTATAGCACTATAAGAATGTGATATTTTGGTTTGTGTATTAAGGATATTTTGAGAATATATTAAAGACTACATTATAACATTTTTATTAAGGAAATCAATTTCCCTTTCTGTCTAAAAACAACTGCTTTGCTATTTAAAACTAACCTAGATCTAGATTTCCTCAATCTAAAATGTACATTTCTTGATATATAATAGATATTTTCAATAATAAGATCATTGCTTTGTATATTCAAACAAATATATAGAAGCTTAGCAATGACATCAGGTATCACTAAGCATTCCCATTCCAAACCATTGGATCCCATTTCATAGGCAAGCTAGCTCAGTTGCTAGGTTAAATGGCAAATTAATGTTTTCCAGAATTAAGGTAGAAATTATGTAATGCCATATGAATGGTGTGCTTGGACTCAGCAAGTATTAAATTTAGAATTTTTTGCTCTGTGTGGTTGTTGACAAAATACCAATTTTAATGAAGTATTCACATTGGTGACAAAAATTCAAATCCGAATAGACTAAATCTATTACTTATTTCCATCACTCAGGTCATGGATTCCCCTCACTTTCTTTGTATATGGAGTGATTTTAATTCCTGTTTGAAACTGGATTTATAAAGTCTTCTTCCAGGAGCGCCATTTTTCTGAATAAAAATACAATTGAAAATGTAGTTATAAAAATGCAATTGTAATTTAATTACAATTTTGTGATCAATTTCATACACATAAATATTTTGAATTATAATGAAAAGGAAACAAGAGATCATAAATGCTTAGTTAAGTTTTAGTTGAGGAATTCAAAATGCCTCACGCTATGCCTATGAAAAGTCACTTTTATCAAAGTTTTAATAATTTTTTCACGAGTCCTTTTATGCATATTTAGTGTATACATACATAGGACAGGTAAATTTTGGTTTAAACAAAGGCATTCTAGAACTTTTTAGAATGATAAAGAAAAAATTTTAAACTATATTACTATTATAACAACTCAGTTTATTGTGTTTATAATACAAGAAAATGTAAAGTCTAGTGAACTGAATTCTGATTTTAGTCATGTTTATAATGGGAATGAAGATGCTTTGTTTTGGTGTTTTCTAGACTATTTCAGCTTGACTCAAAATCTTGATATTATTTTAAGTACAGGATTGAATTTATTTATGGAAATTTACTTCCCTATGAAGTACATAAAAAATCAACTTAAAAGTTAAACATTTAATGATAATACTGCTCCCTGTGTCAGAAAATACCTTACAGCACCAGAGAGTATATGGCTATTTACATAATTAGGTTTTCTGCTTTAAGGCAATTCTCATATTTTTTTTAAATATTTTATTTATTTATTTGACAGAGAGAGACAGTGAGAGAGGGAACACAAGCAGGCAGAGTGGGAGAGGGAGAAGCAGGCTCCCCGCTGAACAGAGAGCCCGATGCGGGGCTCGATCCCAGGACCCTGGGATCATGACCTGAGCCGAAGGCAGACGCCTAACGATTGAGCCACCCAGGCGCCCCTGTCATATTTTTTTTTTTAATTGAAGTATAGTTCACATGCAATGTTATATTAGTTTCAGGTATACAGCATGGTGATTTTATAATTCTATATTACTCAGTGCCCACCACGATAAGTGTAGTCACTATCTGTCAACATCCAATTGTCATAATCTTTATTGTCACCACATAGGTGACACAGGGTCCAAAAGTTAAAATCTTTTTTTAATTTTTTTAAATTTTACTATGTTATGTTAGTCACCATACAATACATCATTAGTTTTTGATGTGATGATCCACGATCCATTATTTTCGTATAATACCCAGTGCTCCATGCAGTATGTGCCCTCCTTAATACTCATCACCGGGCTAAACAATCCCCGCACCACCCTCCCCTCTACAACCCTATTTGTTTCTCAGAGTCCATAGTCTCTCATGGTTCATCTCTCCCTCCGATTTCCGCCCCCTTCATTTTTCCCTTCTTTCTCCTAGTGTCCTCCATGCTATTCCTAATGTTCCACAAATAAGTGAAACCATATGATAATTGACTTTCTCTGCTTGACTTATTTCACTTAGCATAATCTCCTCCAGTCCCATTCATGTTGATGTAAAAGTTGGGTATTCATCCTTTCTGGTGGCTGAGTAATATTCCATTGTATATATGGACCACATCTTTATCCATTCATCTGTTGAAGGGCATCTGGGCTCTTTCCACAGTTTGGCTATTGCGGACATTGCTGCTATGAACATTGGGGTGCATATGGCCCTTCTTTTCACTACATCTGTGTCTTTGGAGTAAATACCCAGGAGTGCAATTGCTGGACCATAGGGTAGCTCTATTTTTAATTTTTTGAGGAACATCCACATTGTTTTCCAAAGGGGCTGTACCAACTTGCATTCCCACCAACAGTGTAAGAGGGTTCCCCTTTCTCCACAACCTCTCCAACATTTGTTGTTTCTTGCCCTGTCCATTTTTGCCATTCTAACTGGTGTAAGGTGGTATCTCAGTGTGGTTTTAATTTCGATTTCCCTGATGGCTAATGATGATGAACATTTTTTCATGTGTCTGTTAGCCATTTGTATGTCTTCTTCAGAGAAGTGTCTGTTCATGTCTTCTGCCCATTTTTTGACTTGATTATTTGTTTTTTGGGTGTTGAGTTTGAGAAGTTCTTTATAGATCTTGGATACCAGCCCTTTATCTGTAGTGTCATTTGCAAATATCTTCTCCCATTCTGTGGGTTGCCTCCTTGTTTTGTTGACTGTTTCCTTTGCTGTGCAGAAGCTTTTGATCTTGATGAAGTCCCAAAAGTTCATTTTCGCGTTTGTTACACTAGCTTTTGGAGATGAATCTTGAAAGAAGTTGCTGTGGCCGATGTCAAAGAGGTTACTGCCTATGTTCTCCTCTAGGATTTTGATGGATTCCTGTCTCACATTGAGGTCTTTCATCCATTTTGAGATTATCTTTGTGTATGGTGTTAGAGAATGGCGAGTTTCATTCTCCTGCATGTGGCTGTCCAATTTTCCCAGCACCATTTATTGAAGATACTGTCTTTTTTCCATTGCATATTTTTTCCTGCTTTGTTGAAGATTATTTGACCATGGAGTTGAGGGTCCATATCTGGGCTCTCTATTCTGTTCCATTGGTCTATATGTCTGTTTTTGTGCCAGTACCATGCTGTCTTGGTGATCACTGCTTTGTAATATAGCTTGAAATCGGGCAGCATGATGCCCCCAGCTTTATTTTTCTTTTTCAACATTTCCTTGGCGATTTGGGGTCTTTTCTGATTCCATACAAATTTTAGGATTGTTTGTTCCAGCACTTTGAAAAATGTCATTGGAATTTTGACCGGGATGGCATTGAAGGTATAGATTGCTCTGGGTAGCATAGACATTTTAACAATGTTTATTCTTCCGATCCATGAGCATCAAATATTTTTCCATCTTTTTGTGTCTTCTTCAATTTCTTTCATGAGTGTTCTGTAGTTCCTAGAGTATAGATCCTTTACCTCTTTGGTTAGGTTTATTCCAAGGTATCTTATGGTTTTTGGTGCTATTGTAAATGGAATCATTTCTCTAATTTCTCTTTCTACAAATGCATTGTTAGTGTATAAGAAAGCAACTGATTTCTGTGCATTGATTTTGTATCCTGCCACATTACGGAATTGCTGGATGAGTTCTAGTAATTTGGGGGTGGAGTCTTTTGGGTTTTCCACATAAAGTATCATGTCATCTGTGAAAAGAGAGAGTTTGACTTCTTCTTTGCCAATTTGAATACCTTTTATTTATTTTTGTTGTCTGCTGTTGCTAAGACTTCTAGTACTATGTTGAACAGTAGTGGTGAGAGTGGGCATCCTGGATGTGTTCCTGATCTTAAGGGAAAGGCTCTCAGCTTTTTCCCATTGAGGATGATATTTGCTGTGGGTTTTTTCATAGATTGATTTTATGAACTTGAGGAATATTCCCTCTATCCCTATACTCTGAAGAGTTTTAATCAGGAAAGGATGCTGTAGTTTGTCAAATGCTTTTTCTGCATCAATTGAGAGGACCCTATGGTTCTTCTGTCTCCTCTTATTAATGTGTTCTATCACATTGATTGATTTGAGAATGTTGAACCACCCTTGCATCCCGGGGATAAATCCCACTTGTTTGTGGTGGATGATCCTTTTAATGTATTGTTGGATCCTATTAGCTAGGATTTTGTTGAGGATTTTGGAATCCATGTTCATCAGGGGTATCAGTCTGAAATTCTCCTTTTTGATGGGGTCTTTGCCTGGTTTGGGGATTAAGGTAATGCTGACCTCATAGAATGAGTCTGGAAGCTTTCCTTCTGTTTCTAATTTTTGAAACATCTTCAGTGGAATAGGTATTATTTCTTCTTTGAATGTTTGGTAGAATTCCCCAGGGAATCCATCAGGCCCTGGACTCTTGTTTTTTGGGAGGTTTTTGATCACTGCTTCAATCTCATTACTGGTTATTGGCCTATTGAGGTTGTCAATTTCTTCCTGTTTCAGTCTTGGCAGCTTATAGGTTTCCAGAAAGGCATCCATTTCATCCAGATTGCTCAGCTTATTGGCTTATAGTTGTTGATAATAATTTCTAATAATTGTTTCTATTTCCTAGGTGTTAGTCCTGATCTCTCCCCTTTCATTCATAATTTTATTAATTTGGGTCCTTTCTCTTTTCTTTCGGATAAGTCTGGCAAGTGGTTTATCGATCATACTAATTCTTTCAAAAAACCAACTTGTAGTTTCGTTGATCTGATCTACTGTGTTTCTGGTTTCTAATTCATTGATCTCTGCTCTAATCTGAATTATTTCTCTTCTAATGTGTGGCTTAGGCATCGTTTGTTGCTTTTTCTCTAGTTCTTTAAGGTGTAGAGTTAGTTGGTGAATTCGGGATTTTTCTCTTTTTTTAGTGAGGCTTGGATGGCTATGTATTTCCCCCTTAGGACCGCCTTTGCAGTATCCCATAGGTTTTGGACCGATGTGTTTTTGTTCTCATTGGTTTCCATGAATTGTTTAAGTTCTTCTTTGATTTCCTGGTTGACCCATTCTTGAGCGGAGTGGTCATTAGCTTCCAAGTGTTTGAATTTCTGCCAAAATTTTTCTTGTGATTGAGTTCCAGTTTTAAAGCATTGTGGTCTGAGAATATGCAGGGAATAATCTCAGTCTTTTGGTATTGGTTGAGACCTGATTTGTGACCCAGTATGTGTTCTATTCTGGAGAAAGTTCCATGTGCACTCGAGAAGAATGAGTATTCTGTTGTTTTAGGGTGGAATGTTCTATATATATCTATGAGGTCCATCTGGTCCAGTGTGTCATTCAAAGCTCTTGTTTCTTTGTTGATTTTCTGCTTAGATGGTCTGTCCATTGCTGAGAGTGGAGTATTGAGGTCTTCTACAATTAATGTATTATTATCAATATGACTCTTTATTTTGGTTAACAGTTGGCTTATGTAGATGGCTGTTCCCATGTTGGGGGCGTAGATATTTACAACTGTTAGATCTTCTTGTTGGATAGACCCTTTAAGAAGGATATAGTGTCCTTCTGTGTCTCTAACTATAGTCTTTAGTTTAAAATCTAATTTGTCTGATATAAGAATTGCTAGCCCAGCTTTCTTTTGAAGTCCGCTGGCATGGAAGATGGATCTCCATCCCTTCACTTTCAGTCTGGATGTATTTTTAGGTTCAAAATGAGTTTCTTGTAAACAGCATATGGATGGGTCCTGTCTTTTTATCCAATCTGCAACCCTGTGCCGTTTTATGGGAGCATTTAGGCCATTCACGTTGAGAGTGATTATTGAAAGATATGAATTAATTGTCATCATGTTGCCTGTGAAGACGTTGTTTTTATAGATTGTCCCTGTAAATTTCTGTTATATCACTCTTGGGGTCTTTCTCCTTTTATAGAACCCCCCTTAATATCTCTTGCAGGGCCAGCTTAGTTGTCACATATTCTTTCAATTTCTGCCAGTCTTGGAACCTCTGCATCTCTCCATCCATTCTAAATGACAGCCTTGCCAGATAAAGTATTCTTGGCTGCATGTTCTTCTCGTTTAGTACCCTGAATATGTCTTGCCAGGCCTTTCTGGCTTGCCAGGTCTCTGTGGATAGGTCTCACATTATTCTGATGTTCCTCCCTCTGTACATAAGGAATCTCTTCCCCCTAACTGCCCTTAAGATGGTCTCCTTGGTTCTAAGATTTGCAAGTTTTACTATTACATGCAGGGGTGTTGGCCTGTTTTTCTTGATCTTGGGAGGGGTCCTCTCTGCCCCTAGAACAAGAATGTTTGTTTCATTCCCCAGATTAGGGTAGTTCTCAGCTCCGATTTGCTCAAATACATCTTCTAGTCCTCCCTCTCTCTCCACTCCCTCCGGGATTCCAGTAATTCTGACACTGGAATGCTTCATGGTGTCACTTATTTCTCTGATTCTATTTTCATGGATTCTGAGTTGTTTTTCCCTGGCCTCCTCTTTTCCCTTTTTATCTATTATATTGTCTTCCAGGTCACTGATTCGTTCTTCTTCTTCACTTACCCTAGCTGTTAGATTATCTAGATTAGATTGGATCTCATTGATAGCGTTTTTAAGTTCTGCCACTTCAGCTTTCATTTCTGCCCTTAGAGACTCTATGTTGCCATTAATCGATTTCTCCATTCTAGCTATTGTCTTCACAATTGCGAGCCTGAATTCCATCTCCGACATCTTGGTTTTATCTGCATCCATTTGTTAATCTATGGCATAAGTCATAATCTCTGAGTCTTTCCTATTTTGGGTGTTCCTCCTCCTAGTCATTCTGTTGAGGGGTGGTTGAGGGAATATATAGAGTCCAAATTATTGACCAGAACCCAAGCTAGATGCACCTGTTTTCTAGGGACCTTAGGGTTGCTGGCCTCTTTTTTTCTCAGCCTGTCTTCTGAGGGAGGGGCCTGCCGCACTGTTACTCAGGAAACCCTGTTTGGGCAGAGTTGCCCTGCCCCGCTGTGGCGGGGCATGGGCTCAGTGGGAACCAGTTTTTTGGGCTTTTGTTCTCTGGTGGCTTTCCATGTCTCTTCCAAGAGTCAGAGCAGAAGAGACCATTTCCAACCCTCTGCCTCAGAGCAGAGAGTTCGCAGTCTGTTCTTCAGTGAGCTCTCCAGGCCACACTGTCTGTTTCTGTCCGTGCTGCTATAAACTGCAGCGTCCTGGGTTTTGCGCCCCTCAGCAGTGCTCCCAGTCCTGCCTCCAGCTCGGGCACGTCTCTGCCCTTTGTGCTTCTAAAACTGCCAGCCACTCCCAGTTTGCAGGCGCGACCCCGCAGCTCCGGGTTTCCTTCCCCCAGGCTCCCCTAAAGTCCTTTCCAGATGCTACCGGTCTGCGAGTCTGTGCCCCATCCCCAGCGCGCGAGGCTGTCGCTCACCGGCGGTGTAGGATCCCCACAGCCAGGCTCCCTCCCACTGCCGTTTATCCTCCAATATCTGCCCACGGAATCACGGCTCCCCGCTTCGTACCTCAAAACCAACCGCCTGCGATATTCTGTTTGTAGAGATCCAGATCTTCTTACATCTCATGCTGATTTCGTGGGTGCTCAGAGTGGTCTGGTAGATATCCAGCTCAATTCCAGGGACTAGTTGAAATAGGGTCCCCTACTCCTCTGCCATCTTTTCTCCCAAAAGTTAAAATCTTAATAAAATTCCCTCAGTCAGACTCAGCCTAAACAGCATCAAATTAGGTTTAGTTCTGTTTATAATGTGGTCATTCATTGACTTGCATTAGAGTTGCTAAAGTCATTATCTGAGCAAGTCATTCTTAACAGTTTTAATTTTGAAGTTAATCAGGTTTTTATGTATGTCACTTGAGCACAAATACTAACTCCTATGAAATGCTTTACCTCAACTAAACTGGAAAACAAAAAATGGCTGTCGGTAGATTTTACTTTCTACAAATAAGATAGAATTAATGCTTAGCTTTTTCTGTGGTATTAGAGAATGGAAATACAAAAACTAATTAAGATCTAGTTATTCAACATTGATCACAATTGTAACAGTAGATAGCCTGCTTAAATACCACTGCTGAGCAGCATAATGACCAAATGACTATAGAAGGAGGAAAAACAGAATGTGTTTACCTGAACTGTAATAATGAGCCTCTTAATAATCAAATGTTGACTGTGGTTATAATTTGCTATTAGTAATAGAAAAATCTGTATTTTTCTGATTTTTACATTTTTATTGTAGCTTTTGAATGTACACAGCGAACCACAGGATGGGGCCAAAAGGCCATCGAAGTCCGCTCTTTGCAATCAAGGGTTCTGGAAAGTGAACTGAAGCGCAGGTCAATTAAGAAGCTGAGATTTCTGTGTACCCGAGGTGACAAGGTATTGTTTATGTCTCCCCATTATAGCAAAAATAAAGCAGGCAATGAAAATTAAGAAAATCCTTTTCTTTCTGGCCATAAATATATTTATGATATAATTCCCAAATTGGCAAACTATTGATAAAAACAATTTTTCATTTTGTAGTAGTAATAACCCATTTTACAGGAAAGAAAATTAATATTGAGATTTGTCAATTATTTGTGTAATGTGATCAATTTAACAACCAATTCAGATAGTTTAAATGGAATATATGCATTGTATAAAATCATTATAGTCTCTACATACTATGAAAAATAATAGCATGAAAAAATAATCCTAATAAAACTAGGAAACATCCACATTTTGAAGAGATTGCAGAGGATTCAAATTAATATCAGAAAAATCAGGGTAAAGCATTGTGCATGAAGGAAAAGTACTGGTTTGCAATATGAAGGGATATCATGGGAAGAACCAGTGTTCAACGTCAGATAGACTTAGCATGGAGTCCCGGCTCTGCCACCTAATGAGGTGTAAGAACCTGGAAGTTTGATTAATCTTGAGTCTTAGCTCCTTCATCTCAAAAATGAAAATATTAATAACTCTTCTGGTAACAATTTTGAAAATTAATGATAATGTGTATATAGTAAGCATCTCACAGAGTGCCTGGCACATAAAATGTGTTAAGTCAAGGGCAGCTAGTGTTATCATCATCATCATCATCATCATCATCAATGTCCAAACCCTTTTTAGTATATTCATTGTGGATGTGGAAAGTCTTAGTCCTAACAAGGAGGCCTCTGTTTGCTATTTATGTTCATGTTCTGTTTTAATTTTCTTTAAGGCACAGAACATATTCATAAGACATGTTCCTCTCTAAGCTGGTTAGTTTAACTCATAATACCAATCTATTGATGTCAGTCCATTCCACTGAAATAGAAAATCCCCCAACAAGTAAAAAATTTCAGTGGCCACTTAAACACCAGCAACAATGGTGAACAACATTGAATAATTTAATCATTTCCTTATATTAAAAGTAAAGCACTGTGAATTGTGTAAGACTGTTGAATCACAGACCTGTACCTCTGAAACAAATAATACATTATATGTTAAAAAAAAGAAGATAGTAGGAAGGGAGAAATGAAGGGGGGGAATCAGAGGGGGAGATGAACCATGAGAGACTATGGACTCTGAGAAACAAACTGAGGGTTTTAGAGGGGAGGATGGTGGGGGGATGGGTTAGCCCAGTGATGGGTATTAAGGAGGGCACCTATTGAATGGAGCACTGGGTGTTATACACAAACAGCGAATCATGGAACACTACATCAAAAACTAATGCTGTAATGTATGGTGAATAACATAACATAATAAAATTTAAAAAAAGTAAAGCCAACTTGAGTAAAAGTAGATTTTTTTTTTTAAAGATTTTATTTATTTATTTGACAGAGAGAGACACAGCGAGAGAGGGAACACAAGTAGGGGGAGAGGGAGAGGGAGAAGCAGGCTTCCCGCCGAGCAGGGAGCCCGATGTGGGACTCGATCCCAGGACACTGGGATCATGACCCAAGCCGAAGGCAGACGCCCAATGACTGAGCCAACCAGGCGCCCTAAAAGTAGATTTTTTTAAAGCGAAGGGAATCCTTAAACAAAACCAATCAAGAATATCAGCAGATGAATTCCACAACAAAACTTAATTTTATTTAAACCATATGAAGTACAATTATATAGAATATGGTAAAAGATTGTTTTTTAATATATAATTCAGACTCCATACCAATTTAAAGTCTTGTTCTTTCTGTAAATCCTGTTCAGTAAATAGTATGGCTTAATGTTTTAATTGGTTGATGTGGAATAATTGAAATTATAATTGTATCTGTCAAATATCAGGTTACAATATATTAAATATTTACTGACGGTGTCTCTTTCTCTCTTTTTAAAGCTATTCTTTACCTCTACCCTGCGTAATCGCCACAGCCGGGTTTACTTCATGACCCTTGGAAAACTTGAAGAGCTCCAAAGCAATTATGGTGTTTAAAAGGTTCCAATGATTTATTACATTTACAAACATCATAAATATGCAATTTGTATCTTAAAATTTCTGAGATTAAATGAGCATTCAGTTTTATTGTTAGGGAAAAATTAAATCAGATACTTTACTTTTAATGTAGCACAAAATAGTTCTAATGAGAAATGCAGCTTTATATATAAAATTAACTATAGCAAGCTCTATGTACTCCAATGGTGTACAATATCTTTTGCACAAATTTTGTAACTTTTGTTACTGTGAATTCAAATATTACTCTTTGGACAGTTTGGACAGTATCTATATTCAGATTTTATTACATGGAGTAAAGAAACCTGTAATGAGTTAGTTTCCAAATAACTTTCAAAATAATTGGCCCTGAATGAGGTTTTTCAGAAAAAAATAAAAATAACAACAAACTATATGCACATTTGCAAAGTCATATAAAGAACCAAAGTTTAGATTATTAAATGAAAATATTAAGGACTATGCTATAAACCAGACTAAGGCTGAACAACCTGCATGCCTGGAGAAAACTACAGGGATAAAGGGGAAAAGGTCACCCGTTATTGTTCCTTGAAATTTAAGCCCCCAGTCAACAACCAGTTGTGTTTTTTTCATACCATGTTAAGCTGGTTTCCTCCTGATAAGGAGGAAGAAAGTCTTAGATGCTTGCTTTTCCCCCAGAAGCCCTGAAGATGTGCAATAGCTGTTTAAAAAAAAAACACACCAAATAATACACTTGCAAGCCTGAATACAGGACTGAACTCCTGTATACATGTACTGTAGAATGAGTTTTTTTAAAATACTTTAAAGTAGGCGTCAAATTCTAACCCCCAAAGACAGATTGGTTGATTTATCAAAATTATTATCTGGCCAACAGTGGGACCATCAGACAACATTGAATATTTTCCCAATCCCAGATTAAATTATATAAAAGTTTCCCCCAGTTATAAACAAAAAGAACAAAATATAACAACAAAAACCTTGGCTGCTAATACTTATGTTTCTACTATTTCTATTTCTGTAAAATCAGAAATTAACCTAAAAGTGACAAGTTGGAACTTAATGTTTAGGGAAAAAAAAGAAAGAAAAGAAAGGAAAGGAAGGAAGGAAGGAAGGAAGGAAGGAAGGAAGGAAGGAAGAAATATTTTGAAAAAAAGTACAACTTTCATCAAATTTAGAGTAGTGAAAATCATGCTAGTCCATCACCCAATATGTTATAGACGCCATAGATAGGTGGTGTTTGGTCACCTATGGTAACTGCTACCTGGTGAAAAGCATAATTTCTGCATATCCATCCTCAATACCATGGTTAGTTCTGGGGCAATAGAGAAGCAACAGAACTACCACAAAGTATACCTCAGTATAATCCCTCTAGTTCTGCTTCGGAAGTATGAAGACAGTGCTAGTGGGATAATAATTTTCAAACTACCTGGTTAACCAAAATACAAAAGCAGCTGACTATATGTGATTTCATGATAGCACATTATTTCTTGACACCTTGGTGCCAAGAATGAAGATTTGGATTTTCCTAACAACTTATATCAAGAGTGTAGTAGCTCAAAATGAGAATTTAGGAGAACCTGAATCCATGAATTAAAGAAATAAATGTGATTCACATTTCTGTTACTGTGACACAATAATGTGATCCTAAAACTGGCTTATCCTTGAGTGTTTACAACTCGAATGACTTTTTAAATGCAGTAGTTTAAAGAGAAAACAAACATTTATGTCAAATTATTTCCTTAGAAGTAGTCTTCATTATTATAAATTTGTACACCAAAAAGCCATGGGGAACTTTGTGCAAGTACCTCATTGCTGAGCAAATGGAGCTTGCTATGTTTGAATTTCAGAAAATTTTCTCATTTAAGTAGTGTGTAGAATCAAGTCTTTTAAGAATTCATTTTTTTCCTTCATAATATTTACTCAAAGTTAAGATTCAAAAATAAGTTTTATCTTAAAATCATATTTTTAAGGCAGTAAGACAGTAAACTATTTTAGGAAGTCAACTCCCATTGTGCTTTGTGGCTGTTATTCTAGTAAACAGAGACCATAGTGAACTGAATCTACAGAGATGTCTCAAAGTAAACAAACAAGAAAAATTGCAGATGTGTAACTGAGCTTTAAAGGATGAGGTATTCATGAAGAAAGAGAGCTGGGCACATATCATGAAGGGAGGTTGAAATCTTGGGTAGCCCAGAAGAAAGGATTGAAAATATTTAAAGTGGTTCATGGGTAATGAATATTTCCAATTTTGATGTTATTCCATCTGGAATTTTTATATCCTTTGCCAGCTGAAACAAAGTGAAGGGACAATTAAATTTCATAGTCAGTGCACAATAATAGAAGAAATTATATCTATACCTCACTTTGTAGATCAGCACCTGGAAGCCCCAGCTCTTTACAGAAGCAATGAAGGGGGACTCCTGACCAGAAATTCCCCTAGCATTGTGCTTGAAAGCATGAAAGTTCTAGCACGTTCTGAGTAGCAGTGGGACAGAATACAGTTTTATTTTAGCGTACTTTAGTTTTTTCACTAAAGCCCTTGTCCAAAATAAAAGGCACTGTTGGAAATATTTGAAAACTAGAAAATGATGTATGAAAAGGGTTTTACAAGAAAAGCTCTGAGTGATTAGATCTGTTGAAGTAAGCTAAGAGCGTCAGAGGAAATAGTAGGAAAGGATAATCATTTAGATAGTAAAATAGGCAAAGCAGAAATCACACATGTGCATATACACACATGTATGCATACATAGATACAAACCATTAGAATGCATAACTTTTAATATTTTCAGTGCTACCAGTTTCTAGAGAAAATAATCACTAGATGTTTTCTGCCAGAACTCATTTAATTGAAACAGTTTTCATAAAACTAGGAATAATGCCACATGCATTCAATGGGATCTTTAAAAGCTCTTCAATTCTTTTTAAAAATGTGCCTATTTAAATCAATTTGTATTCAATCTGTGCTTTAACTTTAAAAATTATTGAAATAATCTTTGAGACTGTTAATTGTTTCATCAGAAAATCTGCAATGAACCATTGTTCAACCTCTAAAAATAAACATTTTAAAAATTCTTGAATGATATCAGTATTTGAAATATGTTTGTCAAAATGCCTCAGAATTAGGATTCATTCAGGGAATATTCATTTAAAGTATGTAATAAGGCACTGATTGGAAAGTATTAGGGGTTTTGCTTGTTGTTCCATTAAGAATTCTGGCTAAGGAGGGTTATATTGATATGACTAAAATTTTTCTAGGTACAATGGTAGAATTAGAAACTGATTAATTTTCCTCAAAATATGTGGGACTTTACACAGACACACAGCATCACACAGCATGGGTAAAACTCAAGGAAATTTTAATCTGACTCCCTTCCCATCCCACCCCAGTGTCCTGAAGTCCAGTGAAGAAGTAAGAGGAGAAAGCTTATCCAAAGAGAGGAGTAAAAGTTTTATAGTTTCTTAGCATTCAAGAAAAGGTTTAGTGCTGGCTGATGGTTGAAAATGGAAGTTGGAATAATTATGGCAGGTTATCAAGGAAGCTGAGTCCTTCATTTGGGAAGAGAAGAGGAATGACACTTCTCTCAGCAGGTCACAGACTCATTAGAGGCATGACCCCATGAGTATTCTATTGTTTCAGAACATTCTGGAGAGAAGTTTATCAAGCTTTCACATTAGGGCCAGCTAAATTTGGTCCTAATTTGTCAAGTGTGGTAAGGCATCCATGAGTTGGGTTACCTGGACATGACAAGCTTATCCAGGCTTTTAGAGTCTAAATTCAAAGTGCTTCTATGATCAAATTGACTCATTTAGCTTAATATATAGAGCCCACAGACTTCAACTATTTTAAGGGGCAGTGAGCCAAGGAATAAAAATAGCATCACAGATTGGAGTTAGCATGGGCAGGGTGATGACCCAAGGCTGAAAGAGGGCATTATCCTAGGAACGCTTTACCAAAGCATAGGGACAGAGTAGGTCATGAGTAGAAGTTGCTATCAGTAACTTTATCATTCTCAAATGGAGCAGTGGGTTTACAGACTCCAATACTGCAAATCTATTAACTGAACCTTTTCCAACATTATGATTTCCAGTATAATAGCACCTGTTTATTTACAGGGCCTTTGGCCGTCACTTAAGAATACTCAGGTTCCTGAAGATAATAAAGCCATTGAGTATAGCTACTCTTTAATTCCAAAAATTGAGTAGAAGGTAGCTAATGAATTAAAGGCCAAATATGTTTCAGAAAACATTGTCATATATCATGTTTTATGTTGTTCACAACCATTTCAACTGATAAAAATATAGTTCCTGAGGGAGTAAAATTTATTCTATATGGATTTATATTTTTAGAAGCTAGTCCACACCCTACTTTGTAGATGAATACAAAATCAGGTTGGGGATTAACTTTCTCTAATAGCTTTGCCACCCTATATGTCAAAGTGCCTTGTTTGGTGCTTATCATACAGCAAAGACATAAAACATGAGTTGAAAATGAGAAATGTACTTTTTTTTTGCCTTGATTGTCCTTTGCTATTTTATTTACAACAGTTTAAAATTAAAATTCACATACCCATTTGTTTCATCAAAGTACCATCTGTGTCTGGTGATCAAAGAGTAATGACCTATTTTGGGTAATTTCAAATGATTTTACCCTACAAACCTGAAATTAAACAAAGAATAGGTCAAAATAAAATTAAAATTAAAATTGTCTTCTCAAGTTTTGTTAAATTTTATTTTTTGGAGTTTTATTTTTTTATTTTTTGTTTTTTATTTAAGTATAATTCAGGTACAGTGTTATATTAGTTTCAGGTATACAATGCAGTGATTCAGCAATTCTGTACATTACTCAGTACTCATCACAGTAAGTGTACTCTTAATCCCCTTTATTACGCCCATACCTACCCCCAGCATTACTTTAAAAGCAACACATGAGAGGCCACTATGCCTCTTTAGTAATTACCCAAAGGTCATGAGTAATGACAAAGATTGTTTAATAACATAAAAATAGCACATAAGCCATTCAACTGGCTGTTTTGCACAAACATTTGTTTTGAATGTAGTTCTTTTTCACAAGATTGACTCTATGTTATATCATCTTGAGACATATTTAAGGGTCATCAAAACTTATCAATATACTTTTTGATCCCAAAATTTTAAGTTATGTTCTCGAAGATATATATCAGATTCCAGGCATTCCCTGAAGGTACGTTTTGAGCAGATGGAGTGTATCTGACTTGCAGGTGGACAGATAGCCATTAAAATGCATGCCAAATGGGACCATCTTTCCAAAAGTCTAAAGGAAAACATGCAACACCATGAAGTTGAGTCTTACAAGTCAAGAGAGTCAGAAATGAATACAATAAATTTCAAAGCAAATTAGACTACTCACAGAGCTAGAAAAACAATCCTAAAATTTGTATGGAACCACAAAAGACCCCAAGTAGTCAAAGCAAACTTGAAAAAGAAAGCAAAGCTGGAGACATCACAATTCCAGACTTCAAGTTATATTAGTGATGAAAAATCCTCTCTCTACTAAAATTAGTACTATATGACAGACTGGGAAAATAAGTGCTTCATTTGAAAAAAAAATGGGCAGAAGACATGAACAGATATTTCTCCAAAGACATTCAGATGGCCAACAGACACATGAAAAGATGTTCAACATTACTCATCATCAAGGGAATGCAAATCAAAACTACAATGAGATATACCACCTCACACCTGTCAGAATAACTAAAATCAAAAGCAGAAGAAACAAGTGTTAGTGTGGATAGAGAGAAAAAGGAACCATCTTGCACTTTTGGTGGGGATTCAAACTGGTGCAGCCACTGTGGAAAATGGTATGGAAGGTCCTCAAAACATTAGAAGATAGAACTACCCAACAATCCAGTAATTGCACTACTTGGTATTTATCCCAAAATACAAAAACACTAATTCAAAGGGATAAATACACTCCTAAGTTTATAGCAGCATTATTTATAATAGGCAAGATGTGGAACCAAGGTTAAAAAGATGTGAGATACACACACACACACACACACACACACACACACACACACACACACACACACTGGAATATTATTCAGCCACAAAAAAGAATGAAACCTTGCCATTTGCAACAACATGGATGGAGCTAGAGAGTATAATGTTAAGCGAAATAAGTCAGTCAGAGAAAGGCAAATACCATTTGATTTCACTCATATGTGGGATTTAAGAAACAAAACAAATGAGCAAAGGAAAAAAAATAGAGAGAAACCAAGAAATAGACTCTTAACTATAGAGAACAAAGTAATGGTTACCAAAAGGAAGGTGGGTGGGTGGGGATGGGTTGAAATAGGTGATGGGGATTAAAGAGTACAATTATGATGAGTACCCAGTAATGTAGAGAATTGTTGAATTACTGCATTGTATGCTGGAAACTAATATAACACTGTATGTTAACTATACTGGATTTAAAATTAAAAACTTAATTGGGGTGCCTGGGTGGCTCAGTCGGTTTAGCATCTGCCTTCAGCTCAGGTCATGATCTCAGGGTCCTGGGATCAAACCCCACATTGGGCTCTCTGCTCAGCAGTAAGTCTGCTTCTCCCCTCTCCCTCTGTGATCTCTCTTGCTTTCACTCTCTCTCAAGTAAATAAATAATCTATTTTTTAAAAAACTTAATTAAGAAAAACTTATATCCGAAAATATAAAACATATTTGTGAATTTTACTCCACAAACTTGAATGTGCAAAAACCAAAACAAACAAACGAGAAAACAAAAAAATGGTTATTTGAACTCCAGCTCATCCCATCAATCTAAGAGGAAATTTATTCTTAATCATTATTTGGACTTTCCTCATTCATCCATTAAGGTCGTACAAATGTCTAGGGGAATCATAAAATTGAGGGATACTCCCATTGGTTTACACTAGTCAATATTGATATTGCTCATTTAGTCCCTTGTAGTGACTCTGATACTTTTGTGTTATGTCTGGCCATGGAAATCTTAGGCAAAGCAGGGAGTCCAGATAACTTGGGTTATATCTACTGTGGTCACACTACTTCCCTGGGTGCTGAGTGGGCATGAGTCCCTGCTGTTTTAGTAACCTGAATTCCTTATATCCTTCCTACTCCTGATGAATCTCTTTCTCTCTCCCTAAACTCTTGTGTTTTTGTTCTACCTCATCCCTTATAAAATGTAATTACCTCTTTCCCTTTCTTTCATGAGAATGACCTAACATAATTGTGTCAAAGAGCTTAGGCTTTAAAAAAATCCAGCAAGAGATTTTGAGAAAATTTTTCCTTTAAGCTCCACTATATAAACTCTGTACCTGCCCAAGGAAAAACCCTCCGTAAACTTGGGGAGAGAAACTCAGAACAAATTAAGAACACAATTAGTTTATCCTGTCACCGACATATGAAAAAGGATTCAACTTAATGCAGTCAAAGAAATGAAAATTTTGAAAAAGGAAACACTATTATTGCTATGATAAGAAAATCCAGAAATTTCTAATCATCTCTCATTACCATCTCTATAATCCTCTTCCTCATACCCTGATACTTTCCTTTATGTCCTGTTGCAGCTTCCAAACCATTGTCCCTTCTAGATCATTGTCCCTCCTTTCTCCTTGATGGCCCCCACCTTTGAAACTCTTGCTATCAGATGATATTATGCATTACCCCTTCATTTTTGCAGTCATGTATAGACCCCCACATCATTCCTCCTCATTCTTTAAAAACGTTATCACTGGCTGTCATTTATTCCAACACCACTAATCCTTGATAAAGTTAATATCTACTTAACTGATTCTGTCAATGTCCTTCCTCCTCTCATCCATGACTTCCTAGCCAAATAATCTTGACCACATTATCTCAGCCACCTACTTCCACAGTAATATACCTGGACCATATAATTACCAATAACTATACTTCTCTTACAACTTTATTTTCAATTGTCTCACTCTGATACCACTAATTTTTCCAGCTGACTCCTACTATCACTGGACTCCAGAAATTCTTTGACCTCATATGGACCCACAATCCATTGATTTTAACATCTTTTTACTCCCCTTCACCCTCCCCCAAAGAAGTTCTCACTCTCTTACTTACTCAGCTAAGATTTCATGGTGTATCAACCTAATCAATCCTTTGCATGGACCCTTAATTCTATAGCTTTTCTTTAGCTTGGCAAAATCACAAGTATCTTTGAACTCTTCATCCCTTCCACACCCACATCAGTGCAGCTGACTGTGGCTATAGAAAATACACAAGCATGCTAACTGCTCTCATTTTTAATTCATGACTGAAAGCCACCAGTGGGCTGACAATGCCACCCAGTAACATGATACATTCCCTTAGTCCACTTACATCTAAGAAGATTAAAAATTCATACTTTTTCTTCTATCCTTAATCCTCCAAAATCTCCTCCCTCATTCTCATTTTCACCTAATGACCTCTATTCACACTTCACTGAGAAAATAAAAACAACCACCTTCTTACCCACCCACATATCAAATTGATTTTATTCAGTTCCTCTTACTCAGATCAGTTTTGTATTAATTCCAATCAGATTTTCATCCCCAGTACTCCATGCCAAGAGCTAAAGAGCCCTTCTCAGTGTCATCAATGACCTCTACGATGTTAAATACAATGCCAATTCTTCCCAGTCCTTTTTTATTTAACATATCAGTAATGTTTGACAAAATTGATCACTCTATCCTCCTTGAAACAGTTTCTTCTCTTGGCTTCTGGGATACCACTCTCTTCTGATTTGTCTCCTACATTACTAGTGCAGTTGACTGTGACTGTAGAAAAATATACAATTATGCTAACTGGTCTCATTTCTTCTGGTCTCCTCTACTGGTTTCTTCTCATCTCTCTAATCTCTAAATGTTGTGATATCTTGGGGCTCAGTTCTAGTATCTTATATCTCTTTATTTACAATTTGTCCATAGGTGATAGCACCCTAGTCTCATACATTTTTATGTCCTCTATCTATCCACTGACAAAACCCAAATAATTATCTCTAGTCTAAACCACTCTTCTGAGCTCCCAGACTCATATAACATACTGCTTTGCACACCATAAAGTTTACCACTTTAAAGTGTACAATTCATTGGCTCTTAATATATTTACATATTGTGCAAACATCACCATAAACAAATTACAGAACATTTTATCACCCCCAAAAGAAACCTCACACCCATTAGTAGTCATTCACCATTAACCCTCCAAACTTTCACAACCCTAGGCAACCATTAATACGCTGTCTTTATACACCTGCCTATTCTGGACAATACATTTAAATGGAATTATACAATATGTGGCCTTTTATGATTGGATCTTTTCAATTAGCAAAATGTTTTTCAGGTTAATATATTTTATAGCATGTACTTCATTTCTTTTCTTGTTGAATAATATCCCATGGTATGAATATACTCTTTTATTTATCCATTTATCAGTTGACAGACATTTGGGTTGTTTCTACTTTGGGCTATTATGAATAATGCTGAACATTTGTGCACACACCTTTGTGTGTATATGTTTTTATTGCTCTTGGGTATGTACTTAAGAGTAGAATTTCTGGGGGCATGTGGTGACTCTATGCTTAACATTTTAGGATTTGTCAAACTGTTTTCTAAAGCAGCTGCACCATTTTACATTCCCACCAACAATGTATGAGGGTTTCAATTTCTCCACATCATGGAAAATACTTATGTTTTTATTTTTTATTTTTTATTTTTATTTTTATTTTTTTTAAAGATTTTTTATTTATTTATTTGAGAGAGAGAGAATGAGAGAGAGCAAGCACATGAGAGGGGGGAGGGTCAGAGGGAGAAGCAGACTCCCTGCCGAGCAGGGAGCCCGATGCGGGACTCGATCCAGGGACTCCAGGATCATGACCTGAGCCGAAGGCAGTCGCTTAACCAACTGAGCCACCCAGGCGCCCTGTTTTTTTTTTTTTTAAATAATAGTCATCCTAGTGTGTGTGTGAAGTAGTATTTCATTATAGTTTTGACTTGCATTTCCCTAATGACTAATCATATATATTTTTGAGTGATATATATTCATATCTTTTGCCATTTTAATGAGGTTATTTGTCTGTTGTTGAGTTGTAAAAATCCCTTATACATTCTGGATCCAAGTCATTTAACAGCTATGTGATTAGCAAATTTTTTCTACCAGTCCATGAGTAATCTTTCATTTTATTACTGGTATCATATGTACTACAGAAGTTTTTAATTTTGATGAACTCCAATTTACCTTTTTTTCCTTTGGTTACTGTGCTTTTGGTGTCATATCCAAGAAATTGTTGCAAATCCAATGCTATTAAGCTTTTCCCTTATGTTTTCTTTTAAGAATTTGATAGTTTCAGGGGTGCCTGGGTGGCTCAGTTGTTAAGCATCTGCCTTCGGCTCAGGTCATGATCCCAGCATCCTGGGATAGAGCCCTGCATCAGGCTCCCTGCTCCGCAGGAAGCCTGCTTCTCCCTCTCACAGTCCCCCTGCTTGTGTTCCCTCCCTCACTATGTCTCTCTCTGTCAAATAAACAAATAAAATCTTTTAAAAAATTAAAAAAAAGAATTTGATAGTTTCAGTTCTTACAGTTAGGTCTTTGATCCATTTTGAGTTAATTTTTGTGTATGGTGTGAGATAGAAGTCCAACTCATTTAATTTTTTTGTACCTGAATATTCAATTATACTAGAAACATGTGTTGAACACACTTTCCCCAACTGAATTGTCTTATTTCCCATGTTAAAAATCAAGGACCATAAATGTATAGACTTTTTTTTCAGAACTCTTAATTTCATGCCACTGATCTATATTTATGCCAGTACCATGCTGTTTTAATTACTGTATATTTGTACTAAGTCTTGAAATGGGAGTGTGACTCTTTCATCTTTGCTCTTCTTTTTCAAGATTATTTTGGATCCCTTGCAATTCAGTATACATTTTGAGATTAGCTTGTCAATTTCTGAAAAAAAATGGAAGCCCAAGCGTTTCATAAAGATTGTGTTGAATATGTAGATCAACATGGAGAGTACTACTATCTTAACAATGTTAAGTCCATTAATCCATAACACAGATTGCCTTTCCACTTATTTCTGTCTTCTTTAATTTCATTCATTGATATATTATAGTTTTACGTGTACAAATCTTGCACTCCTTTTGTTAAATATATCCCTAAGCATATCATTCTTTTTGATGCCATTGTAAATGGAATTTTTTCTTAATTTCCTTTTTATGTCTGCATTACCTGAAATTCTAGGTTTTTAATTTCTCAGTGAGCAAATTCCAAAGCTTTACACCTGAGTTTTATTGGTCACCTAGCACAATATTGATTGCATAACCATTTAACAACTGGCTAAAAACCTACTATGTTCTAGGAACTTAATGCAAACAATAAAAAGATAAGTATTTCATATTCCGTAACACTGAGAGAGAGAAGGAGGAGAGAAATATAGTCCAAAAGTCATTTAAAAATTATTTTCATATTTTCACTAAGATTGTAAACAGCTAACTGCTAACATTTCAAAAAAAGTAAATTTAGCTCAACCCAAATATCTCAAAACAAATCCAAAGAGAACAATAAATATATTTTAAATGTATGGAGAAGTAAAAGATTCATCAAAAGATAACTAAGCATATCTAGCAAAAGGCAACAATGAAAATTTATCTTCTGTAATACAAATTCAGCTGCTATATTTAATTTTTTGAAGTTTTTATAAATGGTATTGTTTGCAATTTTGTTTTCTAATTGTTTCTTGCTAGTATATAGAAATATAATTAAATTTTGTTTATTGACTTTGTTGTATCCTATCACCTTGCTAAATTAACAGTTTTAGGAGCTATTTGTAGATTCCTTAAGATTTATTATGTACACTATTATTTCCTAATAAAGACAGTTATATTAAAACTTTCCTTTTTATATAGTTTATTGCTTTCATGTGTTTATATAGTATCCTGCAACTTTGTTGGATTCATTTATTTGCTGTAATAGTTTTTGTAGAATCTTTATGATTTCCTATGTATAAGACCATGCCATCTGTGAATAGATATGGTTTTACTTCTTCCTGTACGATTTGGATGCTTTTTATTTCCCAGCATCCAAATAAATCCCATTTGTGACAGTGCATAACTCTTTTTATATACTGTTGGATTCAGTTACCACATATTTTGTTGAATATTTTTTGTATTTAATTTCATGAGAAATACTCATCTATAGTTTTCATTTGGGGTTATGTTTGTCTAACTTTGATATCAGAATAATACTGACTTCATGAAATTATTTGGGGAGCTTTTTCCCCTCATCTCTTTTCTGGAAGAAAATTTGCAGAAGTGTGAATTCATTCAATGTTTGTTAGAATTATCCAGCAAAGCCATCTGGGCCTAAAGATTTCTTTTCAGGTGGGAGGGAATATTGAAATTATAATTAAATTTCTTTACTGGTTATAGGACTATTCAGATTGTTTAATTCATCTTGGTTAAGTAATAGTTTTTATTAGTTTATTGTTTTTGAGGAATGGCCCAATTCTTCTAAGGTGCTCATAGTATTCCCTTGTCAATTTAATGACTTAGTGATATTCCCCAACTCAGTTTTGATAGTTGTGATTTATGTCTTCTATCTCTTTGTTTTTGTCTGTCTTATCAGAAGTTTCTCAATGTTATTGCTCTTTGGAGAAACATGTTGTTTTGTTGATTTTTTTATAGTTTTCCAATTTTCACTTTCATTGATTCTTGCTCTTTTTTTTTTCTTGCTCTTATCTTTATTATCTCTTTCATCTGCTTGCTATGGATTTATTTTGCTCTTCTTTTTCTATTTCCTTGATGTAAGAACTTACATTATTAATTTGAGACCTTCCCTTATTTCTAATGTAAGCATCTAATGCCATAAATATGTTAGAGCTTAATTCTGCAATTTTATTTTTTCTGTTTCATCTACTTCTCTTTTTTCTGTTTCTTATTCCTTTCTTGTGTGTTTCTTGAATATTCTTAAGATTCCATCCTGCTTTATTTATAATGATTTTTAGTGTATTGCTTTGTATAATTTTTCTAGTGGTTACACTGAGTATTAACATGTACTTACGTGACTTATCCTAGCCTATTTGGCCACATGAAGTAAAATGTGGAAACCTTACTTCCGCATAGGCTTTACCTTCCTCATTTGAAAATATCATTGACTTAACAAATGGTGTTATAATCTTTTCAATTATCATTTATATATGATGATATGTAAATTATTTATCATTTCACATAGTGATATCTAAACATCATTACAATTTATACAGCTCATGATGGAAGAAATACTTTATTGTATTATCTTTCTGCTTTTTCTTTTTTTCTTTCTTTTTTTCTGAGTCTACAGATTCTTTCTTGTATCATTTCCTTTCTGTTGGAAGAACTTCCTTTCACTGATCTTTAGATGTAGGTCTTCTAGAAACCAATTCTTTTAGTTTTCCTTAGTCTTAGAGTGAATTTATTTATACCTTCATTTCTGAAGAGTATATTCACAAGATACAGAATCCAAAGCAGATAGTTCTTTTCTTTCAGTGCTTGAAAAGCATGTGTCACTATCATTTGGCCTCCATGGTGTTAGATGAAAAATCTTCTCTCATTCTAATTGATGCAACTCCATAGGTAATTCATTCTTTATCTCTGGATGTTCTCAAGATTTTTGCTTTACCTTCTGTTTTCAGAAAATTAATTATGCTATGTTTTTGGGTAGTTGTCTTTGACTTACCATTTTTGAATTTTATCAGATTCTTGAATTTTTAGGCTTATACTTTTCACCATATTTGAGATGTTTTCAGCCATTATTTCTTTGTATTCTTTTCCATTCCTCTCTTTCTCTCTCTTGTCCTTCTGCAACCCTGATAGTACAAATGTTAGCTCTTTGTTATTTTCCCACAAGTCCTTGTGATTTTGTTCATTTTTACTTTTTTTAGTCTATTTTCTTTCTATTGTTCAGATTGAAGAAATTCTTTTGACCTGTACTCAAACTCACTGATTCTATTGCTGTCATCTCCACTCCACTCTTGAACCCATTTAAAATGTTTTCTTTTTATTTCTATGATTCTATTTTACAGTTCTATAACTTGTTTATTTTTATAACATTTATCTCTTTGCTGAGATTTTCTAATCTTTCATTTATTTCAAGAAAATTTGTAATTGATTTTTAAAGTATTTTATGACTGCTTTAAAATCTTTGTCAGATCATTTCAACATTTTTGGGTAAGTTTTAAGAAACCTAACTAAATATAGATCATTATGGCCAATTAAAATTTAGCATCTAATTTGAGATGTACTGTATCTCTAAAATACATACTGGATTTCAGAGATGTAGTATGAAAGAAAGAATGTAAGATATCTTATTAATAAATGTTTTGTATTAATCATAGGTTGCAATCATATTTTGGATAATTAGGTTTGATAAAATATGTTGATAAAATTAATTTCAGAGAGCCTTGGAAAGATTGCAGAGTAGGAGGACCCTAAGCTCACCTTGTCCCACGTGTAAAACTATATATCACTCACATCCCAGTAAAAAAACTAGAGAGTGATCCAAAGACTGGCAGAATAAACTCCACAACTAAATGTAGAGAAGAAGACACGTAGGAGATGTTAGGAAGGGCAGAAAAGGTGGTTGGGAGCTGCTTGCAGGAGGGAGGGAGGCTGCAGTCATGGAGAGGGAAAAGCACCAGGGACCCACACAGGGTAAGTAAATCCCGATAACATCTGGACTTGAAAACCAGAGGGACTGAATTCCCTGAGTTTGTATAACCAGCAGGACTTGGAGGCTGGAGTTTTAAGGTCAGCTGACTCAGCACTGGGAGAGCCAGGAGAGTGAGTGATAGCCAGGTCCCCAGCCTTCAAGAGACAACAGCCTGCAGAGAGGCAACATAGAAGAGACAGCTTGCACAACAGGAGAGAGAACTGTTTATACTGATTTCAGAACATGTTGGAGATTTCTCTGGGAACAAAGGAACTTTCAGGTACCAATTTCCTCCCTGGCTCCCCCAGCATAAACACAGGACCACCTGTGGGAGGCAACACTGCACAGACACTTGTTATCTAATCTGCTAGTATTGCACCCCACCCACAAGTTCTCCTGAGGACTCACACACTTTAAGCCTGCTGGCTTCCACCCTTGGCTTAGTGCAAGTTTTGTTAAGGCCATGCACACCCCACCCAACTACTGCCTCCGCACACCATGCCCCCACAGCCACCACACTTCAGGGGATCCTACCTAGGAGTAGTGGCTCAGGGCAAATTTTCTTAAAGACTTGAGCACACCTCCCAGCCACCACATGCCTCCAGCCACCGTCATGCTTCATGTCCAGCCTCTGCACACACAGATGTCATGTGCCATGCCCAGCAGAGTGTCTTGCCTCTGGCTGCTGCCACTAATGCATGCCATGCACCAGGCCACCACCATGTTTCAGGGGATCTGGTTGAGGACTTGTGACTCAGTGCAAATTTTGCTAACACCACAGTCCCACTCCTGAGCCCTTCTATGATCATGTGCCCTCAGAGCCAGCCTACTTGGGTCTCACTAACACTACAGAGAGTAAGCACAGCCCACAATAAGCAGAGAGTCAGTGCAGATGTCTGGACTGAAAGGGAAAGCAACTGAGACACAATAGCAGGATGCAGCAACACATATAGAAGACTCCCCTGAAGTGCCAGGTTCTGGTGAACAGGGGACACTGCACTGCCGGGCACTACAGGACCTTTTCTTCATAAAGTCACTACTTTCAAGAGCAAAAGTTGTAACTGAATTTCCTAACACACAGAAACATACACAGAGAGGCAGACAAAATAAAGAGACAAGAATTTGTCCCAAGTGAAAGAACACAACAAAATCACAGCGGGAGATCTAAGCAAAAGAGAAATTAATATGCTTGAAAGAGAATTTAAATTAATGATCATAAAAATATTCACTGGACTTGAGAAAAGATGGAAAACATCAGTGAGACCCTTAACAAGGATGTAAAAAATAACATATCAGAGATGAAGAACTCAATAAATGAAATTAAAAATACAATAGTTGGAATAAACAGTAGGATACAGGAAGCAGAGGAACATATCAGTGATTTGGAGGACATAAAGTAATGGAAAACAATCAAGTTAAACAGGTGACAGACAAATACTGCATAATGAGAATAGACTTAGAAAACCCTGTGACTCCATCAAGCATAATAACATGCGCATTATAGAAATCCTAGTGGGGGGGCACGTAAAATGAATTTGAAGAAATAATAGTTGAAAATGTCTTGAATCTGGGGAAGGAAACAAGAGATCCAGATTCAGGAGGTACAGAGAGCCCCCAACAAATTCAACCCGAGGAGGTCCACACCAAGACACATAGTAATTAAAATGGCAAAAAAAAAAAAAAAGGTAGTGACAAAGAATGAATTTTAAAGGTTAAAAGAGAGAAAATAGTTGCATACAAAGGAAACCCCATAAGGCTATCACCTGATTTTTCAGCAGAAACTTTGCGGGCTAGAAGAAAGTGGCACATTATATTCAAAGTGCTGAAGGGAAAAATATGTAGCCAAGAATACTCTATCCTGAGAATCTATCATTCAGAATGGAAGGAGAGATAAAAATTTTCTCAGACAGAAACAAAACAAAACTGAAGGAGCTCATGACCTCTAGACCAACCCTACAAGACATATTTTAAGGGTATTCTTTGGGTAGAAAGCAAAGACCATAAGTGAGAACATACAAAGTAAAAAACACAAAAGCAGTAAAAATAAGTACTTCTGTAAAAATCAATAAGGGATTTATAAAATAAAATGATGCAAAATATGACACCAAATATCTGAAACATGAAGGGGAGATGAGTAAAGAATGAGTTCAAGGGACGCCTGGGTGGCTCAGTCGTTAAGCGTCTGCCTTCAGCTCAGGTCATGATCCCAGGGTCCTGGGATTGAGTCCCACATCGGGCTCCTTGCTCAGTGAGGAGCCTGCTTCTCCCTCTCCCTCTGCTGCTCCACCTGCTTGTGCTCTCTCTCTCTCTTTCTCTGACAAATAAATAAATAAAAATCTTAAAAAAAAAAGAATGAGTTCAACATTAAGTGACCATCAGCTTAATATAGACTGCTATATGTAGAATATGTTTTATGCAAACCTAATGGTAACCGCAAATGAAAAAACAGTACTAGCTATGCAAAAATTAAAGAGGAAGGAATCTAAGTGCATCACTAAAGAAAACCAGCAAACAATGAGAGAGAGAAAGAGAAGAAAGGATCAGAGAAAAACTACAAAAACAACAAGTAACAAAATGGGAGTAAATACATATTGATCAATAATTACTTTGAATGTAAATGGACTCCAACCAAAAGACATAGGGTGACAGAGTGGATAAAAATACAAGACCTATCTATACACTGCCTACAAAAGACTCATTTCAGACACAAAGACATCTGAAGATTGAAAGAGAGGGGATGAAGAAATATGTATTATGCAAATGGATGTCAAAAGAAAAGCCAGAGTGGCAATATGTATATCAGACAAAAGAGACTTTAAAACAAAGTCGAATAATCCTAAAATTTGTATGGAACCAGAAAAGACCCCGAATAGCCAGAGGAATGTTGAAAAACAAAAGCAAAGCTGGTGGTATCACAATTCTGGACTTCAAGCTCTATTACAAAGCTGTCATCATCAAGACAGTATGGCACTGGCAAAAAACAGACACATAGATCAATGGAACAGAATAAAGAGCCCAGAAATGGACCCTCAACTCTATGGTCAACTAATCTTCAACAAAACAGGAAAGAATGTCCAATGGAAAAAAGAGAGTCTTTTCAACAAATGGTGTTGGGAAAATTGGACAGCCACATGCAAAAGAATGAAACTGGACCATTTCCTTACACCACACACAAAAATAGACTCCAAATGGTTGAAAGACCTAAATGTGAGACAGGAGTCCATCAAAATCCTAAAGGAGAACACAGGCAGCAACCTCTTTGACCTCAGGTGCAGCAACGTCTTCCTAGAAACATCGCCAAAGGCAAGGGAAGCAAGGGCAAAAATGAACTATTGGGACTTCATCAAGATAAGAAGCTTTTGCACAGCAAAAGAAACAGTCAACAAGACCAAAAGACTACCGACAGAATGAGAGAAAGATATTTGCAAATGACATATCAGATAAAGGGCTAGTATCCAAAATCTATAAAGAACTTATCAAACTCAACACCCAAAGAACAAATGATCCAATCAAGAAATGGGCAGAAGACATGAACAGAGATTTTTCCAAAGAAGACATCCAAATGGCCAACAGACACATGAAAAAGTGCTCGACATCGCTCAGCATCAGGGAAATCCAAATCAAAACTACAAAGAGATACCACCTCACACCAGTCAGAATGGCTAAAATTAGCAAGTCAGGAAACGACAGATGTTGGTGGGGATGCGGAGAAAGGGGAACCCTCCTACAGTGTTGGTGGGAATGCAAGTTGGTGCAGCCACTCTGGAAAACAGTATGGAAGTTCCTCAAAAAGTTGAAAATAGAGCTACCATACGATCCAGCAATTGCACTACTAGGTATTTACACCAAAGATACAAATGCAGGGATCTGAAGGGGTACGTGCACCCCGATGTTTATAGTAGCAATGTCCACAATAGCCAAACTGTGGAAAGAGCCAAGATGTCCATCGACAGATGAATGGATAAAGAAGATGTGGTATGTATATATACAATGGGATATTATGTAGCCATCAAAAGGAATGAAATCTTGCCATTTGCAACAACGTGGATGGAACTGGAGGCTATTATGCTGAGCGAAATAAGTCAATCAGAGAAAGACATGTATCATATGACCTCACTGATATGAGGAATTCTTAATCTCAGGAAACAAACTGAGGGTTGCTAGAGTGGTGGGGGGTCGGGGGGGTGGGGTGTCTGGGGGATAGACATTGGGGAGGGGATGTGCCATGGTGAGCTCTGTGAATTGTGTAAGACTGTTGAATCACAGACCTGTACCTCTGAAACAAATAATACATTATATGTTTTTTTAAAAAAAGAAGAAGAAGATAGCAGGAAGGGAAAAATGAAGGGGGTGAATTGGAGGGGGAGATGAACCATGAGAGACTATGGACTCTGAGAAACAAACTGAGGGTTCTAGAGGGAAGGGGGGTGGGAGGATGGGTTAGCTTGGTGATGGGTATTAAAGAGGGCATGTACTGAATGGAGCACTGGGTGTTATACGAAAACAATGAATCATGGAACACTACATCAAAAACTAATGATGTAATGTATGGTGATTAACATAACATAATAATAAAAAAAAGAAGGACAATATAAAATAATGAAGGGGACAATCCAATAAGAAGGTAAAACAATTGTAAATGTTTAGGCACCCAACATGCGAACACCCAAATATATAAAACAATTAGAAACAAACATAAAGGAACTAATTGGTTCTAATAAAATAATAGTAGGGAACTTTAATAGCCTACTTACATTGATGGACAGATAATCCAAAAAGAAATTCAACAAGGAAACAGTGCTTTGAATGACACACTGGACCAGATGGATTTAACAGATATATTCAGAACATTCCATCCTAAAACAGCAAAATACATATTATATGCACATGGAACATTCTCCAGAATAGAGCACATATTGGGCCACAAAATAAGCCTGAACAAATTCAAAAAGATTGAAGTCATACCATGCATCTTTTATGAACACAATACTATGAAACTAGAAATCAACCACAAAAAAAAGTCTGGGAAGACCACAAATACATGGAGGTAAAATAACGTGCTACTAAACAATGAATGGGTGAAACAAGAAATCAAAGAAGAAATTAAAAAGTACATGAAAACATATGAAAATGAAAACAGAGCACTTAAAATCCTTATGGATGCAGAAAAGAGAAAAGATTATAGCAATACAGGCTTACATCAAGAAGCAAGAAAAATTTCAAATGAACAACCTCAACTTACACCTAAAGGAGCAAGAAAAAAACAACAACAAAAAGCCCAAAACCACAAGAAGGAAAAAATAAAGATTCAAGTAGAAATAAATGATATGGAAACAAACAAACAAACAAAAAAACAATACAAAACATCAATAAGGGGCACCTAGGTGGCTCAATTGGTTAAGCATCTGCCTTTGGCTCAGGTCATGATTCCAGGGTCCTGGGATCAAGCACTGTATTGAGCTCCCTGCTTAGCAGGGAGCCTGCTCCCTCTCCCTCTGTCCCTCCCCCTGCTCATGTTCACTCTTTCTCTCTCTCCCTTCAAAATAAATAAAATCTTAAAAGAAAAGATCAATGAAACCAGGAGCTGGGTCTTTGAAAAGATCAGCAAAATTGATAAAACTCTAGACAGACTCATCCAAAGAGAGAGAGAAAGGACCCAAATAAATAAAATCACAAATGAAAGAGGAGAAATAACAACCAATACCACAGATATACAAAGGATTATAAAAGGATATTATGAAAAACTGTATGCCAACTAATTAGATAACCTAGAAGAACTGTATGAATTCCTAGAAACGTTTAACCTCCCAAAACTGAAGCAGAAAAATAGAAAAGTTGAACAGACTGATTACCAGCAAGAAGATTGAATCAGTAATCCAAACACTCCCAACAAACAAAAGTCTGGGAGCAGACGGGTTTACAGGCAAATTCTACCAAACTATTTATTTATTTATTTATTTATTTATTTATTTATTTATTTATTTATTATTTATTTTATTATGTTATGTTAATCACCATACATTACATCATTAGTTTTTGATGTAGTGTTCCATGATTCATTGTTTGCGTGTAACACCCAGTGCTCTACCAAATATTTAAAGATGAGTTTATAACTATTCTTCTCAAACTATTCTAATAAATAGAAGAAAAAAACTTCCAAATTCACTCTATGAAGCCAGTATCACCCTGATACCAAACCAGATAAAGAGATGACAAAAAAAAAAAAAAAAAAAAGACTACAGGCCAATATCTTTAATGAACATAGATTCAAAAATCCTCAACAAAATACTAGCAAGTTGAATCCAATGATACATTTGTAAAAATCATTCACCATTGTATATATATATATATATATATACACAACATGTTCTTTATCCATTCATCTGTTTATGGACATCTGGGCCCTTTCCATATTCTGGCTATTGTGGACATCACTGCTATAAATATCAGAATATTACTCAGCCATCAAAAAGAATGAAATCTTGCCATTTGCAATGACAGGGATGGAAGTAGGGGGTATTATGCTAAGCTAAATACGTCAGTCAGAGAAAGACAAATACCATATGATTTCACTCATATGTGGAATTTAAGAAACAAAACAGATGAACATAAGGAAAAGGAAGGAAAAAGAACATAAGTAAAAACAGAGAGGGAGGCAAACCATAAGGGACTCTTAACTATAGGAAACAAACTGAGGTTTGCTGGAGCAGAGGTGGTAGAGAGGGATAGGGTAATTGGCTGATAGGCATTAAGGAGGGTACTTGATGTAATGAGCATTGGGTGTTATATGCAACTGATGAATCACAAAATTCTACCCCTGAAAGTAATAATACACTATGTGTTAATTAAATTGAACTTAAATAAAAACTTAAATAAAAACTCATTAGGAGAAGGAAGGGAAAAATGAAGGGAGGGAAATCGGAGGGAGAGATGAACCATGAGAGACTCTGGACTCTGAGAAACAAACTGAGGGTTTTAGTGGGGAGGGGGGTGGAGGGATGGGTTAGCCTGGTGATGGGTATTAAGGAGGGCACGTACTGCATGGAGCACTGGGTGTTATATGAAAACAATGAATCGTGGATCACTACATCAAAAACTAATGATGTATTGTATGGTGACTAACATAACATAATAAAATAAAATTTAAAAAAAATAAATAAAAAATCATTCACCATGATCAAGTGGGATTTATTCCTGGGTTACAAGGGTGGTTTGATATTCGCAAATCAATCAACATGATACATCACATCAATAAGAGAAAGGACGAAATCATGTGACTATCTCAATAGACTCAGAAAAAGCATTTGACAAAGTAAAACATTCATTCATGATAAAAGCCCTCAACAAAGTAGGTTTAGAGGGGACATACCTTAACATAGTAAAAGCCAAATATGAAAATCCCACAGCTAACATCATCCTCAATGGGGAAAAACAGATGTTTTCCCCTAAGGTCAGGAACAAGACAAGGATGTCCATACTCACAACTTTTATTTAACATAATACTGGAGGTCCTAACCACAGCAACCAGACAACAAAAGAAATAAACAAAAAGAAATAAAAGGAATCCAAATTGGCAAGGAAGAAGTCAAACTTTCACTCTTTGCAAAGGACATGATACTGTATGGAGAAAACACTAAAGACTCCACCAAAAAACTACTAGAACTGACAAATGAATTTAGTAAAGTCGCAGGATAGAAAATCAATCTACAAAAATCTGTTCCATTCTTATACACTGATAATGAAACAGAAGAAAGAGAAATTAAGGAATCAGTACCATTTACATTTTTACCCAAAACAATAAAATACCTAGGAATAAACCTAACCAAAGAGGTGAAAGACCTATACTCTGGAAACTATAAAACATTGACGTAAGAAATTGAGGAAGACAGAAAGAAATGGAAAGATGTTCCCTGCTCATGAGTTGGAAAAACAAATATTGTTACAATGTCTATACTACCCAAAGCAAGCTACACACTTAATGCAATCCTTATCAAAATATCAACAGCATTTTTCACAGAACTAGAAGGAACAATCCTAACATTTGTATGGAAGCACAAAGACCCTGAATAGCAAAATCAATCTTGAGAAAGAAAAGCAAAGCTGGAGGCATCACAATTCCAGACTTCAAGTTATATCACAAAGCTATAGTAATGAAAATAGTATGGTACTGACACAAAAATAGACACATAGATCAATACAACAGAATAGAAAACCCAGAAGTAAATCCACAACTATATGGTCAATTAATCTTTGACAAAGCAGGAAAGAATATCCTATGGGAAAAAAACAGGCTCTTCAACAACTGGTGTTGGGAAAACTGGTGAGCTCCATGCAAAAGAATGAAACTAAACCACTTTCTTATGCTGTACACAAAAACAAACTCAAAATGACTAAAGACCCAAATGTGAGACCTGAAACCACAAAAATCCTAGAAGAGAATTGCTCAGGCAGTAATGTCTCTGACATAAGCCATAGCATCATTTTTCAAGATATGTATCCTGAGGCAAGGGAAATAAAAGCAAAAATAATCTGTTGGGACTTCATCAAAATAAAAAGTTCCAGGTAGTGAAGAAAACCATCGACAGAAGTCAAAGGCAACTAACTGGGAGAAGACATTTGGGAATGATATATTTAATAAAGGGTTAGTATCCAAAATACATAAAGCACTTATACAACTCAACACCCCAAAACCAAATAATCCAATTAAAAAATGGGCAGAAGAAATGAACAGACATTCCTCCAAAGAAGACACCCAGATGGCCAACAGACACATGAAAAGATGCTCAACATCACTCATTATCAGGGAAATGCAAATCAAACATACAATGAGATATCACCTCACACCTGTCAGAATGGCTAAATAAAAAAACACAAGAAACAGCAGGCATTGGTGAGGATGTGGAGAAAAAAGAACCTTCGTGCCCTGCTGGTAAGAATGCAAATTGGTGCAGCCACTGTGGAAAACAGTTTGGAGTTTACTCAGAAAGTTAAAAATAGAACTACCCTGTGATCCAGTAATTGCACTACTGGGTACTTACCTGAAGAATACAAAAACAGTAATTCAAAGGGATACATGGACCCCTATGTTTATAGCAGCATTATTTATGATAGCCAAGATATGTAAGTAGCCCAAGTGTGCATTGTTTGATGAATGTATAAAGAAGTGGTATACACACACACACACACACACACACACACACAATGGAATATTATTTAGCCATAAAAGGAATAAAATCTTGCCATTTGCAATGCCATGGATGCAGCTAGAGAGTATAACACTAAGCAAAATAAGTCAGCCAGCGAAAGACAAATATGATTTCACAGATATGTGGAATTTAAGAAATAAGATGAAGAAGCAAAGAATAAGAAATGATAGAGTCAAACCAAGAAACAGACTCTTAACTATAGAGAACAAACTGCTGGTTACCAGAAGGGATGTGGGTGGGAGGATGGGTGAAATGAGGATTAAGGAGTGCATTTGTCATGATGAGCACTGAGTGATGTATGGAATTGTTGAATCACTATATTGTACACCTGAAATTAATATAACACTGTATGTTAACTATATTGGAATTAAAAAAAAAGAATAAAAAATTTCTTAAAGCAGAAAAGATGCCATTAACAAAAATAGAACATATCTGGGGTGCCTGGGTGGCTCAGTCAGTTAAGCGTCTGCCTTTGGCTCAGGTCATGATCTCATGGGTCCTGGAATCAAGCCCCAAGTCAGGCTCCCTGCCCAACAGAGAGTCTGTTTCTCCCTCTCCCTCTGCCCCTCCCCACTGTTCATGCTCTCTCTCTCTCTCTCTCTCTCTCTCAAATAAATAAATAAAATCTTAAAAAAAATAGTGCATATCAATGTGGGCCAAGATGGTAAAGTTTCTCAGATTCATTAATGGACAATGCAAAGTGCAAAAATATACTCCATATAATTAAGGATTATATTATTTATATTATCTTTTATACTACAGTAATATATAATTACTATATTATATGTATGTAATAAAGTAATAATTAGTATATTTATATTATATATAATTTATGTTATATTTATATTTTATATTATATTTATTTTATAAAAACTTTTAACTTTAAAAGTTAATTTCATATATTTCCTCTGTGAAAGGAAAAATAATGTCTGAATGGGTGAAATATCTATTTTTCACTTTCTATCTCTTTTTACTCTTAGAATTTTTAGTCATGCCCTTACATTACTTTCTCAATTATAAAAAAAATCACCAAATAATGGATGTTGCGTTCCTCAATTGTATTGTAATTAATCTTGTCTAAATTTATCTATTAGTTTCATAGAAAACAATTATCTCTCTGTAGACCTTGTGAATAGAATAAAAAAATACATACACACCAAAATGTTAAAAAGCAATTATGTACATAGAGGTAGGGTTATATATTATTTATTCTTCATAATTTTCTGAATTATTTGTAATGTGCGTACATTACTTTAATAATAAAATAATAATAAAAGCCTCTCCCTCAAAAAATATTTTTATAAACTGCATAGCATTTTTGGCTGTCATTATCCCCTTTACTCTAATGGTCTTTTATCCTATTACTAGCTGCTCCCTTTCCTTTGACCCTTCTACCTTGGTCGAATGTTTTTGGAGCAGAATCACGCAGTATGAGAGAAAAGGAGTCCCCTCACTTGGATATGTGAGCTTAGGCCCTTAATGCATTATCTATCAAGGGGGAATATGATTTTTCTTTGAGATTAGATGAAACTACAACTATTTGATATTTGGATTATAGTTCTGCTGAACTTGATTATTTTAAGTGTTTTCACAAAATCAGAACATAGAAATAGCATCTATTTTCCTACTAGAGTTAGGAAGAAAACTATTCTTGCTTTTCCTATGAACCACACTAGCCACTAAGTGGAGCTATAGGCTCAAGTATAAGAAATGTGAGGTATGAGTTCAATTATTTTGTGAAAATATAATGATGTTCTTGGAGTTCTCCAAAAAATAATAACAAAAATTGAGGCCTATTCCCTCCCTTGTTCAAAATCACTATTCAGGAGCCGGGATGTTGAATAGCTGGATGAGGTCAATTAGAAGGCCTAGGGCTGAGATATATAGTGACATTCAGTTTCATTATTCCACTTCATACTAGATTATTTAAAAACAATTGCAGTATTACAAAATGTTCAACAATTTTAGTATTATAGAATATTGTTCTATTGCCTAGAGTAGTGATTTTCAACTGGGGTCAACTTTGCACCTCCCCACGAGGGGACATTTGGCAATGTCTAGATACAATTTTCATTGTCACAAATAAGTGAGGTGGGTGTTATTAACATGCAGTGTGTAGAGACCAAGGATGTTAAGGAGAAAGTACTTTATATTTTCCCTAATGCATTCCTATTACCTCTCATGATTCTTGATACCACAATTGAAAGAAGAAAGAAAGAAAAAGAAAGAAAGAAAGAAAAGAAAGAAAGGAAAGAAAGAAAGAAAGAAAGAAAGAAAGAAAGAAAGAAAGAAAGAAAGAAAGAAAGAAAGAAAGAAAGAAAACAAAAGAAAAAGAGAGGGAGGGAAGGAGGGAGGGAGGAGGGAGAGAAGGAAGGAGGGAAGGAAGAAAAAAGGAGAGGGGGGAAGAAAGAAAAAAATGAAAAAAATAAGTAAGTGAATTGCCCAAGTCCATCTGAGTTAAAACTCAGGGCTTCTGACTTTAGGGCCCTTTCATAAAACCACGCTGTCTCTTTGAAAATTAATACACAGTACTACAACTTTGAAACTATTGTTTGAAAAGCCTCCCTGTGGATATATGGGTAAGTTTTTATGTGAATAATCATGCAAATATATATAAATAAGGTAATAATAAAATCTATTTATTGAACTTACTATGTGTCAGATGCTTTGCTCAAGGAATTTATATGTATTATTGATATTAATATTACAGTAATCTCAAGATTTTGTGTTATTTCTGCTTCATCAATGGGAAGTTCAGGGAGGTGAAATAATTTGTCCAAGGTCATAAAGTTTGTTAGTGGAAGAATTGAAGTTTAAATCTGAGGCCTACTGACTCAAGTTCATGGATTTGTTTTCTATTTTGAATATATTTTTTAGAGAAGTTTTAGGTTCACAACAAAATTAAGCAGAATCAAATCCAAGACAACTATCTCATCTTATAACACCTCTCCCATAAAGGCTACTACTACTACATACACACACACACACATGTGCATCCATATACCTATAGAGGCTCACTGTACTATACATACATGTAACAGAAAGGTAGCTTAATTGAGAAGGGTTGTAGCAGAGACTGCTCCTAATATCCATTCTTTGCGAGCCTGATTCAAGCCCTTAGACTCAATCAGCCAAGCAACTAGTATTTTTAGCTGGAAATATAGCTGCCCAGCATTAAGAATAAATTTCTGAGACTTCCTACTCATGACAAGTTCTGGCCAAAAAGATGAAAGTAGAAGTGTCATGTGATAGTTTCCAACAACCATCTTTATAAACGTGCTGAAGTTTGCACTTTGTGCCTTTTTCTTCATTTTTTCCTCCGCCCTGCTTCTTGGAATGCAGCTGATGCTTCAGACCCAAGGATGAAGGCCGCATTCAACAAGGTGAAGAGTAAACTGGAGGAACTTATGTTCTCAAGGATTTTATTGAGCAGAGCTGCGATGTCACCCCTGAAATGTGAAATTACAGAATTTATATGAGAGAAATACATTTCTAAATTATTTAAGCCACTGTAATACTGATTTTTTTAAGTCACTGGCAGCAGATCCTAATCCTAACTATCATAAGGATTAAGTATTTTTCAAATGGACAACTGAAGGTCAGGAATGCAGCCATGCTTCAGACCTTATTGGTTATACCAGAACACTGCTTTTCCAGATGGGGCCACCCAGTCTTCAAGTCTACGGTGTATTTTCCCCAACAATATTTCCCTAGATACAGCTGAAGAGATATTCAGGGGGTCTTTTTCCTTTGATACTGCTGGGACACAATCTTCCTCAGATAAAAGTATCCTGACTCTATGAAACTAAATCTGCTTTCACTTTGTCATATAAACACCTTACTAGACACATGTGACAGGTGGAAGAGATTGAGTCTGTGTTGGCTAGACCTCAGCTATGCCATCCTTGATGAAGGCCCCCTTATTAGATGCAATTCATCTTCTAGGGAAGAACTTGATTTTGTATAGAGCTTACAGGATCCTGCAAGTGAATCCAATATGGCAGAATATGGAGTCTAGCAATATGAGCCAAGTATATAACAGAGACTGAAGCTAGAGGATAGTAAGTTTTGGTGCAGTATGCGGCATTCTGACAACATTAAGGCATTCTCAGTCCAAGACGATTGAACCCACCTTCACCCCACTCCCAAGAAGCACATTTATGTCCTAGGAAAAGAAATAGTTGTGATCATAAGACTGAATGTATTATAGCACGAGGGTTCCTTGCATATTTACTATTAGACCTTTCTAAACCAGTACAAAGATGTGATTAAAAAGTCATTTCCTTGTGGTTCCAAGAAGCTTAAGCCCAGGAGATCATTATAACAAATTATTATATCTAAAGTACACTGTGATGGTGTGGATAATGACTTAGGCAAACTCTAAGTTATGATCTAGAGTACTGAATAAACAGGAAATCCATGAAGGTGGACTTTGGACAAGTTTACCTCAAATGGTGACCATGGCAACTAGCACTTATAGATGGAGAGTGTCAGTCAACAATAGCAATCACCTGAGTGTATGCTGTGGCAGCAAGATAACACTGGTAAAAATGGGTGAATCCAGGATGTGACACATATTCAGGTAAGAACAGCCTTGAAAACAGTTCAAGTGGAGCATGATTCAGAATTCTTCAACTTTTCTTGAGTAACTAATACTTGTGAGTCTCCCTTCTAGATACTGGTGATACAGCATTGAATGAAAGAGACTAAACTCTTTGTTCTCATGAAGCTTATTTTCTAACACAGTGAGATACCAAATAAGCAAAATGAATTGAGTAAATTTTAAAATATTTTATAAGGTGAAACATTATGGAGAAAATAAAGCATACTAAAAGGGAGGTATGCATGTTAAAAGGAATTGCTTGCAATTTTAAATAAGGTGGTCAGGGTAAATCTCATTGAGTTAATATTTGAGCTATGTGTCTATTTCAACAGAGCATAACAAGAAGAAAAAAATGGCAAGTACAAAGGCTCTGAGGTGGGAACATGCCTAGTATGTTCAAGGAGCAAAAAGGTCAGAATTGCTGTAATTGATTGAGATGATGAATAGTAGAAAAGGAAGTCATAATGTTAAGATCTTACAGACCACTTGAAGGACTTCAAATTCTCTTCTGAGAGTATGTCATTGGAGGGTTTTATGCAGAAGAAATACATGCGCTGACTTAGGTACTAAAAGGATTTTTCTGACTTTTTAAGAATAGGCTACAGGAGAGCAAGAGTAAAAGCAGTGTAAAAGCCATTAAAATAAACTGAGAGATGATGGTGGCTTGTACGAGTGTAGTAGCATTAGAGGGAATGAGAAATAGTTGGTTGGAGATATTGTATGTAGGTAGGGCCAACAGAATTTCCAGATCAGTCAGATTTAAGGACCAAGAAAGAAGTCAAGGATGATTCCAATGTTACTGTTCTATGCAAGTTGAAGGAACTGAAATGAACTGAAATGAACTGAAATGAACTGAGAAAAATAATGGTGCAGTAAGGTTTTTGTTTATATGTTGTACTGTGTTTGTTTATTGGTTTGCTTGTTTGTTTTGGGGTGGACTGCTAAATTGGTTTCAAACATGTTAAATTTGAAATTTCCTTAGATATGCAAGAGATGTCAGGTAGGCAGATGAAAAGGTGTATAGATGGTAATATAGCCAGGAGATGTGAAGTCATGTATTGGGTGAGTGTAGATTGAGAAGAGAAATGGCCAAGTAATTGAACCTTGGAGGTTCTCCAATCTTTAGAGGTCAAATGAGTAGAAGAAACAAAAAATAAGACTAAAAAAGAGTGACCATGAGGTAAGTGGAGAACCAAGAACGTGTGATGTCCTGAAAGTCAAGTGAAAAAAGTACTTCCAGGAGAAAGGAGTGAGTAATTATGTCAAATACAAATAGGTCAAGTAAGATGAGGACTAGGAATTAGCCATTGGATTTAATAACATAGAGGTCCATGGTAACATTTACAAGACTGTTTTCAGTTAAGTTATGGTGACAAAAATGTGACTGGAGTTGATTCAAGAGAGAATGGGAAGAAAGGAATTGGAAGCAGTGAATAAATATAGACAACTCTCTTCAACAATTATGATCTGAATATGAATACAGCTGTGGCAGGGTTTATATATTGAGAGATGGACAGAAGCAAAATGGAAGGATGCCCTTGCTTCTGAAAATGCAATATCCATAACCCTGTAATTTGAGGAAGTTGATCCTAGAAGTTGAGTTAAGCAAGAATACAGCTTCCTTGGAAATCTGAAAGAAGAAAATGTATACGTTTTGAGGGAGCAGGAATGTGTATCAATTTGAGGCTCGTTGAAAAAGTTGGGAGTCGAGGTTTAAAGATGCCCATATTTTCTTCTTAAATAGATTGCAAATAACTTTTGTGAAAGGCAGAGTGCTTGGCAGCTAATGCAGAGTAGGGGCAAAAGTTTAGATCAAGGTGCAGATCATATGTGAGACCATCCTTAGGAATTCACAAGGAGATACTCATAAGATGACAGACCCTAGGAACAGCAGCCTATAGATAGACCCACTCTCAACTATGCTAGTATTAAAAGTGCTAACTCATTTTCAATAGGACAAGAGGAATATGAGAGACAGCATGGAGTTCTGATTTGAACTCTTGAAGGAAAACACCCTTCAGGGTTGGATATACCATCAATAAATAAGTGATACTTTTAAAATAATTTTTACTTTGCCTTATTCAATGAATATTTTTGAACTCATAATATGACCTGGCACTGTTAGAGGTACTTGGAATACATCAGGGACAAAACAGAAAAGTATTCAGTATTCATGTTCTCATTAAAAGTGTATTCTAGTAGGGACAGAAAATAAACAATAAATATAATAAATATGTAAATTATATAGAACGTTAGTTTGTGATAAGTTCTATGGGGAAAAGAAGACACAGAGAAGAATTAAGGTAGATTCCTCCAGTGGTGACACTTTGTGGTATCTTACAATATCACAATGAGAATACTGAAATTGATAGAGTCGAGATATAAAGCAGTCCCATCAACACAAAGATCCCTCCTATTGCCCTTTTATAGTCACACTATTCTCAATTCTTTCCCTCCCCTCACCTAGGTATCCTTGTGGTGATGGAACTGTTCTGTATCTTGACTATATTAATGCTGATATTCTGTTTGTGATGTTGTGCTATAGTTTTGCAAGATATTAGCCACTATGGGAAACTGGGTAAAGGATACAAAGTATTTCTCTATATTATTACAACTGCATGCAAATCTACAATTACCTAAAATAATATTTTAAAAGTTTTTTCATATAAATTATTTTTTTAAGTTTTTGTTGAAATTCCAGTTAGTTAACCTACAGAGTAATATTAGTTTCAGGTGTACAATATAGTGATTCAACACTTCCATACAACACACAGTGCTCACCACAACTTCACTCTTTAATCCCTATCACCTATTTCACCCATCCGCCCCCACCCCCTCCTCTCTGGCAACCATCAGTTTGTTTTCTACAGTTAACAGTCTGTTTCTTCAGTGTGGAGGTGCCTCAAAAAATTAAAAATAGAGCTACCCTATGACCCAGCAATTGCACTACTGGATATTTACCCCAAAGGCACAGATGTAGTGAAAAGAAGGGCCATATGCACCCCAATGTTCATAGCAGCAATGTCCACAATAGCTAAACTGTGGAAAGAGCCAAGATGCCCTTCAACAGATGAATGGATAAAGAAGATGTGGTCCATATATACAATGGAATATTGCTCAGCCATCAGAAAGCATGAATACCCAACTTTTACATTAACATGGATGGGACTGGAGGAGATCATGTTAAGTGAAATAAGTCAAGCAGAGAAAGTCAATTATCATATGGACTATGGACTCTGAGAAACAAACTGAGGGTTTTAGAGAGAAGGGGGGTGGGGGGATGGGTTAGCCCAGTGATGGGTATTAAGGAGGTCACGTATTGCATGGAACACTGGGTGATATATGAAAACAATGAATCTTGGATCACTACATCAAAAACTAATGATGTATGGTGATTAACATAACATAATAATAATAAAAAACTAATGATGTATCATATGCTGACTAACATGACATATTAAATAAATAAATAAATAAAATATTTTTAAAAAAGAGTGTTTCTTGATTTACCTCCCTCTCTGTTTTCCCCCTTGGCTCATATCTTATCCATTTCTCTATAAATCTAAACTATTACAAAAAAACAAAGTTTATTTTAAAAAATTAACTTTATTGAGGTATCACTTATATATAATAAATTGGATCCATTTAAGCTATATGAAAAGAAAATGAGCAAAAATCTCTTTATATTTAATGGAACAATATTGATACATTATTACTAAGAAAAGTTCATAGTTTATTCATATTTCCTTAGTTATTACTCAAAGTCCTTCTTCTGCTCCAGAATCCCATCCAGAATATCACATTGCATTTATTTGCCATGTCTCCTTGGGGTCCTCTTGGCTATGACAGTTTCTCAGATTTCCTTGTTTTTGATGATTTAGTTTTCATGAGTATTGGTCAGGTATTTTCTAGATTGTCTCTCAATTGAAAATTTTCTTATATTATTCTTATGATTAGACTGGGGTTATGAGTTTTTTGAGAAAGACAACAGAAGTAAAGTGCCGTTTTTAATACATCATGTCAAAGGTTCATATGATCAACCTGACTTATCACTCTTGATGTTGACCTTGATCACCTGGATAAAGTAGCATTCATCAGGTTTCTCCATTGTAAATTTACTATTTATTTTTCTTTCCATCCAGTACTCTCTGGAGGGGAGTCACTATGTGAAGCTCACACTTAAGAACAGGGATTTATATTCCACTTTCTTGAGGGCAGAATATCTACATAAAATATTTGGAATTCTACTTCATAGACTATCTGTCTATTCTCCCTCTATGTATTTATTTATTAAATCATTTACTTATATCAGTATGGAATTATGGATATTAATTTTATACCTTGAGTTATAATCCAATACTATCTTATTTATTTTGTTGCTCAAATCGTTTCAAAATTTGTCAATGAAAGATCTTTCAGTAGACTCCTATGTATTTTTGACATACCCCGACATCATGCTTGTTTTGAGCACTTTTTACTTTCTGGCATTTTAAGAGGCTCAAGACCCATTTTGTATATTTCCCATCCTATTCCTAGAATTATCGATTGCTCCAAGAAGTTGTGGATTCTTTTTTGGAGAATAGTAATAGAAACCAAGGTCTGGGCATGAGGTATGCTCATTGCTACTGAAGTGTCATTGTTTTAGGCCCTCCCAGCTGACAGAGCAAGGAGATATGTATGTGTGTACTACTGTGTGTGCGCATATTTACAAAGATTTTTATATGTAATCATCTGTATCAATATTGAGCTAAATATGAGTTTATACTGATGTCTGCAACTCTAGTCCATTACCACATGGATCCCTAGCCTCCTCTACTTGCTTATCTCTAACCTCTGAGTCCAATAGTGAGAAAGTTATTTCCTACCATCCTCCAATGATCTACTTATTTGTTCTATTACAGTATTACATGCATAGTAGTTTTAGGATTGTTAAATCATAGCCACATGGGGAAAATTTTTTCTCATCTAGAATACAATGCTAATATGAAGTCTACTTTGCCTTTCATCTTACAAACTCCAGTCTTTTCCAAAGTTGTTTAGGTCAGCACCTTCTCACCGATCCCTTTAAAGCAAAGTTGTTTCATATATTTGTAATACAGTTATATTCTCTTTTTATAGTCTATACTTCTTCATGGGGTCCTCTGACCCCATGATGAAATTTGTATACATTAAGATTCACTTTCTGAGCTGCAAATTTTGTGCTGTGGATTTGAAAAATGCAAAATGTCATATATCGAACATTACATTATCATAAAAAATAGTTTTATTGCCTATACTGTATCTATTCAATTCCCCTTCTTCTTGAACCCTTGAAAACTACTGATATATTTACTGTTTCTATAGTTTTGCTTTTTCCAGAATGTCATATAACTGGAATCACATGGTATGTAGCCTAGTCAGACTGGCTTCTTTCACCGAGCAATATGCATTTAAAATTCAACCATATCTTTTTATGGCCTGACAGTTCTTTTCTTTTTATCATTCAATTATATTCCATTGTATGCCTGTACCAATTACGTATTCATTCACTTATATAAAGGCATCTTGGTTGATTCCAGTTTTGGGGCAATTATGAATACACCTGCCATAACTATTTACATGAAGTGTTTTGTGTGAATGTAAGTTTTCAAATAAGTTAGGTAAGTACCCAAAAGATCACCACATGATAAGACTGTGTTTACCTTTGTAAAAAAATTGCTAAAATATATTCCAAAGTCTCTGTAACATTTTGCATTCAATTCACACCATAAATGAATGATAGTTCTTGTTTCTCTGTAATCTTACCAGCATTAGATGGAGTCAGTGTTTTGGATTTTAGCCATAGGTCTGTACTGGTATCACACTTTTTAAAAAAATTTTTATTGTTATGTTAATCACCATACATTACATCATTAGTTTTTGATGTAGTGTTCCATGATTCATTGTTTGTGCATAACACCCAGTGCTCCATGCAGAACGTGCCCTCTTTAATACCCATCACCAGGCTAACCCATTCTCCCACGCCCCTCCCCTCTAGAACCTTCAGTTTGTTTTTCAGAGTCCATCGTCTCTCATGGTTCATCTCCCCCTCCGATTTCCCCCCTTCATTCTTCCCATCCTGCTATCTTCTTCTTTTTTTTTTCTTAACATATAATGTATTATTTGTTTCAGAGGTACAGATCTGTGATTCAACAGTCTTGCACAATTCACAGCGCTCACCATAGCACATACCCTCCCCAGTGTCTATCACCCATCCATCCCATCCCTCCCACCCCAACCCCCACTCCAGCAACCCTCAGTTTGTTTCCTGAGATTAAGAATTCCTCATATCAGTGAGGTCATATGATACATGTCTTTCTCTGATTGACTTATTTCGCTCAGCATAACACCCTCCAGTTCCATCCACATCGTTGCAAATGGCAAGATCTCATTCCTTTTGATGGCTGCATAATATTCCATTGTATATATATGGTATCACACTTTTTAAAGTTTTTGTTTTGTTTTGTTTTTTGAGAGAGGGAGAGAGTGGGGGGGGGAGGGACAGACCGAGAGGGAGAGAGAGAGAATCTTAAGCAGGCTCACGCCCAGCACGGAGCCAGATGCAGGGCTCGATCTCATGCCCCTGAGATCATGATCTGAGCCAAAATCAAGTCAGACACTAAACGACTGAGCCACTCAGACACCCCACATTTTTTGTTTTTATTTTAATCACCCAATGCTCATCACAAGAAGTGTGGTCCTTAATCCCCATCACCTATTTCACCCATTCCCCCACCCCATTACCCCTCTGGTAACCATTAGTTTATTCTCTATAGTTAAGAGTCTGTTTCTTGGTTTCTCTCTCTGTATTTTTCCCTTTTGCTCCTTTGTTTTGTTCCTTAAATTCCATGGAATTTAAATCATATGGTATTAGCCTTCCTCTAACTGACTTATTTCACTTGTTATATGCCCTTAGCTTCATCCATGTCATTGCAAATGGCAAGATTTCATTCTTTTTTATAGTTGAATACTATTTCATTGTATATACATACCACTTCTTTATACAATCATCAATTAATACACATTTTGCCAGCTTCCATATCTTGGCTATCATAAATAATGCAGCTATAAACATACATAGGGGTACATGCATCCATTTGAATTAAGGTTTTTGTATTCTTTGGATAAATACCAGTAGTGCAATTACTGGATCATAGGCTAGTTCTATTTCTAAAAATTTGAGGAACCTCCATACTGTTTCCAGAGTGGCTGCACCAGTTTGCATTCTCACCAACAGTGCAAGAGGGATCCTTTTTCTCCACATCCTCACTAACACCTGTTGTTTCTTGTGTTTTTGATTTTAGCCACTCTGACAGGTATGAGGTGATATCTCATTCTAGTTTTGATTTACATTTCCCTGATGATAAGTGATGATGAGCATCTCTTCATGTCTTTGTTGACCATCTGGATGTCTTCTTTGGAGAAATGTCTATTCATTTCTTCTGCCCATTTTTAAGTTAGGTTATTTGTTTTTTTGGGTGTTGAGTTGTATAAGTTCTTTATATTTTTTGGATGCTAACTCCTTATTGGATATGTCATTTGCAAATATCTTCTCCCATTCAGTAGGTTGTCTTTTAGTTTTGTTGATTGTTTCCTTTGCTGTGCAGAAGCTTTTTATTTTGATGTACTCCCAATAGTTTATTTTTGCTTTTATTTCCCTTGCCTCCAAGGATATATCTAGAAAAATGTTGCCATGGTTTATGTCAGAGACATTACTGCCTGTGCTCTCTTCTAGGATTTTTATGGTTTCAGGTCTCACATTTAGGTCTTTAATTCATTTTGAGTTTATTTTTGTGTTTGATGTAAGAAAGTGATCCAGTTTCATTCTTTTGCATGTAGTTGACCAGTTTTCCCAACACCATTTGTTGAAGAGACTGGAAAAGATGGACTTTCTATTAACTAAAATGGGGAAGTCTCTGGGTGGACCTGGTATCAGGTAGAAGATTAAGAGGGTTAAGTTGAGTTGAGTATATATATATATATATATATATATATACACACACACACACACACACACACACACACACACACACACACACACATATATATATATATATATATATATGACATTTAAGCAGAGATATCAAGGAGGCAGTTGGATATACAAACCTGGAGTTTGGGAGAGACATGGGGTGAAGATATAAATTTAATTGTCTTCAGCATATGGATGCTATTTAAAGCTACAAGACTGAATATAACTAAGAGAATGAGTATAGATAGAGAAGGAGAATAAGGACTGAACCCTGGGGAGTGTCAGTGTTAAGAGGGTAGGGAAAACAGGAGAAAGTGAGAAGGAGCTAACAATATGTTGAAGAACAATCATGAGAATCCCATTTCCTGGAAATCAAGGAAAAAAAGGTTTATCGAAGAGAATGTGTAATCAATTGTCTCAAATGCTGTTGCTAGGACAATTAATATGAAGATTAAGCATTTAATAAGATTTAGCAACATAGAGGTAATTAGTGACCTTTATGAGAGCAGTTTTGGTAAACTGCAAAAGAAAAAATTTGGAGTGGGTTTCTAAGAGAATGGAACTTCTGTTTCTTATTAGGGTAATAGAAAAATGTGAAATATCTTTGTTCTCATGGAACTAGCAAAGGAGGTCACAGAAAGACTAGATCTACTGAATTACAAAGAGTAATGAACACTTCCTGGGGGAGCAATTTCCCAGACAATTTCCGCAGATGAGGGCAGGTGGCTGATATAGGGACAGGATAATGAAGCAGTCCTTCCATAGATGGAGAGAGAGGTTTTGCCAAGACAAGGAGAAATGAGCCAAGTCTCAGACAACAGTGTGACCTGGCAGGACATATTGCAAACTGGATGAGTCTCAGAAGCAAAATGAAACTGTGTGGTCCAATAATTCATTTCACAAACACATCCCAAGTATTTGCCCAAATTATTTTACTGGAAGAGCCACTAGAAGGAAGAGAACATTGAAGTAACAATATTCCTACAGTGCCTGAATTTTTAGGTTGTGCAAACTTTAATCCAAATGTAAACCAAAAATACAGGAAACTATAGCCTAAACTCCTCACAAATCAAATACTCGCAAAATCAAAATAGTGGCAGTGGTGCAAGAGTTTGGGAGTTGAGCTCTTCACAGATGAACCCAATCTAAAGTTGTAGCTTTGCCTACTTTCAACTCTAACTTAAGAGGGATGTAAATGATCATCTTCTCAACAGAACCTGTAGACTAGCAGTCAGCAAACTACAGCCCATAGGCAAATCCAGCTTTCCCTCTGTTTCCATAAATGAAATTTTATTGAAATATAGCTGCATCCATTCATTCATGTATTGTCTGTGGTCATATTTTCACTATAGTGCCAGAGCTGAGAAGTTGCAACAGGGAACATATGGCCTACAAGTCCTAAAATATTTATTGTCTTGCCCTTCATAGACCATATGATCTCATATCAATGACCTCAACTTCTGCCTTAAGAAACTAGAACAGTAAGAGAAAATTAAACCCAAATTAAGCAGAGAAAGAAATAAAGTTCAGAGTAGAAAACAATGAAATAGAAAACCAAGAACGATCAATAAAGAAGTCAATGAAAACAAAAGCTGGCTCTGAGTTATCTTTAATCAGATTGATCAGGAATGAAAGAGAGAAGACAAAAATTACCAATAACAGGAATGAGAGAGGCAGCATTATTAGAGATTCTAAAAGCTATTAAAAATCTCACCCAGGATAAAATAGAGTACTTTAAAAGCCCTATATAAAGGTTAAAATATATTTATATTATATTATATATTATATTATATTCATTATATTGAGTGCCTCTACAAGTAATGAAACTTAGAAATAATTCATGCATAGTTTATTTTCAACACAAATATTTCCATGCAGTTGCATTTCATTAGTGCAAACTCTAAATGTCCATTCCTACTAGGAAAATAATGATATGTATTATTTCCATAGGTGAAAACTTTTGCTGAATAGTATCTAGGGAATAAATAAATTCAGTACTTTCATGATAGTCTAGGCCTACACACTCTCTCTTCTGAAATAACATAATTACTCCCTACTTTAATACATTTCAAAGTTCTTGGCATGCTCCTCAAAAATGTTAAAGGCAAACCACCACTTTATTTTTCATTCTCATAACCTGTAATCATTCCACACAACCTATTATTCAAACACAATTTGTGAATCAAATTATTAAACTAAACCAATATGTATTGAGCATCTACCTTGTATGTGAGGCCTGGTGGTACAAAGTAAATAAGACTTTCTCATCCATTACAGACACTTATAATCTAACAGGCAGACAGACAACTACCTAAATTCCAAATCATTACTATAAAATTATATAAATGTTATAATAAAATATATAAAAATGAAGGAGTGTAAAAAACAGTATCCTTAAACCTGTGGCTTATTTGAATAGTTTCGTGGGCTGCCAGGGAAATGAAACCATTTATGTTGAGGACCAGGCAGGATACAGCTGGTCCACTGATAAAGGGACTAGCCAGGTGGGGGACATTTTCCCCTTAGTGGAGAACATACATGGTGAAAACAGGAGAACTCATGACTAACTCCTTGGGGCCCTGTGAGTCTTAAAGTTGTCAAGGCAGCATGTGGAATTTCAGGCCTTACAATACAGAGCTAAAGAAGCTAGACATAAAAGAGTCTCTCTATGGACTATTGAGTACATTTACATTTAATTTAAGAACAGATGAAACTAACCTATAGTTATAGAAATGGAAATAATGACTGTTTGAGGTGGAAATTGATTGCAAAAGGACATGAGGAAACTTTCCGGATTGAAGCAAATATTTTATATCTCCATTGAAGATGGATTTTGAGGGTGTATGCATTTATGAAACCTCATCGAACTGTACACTTTAAATATAATTATTTCATTGCATGCAAATTATAATAAAACATGAATGTGTGTGCACAAGCATGAATGAGGGAAAGAAAGAGAAAGGGTGGAAGAAAGAGAATAGAAAATGGAGTAAGAGGAATTGGAGACATCGAGTATTAATAAATTTTTAAGTTCTGCTGTGCAAGTGAGTAAAAGAATGTGGTGTCAGTTAACAGAAATGTGAGATCAAGGAACTTTTTTTATGATGGAAGAAATAATAGGAAATTTGTATGTTTATAGAATGATCCACTAAAAAGCAAGAAATAAGATAATTTTATAGGAGAGAGAAGGAAGAATCACTGGAGCTTAAGCAAAGATGGTTAAAAGGACATGAGATCTAGTGTAAAAAAAGATTGTCTTTAGAGAAGAGTAAGGAATCATCTTTGTATTAAGCAAGAAGTTAGAGTATATGGGTGTAGATGTTGCTAAGTGAGTAGAATTAGTGATAAGAGTATGTCGAAATTTCCCCCCTTTAATTGTTTCAATTTCCTTGCAGAATAGGAAGCAAAGTCATCAGCTGAGAGAGGATGGGGGAGATGGTATTGGAGGTTTGAGGAACAAACTATGAAATAGTTAACTGGGTAGATGAGACATTTAATGAATTTGAAACAAAATAGTTGACAGCATTAAAAATGTACTTTATGCTAAGCAAAATAAGTCAGTCAGAGAAAGATAAATACCATATGATTTCACTCATATGTGAAATTTAAGAAACAAAACAATCAAGCAAGGGGTAAAAAGAGAGAAGGGGGACAAACTAAGAAACAGACTCTTAACTATAGAGAACAAGCTGATGATTACAAGAGGGAAGCTGGGAGGGGATGGGTTAAGTAGGTGATGGGGATCAAGGAGTACACTTGTGAGGAGTACTGGGTAATGTATGGAAGTGTTGAATCACTATATTGTACAGTTGAAACTAGTATTACACTATGTGTTAACTAACTGGAATTTAAATAATTTTAGAAATGTACTTTAAGTATGTGGTCATTAATTTATTATTGGCCATATTTTTCTTCAGTCATGGTCAGAGTCTCAGGTGAAAGCATAGAAAAAAGTTGGATTTAATCAAGATTGCAGTTCCCAAATAAGTGTGCCAAAATGAAAGAACGGTAAGAGAACAAAGGATATATGCAAGAAAATGAATATCATGATTGACCAATGGATTTGAGCTGGATAAAATACCTAGATATAAAGATTATTATTATTATTGTTATTATTATCATTATTATAGACTTCTTAAGAAAGTGGCTTTAGGAGAAAGGATCTATATAGTTTTTAAAAATATATAATTGTAAAAGTGCCACATTTTCCTTGTTTAAAAAAATGAAATGTATGAAATAAAAACTAAAATACCCAGTATTCACACCTATAACCTCCACTACTTAGGGCCAATTACTACAAAATGCTTTGTATGTATGCCTGCACATCTAAATGTACTTGATTTTCAAATCCCCTCCCTACAGATACAGCATTTTTGAGGAGTAAAAGGGCTGCATTCCTAGAAAGAGAAAGATGCGTGGCTACATAAATTCAGGCTCCCACAGAATTAGCAAATTCTGGGGACTTAAATTGGACAAGCAATAGGAAAAGATGTCCCTTGAACAGTTAAATTATTTTATTAAAAGCAGAGATTTTTTTTTTTTTTTAGGTAGTCCTGCTCTAGCCCCAGGGAAAGAGGCATTTGAACCCTGTCTGGAATAAGACTTGTTGCTGCCAGATGGCAAAAAGTAAAGTGCTTAATGGGGAGAGTTTAAAGGTCCTCAGTGTTTTCAAAGTAAACACTAGTTACATAGTACTGACAAATTGCTTTAGAACTCTGAGGCAGTGGGAATGTTATGAACTATAGGAAATATTCAGGTCAAAGTTTAACTATAATGTGTGTTGGTGATAACCAGATTACAGAAAACAATAGGGAAATGAGCACAGATAAAGGAAGTATTGATCAACATTGCCTAGAAAAGAAATTACTGAGCAATGGGGGCAAGACAGAATGCTTTAGTTGAAGTTCTCAGTAACAGATCAAGGAAAAAACTCCCCTCCACATCACCACACACTTAATTTATTTTAATTAATACAAAGTAAAGCTTGCTGTCTCTGGTCAATTATACCACAAGGTTATATTCAAAAGACTCCAGGCCAATAGCCAAAAATAATTGAAAATCAATTTGAAATATTTACCTTTTCCTAGAAGTAGCTCCTGGCCCTTTCTGATGTAAACTGAGCTAACCTTTTTAGGGTCCTTCAGTTCTGCAGCTCTACTCATTATTCCAACCAGCACAGTAAGATCTCATGCCTAGGAGCTGCCTGTGCAACAGAGGATTTCTCCTTATAACATGGTAGTGAAACATGAAAGAACAGGAATACTTAATTTAAGAAAATTTAGTCAGTTTCATAATAGTAAAAGCTAACATTTATTGGGCACTTACCATACAATAACTCTATGTGTGACATTTTTATCATCTTCTATCCACAAATAGTGAAACAGGCCGAAAGAGTTTAAATAAGTGGAGGGACCAGAATTTAAACCCATGCTGTGGTGTTAGTACCCATGTACATCATTGGTTTATTATATATGGCCTTTCTACTAAAATTATATGAAAGTTAAAAAAAATAGAGAAAAACTCAGGCAAACTTAAACAAAAGTGAGTTTGTTATAATGATATTAAGGGTTAAGAGAACCAACAGGAAACTAGAAAACTGGGCTAAGAATGACCAAAAATGGTGATGTAACATAACAGGTTTGATTTGGATGTCAACATCTTGTTTGCCTAAGCTTCAGACTTCAGTGTTTTTGTCCCTGTAATTAAGATCCAAAATCTAGCCACAGAGCATTAGATTATTCTAGCTTACGTCAGGATGTACCTGCTTTTTTGTTTAGAGCAGAGCAGTACCGCTGATTTAAGTAGACTCAATATAAAGGGCAAGGGTAGCTGTTTAAAAGGAACTTGGAGCACAATCAGGAAGGGTAAATTTGACGCTGGCTTGCCAAAAAGCAATACATATGTATTAGAAGCCATGCTTATGGCTGCCCAGCATCTACGTACCATTCTTCCCATATACTTTCTTCCAAAAATGTTCCTGCTTGAAAAGATAACACTTATTTCATGTATAACCCAAAACAAATTCTGTCACTTCCCAACATCTCTTTAGTCACTTCACTGAACTCTAGTTCCAGGATCTATGGGTAATACTTACAGCTCCTCTAGATTCATTGTGACTGTGATTTAATATTCTTCAGCCTGTAGACTAATTTTGACCACCATAATCATAGTTTATATACAGTTTGAGAAGATAGAGAATGAATATTAATTGAAATATATAGGTATAAGTCCATGACCAGGAAGAAAGAACCAATTTGTAAAGAACAAATTTTTGTAACTTCTCTTGAGGTCATATGTAGTATTTATGGCTTCCTTTCTCCACTCTCCATTTACTATTTCTTTTTCTTTTTACCAGCACCTATGCAGTTGGGCTTCATTGTTCAGTGGTATACTCAAACTTTAATTCTTGGCTGATCTGAGCCCTCAGATGTCTTGCCTGAGAAAAGTTGCATTGATTTACATTCTGGTGCCAACTTCTCAAGAGAGATTGTTACCCTAACATTACACCCATTTCATGATATTCAGGCAATAAATGTTTTGCCAACGTTCCCACAGCCAGTGAGTGGTAGAATCAAGGTTTAAACTCAGGTTCCTTTGACTCCAAAACTCACACTTATGATGTTACTCTGTCTCCCAGAAAGAAAGAAAGAGAAAGAAAGAAAGAAAGAAAGAAAGAAAGAAAGAAAGAAAGAAAGAAAGAAAGAAAGAAAGAAAAAGAAAGAAAGAAACATACTGAGATAAGAGGTAGTAAATAAGTGGAGCAACATCAGAGGGAGTTCTTGTCACAGGCCCACAATCAGCAAAGAGCAGACCTGTTGGATGGGCAGTAGAGAAATGGAAAATAGAGAAGACAGTTGGCACAGTAGGATGAGGGGAAAGGGGTACAAACTGAAACAAGCCCTTGCAAAATCATACCTTTTAAAGTTAATAATTTGCAAGGAAATAAATAAGTGATAGGTGGAGGAAAAAATCAACTTAGACTTTGCAGGGGCATTTCATCTCAGGTTCTGGGAAGTGTGGTATACAAACAAAAAGAGTAACCCTTGTTTCTCCAGCCTGCAGAAAGGAATCATTATATCTGGATTGTTCTACTTTCCTTCTTCCCTGCTTTGTTGTTCTCCCTAGTAGTCATCACAATGGAATACTTGGTATATTTTACTTATTTAGTTTACTGTCTGTCTCTCCACACTTGGAATGTAAGCTCCATGATTTTTTATTTGTTTTGTTGGAACAGATCCTGGCACATGGTAGGCCCTCCACTAATGTCTGTTGAATGAATGAATGAATGCATCATCAAGAGGATTTGTGATTTTCCCTCTCTAATGGAGATATTGGGCTCTGATACCAAGTTCCTGCTTTGCAAGTGTTTTCTTGGAAACTCATGGCTCCTTCTCAAAAACTGATGAAGCTTTCTAAATGCTTTTGTTTATTGCTTTCTATTTACTTTCTGGGTGGCCTCCTGCTGCAGCAGGAAGTAACTTTAGAAAGACCAATCCTGCTGGCATTGCTCTTATTCCTACCTTTTCCCGGGAGACAATTAAGGTGCTCGCCAAGAATGGAGGCTCCAGAGTGAGATGGCTTGGGTGAGAATCCTGGTTTCAATGTTAAAAAGCCATGTGTCTTTGGGAAAATCCCTTAAATCCCTGAGCCTTTATTTCCTCACCTGCAATACAATTAGGGATAATATTGGTACCTTTCTAGATAAGGGCAATGCTATTTATCAGATAAAACCTAATATTTCCATGGCTTCATCAAATAGAAGTTTATTTCACTCTCACCTAATAATCCAAAGTAATTGTTCATGATAAGTGGGTGGTTTACTCCACGTGGTGATTTAGTGATCCAGGCTCCTCCTGTGTTGTGAGTCCTCCATATTCTAGGGCACTAGAGCTGATAACGTGAGGAAAGAGATGATACAAAGGCTATATCTGCCTCTTAATTTTCTTGATTGAGAAGTGATACAGATCACTTCCACTCTTATTTTATTGGCAAAAAACAAATTACAAGGACTCACCTAGTTGCAATGCCTTCTGGGAAATACAGTCTCTGGCTTGGAAGCTGTCACTCAACAACAAGTTTATCTAATGAAAGGCAGGAATAATGTTTTTTGGGGACAGTTTACCTAAGTATGTTTGCTCCTCTGGCCTCCCAAATCTATATGTATCTTCTCTCTCACACCTAGAATACACCCATTCCCTCCTCAAGTGAGATAAGCCAATGTCCTAACCAGTTACTACATTCAGCTCAAAATCCAGGATCTCTAGATGATGTGCATACCTCTCCATCAGGGCCACATGTAGAACCTTTGAACTAAAGTTTAAATTACCTGCCTCCCCCACATCCCCAATATACAATAGTGGAATAGGGACAGAATAAGACAAGTAAAAACTCCCATTAAGAAAATGGAGGAATGGGGCGCCTGGGTGGCTCAGTTGGTTAAGCGACTGCCTTTGGCTCAGGTCATGATCCTGGAGTCCCAGGATCGAGTCCCGCATCAGGCTCCCTGCTCAGCAGGGCGTCTGCTTCTCCCTCTGACCCTCCCCCCTCTCATGTGCTCTCTCTTTCTCATTCTCTCTCACACATAAATAAATAAAATCTTAAAAAAAAAAAAGAAAATGGAGGAATGGGGTCACCTGTGTGGCTCAGTTGTTAAGCATCTACCTTCAGCTCAGGTCATGATCCCAGGATCCTGAGATTGAGCCCCGCATCGGGCTCTCTGCTCAACGGGAAGCCTGCTTCTCCCTTTCCCACTCTCTCTGCCTGTGTTCCCTCTCTTGCTGTGTCTCTTTCTGTCAAATAAATAAATAAATAAAATCTTAAAAAAAAAAATAAAATGGAGGAATGAAGGATATATTATGATCGCTGGCCCATAGCAATGATGAAAGCTTACTGATCAGGTACTCTGAAGACATTCTCCCCTGGTAGTGGGTTTTCCATAGCCCTCTTCCTAATAGTACAGGTTTGGGAACCAAGCTAAATAGTCACAGGTTTTTTTTTTTTTTTTTTTTTTTTTTTTTTTTTTTTTTAGACCAAGGTTGTGGTTTTTTTGGCAATGCAATTGCCTCAAAACTCAATAAACTTTCAGTCCATGGAATGGAATATTATTCAGCCATCAAAAAGAATGAAATCTTGCCATTTGCAACAACGTGGGTGGAACTAGAGTATATTAGACTAAGTGAAATAAGTCAGTCAGAGAAAGACAAATACCATATGATTTCACTCATATGTGCAATTGAAGAAACAAAACAGATGAACATAGGGGAAGGGAATGAAAAATATAATTATTGTTTAAAATCTGTTTCAGACATCTTACTTACATCTTTATTGATTAAATCCCTGGCCATGAGTTCTGCTTCCTGTTCTTTCTTCTGAGGCAAATTTCTCCATCTTGTCATTTTGTCCAGAAAAGAAAAGAAAAAAGAAAAGAAAGGAAAAGAAAAGAAAAACTAGTTCCTAAGTGTGTTTTGGTCTGCTTGTTAAAAGAAGCTAGATCCAAAAATAAATAAATAAATATATTAATTAATTAATATATATAATATATAACAGAGTTATATATATTTATATTTTATTATCTATATAACAGAGTTAAAAAATAATAATAAAATAAAAAATAAGAGAAGTAAAAAAGAAGCTAGATCCTATTTCCCCTAGAGCTGAAGCTTTGCAGCACTCTGTGATCATTAGACTTGGGGTGTGTGAGGTGTTTGTGTTTGGTCTTCTGGGGGAAGGGCTTGTTCTGATAGGTGGGATGAAAATGGCCCACCCGTCTCTCTATACGGGGAGCTGAGAGTTCGCACTCCCCACTCTTCAGGAAGCCCTCACAGAGGAGCGATTAGTCACCCGCTCTTGTGTCCCCAGCTTTTGTCAGATCCCTTCCTTCACGCTGCCTGTGTCTGAGTTCTTTTATCTTAGGCATGGGACTGGGTTTCAAAACTCCAAATCTGGGGACTCCTGGGGCGTGGACCCATGTTGATCCTCTGGAAGAGAGTCTGACCACCCTTTTGTCATTTGCTGGCCTGTGCCAGGAAAGTGGTCATACAACTGTGCAGTGGTTCAGAGTTCATGGCAAGGTGGGGCAGAGAGCTAGCACCCAGGCTCACTGCCCTCAGCTTGAGTGCCCACTTCTATGCCTGGGAATAGTGCAGGATGTTGGCACCTCCTGTTCTTCTTGCAACCCAGGGTATCCTCAGACCACATTGCCCACTCCTGGGTCTCCACCCTACTTCCCCACTTGAGCACTTTTATTTAAGCCAGGCATGATCCTGGTGGTGGTGGACTTCTAAATTTCAGATTTTGCCCTCTACTGCTTATAATACTTTGTGGTAGCCTCCATAAGCATGGTTTCTTCCAGTCCACAGTATCCACAGTTATATCTCCCCCAGATCAATTCCACACCTCTTAACTTCCAGAAGGTGATCAATTTTCTACTTGTGGACTTGCAGTTTTGTTCTCTCAGACCTCGGATTGCTTTCTTGGGGTGTTCAGAAAGATTTGATAATTATCAAGCTGTGTTCGAAGGACAAGTCAAGCTTAGGGTCCTCTTACTCCTCCACCATCTTAACTCATCCTCAGCTATGTTTTTCTTGATTAAGCGTTTTCCTGGTTGCCATAAACTTTTGGTTAATTTCCAAAGTTAGGAAAATCTGATTTTAACCAGTTTTGCCAGTTTATTAGTTATTTTTGTGGTGGAATGGGTTTTTAGAGCTCTCTATTCTGACATTTCTCTCTGAGGAAACTTAATGAGCATTTTTGCTTAAAGACTTTTTCAGCCTGAAGTCTTTCTCTTTAGAACCCAATATTTTAAACCCTGCAAGGCCATTCCTATGGATTGAATGTGTCCCTCCAAAATTTATATGTTGAATCCCTAGCCCCCAATGTAACTGTGTTTGGAGATAGGGCTTTTAGGATATATTTAAGGTAAAATGAGGCCATAGGATGGGGTCCTAATCTGATAATATTGGTGGCTTTACAAGAAGATCTCTCTCTCCATACATGCTCACTGAAGAAAGGCCATATCAAGACAGAATGAGAAGGTGGCTGTTTGTAAGCCAGGAGGAGAGAACTCACCAGAAACCAATCCTGCTGCATCTTGATCTGAAACCTCTAGCTTACATAACTGAGAAAATATATTTCTATTGTTTAAGCCACCCAGTCTATGCTATTTTGTTATGGGGACCCAAGCAGACTGAAACATGTTTTCTTACTGAGAAGTAGGGCACTGCTGTAGCAAATACCTAAAAAATGTGGAAGTGGCTTTGGACCTGGATAATGGGTAGAAGCTAGGAGAGATTTAGTGTGCAATCTAAAAATATGGGCATTAAGATGATTCTAGTGAGGCCTCAGCTGGAAATGAGAAATATATTATTTTTTAAAGATTTTTCACTAATTTATTTGAGAGGCAGAGAGAGCAAAGTGAATGAGAACAGAAGTAAGTGTAGAGAGGCAGAGGGAGAGGGAGAAGCAGGCTCCCCACTGAGTAGGGAGCCAGATTCGGGGCTTGATCCCAGGACCCTGGGACCATGATCTGAACCGAAGGTAGACACTCAACCGACTGAGCCACCCAGGTGCCCAGAGAAACATATTATTGGAAACTGGAGGAAAGGAGATCCTTGTTACAAGGTGACAAAGAACTTGGCTGAATTGTGTTCTAGTTTTGTGGAAGGTAAAACTTGAAAGTGATAAAGCTGGATGTTTATCTGAAGAGATTTCTAATCAAAGTTATTAAAAAGTGGCTTGGTTCTTCATGATTGCTTATAGTAAAATACAAAAGAAGAGATAAACTGAAGAAGGAATTGTTAAGCAAAAGGAGCCAGAACTTAAACATTTGTAAAATTCTAAGCTTATCCATATTTCAAAAATAAGAAAGCTGTTTTGGCTAGACTATCACTTGATAAAAAGTTTATGGGGTTATATTAGTAGAAACATTGCCAGTTTAAACTGAAGGAGATAAATATGAGACAAAAATGAAGGAAAGCTTCTTATTGGATTTGACAGAATGGGACAATAGAACTATTTGGCTGTGAACATGTGCTGTTCTTCAAGAAGAGAGAAAAATTACCCTGAAAGTGATTCAGAAATCATCAGAGCCATTGCCTCAGTTTCAACATGCGAAATGGCCTCTCCCCAAAGCCCTGGGGGCAGGATTACCTGGAACCTGGTGGGTAGGTGCCTGACTTAGCAGAGTTATAGGAGCACAACCCTCCACCTACAACCACAGGAGTGATGCTACCACCCCAGTGGACCTGGAGGACACAGTATTCAACCAAGAGGATTGTTTTTGAGCCTTAAAATTTAATGACATTTGTTTTGCTAGGTTTTGGACTTGCATGGGACCCCATCGTCCTTTCTCCCCCTCTAATTTGTCCTTTTTGGAATGGAAATTTCTATCCTATGCCTATCCCACCACTGTGTTTTGGAAGCACAGAAATTGTCTGATTTCACAGTCACAGCTGGAGAGGAATTTTGCCTCAGGAGGAATCACACCTTGGGTCTCATTTATATCTGATTTAAATAATATTTAGAAGAGACTTTAGACTTTAGAATTGATGCTAGAATGAGTTAAGACTTTGGGAACTATTGAGATGGAATGAATGAGTTTTGCATGCAAGAAGGACATGGATTTTAGGGAGCCAGGGGTGGAATTCTATGGATTAAATCACGTTCCCTTCAAAATTCATATGTTGAAGATTTAATGTCCAATAAAAGTATATTTGGAGAGAGGGTGCTTAGAGGGTAATTAAGCTAAAAGTGAAGTCATAAGGTTAGAGTCTTTGTCTACTATGATAGGTGGAAGAAGAAGAAGAAGAAAGAAGAAGAAGAAGAAAGAAGAAGAAGAAGAAAGAAAGAAAGAAAGAAAGAAAGAAAGAAAGAAAGAAAGAAAGAAAGAAAGAAAGAAAGAAAGAAGAAAGAAAGAAAGAAGAAAGAAAGAAAGAAAGAAAACTCTATGTGCATGTACCAAGGAAAGACCATGCCAACACACAGTAAGAAGGCATCTGACAAGAAGAGAAATCAAAGAGGGGTGCCTGGGTGGCTCAGTCAGTTGAGCATCCAACTCTTGATTTCAGCTCAGGTCATGATCTCAGGGTCATGAGACTGAGCCCTGCATCAGGCTCCGTGCTCAGCACAGAGTCTGCTTGTCCCTCGCCCTCTGCTCCTCCTCCCTGTGCTCTCTCTCATTCTCTCTCTCTCCAGTAAATAAATAAACAAATAAAATCTTAGATAAAAAAAGAAGAGAAGTCAAAGAGAGAACACTCAACAGACACTGACCCTGCTGCATGTTGTTCTGGGACTTCTAGCCTTTAGAACTGGGAGAAAATTAATTTCTGTTGTTTAAGCCATCCAGTCTGTTACATGGTTATGGCACCTGAGAAGACTAAAACTCTCTCTATTGCTTTCTGTCTTTAATCTCAAACCAGATAATTCTTGCATATCCTTTCTTGACACATCTTGCTAAATTCTGCAAATAACAACCAATGCACATTATCAACATTCTGTTATCTAATCTCTCCTCCTAGAGTTCCAGGCTTAGTAGGTCTTTGGCCTGACTTCCAAGTGATCATGGTTGATACATTCACCCAATGTTTGCCACTACACTTGAGTTTCCATATGTCCAGTTGCCAATTTCAACTTCCTTGCTGCATACAATTTGATCACTAAGCCAGAGCCACATGTATATTTTTGGGTTAATTTATGGGTTATATTGGGTATATTTATGGGTTAATCCCACTTCAAAGTTCCAATCTCTAAATTCTCCAGTATAAAGTTAGCTGCCGTTACAAATACATACCAATATTTCTGTGACTTAAAACAGTAAAAGTTTATTTTTCACTCATTTAACAGTACAATGTGGGTATTCTTGGGCAGAAGGCAACTTTCCTCCACATGGTGACTCAAGGAAAACAGTATTTTTTAGTGCAAGCTGCTGGGATCTGAGAGACCTCTTCTAAAAAAGAGAAAGTAGGCAGACAGTCTCTCCCTTGCTGTCCTGCCCAGTGCTCCCTTGCAGTGTATTCAATAAACTTCTATCTCCTTTGTTCTGCCTTGGGTGAATTCTTACACCATCCACACCACTGGCTTCAACCTGATTAGGTCACCCCACGTTTGGTGGACCTCACACAGGGAAACTTTCCTGGCCCAGGGCTCTCTCCAGATTCTCTGGGAATTTCTTGGGACTTTCCCTCGGAAAATACTGACTCTAGTATTTCTTGGGGAACTGATGACCTCTGGCTGTGGTTCCTCCTAAGTAAGGATCTGAAGCCCCAGGGAGAACCAGCTCGACCCACACCTTGCCTGAAAGGGTGAGGGATTTCCCCTCTTGCCCTTTGGAGGGATCCTTCCCTCCCTCTCTTTTCTCTTTTTAGCCATTCGGCAACCTAACCGTAGTACTTCTCAAACAACTGAAGATCTCTGGCCAGGGCAGCTCCCCGGTGTGGTCTGAAGGTCTGAGAGTGAATAGGTTAGACTGTCCATGCCTGTGAGGGTGAAGGACTCTTTTTCCTCTGCTCTCTCACTCCATTCCCTTGAGGCCTCCATTCCCAACGTGTAGCACAGCTGGCAGTGGCAGTTCGCCCAGGGCAAATCCACACACAGTATGAACTCAGTTGGGACCCTTACTTGACGCTGGCTAACTCTCAGCAGCCTTACTTCTTTCAGCTCCCCCCCCACCTTTATTCCTTTGTTCCCACAGATCCAGTCACCTCCATGATCTATGGGCAAACACATTCCTGCATCTGAGTGACAACATGAGGTAAACTTCAGAGAATTTGCCACAAAACGCATGTGTAGACAATCTTTGTGCTTGTTGCTCTAAAGGTTATTCAAAAGGATCACCAGAGACAATTGAATTACAAACCAGAAATACCCATCTGATTCCCATTGCCTGTTCCCACTTCATCTGAGGATGCTTCAAGCCTGACATCTAAAAATCTCACTGGCAGCAATGGAGACCCAATAACAGCACTCAAGACTCAGTTTGTAATTTGTTCCATTAACTTATATTTTTCTTTTTTTTTCCATAAAGCTACCTCTTATTAATTACCTGATTGCTTGCGAAACAAAACAGAGCATATAATAGCTAAAACCACCTGCTACAAAATTAAGTCCTTAAATGACTCTCTAAATGGCATTACATTATTAAACACTGAAACAACTCAAATGCATAAAGCAGTCCTACAAAATGGGATTAGATATTTTAACTGCTATCATAAAAACAGAATGCTGTGCATACATTCCAGATTACCAGAAAAATATTTCTGGGTTTCTAACTGACATGAACACTCAAATAGGAAGGCTAGCTGACTCTGTCACACTCCTGCATAGAGTTATCACAAAAATTAATTGAGCTGATATATGTAAAATGCCTTGTGTAGTAATATATGTATACTGCCAGGCATATAGTAAACTCTTGATACAGCATATCGTCTATTATTATGCTGTTTACTCTTATTCATTTGTACTACTCCTCTTTTTCTACCTCTTATCCACTCTCTCTTTTACTGATTTTCTCTTGACTCTTTGGGGTCAAGGTTAATGTTGGGAAATATCTTCAAAAACACACATTTCACCCAAATTGGGTAGTCTTGCCTTAGATTGGTATATTACTTTCTCAGACTACTTAAATAACCCTGCTTGTTAAGGAATTTAGAACTATTTTCTAAAGACCAGATTCCAAACATTATAAGAGGACCACACAAAGCCAAGTCAAATTGGTTCTCCCAAATAGGGGATTACTTACCCAGTTCATAAACTTAGGGTGTTTTCTGCACACCAAGGACCTTTGTCCCAGAGGCCAGGAAAGCCTTTGTGTCCTTTCTTTGGGGGACTTAGTCTTCACGACCCAAGTCCTAATTATCAGCTCCAAAGTTACTTTCACCCTATTGTCCCAGCAGGCCTTGCATTCTTCACACAAATACTCTCTTAGTGCCTGTTCTTCTTCTTCTTCTTCTTTTTCTTCTTCTTCTTCTTCTTCTTCTTCTTCTTCTTCTTCTTCTTCTTCTTCTTCTTCTTCTTTTTTTAATATGGAGCACTTCATGAATTTGCATGCCATTCTTGCACAGGGGCCATGCTAATCTTCTCTGTAACATTAGCGGCTATTCTAATAGCTCAGTGTCCCTATGGCATATGTACACATTAGTATTGACTATGACTTATAATGCAAGCCTCCTCAGGTCAGGTCTATCATTCTGGAAAAGCCTTCATTTTTGTCTAAGTACCTTCTCCTTTCAACCACGAATCTCAGGCATGGCTTCCACTAAGGTATATCAGAGACTCCCTTGAGCTTGGTTCTCCAGGACAAACCATTTCTCCATATTCCAGGAGATACCAGACTGTGTGCATAAATTGCTTTTCTGTACTGTCCTCTCTGGGCAACAGATCTTAGCAGATACACCAGCCTTTGAGAAAGGAACTGACACCCTGCTCTTACCCTTTTTCTTCTACCTGTTTTGACTGAGCCCCAGGAAGAAAGGATAAAAGAAACTCCATAAAAGTTATAGGAACTTTGTCTCAATCCCTGAGAGTCATCATGGAAATCTGAGAGCTGTGTGGATAAGCCAAACATCCAGTATAATTCTGTTGCAGGAGAATAATAATGGCTGAGAAATCTTAAGATGCATGTGCATGAGGACAACCTCAAAGAGACCCTGGTATCCTTGTGTGGTGTGGAGGGAAAGTCTCTCATGTCCCTGGGGGAGGGAGTACAAAAGGTTGAAGGAGGACAAGGAAATCAAAAGAGAATTTGAAATTGGCAACAAGACAATACATTAAGGAGTCCCTGTGAACTGAGGGTCATGGCAGAACAGGAAAAAACTCAACTGATGTCTGTAGGGATGGACAGCAGCCAGTATGTAAGGAAAATATCACCAGAAGCCAATATGAACAGATACTAACCATTTCAGACAATAAGCCTCTCCCCTGTTATCAGGGAAATACATGACTGAGCCCCCTTCCTTCTATGTTATAGTTAAATCATTGTGGGGGTTGGAAAGGAGAAAAAAAGGTGGAAGAAAGCCTTGAACTTAGCTATGTGTTTGCCCAAAAGAGAGAAGAAAAGTTTGTAAGTGACTGAACTTGCCTTGTAGTGACCAGATACATTTCTGTGTTATATAAGGACAAAGTGGTCAAAAGCCAAGTTTGGTGATGTTATCAGAAAATAAATCAATATTTTTAGAGGGAGGAGAAAGATGGCAGAGGAGTAGGAGACCTAAATTTCGTCTGGTCCCAGGAATTCAGCTAGATAGTTATCAAATCATTCTGAACACCTACAAACTCAACAGTAGATTGAAGAAAAGAATAGCAGCAATTCTATGAACAGAAAAGCAACTACTTTTTGGAAGGTCTCTTCTGATTTGTTTAGTGTATATTTTTCTGGGGTTGTTGTTACACTTGTAACATTTTGTTCTCTCACTCATCTATTCTTCTCTGGACAAAATGACAAAATGGAAAAACTCACCTCAAAAAAAAAGAACAAGGGGCAGTACCGACTGCCAGGGACCTAATCAATATGGACATTAATAAGATGCCAGAACTAGAGTTCAGCATAATGATTATAAAGACACTAGCTTGGCTTGAAAAAAGCATAGAAGATACTGAAGAATCCCTTTCTGGAGAAATAAAAGAACTAAAATCTAACGAAGTTGAAATCAAAAAGGCTATTAATGAGGTGCAATCAAAAATGGAGGCTCTAACTGCTAGGATAAATGAGGCAGAAGAGAAAATTAGTGATACAGAAGACCAAATAATGGAGAATAAGGAAGCTGAGAAAAAGAGAGAGAAAAATACTGGATCATGAGGGGAGAATTCGAGAGATAAGTGATACCATAAGACAAAACAATATTAGAATAATCAGGATCCCAGAAGAAGAAAGAGAGGGGCAGAGGTATATTAGAGCAAATTATAGTGGAGAACTTCCCTAATTTGGGGAAGGAAACAGGCATCAAAATCCAGGAGGCACAGAGAACACCCCTCAAAATAAATAAAAATAGGTCAACACCCCGACATCTAATAGTAAAACTTACAAGTCTCAGAGACAAAGAGGCAATCCTGAAAGCAGCTCAGGACAAGAGGTCTGTAACCTATAACAGTAGAAACATTAGATTGGCAACAGACTTATCCACAGAGACCTGGCAGGCCAGAAAGGACTGAAATGATATATTTGGGACACTAAATGAGAAAAATATGCTGCCAACAATACTATATCCAGTTAGGCTGTCATTGAAAATAGAAAGAGAGATAAAAACCTTCCAGGACAAACAAAAACTAAAAGAATTTGCGATCACCAAACCAGCCCTACAAGAAATATTGACAGGGGTCCTCTAAGCAAAGAGAAAGCCTAAAAGTAACATAGACCAGAAAGGAACACAGACAATATACAGTAACAGTCACCTTACAGGCAATACAATGACACTAAATTCATATCTTTCAATAGTTACACTGAATGTAAATGGGCTAAATGCCCCAATTAAAAGACACAGGGTATCAGATTGGATAAAAAAACAAGACCCATTGATATGCTGTCTGCAAAAGACTCATCTTAGACCCAAAGATACCTCCAGATTTTAAGTGAGGGGGTGGAAAACCATTTACCATGCTAGTGGACACCAAAAGAAAGCTGGGGTGGCAATCCTTATACCAGACAAATTAGATTTTAAACCAAACACTATAATAAGAGATGAGGAAAGACACTATATCATATTTAAAGGGTCTATACTACAAGAAGATTTAACAATTTTAAATATTTATGCCCCTAACATGGGAGCAGCCAATTATATAAGCCAATTAATAACAAAATCAAAGAAACACATTGACAATAATACAATAATAGCAGAGGACTTTAACACCCCCCTCACTGAAATGGACAGATCATCTAAGCAGAAGATCAACAAGGAAATAAAGGCTTTAAATGACATACTGGACCAGATGGACTTCACAGATATATTCAGAAAATTCCATCCCAAAGCAACAGAATGCACATTCTTCTCTAGTGTCCATGGAACATTCTCCAGAATAGATCACATCTTGGGTCACAAATCAGGTCTCAACCAGTACCAAAAGATTGGGATCATTCCCTGCATATTTTTGGACCACAATGCTTTGAAACTAGAACTCAATCACAAGAGGAAAGTCAGAAAGAACTCAAATACATGGAGGCTAAAGGGCATCCTACTAAAGAATGAATGGGTCAACCAGGAAATTAAAGAAGAATTAAAAAAATGTATGGAAACAAATGAAAATGAAAACACAACTGTTCAAAATCTTTGTGATGTAGCAAAGGTGGTCGTAAGAGGAAAGGATATAACAATGCAACCCTTTCTCAAGAAACAAGAAAGGTCTCAAGTACACAACCTAACCCTATACCTAAAGGAGCTGGAGAAAAAACAGCAAATAAAGCCTAAATGCAGCAGAAGAGACATAATAAAGATCAGAGCAGAAATCAATGAAATAGAAACCAAAAGAACAGGTGAACAGATCAACGAAACTAGGGGCTGGTTCTTTGAAAGAATTAATAAGATTGATAAACCCCTGGCCAGGCTTATCAAAAAGAAAAGAGAAAGGACCCAAATAAATAAAATCATGAATGAAGGAGGACAGATCCCAACCAACACCAAAGAAATATAAACAGTTACAGGAACATATTATGAGCAACTATATGCCAGCAAATTAGACAATCTGGAAGAAATGGATGCATTCCTATAGATGTATAAACTACCAAAACTGAACCAGGAAGAAATAGAAAACCTGAACAGACCCATAACCAGCAAGGAAATTGAAGCAGTAATCAATAATCTCCCAACAAACAAGAACCCAGGGCCAGATGGCTTCCCAGGTGATTTCTACGAAACATTTAAAGAAGAATTAATACCTGTTCTTCTGAAACTGTTCCAAAAAAAATAGAAATGGAAGAAAAAAAAATGGAAGAAAACTTCCAAACTCATTTGATGAGGCCAGCATATGTCAGGAAACAACAGATTTTGGCAAGAATGCGGAGAAAGGGGAACCCTCCTACACTCTTGGTGGGAATGCAAGCTAGTGCAGCCACTCTGGAAAACAGTATGGAGGTTCATAAAAAAGTTGAAAATAGAGATACCCTACAACCCAACAATTGCACTACTGGGTATTTACCCCAAAGATACAAATGTAGTGATCTGAAGGGGCACGTGCACCCCAATGTTTACAGCAGCAATGTCCACAATAGCCAAACTATGGAAAGAGACTAGATGTCCACCGACAGATGAATGGGTAAAGAAAATGTGGTATATATAGATACAATGGAATATTATGCAGCCATCAAAAGTGAAATCTTACCATTTGCAACGATGTGTATGAACTAGAGGGTATTATGCTAAGCGAAATAATCAGAGAAAGACAATTATCATATGATCTCACTGATATGTGGGATTTGAGAAACAAGACAGAGAATCATAGGGAAAGGGAGGGAAAGATAAAAGAAGACAAAACCAGAAAGGTAAACAAACTATAAGAGACTCTTAATCTAAGGAAACAAACTGAGGGTTGTTGGAGTGGAGGGGGGTGGGAGGGATGGAGTGGCTGGGTGATGGACATTGGGGAGGGTATGTGCTATGGTGAGTGCTGTGAATTGTGTAAGACTGATGAATCACAGACCTGTACCCCTGAAACAAATAATACAGTATATGTTAATTAAAAAAGAAAAAAAGAAAAGAAATCAATATTTTTAACTTCTATAAGCTACTTCAGGGAATATCCTCAAACTAACTACATTTGTCAGGGTTCTCAAGAGAAACAGAACCCCTATTTATATAAATATAATACACATGAGATTTATTTATTTATTTATTCATTTTAGGGTATTGGCTCACATGATTTTGGAAATTGGCAAGTCTGAAATCTACAAAGCAGGTTGGCAGAATGGCCAGAGAAGAGTTGATACTGTAGTCCCATGTTCAAAAGCAGTCCAAAGGTAGAACTCCTTCCTGTCCCCACAACTCTGAGCTCTGTAGGGTTGCAGGTCATAATCACCAAAGGCAAACACTTCTGCCACAAAACTCAGCAAAAATCACATCAAACTGTAAGCTATGGATGCTTCCTGGACACTGCAGGATTCTTTTGTTCAGGAAATAGCCTGAATAACCATCTGTTGTCACCATTCTACAGACATGGGATAGACCCCTGCCCCAAACTGTGTTCAGATGTCAAGACTGGTGATGCCACACACACACCAAGAGAATGTTAAAGTGTTAATACTTACATAATGAGGCTTTTTCAGGAAAGCAGGGCAAGCTACCTAAGCTGGTCCAAAAATGGCTTGAGAAATCAGGGAAAGGAAACTGACTTGGGGTTTTCATGGTGATTAGGGGATGGGAAGTCCTTTATGCAGGTGGAGGCTTGCATGGTTTGAACCTCCCACTGGCACCAAAGAAAGGGACATCTTGACTTTCTTATCATTTTTCCAGATGTGGAGGAAAAGGGGAAGAAAAAGAGGTGAGGCTTAAAAGATGTCAGCAGTCAAACATCAAAAAATGGTGTCAAACTCTTTATTGCACCATGTGCACAGGGGGAATTAACCTTGGTCATCAGGAGGAAGAAATGTCGCTATATGATGGAGGCAAGCTAAATATGCTTGGCTCCCAAGCAATCCACATAGGGGGTCTCTTGGTACTCTTCTGCCCAATTTTGGTAGGAAATGGACATTAGCAATAACTTTGGCCAGAGAAGAGCATGGTAACCAGCCTTTGTCAGGGCTGAGGGTCTCAGTCTACACAGACCAGGTGAGAGGAAGGGGAATCTAGAATGGATAGTGGGGAACACTGGAGGATCTTCTTTCTGGACTTAAAGGAAAAAGTAGATTTTAGCAGCATAAGGAGTGGATATTATTGGACATGGAGGTGCACCATACAAATTTCTTTTCAAGAAAGGACTTATTCCAGATTCTAGGGGTCTTATCAGTAGAAAGTCTTCATCTTTTAGTCCCTTCAAAGACAGCCTCAGCTGCAGAAAGACATCTGGCCCATATCCAATGACTGATTGAGGTGGGTGTGTAAAGGCCCAACCATTACATCAATCCCAAGTATACTCTCTAATAAACATTCTGTACTATAAACTCTGTTTCAGAGTCTGCTTCCCAGAGAATATAACCTGCAACATCCCCACTACTGCTATCAATTTCTGTATTACTTGGGATAAGGCTAGTGTTATGGACTGAATGCGTGTGCCCCCTCCCAATTCATATGCTGCTACCCTAAACACCAGTGTGGCTATATTTGGAATGAGGAAATAATTAAGGTTAAACAAGGTCATAAGCGTGAGGCCCTAATCTGGTAAGATTCATATCCTTGCAAAAAGAGATACCTGAGAGCTTACTCTTTCTCTCTTTCTGCCTCTCTCTCTCTCTCACTCTCTCTCTCTCTCTCCACACACACACACACACACACACACACACACACACACACACACACACACAGGAGGAAAGGGCATGTGAGGGCATAGCATGGAGGTTGCAACCAGGAAGAGAACTCACACCAGAAATGAAATTTGCCAGGGTCTTGATCATAGACTTCTAGCCTCCAGAATTGTGAAAAAATAAATTTCTCTCTTTTAAGCCAATCAGTTTGTGGAATTTTGTTATGGCAGCCTGATCAGACTAATAGCCAGGCTGCTTAGTAAATGGACTCAGCAATAAATCAGATTCTTGAAGAAGATAGAAGTTTATTTCTCCTCACCCAATCATCTGGAATAAACATCTTAGGTCAGTGGGCAGTTCTCCTTCATGAAAGTATTTAGATATCAAGGTCTCTTCCATCCCATTTTTCTGCCAAGGCAGATATTTTAACCTACAGTCCATAGAACCTTCAAGGAAGTCTGAATATCTATAAATCCTTAGAGGATCAATAAATTTGTTTATGAAAACCTTCATCTTGGGACACCTGGGTGGCTCAGTCAGTTAAGTGTCTGCCTTCGGTCAGGTCATGATCTTGAGGTCCTGGGATCGAGTCCCACATTGGGCTCCTTGCTCAGCAGGGAGCCTGCTTCTCCCTCTGCCTGCTGCTCCCCCTGCTTGTGCTTTCTGTCTCTCTCTCACACACAAAAATAAATAAATTCTTTAAGAAAAAAGAAAAGAAAAACTTCATCTCAATTTTACCAACTTCCAGCCATAATCTAGCATTTTATTCATTTATGAATGTGGGCCACAAGCCAAAGTAGTGGCAGCTGTACCTGTAATTCTGTCACATGTAAAATTCACATAATTTCAAAGTATATTATTAGTGTTTAAGATATCTTGAAATATCTTGAATATTATTTTGGAAGTAATGTATTTATTACAACTGTCACAAGATCTTATTAATATGTTGTTGTGGAAACACACATATTATATCTGTAATATTAATTGTATTATTTTAAAATGTATTTATTTCAATATTACTGATGGCCTTTGTAATCCTAATTTTTTTTGGCATTTAAAATATTATTCCAAAAAGAGGCACATATATTACACTAGACTGCCAAAGAACTCTTCATCTGCTTGGTGGCCAAACTGAATCATAAGTCCACAATCCAGATCAAAGGAGATAGAACATGAAGGAGGTACCCAACTGTTGTAATGTCCTGGTCAGTAAATGTCACACATCACTTACACTCATGTTCCATCAGTGAGGACTTAGCTTTATGGCTACACCTAGCTGCAAGGGTGGCTAGGAAATATAGTATATCAGGGAAGTCATGTGATTCTATCATAATAGAAAATGGTAAATAAAGTTGGTAAATTCCATACAATCCATAACGTTACCTTCTTGTACTTCATTCTTCAATAAGTTTTCTTCTTTTGTTTTAAAACTTTATCCATAGATTCTGTTAGTTTTTCTGTGTAGACAGGTTTGTTTTCTCCTTTCTATCTCATCCTTTGTAATCTTTATTTCTTTTTCTTGTCTTGTTGCATTGACTAAGACCTCCAGAAAAATTATAAATAGAAGCAATACTATAGAGAATTCTTGTCTTGATTCCAGTTTAGTAGAAATTCTGCTAAGAACTTTAACTATTAAGTGAGATATTTCCTACAGGTATTTTATGGATAACCCTTATGAGGTTGAAGAATTTATCTTCTATTCCTAGTTTGCTATAGAGAGCTGAGATTTATTAAGTGAAGAGTGGTAGTCCTTCATGAAATGGTAGGCCACAGGAATGAGTGATTTGAATGAGGTTTAGTTTCTAATGAGATACATAAATTACTTGAAGGATGGTGTCTTGGTAATTCCTGACTTCCCTCGATATTTCTTTCTCCCAGAGTAACCTCTGATTAAACACATTTTGGAAGATTTAAGAAGGGGCTGGTATGGCATTTACTCTGGCCTCTGGAGGTAGGGCCTGAACTAGGGAACATGAATCTGCAAACCAAGAGACCCACACTACAACCTTGGTTCTGATCCAGGTCACTGTCTCATGTTGACCAACAGGAATAACAACTATTTACAAGAATTTTTATCAGGTGCCTGGCTCTGTGATGAGCACATTACATATGTTGCTGCATGGAATGTTCACAAAATCCTGACACGGATATTATGTGTTTCCATTTTACAGATGAGGAAAATAAGGTGTAGGGTTTAAGTATCTTTTCCAAGATTACAAAACAGTATAAGTAGCAGAGCCGATTGCTGTGTAATTTCAGTGAAACTAAACTCCATGTTAGCAATAAGTTTTCTGTACCACAAGTTGCTTTCCCTCTCTGGGCTTTCAATTGCTTATCCACAAAAATCAATATGTAAACTATACCAGGAGTAAGCAAATCTCCATGCAAATGGGTCTAATAAGAAAACACTAGAATGTTTGTGGGCTACATGCTTTTCTAAACATAATTATTTATTTTGGCCTGGAAGCACAGTATCTGCAAAAGCACTTATGCATTTGTTATTATTTCTCTGCTGCTGAAGAGTTTCACCTTAGGGCTAGAATTTCAGACACTACATCATTAACACTAACTGTGCCATTTATGTGTACTGAATTCTAATACTGGGGCTTTGAATACATATTGTCTAAGATGAAATCTAGTTTGGTGAGGAGGGGTGGGATGGCCTACACAGGTAAGGGGAAGAATCTGGGGATAGGGAAGTATCAAATTTCAGTAAGAATCAAGACAAAAAGAAAGACTAACCAGGAGATTTGCACTTGAGCAAGTGAGACAGGGATGCAATATTTGGAAAGGAGTCTGATTAGGATACAGAAGATGAAGGCTATGAGCTATGGTATGAATGAATGACTTTCTTTTTCCAATCCAAGTTTATAAATTAACAAAAAGGAAACATTTGGGGGGGGTGGGTTTGTACAGGGAAATTTGTCTCTTTTTCTCTTTTGTCCCATACTTGTTAGGTCAAAAATGTCAGATCCCTAGCAGTAGCTGTCAGTCTGTTACTCAGCCCTGGAGTGGAAGCACCATTTTACAACCCAACAATGGCAGTTCTAGCAAGAATCATTATTAGAATCTTGTTAGAATAATGGGGTATGAGGGTCTGACCTGAATTTGAACTATTCTTCAGAGGGCAGAAGAGGATGCACTTGCCAGCTCAGTCAAATTCCTTGGAGCTAACTAACTTGTGGGGTTGTGGAGGGCAGGCATTTTGACAAAGAGGAATGCACTGACATGGTATCTTTTTGTGCTTTGGGTAATGAGTCATTCATTGACTATCTGAATATTTGGTTATAGGAGTGACCTCTTTCACACCCAATGCAGTTGGGATAGGGTCCAATCTTCATCCCTGCATAAAGGAAAGCACGTCCAAGCCCGTATTGATCACATCAAGCCATACTATTTATTTATTTCTTATTGCAACAAGCACATGCAATTAGCCAACAGCTTATTTCCCAATTATATTTCCGTTGGGTCCACAACTTTCCCTAGAAAGAGAATGCTCCTGGTGCTTTTCTCCAAAATCAACAGCAGAAAGGATCTATCAAATTGGATGATAGGGTGAAGGAGAGTTATCTCAGGCTGAACCAGGAATCTGACTTCAGGGACAACTACAGCTTCAGTTCCCCTTTCACCAATGTGCAGCACAGCCTTGTGGGCAGCCTGTGAGGAGGGGAAGAACAAACACTGCTGATCCCAAGTAACAGGAAAAGTCTTTGGAACAGTTTGGAAGCAGGAAAGGAAAAGGAAAGACAGGGTTACCCCTTTATCACACTGTTGATGGTGCTTGAATATGAAGGCTACTTGGCTAAGTGTAGTCACTCAGTATGGTGATTTTAGAGCTAGCTGTCAGGGAGCCACCAATTTTTCCATGGCTTTCTGCCTCTAGAAATCACATTTTATGCTTTTCTCTTCCCCCACCACCTCCTCCAGAGCTCTATCTCACCAGAATTAATTCTCATCATTAAGGTCTTCTATCAGAATTGTTTTAGGACATGAAGGTAAGGATGAAATTAACTGTCACAGTGACTTGTTGGGGGTAATGAGAATGACTGTAGAGTCAATCTGGCATAGGAAGAGTCATTCTGCCTCTCTGGGTTTCAGAATCCTCATTAATTAAATGAGAGAATTGAATGAACTGACTCTTAATGCCTTTCCAGTTCATACATTCAAGGAACTCCAATCTATCAACTTACACTGGAAAATTTAAGACCGTTGTCCCCCGTAAGTCCAAGAAAATTGGCATTATCAGCAAAGGCATCCTGGATGCCCATCTTCAGAAAGATGGCTCCAAGGTCATATGTGGCAGAAATGGAAAACTTTGGAACAAACAAGTCAATCCACCTGTAGGGGAAAGGGAAAGGTAACACATGGTTATCAGCACACCAAGCTCATGATTCCTTTCCTGTTTGTCGCCGTTGTATTATATAAGGCTCTGCTTCTCCCCTAGGTTTTGTCAACAATTGCTATTCAGGTCAACACATGGTGTCAGCACCTCAGAATTTATCCTGAAATAAATGAACTCTATTTCCACCAATATTGGACTATAGCACTGGAAGTAGGGAGCTGTGTCTCATTTATAGTAAAAAAAAGAAACATCTCTGGGGTGTTGGCCAAGGTTGGGGAGTCAACAACATGAATGTCAATTGGTAGCACCTGGAAATGTCCATGGTTTTCCATTTAACACTCCCAGCCAATATGGCTGCTCATCTACTTCTTAATGTCAAAATCCTACCAACCCCTAAGCTCTAACTGGCTTCTAGGAAGACATCAATTTAGTAGCTGACTGGCTTTGGAGAGTTCATTTTCTCTTTCTAGCCCTGACTCTTCACTTGAAAAAATCCCTATGTTACTATCTTCTTTGCAGGTTTGTTGATGTGCTTAAATGAAATGAAGTAGTGAAGTATGTAAAGTGCTTGGCAAAGGGACTGACACAGAGTATGATCTAGGTATACTTTAGTAGTCATCACACAGCTATTAAGTGGTTTGGGGTAATTCTCCCGCCTCTGAGTTTCTGCTGAACTCTGTCTCACCTGTAATATCATGCCCACCCTTTACTTCTCACACCATCTAAGATGTTTACCCCTTCTGCAGTAAGCGGTTCCACTTCTTCAGTGTTTTAGATGACATGGACCCTTCCACCCACTCCATCTGACCCTCTTTGGGAAGGACAAAGAGTGCCAGAGCATTCTTGCTGTAGTCCATTTGAAGCACTGTGCAGTTCAGCTCCGTATCCACCAGGTGATAGTATTGTTCCATCTGGTGCATCATGGGCACTTGCACTGTTGTGGTTTTGTCCACTGAGAAGCTGGAACCCTCTTCTGTCTTGAATGGATCAAAAGGATTTGCCCACTGGGCTTAAAATACAGAGAGAAAAGAGTTCTTTTTTTTAAAACCAGTATTAATGCTAGTGTTACTTTTTCCATCAGTTATCTCATTTGGTAATTAAGACCACCACAGAGGTAGATACCTACTGTCAGCCAGTTTTACAAGTGAGTGAAGACCAGGGAGAGAAAGTCACTTTACATGGTCTCCCAGCTAGCCCATGGCAGAGCCAGGAGTCACACCCAGGACTGTTGGACTCCATGCTCAACAGCTGTTCCATCTATGTCCAAAACCACTATACTTACACTAAACCCATCAGAGCCACAGTTTCTTCTTCCATAAAAAGGTATAAGCACATCCAACACACAGAGTGAAATGAGACAACAGATCTGTCCTGCCGTTTTATCCGTCTACAAGTGTGTGGTTTGTGGCCAAGAATTGTTCACTCCTCCACCAAACATGGCTGACATGTGCTGTAGAACCAGGAGAAATCATTTGGGCACAACACCTTCAGAAAAGAGTCACATGTTTCTTGTTGTTACAAGCATGAGCTTTAGAATCAGACAAACCTTGGTGGGAATACCAGCTCTGAAACTCATTAGCTGTGAACTTGGGCCCTTATGAGGATTAGATGAGACAATGTGTGCAAACCACACATGTAGCATGGTGCTTAGCACATAGTGGGTGCATTGTACATGATAGAAATATTTATATAACATGCCCAAGAATGCACAGCAAGTGAGGGTCATAGTAGGGTTTAAACCCAAGTCTATTTACCTTCCAAGCACAAGCTCGTCCAACCAAATCTTTTAGAAACCATGATTCTCTAGCTAGATGTGAGCAGGATGTTCATACCATTGTCACTCACCTCTCTGAGAGTGCCCTCTCCCTAGAAATTTCCTGGGTTCATCCACAGAGCTATGTGTCCCTCCTGGAAGATCCAAAACTACACACAGCAATGTACTGTGGATCAGGTCACTGTGGTATGAGGGACACCTACTGATGCCAGTGAGAAGAGACTATGAGCTCCCCAGGGAACCCCACCAAATTATGGGAACACTGAGCTAAGAATGCATATCTTAGAGCCTTACCTTTAAAGTGAATATAGCTCACCAGGACCATGATGGTGTTTGGTTTGAGGTCTTGAACGAGGCCTACAACTTTCCCTTTGGTTTGCTTCTCCACATGACTGTTGATCTCCTGCTGGGCTGCAGAAACATTGGAGAAGTCGGTAGAAAATACCTCAGTCGCATAGAGGCTCTTGACATCATCCAAGAACTGTGCCAGTGGTTTCAGTTGCTTCCCAATGAAGAAGGTATTTCCCATTTGTAATTCTAACTCTTTCTTTGGAAAATTCAGTGAACAGATCAGGTGCTGGAAGCCCTGCTGGATCTCTGCCATCGGGGTGTCTGTAAGGTTAAACCCCAAGCTTTCCAGTATTTGAGTTTGGGTGCTGTAGTAAGCCCCAAAAGAGAGCATGGCCAAAGCTGCAGAAATGCTCACAGGGGAAAAGAAGATGTTCTGATCTGGGGTCTCCGTAGTGAACCTCCGGTACAGGTTAAATGCAAAGTCAGCATTGATGGATGACATCTTATAGAAAGTGGCATTTTGTTGGGAGGAACTGCAGGTGGTTACTTTGCCTTCAGATCTGTTAGGTGGTGCACAATGAAGTTCAAGTACCAAGAGAACCAGATAGAGGAACACTGGCATTTTGGAAGGAAGATAATCTATAAGAGATAAGGTGAGAGAACCATTGGGGGTTCTCAGCTGGAAGAAAAGCCTTAGCCAGAAACATAATAATTGTCCATCATGATTAGTAAAACAATAGAAAATATTGAATGGTGTGCTCACCAGGGGCTGTGTGGAGGCCTCTCTGCTCTGAACAACTGAAGACACATCTAATAGGGACAGAGAGTAGGAAAGGTGGCTTGCTGGGGCCATCAATGGCATGGACTGTCTTTCAAATGTACTAGCAACACATGAAAACTCTGTGAGGAAATTACATTTATGAAAAATTATTTTTTATTTCAACCAGAGGCAGCCTTTTAGAGAGGGAGGTATCCTTTGATAAAACTAGAACTCCCTCTGCTTATGTTAATTTTTGTAAATTAGAATTTAGGATTTTTTTTAATTTAGCATTTTTCTTAAAATAAAATCTTCAAGAGATTAGATGAGAGAATATCTGTACATTCCTTTGGATAACAGACAAAGGAGAATAACTTTCAAACAATATTTTCGTTGGGATGGAAGGTTTAAGGAGCCATGTAAAAGATAATGAGCTGAAATTAAAACATCAATGCAATGCACAGAAGCCAAAGAAATATTTCCAAACAACAGAAAGATGAAAGTGTAACTTTTTTGCAGTTTAGATCCCTCTCACCACCAGTATTATCTAAAGAGTTATTTCTAAATTACAAGACATCTTAACACTATTATTCTTACACTTACTCATGTTATTTTTTTATTATTAGAATAGAAGCCAAAAAATATGGTGTAGTATTCTCTGAGCCTGGAAAGGTACAAGGCAGTGGAGTAAAGATTTTGGCTGTGGAATCCAGTGACCATGGACATGAGTGATCAGAAGGAAAAGATCCATAGAGTCAGGACAGAAGTTCTTACTCAGTCCTCCATCCTTTTCCTGAGTGATCTCATCCACTCCTAGGAACTCATCTGCCACCACCCAAAACTACATACTCTAGTACAGATGACTATCCTGTGTTACCAGATATTTGTCCAACTGCCTACTGGATATAGCCACCAGAATGTCCCACACATACTTCAGTTTCAATTTGGAAATCTCAAAGTTTCCAAAGGTAAATATAACATCTCCCTAGCTCTCAAGCCTGCTCCTTCATCTTCATTCTATATCACTATCTACTGAGACTCCCATGCCAGAAACCTCAGAGTCATCCTAGGGTCTTCCTTCATTCTTAGTACCTACATCTATTGAGTCATGATGCCTTCTGAGTACTACCTACTAAGTGTCTCTGAAAACATCTCCTTTCTCCTGCCACTGCCTCAGCTCATGGCCTGAACTACTTCACCAGCTCCTAGCAGGTCACGCTATCTCCAGTTTCTCCCACTCCAACACCCTGCTTCTATGCCTCTATCTAATCTCTACATGTCATCAGAATCCTCTCTCTGTAAAAGTTGCAGAAGCTGGTAAGAGGTCAATTACCAGATGACCACACTTAGACCTTGGCCTCTGGAGCTGGGAATTTGGAGCACATAGTTATCTGGGATTCTGACTTGCTGATAAAGACGTCCAAAGTTCCCAAAGAGAGAGAAAAAAAGTACTTACAGCACATGTCCAAGAAGCTACTTGCATCTCTCAGAAAGCAAAATATTTCCATCTTTATAACATGCCCCGTATTGCAAAAGTAGAGCACTCTTAGTTACACATTAACCCCGGAATTAACCCTGGGATGATATTTTCAAAGCTGATGCACAAAACCAAGGCCAAAAGGAACAAAGTGAAAAATGATAAAGATGGAACTTTGAATGATTGCTTTAGCTGCCAAATCCTTCATCTATAACAAAAGAGAAAGATAATTATCAGAGCTGGCAGGTCCAGATTCATGCTAGGAAATGTGTCTGTTCAGCAGGCAGGATGAAGACCATGGGCAAAACTGGCAAGAGGCAGAAGGATCAAGACCGTTTTATGCATCAGGGCCAAACAGTGTTGGGATTGGCAATCTTTTAAGGGAAAGTGCATAAAGGCAGAGGCTGGATGAGCCTCTCTAACAGGTGCTATAGAAATTATTTATGCATTGGCTTGAAGGAGATGATGTCAAACATACCTTCCAACTCTAGACTTCTGATGCTGCACACATCTATGTCTGCTCAGGGAAACCAGTCCTATCCTCTGGTCACTAAAATTCCCTGTACCATATCCTGGGTCACAGAAATAAAAGAGGATGCAGAAGGAGCCAAGGAGAGTGGAATCAAAGACTTCACTGTCCAGTATTAACTGTGTACTGAACTGTGTGCTGCAAAGAAGCAGTGGGAGCAAAAAGCACTAGACTCAGTCAGAAGACCTGAGTTCCATCTTGCCTCTGCCAGTTTCTAGGTCTGGTGGTGGTGGTAGTAGTAGTAGTAGTAGTAGTAGTAGTAGTAGTAGTAGTAGTAACAACAACTCTTGTTTATTGAGTATTTACCATATGCAGGGCATGATGTGAAGCATCTAATTCCAGACACTGTTTCAGGACTATATTAAGGATGTGTACATGCTAAGTGAAAGCTGGGCATTAGGGGAATAGAGACTAGTTTGAGATATGCCTAGATCACAGTCTATGGGAGGATGTGGAATCCACATTAAACAGTGCATACTTTATATTGAGGGCATTAAAAAACCACTGGGGCATTTTATCAAGATAGCGACTAGATAGAGGATGATTTTGCTGTAACATTGTTTCTTCTCAAACATAGACAGAGTTCCTACTATGTGAAAAGTACCATACTCAGCACTGGGGTTTCAGAGGTAAATGTTAAATATCAGCACTGAACCCAAAGGATCTTTCTAACTACCCATCTGAAAAGGAAAGGGCACACCTCACATATGGGATGTCCACAGGTTCATGTGTTCCACACCAAGGCAGTGGAAAGCTCAGATCTCTGGACACTGAAGTCAGTCCATGATCACTTCTGGTATAAACACATAGTATGCTCTCTCAACTATAGCCAGTCACTACAGAAGAAACAGTAAAAGACTATCCAGAAAGAAAACTTCTAAATCTGTGCCCTCTGGTGGCATAGTCAGACTATGGTAGAGCTTGTTTTCTGATGCATCTGATTCAGCTGAGCTTTGCTAGCTGGTAGTAATTACAGGATCTGTCTCTGATATATAAGAAGGGCAGCCCTGCCCTTGCAGACTCACCTGTTCTGTGCTCTAGAGTCCTATGCTTCTATCATGTCTTTGCTATGTAGTAAATGTAATTTGGGGCAAGTTTCTTAATGTCCCAGAACCTCAGTTTCTTCACCTCTATGGTGAAATGATAACAATCCCCACATCACGTGGTTATCAGCAGTACCAAGTGAAACGTAGAGGTGGTGTCTGGAAGCTCCTATACAGTGCCTGGCATATAACCAGGATTCAGCAACTATTAATTCTCTTCCCTTTCATCTACTGTTCTTGATTCTCTTCCCCCACCCAAAGTCTCCACAGCCCCTATACTCCACTCACCCCATTCCTAACTGCTGTTCAGTTCTGCTTTATGGAATTACATTCTCCCTAAGGTGAAAGATCTTTTTTGAAATTTATATTTAAAACAATAATTTAAGTCTTGTGTAAAGCTGCTGAGGCTAGCACATTGAATATATAATCTCTAGGAAGTGTAACCATATCAATAAATTCAATCAGATCTAAAATTAAGTATCTCCCTCTTTGGATTAACACCATAACAATCCATTTTCACACAACTTGCTCAGAATTTTATTTTAGAAATTCCACAGTTCAAGGTTCCATAGTTTCAGAGTTCTTTTTTTAAGAGAGAGAGATAACACACACATGTGAGGTTTGGGGGGGTAGTGGCAGAGGGATAGGGAGAGAGAGAATTCCACGCAGCCTCCAGTCCAGTGCAGAGCCCAATGTGAGGTTTGATCTGTCAACCCTGAGGTCATGACCTGAGCTGAAATCAAGCATCGGATGCTCAACCTACTAAGCCACCCAGGCACCCCTAGTTTCACAGTTTTTTTAATGTGTAAATATTTTTCTTTTACTTTTGGGTTGATATTTGATCCTACACCCCAGTTTGGGGGTAAATGGTGGTATCTTAATCTAGTTGTAAGTCTGGAGACATTAATGAGTGTGGGGTGGTGGCAGTAGGAAAATTGGCTTCTTCCTGCAAATTAAATTTTACAAGCAAAGAATGTACTGTGTATTTACACAAAAGAGAGCCACATTGGACAAAGAGAGGGACTGTTTCTGTAGTCAAGAGGGGCTCAATGGGCATTTTGAGCTTGAGGTATTAATTCTGTCAATTTTCCTATTCTTAAGTTCTTATTCTTTTTATTTCAGTGACTAACTGACAAATATGACCTGTCAATGCTGGGAACTAAATTAAATCTGTAATTTGGTAATCCACAAGATCAAGTGCTAATTTAGCCTTTTAGCTACATTAGATAAGAAATTCTAGGTTGGCAGAATACGAGAACCCAAATTCACCTCATCCTATGGACATGCAAAGATAATAGATGAAAATGTTCCAAATCTGGGGGAAGGAAAGAGATACCTAATCAAGGAGGCACAGAGAGCTCCCAACCAAATCAACCAAAGGAGGTCCAGACCAAGATACACAGTAATTAAAATGACAATATTGTTAAAAGTACATACTATCCAAAACAAACTAAAAATTTAATGCAATTCCTATCAAAATATCAACAGCATTTTTCACAGAACTAGAACAAAAAATCCTAGAATTTGTACAGAACCACAAAAGACCCTGAATACCCAAAGCAATCAGGAGAAAGAAAAACAAACCTGAAGGTATCACAATTCCAGATTTCAAGTTATACTCCAAAGCTTTAGTAATCAAAACGGTATGGTACTGGCACAAAATAGACACATAGATCAATAAAACAGAAGAGAAACCCCAGAAATGAACCCACACCTATATGGTTAATTAATCCTTGACAAAACAGGAAAGAATATCCAATGGGGAAAAGACAGTCTCTTCAACAAATGGTGTTGGAAAAACTGGACAGCTATATGCAAAAAAAAAATGAAGCTGGACCATTTTCTTATACCATACAGAAAAATAAATCCAAAATGGATAAAAGACCTAAATGTGAGACATGAAACCATAAAAATCTTAGAGGAGAATACATGCAGTAACCTCTTTGACATCAGTTGTAACCACTTCTTTCTAGATATGTCTCCTGAGGCAAGGGAAACAAAAGCAAAAATAAACTACTGGGACTACATCAAAATCAAAAGCTTTTGCACAACGAAGGGGACAATCAACAAAACTAAAAGGCAACAAGTGGAATGGGAGAAGATATTTGTTTTGGATGCTAACCCTGATAAAGGGTTATGATGTAACTAGGGTATCATTTCTCTAACTTGACAGATGATAAAATCGAGGCCTAGAAACGGCAAGGAACACAGCAAGGTCACATCAGGAAGACATTTATGAAACCAACATGAGACCTCAGACTGGGATTGTGACTCACTTTTATTGTCTTTATGAAGGAGTTGGATTAGAAGATTTCTACATTTCATTCCAAATTGAAACCAATGATTTATGGCAATATTACGCTCCCTTCCTTTGTAAGACCAAAGTAAAGTTAAAATCATTGATATCTGGTAGGAGTGATGAAGGGAATGTATCAATAATTATTTTCTAAAATGTGGTATTTTGAAAATAATTTACTATCCTTTTTTTGCAAAAAAAAATTTTTCCATTAAAAACATTTTACTTTTCAAAATAAGAATGAAACAGTGTTTTACTTCTCCATAATTTTAAGAATTATTTACATTTGAGGTTTTGGCTTAGTGGGGCTGAAAGCAACAGAAAGTCTGAGACTGTTTGCTCAGAAATCACCATAGGAAGACTGCCCTTTTCAATATCTGTCATGGTTATCTTTAGAGAAATAGCCCTTCTCTTTTTACTCATTCTTTAGAGGCTCAGTGTGAATTTGACAATGTTTATGGTGAATAATCCTTTTAATGTACTATTGGATCCTATTGGCTAGTATCTTGGTGAGAATTTTTGCATCCATGTTCATCAGGGATATTGTTCTGTATTTCTCCTTTTTGGTGGGGTCCTTGTCTGGTTTTGGGATTAAGGTAATGCTGGCCTCATAAAATGAGTTTAGAAGTTTTCCTTCCATTTCTGCTTTTTTTTAACAGTTTTGGTAGAATAGGTATTAATTCTTCTTTAAATGTTTGGTAGAATTCCCCTGGGAAGCCATCTTGCCCTGGGCTCTTGTTTGTTGGGAGATTTTTGATTACTGCTTCAATTTCCTTGCTGGTTATGGGTCTGTTCAGGTTTTTTATTTCTTCATGTTTCAGTTTTGGTAGTTTATATGTTTCTAGGAATGCATCCATTTCTTCCAGATTGCCTAATTTGTTGGCATATAGTTGCTCATAATATGTTCTTATAATTGTATTTCCTTGGTGTTGGTTGTGATCTCTCCTGTTTCACTCATGATTTTACTAATTTGGGCTCTTTCTCTTTTCTTTTTGAAAGTCTGGCCAGGGGTTTATCAATCTTACTAATTTGGGAGAGTGGTTGCCCGATCCTACGGCAGTTCACAGTTTATGGCAACACTGAGCTGAAAGCACACTCCTGGGCTTACTGATTGCAGCCGGCTTCCCTGCTCCAATACTGGGGAGCTCTGCCACACTCAGGCACCCCTGTTCTTTCTGTGACCCCAGGGATCCTGAGACCACACTGTCCCACCTAGGATTCTGCCTCACTTCACCACCGGAGCATCTTTCAGGCAGAAATGTCCCTCACCAGAGCAGACTTCTAGAAGCTCTAATTTTGGGCTCCACTGCTATATCACTTTCCAGTAGCCAGCTTACAGAAGCTACTGCTCCCCTTGGCTATCTTCTGATATATCCCCTCAGCTTCACTTCTCCACGCCTCCTATCTTGCAAAAAGTGGTCACTTTTCTATTTGTAGAATTGCAGCAAATCTTTTCTTAGATCTCCAGTTTAATTCACAGGAGTTCAGAAGGATATGATAACTATCAAGCTGAATTCAAGGGACCAGAAGAATCTAGGGTCCCCTACTCTTTCGCCATCTCCCCTCCTCTCTCCCAAGTAGTGTTAATGATGCCAAATCGTCCAAATTCTCTATCCTTCTCTTATGGGAGGTTATTGCCATTATTGCTATTTGATTTATCCACTTAAAAAAAAATAACTGATTTCTATTGGTATGAGCCACCTAAGGAGGAAAACGGGAAACAAAGTACTCTCATATCTGGACACTGATTTGTCTCAAAGCTAGAATATAAGAGTGGGGACTTGTGTGGGATTAAAGAGTAACTCATATAGTACTCTAGGGCCTAGAGGGAAGCTGAAGTCCACCATCACCCATTGGAGCCCAAGCATGTCAATCATTGCTTCTCAACAAATGAGCTTTGAGCTCATGGTGGAGGAAGTGCCCCTTTGTTGACCCTTCCAAGTTCCATCTTCCATTACCAGCCCAAATGATTCGTTCCTGCCTTGTCCACTGCTACCTCAGGCACAGTCTTGTTTGGCCACTCCTTGGGCTGCCCCTTTGCGCTTCCTGTCGCGGGGCTTCCCCGGGCACCGTCACAGACTGTTGTACCCTCTGAAGCCATCTTCTGAGCCACCCTCACCGCCTCCCGACGGGCCCTGCTGCCAACAGCCTCCCCTCAGGGGCAGTCACTTCAGCGGCCGCCATCTTCACGGCAGTTGTCGCTGCAGACAGATCAAAGCTCCAATTGAGGCACTGACTGGCGAGTCCCTCCTGCCATGTCTGCCACAGAGAAGCAAAGTCTGATCACAGGTGGCCAGAACCCCAGAACACTTGGGGTCCCGATGTCCCCTTCAGAAGGGGTGGATGGAGTCGAGGAGGGCGCAGCCTTCCTGGCTCCTGAAGGGGTTTCCAGAGCCCTTCCTGAGGAGGAGGGTGGGCAGAAGACTTCCCAGGCCATGGAAAAGAGCTGGGATGTAAAGCTGCTAGAAGAGGAAGAGGACGGGGAAGAGGATGAGGAAGAGGAGGGAGAAGAGGAAGAAGAGGAGCTCGAGTTCGGGGACCAGGAAGAATATGAGTACCAGTCTCCAGAGTTCGAGTTTGAGTTTGGGAATGAGGAGGAATCTGAGTATGAGTCGGAAGAAGAGGAGGAAAACGAGGAAGAGAATGAGGAGGAAGAGGAAGAGAGTGAAGAGGAGGAAGGCAATGGCCAAGATGGCGCAGAAGTCCCAGAAGTTGCTGCGGCTGCTCCTCAGGCCCCCATGACGCGCTTATGGTCCCTCGTCAGGGCTCTGGTCCGTTCCCTTCTACACCGTATCCATGATAACGACCGTGTCCTGGTCCGGCCCCACGCAGGCCGCGTGGTGGTCAGGCGCCACTCCCGGGAGCCCAAGGACCCTGAAGAGGGACCAGCGCCTCCAAAGGTGGAAGACCCAGCAGAAGGACCAGAACCCCAGGATCAGAAGCACCCGAGAGAGGAAGCAACGGTCTGGGTGGGCGAGTACCAGGCAGAGGGCACCCCGCCCTGGGGGCTGCAGGAACCAACAGAGGAGGCTGCATCTCAAAAGGCAGAGGAACCTACAGCAGAGGCCCAGGTCAAAGAGGGTGAGGCCCTGGGCGATGCCTTCGAGTCCTGGGAGGCTGGGGCCTGTGCCCCCGACAAGGTCCAGGTTGGCGAGTGGCCGTCAAGTCCTCAGGCCCTTGCAGCCCCTGTTGGGGCATCCAGCTCCAAGGCAGGCGGTGCTCAGCACTTGCCTTTAGCGGTTAAGCTGCGGGTCAAAGCTCTCAAAAACCTCCAGGCCCAATATGCACAAGTAGAAGCTCAATTCTACAGAGATTTTCACGATCTAGAGAAAAAGTATGCCACCTTCTACCAACCTCTGTTTGATAAGAGATCTGAGATCGTCAATGCAATCCACGAGCCCACAGAAGGTGAATGTCAGTGGCAAGTAGGTGTCCAGGAAGGCGCGTGGGGGGAAATGGAAAGAGAGCCTGTGGGAAAAGGGCAAACAAACGGCATACCTCACTTTTGGTTGACGGCTTTTAAAAATGTGAAGATCCTTGGGAGGATGATCCGAAAAAATGATGAACTTGTACTGGAGCACTTGAAAGATGTAAAAATTAAATTTTCAGGGTTGGAGGAACCAATGAGCTTCACCATAGAATTCATCTTCAAGTCAAACGAATACTTTTTCAACGAAGTCCTGACGAAAACATACCAAATGCGATCAGACCCAGATGATTCTGATCCCTTCTTCTCCAAAGGGCCAGAAATTATCAGCAGCACAGGGTGTGAGATCTACTGGAAAGAGGGGAAAAATGTCACCGTGAAAACGAGCAAGCTGCAGAAACGTGAGGGCCGCGGAAGCGTCCTATCCACCACTAGGAAGATGCCCAGCTATTCTTTCTTCACCTACTTCTATCCTCCTGATTCTCCTGAGGGCAGAGTACTCGATGTCGCCACCGATTATAAATTGGGCTATTTTTTCCGTGAAGTCCTGGTCCCGAAGTCCGTATTATTCTTCACTAATGAAGCCAGTGAATATAAGTATGAAAGCTCTGATGATGAGGCCCGAGAAGCTGGAGGTGAGGAAAAGAAAGTAGAAGTGATCAGAAATGAAGAACCTGAAAAAGGGCCTGAAAAAGATCTGGACCCAGAAGAGAGCAGTCCCTGAGAACCCAGGTATCTGTGTGTAGCTTTGTGTATCATCCAGCCATGCCTGACATAAAATCAATTATGCTTCTAAATTTTCTAAATGAGGTAAATAACAAAATCAATGTCAAAAATTTAGTTCTGTGAGCCAGTTTAATGTTAATTTTGTATATTGGTATAGAATGCAGCATATTCTGAGATGTACTTCATTCACAGTTTCAAGTCCTTTCAGTTGTAACTATAAGTCTTCAACAGGTGGGAAATGTGTCAGCCCTGGTAGCAGAGACCAATGTTTGTTTAGAACACAGTTACCAGAACAGCCAGCTAAAGGAACTTAAATGAACACTAGCTGGGCTTTCATCATATAGCCACAGAAATATGGTCTCTTATACTAAGTGGGAGAGAATTCCTTTGAGAATGTGACTAACACAGGTATGGTAAGGATTTTATTTAGGACCACATTTAATGAGTGATGCCTAACCATTGGTTCAGTTGTAAATGTTTGTATTTCAGGGGGCAGGGAAAAGAAAAAAACAATAGTCATGGTAAGATTATTGTTTATCACTGGATTGGTAATTAACTCAATCTATAGCCAACATATTTTGTTCTTTTCTTTAACTTTCTTCTTTACAGATATTGGAACCTGGGGTCTGGGAGGTAAAGGAGTGTTGCTTATGGATAGAGCACAGATTATTAAAATCAAAGAAATGCCTAAATACCAGGATGTTGGCTCACAACAAAACAAACTAACCTTTTTGGTTTGGCAAATAGCTGTTGAGTTTGGTGTGTCACAGAATTGAGGACATCAGATTACGCAAAAGCACCCTTTTACCCAGGGGTCTGGGTTACAAGAGGGATACATGATTTCTCCTTTTAACTCAAACATAGATAGGATTGCCTGTTCTTAGACTTAGAAAGTCACTGTTGCATTTTAATCAAGTTCACTTGTTAATTGTCTCTTATTTCACCTACAGTTCGGAGGCATAGAAAGACATGAACGAAGAAAGCCACAATGAATTTGTTCTTCAAGGAATGGAAATATTCTGATATTTATTTGTCTTTCAAAATTTTATCACCACTGGTTTTGTTCCAATTTCATCATATATTTGAGAGATATGACAGTATTTTGAAGTTGAAAATAAAAGTTTGTTTAAAATGAATAAGCTGCTGATTTTTTAGATATATTACAATGAATTTAATCTATCTTTGTATCTTTTTGTTTTGGCCCACCTATTATTGAAAGGAATCACTTTCAACCATTTGGTAAGCCTGTTTTAGGTTCTTTTATTCATCCTCCAATTCATTAAAAACTTATAAACAATTTATATAAAGAAGGATGAAGTTGTCCCTACTGCATTCTTTTGAAGTACCTGATGAATGACCTAGCTTACCTGGAGACCAGATGGTGCTGGTTTGTACTGGGCTGATATGGACCAGAAGCATCAGCATCACCTAGGAACTTGTTAGAAATGCAAATCCTCAAGGCCTCACTCCATACCTTCTGAATTGGTAATTCTGGTGCTGGGCCAGCAGTCATAGTTTAGGAGTCCCCCCCAGGTGATTCTGAATCTCAATAAAGTTTGAGAACCATTCATTTCAAGCAAGGAATGAGGGGAAACCAAGCTTCATCTTTGGTAGGAGCCGCATTAATTTAGTGATGCGTCACTGTTTCAGGTAGACAGTAAGGTCTGAGCTGGGCATGAGAATGGAATTCTCCAAGGCCTGGGACACAGAGAAAGACCTCCTAGAAGGACAAATTTTGGGTAGTAGCAGTGCAAAATACTGGATAAGGGAACAAGCTCATTCCAGAAGAAACAAACACTGACACAACGTATATGAGTTTTCAAACCATGCAAAACAAATATACATTGATTATGGATACATATATACGTAATAAAAAGTAAGCGTTGGAAATGCATGCATATGTAGCATGCAGAAAGGCCTATAATGCAATGATAAAGAGCTTTTTTAGGAAAATCATTATGTCTTATGTAGAGGGATAGTGGAGAATTCAATTGGGGAGGGGCTGTCTTAATTTTCTACTTCTGTCATAACAAATTACACAGAGTAGGTGGCTTAAAACAGAACTTCATACCCTCACACTCTGGGGGCTGATTCTGGCAGTTCTCTACTTCTGGAGTTCTGATTTCAGGTGAAATCAGGTTGAGGATACAGCCACATTTCCTTTGAAGGTCCAGGAGAGAATATTCCTTGCCTCTTCCAGATTCTGGTGACTCCTGAAATTCCTCTGCTTGTGGCAGCATAACTCCAATATCTGCCTCCATTTTTGTATGGCCTTTCCTGTGTATCTGTGACTCAATTCTCCCTCTCCTTTCCTTCACGCTCACATTAGTCATTGGGTTTAGGCTCACCCTAAATCCAGGATGATTTCATCTTGTGTCCCTTCGTCTAGTTACATTCACAAAACCTGGTTTCTAAATAAAGTCAGATTTACGGGGACCAGATATTAGGACTTGGGAATTTCTTTTTGGAAGATGCAGCTTAACATACTACAGGTACACAGTGGGCTTCAGTTGTATTTGTAATGTTGTATTTCTTGAGTAGGGTGGTGGGTAAATGGATGTAGTAGTGTCTATACCATAGACTGCGTAGGTCTGAAATATTTCTTAATAAAAATGACAACGAATTAAGAGGAAAGGGAGAAAACGGGCCTAAAATCTGGAAGCTGTTTAAGGAAAATGAAGTCTTAGTAGAGGATCAGAGGAAGGCCAGAAGTTTGATGGTAGAAGATCCTGTTTCTACATTTAGGTTAGGCTGCCTAGGTGCTTGTATTTGGCATCAATACCTCTTTCTTTCATATTCTGTGGTAGCACTCTCATGTTCTAACTAATATTAAAATTATATGTGTGTGTGTGTGTGTGTGTGTGTGTGTGTGTGTATCTACTGCTCCACCCCTTCGGAAACTGTACGGATTGTGAGATTCTGAATAATTGCAACCTTAGAAGTTTAATTTATCCTTCCTTCCCCAGATATCAAGCACTCTGTTCTCCCCCTTCTTAGGTGCTCAATTAATGTTTATAAAGTGAAAAAAATGTAACGCATCCTCAACTTTTTCTTTTCACCAATGTTAGCATTTTAAAGATTTTATTTGAGAGAGAGGGAAATCACAGAGGGAGAGTGAGAAGGAGAAGCAGACTCCCAGCTGAGCAGAGAGTCCGACGTGGAGCTCGATCCCAGGACCCTGAGATCATGACCTGAGCTGTGGGCAGACGCTTCACCGACTGAGCCACCCAGGCGCCCCACCAGTATTGGCATTTTAAAATGTATTATCACAGAGGTGCCTGGGTGGTTCAGTCAGTTAAGCATCTAACTCGATTTCAGCTCAGGTCATGATCTCAGGGTTGTGAGTTCAAGCCCCGCATCGGCCTCTGCACTTGGCAGGGAGTCTGCTTGGGACTCTTTCTCTCCCTCTGCTCCTTCCCCCTTCTCTCTAAAATAAATAAATAAGTCTTTAAAAAATAAATAAAATGTATTATCACATAGTAATTCTTTTATGACCAGAACTACATAGTGAGACAAGGGACAGGGCCCTTCATCAGCATTATTTAAATGGAAAGGGCAGGGTAAATTGAGAACCGTCCATGAGTGTGATTTGAAGGCCCTCAATTTGTGTCTGATTAGTTAATTCATGCTGTACCAGTTATTAAATACAGCATTTTTCTTAGACCCTATCAAGAGAGGCCCATCTCCTGAACTTCATGCTTCGAAGACTCTCTTTGGTTCTCTTCCTGATATATTCTTCCCACGGGGCCAAAAGCCCAGTCTTGGGGCCAAAGGAATATATGTACACTCTGTGTCTTAGCCCCCTCGATATCATCCTCGAGATACCTGGGACACCTGAACTCTTCATCCAAATGGACCCAAGCCTGCTTCCAGCACCACCGTGCCCTTCACTGGGGCTGTCTGTTTGAGGACTAACTGCACTGTTGGAGTATGTACTTCTAGGTGGCTATGGGGAGGGGGCGTGGCTGTACATGAGGAACAGTTAATGAGTTGCTGGGTTCTCCACATACACACGGATGAGTCCTCAAAGGCGGGGCATAAAACTCAGGGTGGGAAGAGAAGGCAGACTGGCTAATGCCTGAGGCCTAGTCTAGGGCAATGGGCCTGGAGGGTTGGTGGTAGTCTTCCCACACTGAAGGCTCAAAAGGTAGAGCAGTCTATGAATTCAAAACCCAAACCGGACCTTTCAGGCCGTTACGAAGTTATATTTGCCAAGCCGTATTTTTACAATTTATTGGTTGACTTAAACATTTCAAATAATTAGGAATATGGCATGTAGAACCCCATTTGAAGTTTTGCCCCCAACTTTGCAAATTTTATAAATGTTATAGGTGGTTCATGTTAAACATTTGGTTTATTTTTTTTAATTTTTTAAATTTTATTTTTATTACATTATGTTAGTCACCATATGATACATCATTACTTTTTGATGTAGTTTTCCATGATTCATTGATTCACCCTCCAGTCAAGGAGGAACCCGCAGTTTATGGATGGCAGGTTTACCGAACTTGAGTAAATAGACAGCAGAAACACATCTTTGCTCCTGAGCTCTTTCCTGTAAATATTTAGTATTAATTTTAAGTACCCCCAACAACCTCCAATAAAAGGGGGGGGAAGCAAGCATATTAGAAGAGTTTCTAAGTAGGAGTTTCAAGTCCCTACCTTTGGTGTTAGCATCAAGTTGTTCAGATGGCATGCTCTAGTTGTAGCGCCCTGTCCTGTACATCTCAGCTCTTTCCACAGTTTGGCTATTGCAGACATTGCTGCTATGAACATGTCTTCTTCTTTTTTTTTTTTTGCCTTTTTTTTTAGAACTTTTTTTTTAGAACTTTTTTTTTATTATGTTATGTTAATCACCATACATGACATCATTAGTTTTGATGTAGTGTTCCATGATTCATTGTTTGCGTATAACACCCAGTGCTCCATTCAATACATGCCCTCTTTAATACCCATCACCAGGCTAACCCATCCCCCCCCTCTAAAACACTCAGTTTGTTTCTCAGAGTCCATAGTCTCTCATGGTTCGTCTCCCCCTCCGATTCCCCCCCATTCATTTTTCCCTTCCTTCTCCTAATGTCCTCCATTCTATTATGTTTTACAAATAAGTGAAACCATATGATAATTGACTTTCTCTGCTTGACTTATTTCACTTAACATAATCTCCTCCAGTCCCATCCATGTTGATGTAAAAGTTGGGTATTCATCTTTTCTGATAGCTGAGTAATATTCCATTGTATATGTGGACTACATCTTCTTTATCCATTCATTTGTTAAAGGGCATCTCGGCTCTTTCCACAGTTTGGCTATTGCGGACATTGCTGCTATGAACACTGGGGTGCAACATTCGGTTTACTTTTACCTCATGAGCCATCAGGTCCTCTCTCTGGTGTTTTGTGCTGCTTCAAATGACTAGGTCAGAGGAAACAGGGTCTTCATTGTGCACTTGTCCCACTACCTCTGTCCTAATTGTGGTGTTTTTCATTTGAGTTCCCTTAAAATACAGGGAAGTATGACAAATACTTAAAACATACAGCTCAAGAAACGGGCCGTACCCATGCTTAACAAACGGACTGCATGGGTTCTCTGCTGCCATTTGGTGGCTATCACTGGCATCTAATTGACGTAATGTATTCCACTGATGGAGTGCCACCCCTATGTGAGTGGGAGATTCGAGCCCCATAATGATAGTTCTTGAGTCCAAGATCCTCCACGTTTTTGAATAATTGGAACACTTACACCCAGACAATGTGTTGCTATTCATGGTGAAGGAGATCTAAGAGTGCACTAATGGACATGGCATTCAGTGGCCACTTCATGACCCTTTTCGTGCTCATGCTCTTGGCATTTTGATGTGGAACAGGCTTTTAAAGAGGTGACTAATAAAGATTGCCAGAAGTTCCACTTCTGGCATGATAACTTGAGGAGCTCTATGAATCTGCTCCCCAGTGAAACTGAAAAAATTGTTTTTTTAAAAATCAAACTATCTAAATTATCTATAAATGGTCCTGAGGGCATATAACAAGTAAAGAAACATTTATTCAAGAATATCTAGGAAAATTTAGTAAGGACGGTGAGAGTCTGGTATTTGAGCAAAGACCTATACCCTCCCTTCCCCTGCTAAGTCAGCAAGACAGAAACTCCACTCCAGATTGGTACAACCAAGAAAACAGGGTCCCTTCTCCCCACAATGCACCCAGAGTGATCTTTCCAGAAAAGGCAGAGCACCAGTGTTTCTCAAATTTTCCCAAGCTACCTGTTGCTGAGTCTAAGTCTAGGTGAGTACAGTCCAGACATGGAGGCTCCCATCTTCCATGCAGTCTGCACTCATAGGATTACCTTGGATGCAGCACTGTTGAAAATATTGGGACCCCAATTTGGTAAGAGATTCCATCTTGGGTAAGGTAAGCCAAGAAGACCTGAAACTACTGTCGCCTTCCACTGAAGGCCCAGATCCTAAAGCACGAGTGTCACTCATTTAAAAGTTCACCATTCCTAGCTCCACACCTATAGCTCAGAGATTTCCTCCCAACAGAAGAAGCAGGCCATTAAACAGAGGGCTCTGCCTCTCTTCCCAAGGAAAGTGAATCATTTTTGCAACAGACTATGAAGAAGTTGAAGCCTATGGCCCTCTCAAAATTAATGGAGTTTGTGGTTAAGAGCAATTAAGATGAAATTGGTAGAATTATTCAAACTAAAAGTTAAACTGTGGGAAAGCTAGTTGACCAGAGAGACCCAGGGAAACAGACAGCCAAGAAGAGTGCTACTGGGGTGAGAACAAATCTGAAACACTAACTTTAAAACTATCCCACCAAAGGAACCCAATTTTAATCGGATCAGTCTATTGAGCAATTTATGCCCTGCCCAGCAATTGGTGAAGATTACCAGCTGGTCAGGGAAAGAGACAATCAAAGGGAGCCTTGCAAAAACAAACAAACAACAACAACAACAACAACAGTCATCCTAGGGTAATTGCAGGCATATCAAAACCTGTGCTTGGTCCCTGATGAAGAAAATCAGAGGTTTCATGCTTTGAGGGAGGGGGGAATAGACTTTGCCAAAACAATCCAACCAGTCATTAAACAAATAAAAAAGCAAAGAAAAATAACAAGCACCAGAGGGGGAACCAGTAGAAGACTGGCTGCAACATATTACCTCAAATGTGCAGTTTCCCACAAAAAAATTAAGAGACATGTAAAGAAACAGGGAAGTCTGCTCCCAGTTTTGATTTACTCCTATTCACTTCACTGGTGAGAAAGGGATGCTCCACCCTAAATAGTATGGGATGGCCAAACGCACAATGCCTGACACCAGACAGATGAAATAAAACTGAAGTTTATTAATCAATTATACAGTTCCAAAGGAAATCATGGCAGTCCAAGCAAGACCACATGACAGTTGTTCTTGGAAACAGAGTTAATAAGCAGGGGCTGAGGGAGGCAGGCTTTGTAGAAACAAAAGGTTGAGGTGACCCTTAATTTTATGGGAGGATGTGATTGGTTTGAATAGTTTTGCAGTCTGGCAAGGAAGGGAAAACTATTAGGCTGAGGATTGGTGAAGTGTAGCTGGTCTGGCTCTTAAAAGAGCTAGCTAGCTAGACAGGACTTCCCGCTGGCTGGGGGGCATATTGGGCAACAGCATAGGAACACATAGCTAGGCTTTTGAGGCCACATGTTAAGGGAGCGCATAAATTTTTAAGCCTTCCGACATAGGCCCATACCATAGGGAGAAAATACTGGTCAAAAGGAAATACCTGGCGGGGCGCCTGGGTGGCTCAGTTGGTTAAGCGACTGCCTTCGGCTCAGGTCATGGTCCTGGAGTCCCGGGATCGAGTCCCACATCAGGCTCCCTGCTCGGCGGGGAGTCTGCTTCTCCCTCTGACCCTCCTCCCTCTCATGCTCTCTGTCTCTCGTTCTCTCTCTCTCAAATAAATAAATAAAATCTTTAAAAAAAAAAAAAGGAAATACCTGGCTTTCCCTGTGGGTCCTGTTTGTGCAGAACCACAGGTCAGTAAGTGAGAAATTGTGAATGGCTGAAGATGGTTCTATTGCTGCTGAGGCTAAGCAGGAAAGACAGCTTACATTGAGCAGTCAGGACCATCACTGGAGCCTGGGGATATATTTCTGGCATGACAGTTTTACAGGAAGCACCCATAAAAGATGAGGCCAAGTGCAAGGAAAGCTTCCTAGCAATCAAACCAAATCCAAGCACAATGTCTTGCCAGAGCAACAAGGAAATATTCAGATTTTATGAAAGTCTGCCTTCAGGAGGAGAAAATCCACCATAGAATGAAACTGGATGGTTGACATCAATTTATCAAAACATTATAGGTAGCATAAGCACAAGAGAGAAAAATCCATTGAAACAAAGTAGAATTGGACTTGACATGGATAATAATTTGACCACATCAACACCAAGAGCAGGAGAAAAGGCTAACAGGCATCTCGAAACTTGGTGGTTATGAAACGACAAATCAGCATGTAAAGCAAAATGGAAAATAGAACATAATCCTTCCTCTGGCAATCTCTGATGGACTATATTATTGGGTCCGTATTTTCTCATGTCTTCCACTTTTTTTTTTTTTTTACATTGAATAACTGACACATCAGAATCAGATTCTCTAGGACAGGCTGCACAACTGAAGAGATGGTAAAACCACTTGATATGGAACAAGTGGGTAAGACCGCTTCTGGTAGTACTCAATCAACTAATGGAGCGATTAAGTCAAATCAAGCTGTTCAAGTGAGGCTATCGATGATGGTTTAGAAGAAGCAGAAGAAACAGTTCTTTGGGATATCTCACCCTTTAAGCCCCAGTAACTCTAGATCGCAGTTATTCATCAGCTCATGCAGAGGCCACCTATGAGTCAGACTGGAAAGTATTTGACCTTTATTATGTCATGCAATATGTTCTGCTACTAACAGAAGAACAACCTGATAGGAAATCTGCTTTTCTACTGAAAAAAAGAAGCACCCCAGAATTCTGCCTACTTTTGGACGTGTATAAAAACTGCATGCACAGTAGTCTAAAAGAGCTAGAAGATGCAGTCATTTCTAAGATATCATTGATCAGATTTCAGTTAGATTAAGACGATGCCTCCAGGAATCCTGGAAACCAGTATCTCAGATTATAAGATTGTTCTTTTTAATATTCCTAAGACAGCGATAACATCTAAATGTGTTAGACCCTAAAAGGCAACTGATCAGGCACTGGCCTTTCTGTGAACATTGTGTTCATTTACAAGGAACATATACAAAGGACTTATCCTTGGAAGACATCTTTCAAAAACTATAACAGTTGACAAACCACCACAAGCCTTTACATATCAGTTTTTTTTTTTAATGGAATCGTTATAGAAAGCTGGTTTGTAGGTTAAAATCTCAGTGTACTCCTAAAAGTGATTCCATTTCTGTAGAAGCCTGTAGTCTTGGAGATTTTCAGCCTCATATCAGAGGAAAATTTTGCTTGCATGATTTGCTGTTTCCAGATTAAATACAAAGACTTGCCAAATTAATTAAGGGAGAGAGAATACAGGGCCTTTTTGGACTAAGGCAAAACATTGTTATTACTATTGAAATTGTTCATTTTGTAGCCATCTTGCTTTTCCTAATTGTGGTGGTCAGTGATAATCAATGGTTACAGAAAGAGACTTTATTTCACATTGAATACAAAGAGTAGGTAGGCTGAAACAAAAAAGTCCTTGAAATCATGCAACAATTTTTTTAATGTATGGAACATCTCTAGCTTACATAGAATTATGTTTCTGTCACAAGTGCTTTTGACCTGTAGTCACACAGGATTTTATAATAAAAAATGATGAAAATAGATTTGTGTTTCTTTCTCTGTTTGTTGTTCTAAGTGGATTTAAAGCCACTTTTCTGTTACTTTAAGATTCTCATCTTAATAGAAATTTCCAGTTACAGTGTCACTTTTCCTGTTGGGGTTTATAACTGTTTTTTACATTTACTGACCTGTATTAGGTTAGAATTCCATTATGTGTTTTAGCTGAGGTACTTCATAGCTTTTTTAAAATGGTGAATTTTGGTTTTTAGAATACACTTGAATGCCATTTGCCTATTGTTCTGCCTGCATAATGCATATTTGTTTGAAGCCACTTCATAGCTTTTTAAAAATAGTCAATTTTTAGTTTTTTGCCATACACTTGAATGCCATTTTCCTACTTTTCTGCTTGCATATTGCATATTTGCTAAAAAACAATCTCTACTTTCAATCCATATAAGTTCCATTTAGAAAGATGCTCATTTGCACTTTGCTACTAAAATATTTTACTGTAGGCAAAATCTTCTCAGAAGTGTAGAGAATGAGTAGATAAAAATATATGAATAATACTCAAAAGATTTAAACCATTGTGATGACATATATCCCAAATGGTAATATGGGCACACAGATTTAATGGATAAAGGTACGCCTCAGATATCACTGTGCTCAGGAATCCTTAAGGAGAATGAGTTTGGCCACCTTTTGCATTTAATTTGGTTACTGTTCCCTTTAGTTTTCTCCAGGAATGAAACATTCAACATAGTGACTTAATATTTTCACTTGATTTGCATGGGCTGAGAGTACCTCTGTTATGTTCTCAGTGATAATCAAGTTAAAACTCTGTGCAACCGTTCTGGTAACTAATATATTCTATGCTTAATCCTGTGGCATAGCACACATTCAAGCCATAAATGTGCTTGATATGCCTTCACGGTGGTTTTCTCTGCTATTAGAAAGTGGTCTTTAAGGCTTGATTCTCCAGTAGAGCTACCATGAGATGTTGATACTTTTACAGTGATGTGTAATCTGCTTTTAGGGAGGGTTTTTTTTTTTTTTTTTTAACTCAAAGGTGTAATATGTACTAGAATGTTTTGCCTGTCGACTGCATTAACTTGCCATAGGCTCAGGCTTCTTTTCTGTAATGGGTGCCACAGGCTCAGACTGCTTTTCTTTAAAGGGTGTCAAAGAACAAAACTTGCTTCTAGAGAGAAGTTTGATATTTTCTATGCCTGTTAAGAAAGTATAGTATTAGAAATTAAAGGTGGACAAGTGCAAGTTGAGTATTTCATTTAGTTATTATGTATATTAATTGCTTACTAATAAAATTTGCACATTTTACATATTAGATACAGCTTCATTTTCAAATGAATCCTAAAACAAGGAGAACATTTAACCTTGTATTATTTATTTTAAAAACCGCAAGGTATAGCAGTTTTCATTGTATTAACAAAGGTTTTCACATTTCATCAGGTTGAGCATTTTCTTACTCTACTATCTGTTGTGTATGTAGTCAGCATGTATACTGAAGTGTTCAAAAATTAGCACCTTTAAGGCACCTGGGTGGCTCAGTCGGTTGGGCATCCGACTCTTGATTTCAGCTTGGGTCATAGTCTCAGGGTAATGGGATCAAGACCTGGTCGGGCTCCATGCTCAGCAAGGAGTCTATTTCAGGATTCTATCTCTCCTTCTGCCCCTCCCTCTGCTCGCTCAGTCTCTCTCTTTTTATCTCAAATAAATAGATAAATCTTTTTTTAATTAGCATGTTCAACCAGCCTATTTTGTGGAAATTACTTATTTATTAAAAAATAAGGGTGCCTGGGTGGCTCAGTCGTTCAACGTCTGCCTTTGGCTCAGGTCAAGATCCCAGAGTCCTGGGATCAAGCCCGCATGAGACTCCCTGCCCCGCGGGAAGCCTGCTTCTCCCTCTCCCACTCCCCCTGCTTGTGTTCCCTCTCTCACTGTGTCTCTCTCTGTCAAATAAATAAATAAAATCTTTTAAAAATAATTATTGCAGATTCATCACAGAGACATCAAAGATGGTTGAGGAGTAGGGGGACCCTGGGCTCATCTCATCCCAAGAACACAACTAGATAACTATGAAATCATCCTAAATACCCCAGAAATTGGCCTGAAGACTGACAGACCAAACTCCACAGTTAAAGAGAGAGAAGAGGCCACATTGAAGAAGGTAGGAAGTGCAGAGATGTGGTTTAATGAAGAAAAAGATTGAGGCTACTGCAGAGGGGAGGGTGCTGTGGTCATGGAGAAGGGTGAGAGAGAGGAGGACACAGGGGAACACACAAGGAGAATATTTCCCCAAGGCCATTGGCTTGGAAAATGAGAGGGGCTGATTTTCGTGAGTTCTGACAACCAACAGGGCTTAAAGCCTAGAGTTTTAAAGGTCAGCAGGCTTGGCTGGGATAGAGCCCAGAGGGCACTACTCTGCTTCTAGAAAGAAGGAAAGCAAACAATTCAGGGGGCAGACAGCTTGGAAACATCAATCTGAGGAGTACCTGGGGCACACAGTGGGGAGATTGTTCACTAGTCTCAGTGAATTTCCCTGGAGCTTCATGGAGATGCCTCTCTGAGAACAGGGGAGCTGGCTAGTGCTATTTCTCTCCCCTACCCCATGGCATAAATGCAGAGTCACCTGAGGGAAGCAGCTCAGCACAGACGCTAGCTGCCTAACTTGCTTACACCAAACCCCACTCCTGTGCTCCCATAAAACTGCCATTCTCAGCCAACCCTGCCTCAATCGCAGCATGGCAGGCCTCTCTTCCAGAAGACCAAGACAAACCCCTGCCCAAAACACATCTCCAACCAGAGAGTTCTGCAGGGCCTCAGTTCTGTTGGAGTTGGTGTCAGGTCTCATTTCACAAATAGACCAGAGCACACATAGTTAAAACTTGCCACATTCAGGCCAGGGACTAAACACTGCCCATAGCAGTCAAGTAGGGCCTCTCTAAACAACTGGCCTGAAGGATAGAGCAGCCAGAACACAACAGCAGAGCACACACAGCACACACTGGAGACACTCCCTGAAGCACCAGGCCCTGGACACTATATGACCTCTTCTTCATTAAGATCATTACTTTCAGGAGCAGGAGGCATGAATGGCTTTTCTAACACAAAGAAGGCAGAGAATTAGAGAAAATGCCAAGATGGAGGAATTTATCCCAAATGAAAGAACAAGATAAGGACACAGCCAGAGGTCTAAGCAAAACAGATATAAGTAACATGACAGATGGAGAATTTAAGGCAACAATCATAAGGATACTGGGCTTGAGAAAAGAATACAAAACATCAGTGAGACCCTTACCACAGAGATAAAAGAGTTAAAAAAGAATAAGAGGTGAAGAGTGCAATGAACAAGATTAGAAACAAGCTTGATGCAATGAGCATTAGTTTGGAAGAAGCAAAGGAATGAATTAGTGACCTAGAAGATAAAATAATGGAAAATAATGAAGCTGAACAAAAGAAGAAATAATTACACAACATGAGAATAGACTTAGGGAACTCAGAGACTCCACTGAATGTAATAACATTCATATTATAGGAGTACCAGAAGAAGAAGAGAGAAAAGGGGGCAGAAAATTTATTTCAGGAAATAATAACTGAAAACTTCCCCAATCTTGGGAAGGCAACAGACATCCAAACCCAGGAGGCAGAGAGAACTCCCATTAAAATCAACAAAATCAGGCCAATACCAAGACATTGTACTTAAATTGGCAAAATATAGTGATAAAAAATCTTAAAGGCAGCAAGGGTAAAGAAGTCCTTAATTTACAAGGGAAAACCCATAAGGTTAGATGGAGATTTCTCAATAGAATGTTGGCAAGCCAGAAGGGAGTGGCATGGTATATTCAAAGTGCTGAATGGGAAAAATCCACAGCCAAGAATACTCTATCTAGCAAGACTATCATTCAGAATAGAAGGAGAGATAAAGAGTTTACCAGACATATAAAAACTAAGGGAGTTTGGGGCCAGCCTTAATCCAGCCCCGCAAGAAATATCCAATGGGACTCTGAGTGCAGAGAGACCAAAAGTGACAAAGACAAGAAAGGACGAGAGAAAATCTCCAGAAACGGCAAAACAAGTAATAAAAAGGCAATAAATACTTATCTATCAATAACTGCTTTGAATGTAAATGGACTAAATGCTCCAATCCAAAGACATAGGGTGTCAGAGTGGATAAAAAAACAAGACCCATCTATATACTGCATACAAGAGACTCATTTTACGCCTAAAGACACCTGCAGATCAAAAATGAGGAGTGGAGATCACACAAATGGATGTCAAAAGAATGTTGGAGCAGCAATACTTATATTGGACAAAGTAGACTTTTTTGTTCTTTGTTTTCGTCCTGCTTTCGTATCTTGGTAGTACTGGCTTCATGGAAGGATTTTGAATGTGCTCCCTCTATTTCATTATTTGTAAGGTTTTGATAAAGATTGCCATTTATTATTTTTTTTAAATGTTTGATAGAATTCATCAGTGAAACCATGTGATCTTGGTCTTTTCTGTACTGGGAAATTTTTCATTCCTCATTCAACTTGCATTCTTGTTATTGGTCTAAGATGATTTCCTATTTCCTGGATTCAAGATTCATGATTCAGTTGTGATAATTTGTGCATTTTTAGGAATTATCCTTTTTTTCTAAGTTATCTGATTGTTAGTATATAATTATGTATAGTAATCTGTTATTACACTATGTATTTCTTTGGTTATGTGTTGTATTGTTTTCCACTTCTTATTTTGGTTTTCAAGTCTTTCTTTTTTTTCTTAGTTAATGTAGTTAAAGCATTGCGAATTTTGTTTTTTTGTTTTTTGTTTTGGAAAAACTGGTCATTACATCCCATGTTATGTTATTGTTTATTCTGGCATCTGTTTTATTTATTTATAATTTTTCTTTGTCATTTTCTTCCTTCCCTAAATTTCAGCTAAGTTTCTTCTTTTCCTATTTCCTTGTGGTGTAATGTTGAATTTTTTATTTGAATGTTTTTTCTTAATACAAGCAATTATAGCATAAATTTCACTCTAACATCTGCTTTTGCTGCATCCCATGATATGCATTATATATAGATAGAGATAGAGAGAGAGATATATATATAGATATACATAGATATATACACATATCTTTTAGGATCATGTATTCTGAAGTATGCTTCAAGTAAAAAATGTTCTGGTGAAGAAATAATAACTTTAACAGGGTACTCATTTAAAATAAAGCATATCAGAGGGGAGGTGGGTGAGGGGATGTGTGAAATAGGTAGAGGGGTTTAAGAGGATACTTATCAATGTGCTCTATCATGTTGATTGATTTCCAAATGTTGAACCACCCTTGCATCCCAGGAATAAATCCCATCTGGTCATGGTGGATAATCCTTTTAATGTACTGTTGGATCCTATTGGCGAGGATCTTGTTGAGTATTTTGGCATCCATATTCATCAGGGATATTGGTCTGTAATTCTCCTTTTTGATGGGGTCTTTGTCTGGTTTTGGGATCAGGGTAATGCTGGCCTCATAGAACAAGTTTGGAAGTTTTCCTTCTATTTCTATTTTTTGAAACAGCTTCAGGAGAATAGGTATTATTTCTTCTTGAAATGTTTGGTAGAATTTCCCTGGGCAGCCATCTGGCCCTGGACTCATATTTTTTTGGGGAAGTTTTTGATTACTGCTTCAATTTCCTTACTGGTAATTGGTCTATTCAGATTGTCTATTTTTTCCTGTTTCAGTCTTGGTAGTTTATAGGTTTCCAGAAATGCATCCATTTCTTCCAGATTGCTTAATTTGTTGGCATATAGTTGCTGGTAATAATTTCTAATAATTGTTTCTATTTCCTTGGTGTTAGTCGTGATCTCTCCCCTTTCATTCATAATTTTATTAATTTGGGTCCTTTCCCTTTTCTTTTGGATAAGTCTGGCTAGAGGTTTATTATCTTATTAATTCTTTCAAAGAACCAGTTTCTAGTTTCGTTGATTTGTTCTACTGTTTTTCTGGTTTCTATTTCATTGATCTCTGTTCTAATCTTTATTATATCTCTTCTCCTGCTTAGTTTAGGTTTTATTTGCTGTTCTTTCTCCAGCTCCTTTAGGTGTAAGTTTAGCTTATGCATTTGGGATTTTTCTAGTTTTCTGAGAGAGGCTTGGATAGCTATGCATTTCCCTCTTAGGACCGCTTTTACAGTATCCCATAGGTTTTGGACTGATATGTTTTCATTCTCATTAATTTCAGTGAATTGTTTAAGTTCTTCTTTAATTTCCTGGTTGACCCAATCATTGCTTAGAAAGGTGCTTTTTAACTTCCAAATGTTTGAGTTCCTTCCACATTTCTTCCTGTGGTTGAGTTCCAGTTTCAAAGCATTGTGGTCTGAAAATATGCAGGGAATAATCTCAATCTTTTGGTATCAGTTGAGATCTGATTTGTGACCCAGTATGTGGTCTATTCTGGAGAAAGTTCCATGTGCATTTGAGAAGAATGAGTATTCTATTGTTTTAGGATGGAATGTTCTGAAAGGGGAACCTTCTTACACTGTTGGTGGGAATTCAAGCTAGGACAGCCACTCTGGAAAACAGTATGGAGGTTCCTAAAGAGGTTAAAAATAGAACTACCCTACAATCCAGCAATTGCACTACTAGGTATTTACCCCAAAGATACAGATGTAGTGAAAAGAAGGGCCACATGCACCCCAATGTTCATAGCAGCAATGTCCACAATAGCCAAACTGTGGAAGGAGCCAAGATGTCCTTCAACAGATGAATGGATAAAGAAGATGTGGTTAATATATACGATGGAATATTACTCAGCCATCAGAAAGGATGAGTACCTACCATTTGCACTGATATAGATGGAACTGTAGGGGATTATGTTAATTGGTATAAGTCAAGCAGAGAAAGAAAATTACATGATTTCACTCATATGTGGAACATAAGGAATAATGTGGACGACCATAGGGGAAGGGAGGAAAAACTGAATGGGAAGAAATCAAAGAGGGAGACAAACCATGAAAGACTCTGGACTCCGAGAAACAAACTGAAGGTTAGAGAAGGGAGGGGGGTGGGGGAATGAGGTTGCTGGGTGGTAGGTATTAAGGAGGACATGTGTTGTGATGGGCACTGGGTATTATACACAACTAATGAATCTTTGAACACTACATCAAAAACTAATGATGTACTATATGCTGGCTAACTGAACATAATAAAAAAAAGAGTACACTGGGTAATGATGTATAGAATTGTTGAATCACTAGATTGTATTCCTAAACTAATATAACACTGTATGTTAACTATACTGGAATTAAAATAATACTTAATTTTAAAACTACACTGAAAGGCAATGTGGATTTCATGTACAAAAAAAATAATTATGACAGATTTTCTGCAAAAATAGTTGAAATCATCTGCAATTCAGCATGCCATTTTTAAAAAATTTACTTGAAGGTATTTTGCTTGCAGGAAATATTATTACAGACTGAATGAGAATCACTAAAATCTATTTTTGTTAGAATACCTAGTCATCTTTATGCTTTGTGTCTCTATCTGTCTTGAAATAAAATATTTACAGTGCTTAAAAAAAAGAACTACCTGTGAGAGTGACCTAATATTAGATTTAGCAAACAATAATTACAAATTAACCACTGTATGTTCAAAGAACTAAAGGAACCACCATTAAAGAAGATACAAAAGTATTATGACAAGGCCTCATCAAAGAAAAGATTATCAATGAAGAGATAGAAATTATTTTAAAAATCACCAAATGAATATTTTGGAATGAAAAATACAATAACTGAAATTGAAAAATTCATTGGAGCGATTCAACAGTAGATTAGAAAAATTCAGAATAAAGAATTACCAAACTTGAAAATAGGTTGATCAAATAGCAGAGAAAAATAGAATAAATACAAGTGAACAGAATCTCAGAGACATTTGGGACAACGTTAATTATACCAACATGACAAAGAGATGCCAAACAGACACATCACAGTAAAAATGTTGAAATCCAAACTCTAAGAGAAAATCTTGAAGTCATCAAAAGACAACAGCCTGTCACTTACAAGGGAATCCCAATAAGATTATGAAATGACTGCCCATCGGAAAAAATGGAGGCCAGAAGGCAGAGAAATAAAGTGTTTAAAGAAGAAAACTGTCAACCAATAATCTTATGTCAAGCAAAGTGATCTTTCAGAAATGAAAGTGAAATAAACACATTCCAGAAAAACATATGCTTAAAGAATTTCTTGTGAGCACACCTGCCATATAAGAAATGTTAAGGGAAGTTCTTTAGGCTGACAGTGGGTGACCCCAGAGGGTAATTGGAATACACACACATGCACACACACAACAGAACAACAGTAAGAGCAACTATGTATTTATAAAAGACAATATGGATGCATACTTATTCTCCTTTATTTTCTTAACTGATTTAAATAGCAATTTATGGGGCGCCTGGGTGGCTCAGTTGGTTAAGCAACTGCCTTCGGCTCAGGTCATGATCCTGGAGTCCCAGGATCGAGTCCCGCATCGGGCTCCCTGCTCAGCAGGGAGTCTGCTTCTCCCTCTGACCCTCCTCCCTCTCATGCTCTCTGTCTCTCATTCTCTCTCTCTCAAATAAATAAATAAAATCTTTAAATAAATAAATAAATAGCAATTTATGAAACAGTATTGGGCATATAATATATAGAAATTTAATATATTTAATAACAGTGCAAAGGAGATGGGTTGGAGAAAGTATTGGGCTTTATTCCATATGGTGACTTGAATTCTCAGGAACAAATGAAAAGAATCAGCTATGATAAATAAGTTTAATATAATAAAATCTATGCATACATACTTGTTCTCCTTCTCTCAGATTCTTTAAGAGACAAAGAAGTATATAGAGCAATAATTATAACAATGTATTCTTGGGATTGCAACATTTATTACTTAACATGTATAGCAATAATACCGGAAAATAAGGTAAAGGGAATACAGCTATATAGAAGTAACATTTCTATATCTAACTGGAATTAAGTTAATATAAATATGAAGCCAATGCTGAAAAGTTAAGACAGATATGTTAAACCCTAGAACAACCACTAAAAATAACTCAAAAAATGTAATGAAAATGAAAAGTCTGGCTTCTGGATAAAAACTTATGTATGAGGCTGGGAAACTGGCAGAATAGCAGAACCCTAAGCTCACCTCATTCCATGGATACAACAGGATAATACTCATATCAGTGCAATAGCCCAAACAAAGACCCCCAAACTGGCAGAATAACTCCACAATTAAAGGTAAGAAGAGGCCACATGGAAGAGGGGAGGAGGGGAAGAGACAAGTTGAGGAGCTAAATGGTCTTGTGGGATGGCCATTGGGAGGGAGGGATGCTGTAAAGAATGGGTTCAAGCTGAACTGACCATCAGCTTAATATAAAGTGCTATATGCAGAAGAGGTTATATACAAACCTAGTGGTAACCACAAATCAAAAACAGTAAGAGATATAAAAAAAAAAAGCAAAGAATCCAAATATATCAATAAAGTAAGCCACCTAATCATGAGAGATGAGATCAAGGAAGAAAAGAATTGAGAAGAACTACAAAAACAACCACAAAACAAGTAACAAAATAGCAATAAATATATATCTATCATAACTACTTTGAATGAAAATGGACTAAAGACTCCAATCAAAACACATAGGATGACAGAATGGATAAAAAAGCAAGACACATCTATATGCTGCCTTCAAGAGACTCATTTCAGACCTAAGGACACATGAAGATTGAAAGTGAAGAGATGGAAAAGTACTTATGCAAATGAATTTTCAGACAGAATAGACTTTAAAACAAGGACTATAAGAAGAGACAAAGAAAGACACAATATAATCATAAACAAAGCCTTAAACAAGAAGCTATAACAATTGTAAATATTTATGCACCCAACATAAGAACACCCAAATACATAAAGCAGTTAATAACAAATGTAAAGGAACTAATCGATAGTAATACTATAATATTATGGGACTTTAACATCCCATTTACATCAATGGATAGATAATCCATTCAGAAAACAATCAAGGAAACAGTGGTTTTGAATGACACATTGAACCAGATAGATCTTACAGATATATTCAAAACATTCCATCCTAAAACAGCAGAATACACATTCTTTCCAAGTGCACATGGACCATTTTTCAGAATAGGTCACATATTAGACCAGAAAACAAGTCTCAAGAAATTCAAAAACATCCACGTCATACCATGTGTCTTTTCTAAGATACTATGAACCTAGAAATCAACCACAAGAAAAAAATTTGGAAAGAACATAAATACATTGAGATTAAATAACATGTTACTAAGCAATGAATGGATCAGCCAGGAAATCAAAGAGAAAATTAAAAAATACATGGAGACAAATGAAAATGAAAATACATTGGTCCAACATTGTTGGGATGCAGCAAAAGCTTTCCTAAGAGGAAAGTTTATAGCAATAGAAGCCTACCTTAAAAGTAAGAAACATCTCAAATAAATAACCTGACCTTACACTTAAAGAAGCTATAAAAAGAAGAACAAAAAAAACCCTAAAGTCAGAACAGGGAAAGAAATAATAAAGATTAGAAAATAAATAAAGAAAATAGAAACTAAAAAAAAAAAAACAAAACACAATAGAACAGATTAATGAAACTAGGAGCTAATTCTTTCAAAAGATGAACAAAATTGGGGTACCTGAGTGGCTCAGTCATTAAGCATCTGCCTTTGGCTCAGGTCATGATCCCAGGGTCCTGGGATCGAGCCCCACATCGGGCTCCCTGCTCAGCGGGAAGCCTGCTTCTCCCTCTCCCACTCCCCCTGCTTGTGTTCCCTCTCTCGCTGTGTCTCTCTCTGTCAAATAAATAAAATCTTTAAAAAAAAATGAAAAAATTGGTAAAATTTTAGCCAGAAGCATCAAAAAGAGAGCTAGGACTCAAGTAAAGAAAATCATAAATAAAGGAAGAGAAATAAGAAACAATACCACATAAATACAAAGGATTATAAGAAAATATTTTGAAAAATTATTTTAAAAAGGGAGGCAAACCAAGAAACAGACTCTAAACTACAGGGAGCAAACTGAGGGTTACTGGAGGGGAGGTGGGTGGGGGGGTGGGTTAAATAGGTAATGGGTATTAAGGAGGGCATTTGTTGTGATGAGCACTGGGTGTTATATATAAGTGATGATTCACTAAATTCTATACCTGAAACTAATATTACACTGTATGTTAACTAGCTGAAATTTTAAGTAAAAATTTGGAGAAAGAAAAAGAAAAGAAAAATTATATGCCAACAAATTGGCAAGCTAGAAGAAATGTATAAATTTCCAGAAACATAAAACCTACCACAACTGAAGCAGGAAGACATAGAAAATTTGAACAGACTGATTACCAGCAATGTAACTGAATCACTAATCAAAAAATTCCCACCCAACAAAAGTCCAGGACCAGATGGCTGCACAGGTGAATTCTACCAAACATTAAAAGAAGAGTTAATGCCTGTATCTATTCTTCTCAAACTATTCCAAAAAAAAAAAAAAATAGAAGACAAAGGAAAATTTCCAAATTCATTCCATGAAGCCAACATTACCGTGATAACAAAACCAGAAAAAGACACTACAAAAAAAAGAGAACAGGCCAATATCTCTGATGAACATGAGTCCAAAAATCCTCAACAAAATATTAGCAATTTGATAAAAAATTTGTTGGCTAATTGAATTTAAATTAAAAAAATATTAGCAAGTTAAATCCACCAATACATTAAAAAATCATTCACCACAATCAAGTGGATTTCATTCCCTGAATGCAAGAGTGGTTCAATATTCACAAATCAATCAATAAGAGAAAGGATAAAAACCGTATGACCATTTCAGTAGATGCAGAAAAAGCCTTTGTTGTACTTTGGTACAACATCCATTCATGATAAAAACCCTCAACAAAGTAAGTCTAGAGGCAACATACCTCAGCATAGTAATGGTCATATATGAAAAACCCACAGCTAACATCATAGTCAATGGTGAAAAACTGAGAGGTTTTCCCCTAAGGTCAGGAACAAGACAAGGATGTCCAGCTTCATGACTTTTATTCAACATAGTACTGGAAGTCCTAGCCATAGGAATCAGACAATAAAAAGGAATAAAAGGCATCCAACTTGGTAAGTTTCCACTATTTGCAGATGACATGATATTATATATAGAAATCTCTAAAGACTCCACCAAGAAACCACTAGAACTGAAAAATGAATTCAGAAAGGTCACAGAATACAAAATGAATATATAGAAATCTGTTACATTTCTATACACTAATAATTAGGGAGCAGAAAGTAAAATTAAGAAAATGATCTCATTTACAACTGCACTGAAATTAATAAAATACCTAGGAATAAACTTAACCAAAGAGGTGAAAGACCTATACTCAGAAAACTATAAAGCACTGATGAAAGAAATTGAAGATGACACAAACTAATGGAAAGATATTCCATGCTCATGAATTGGAAGCACAAATATTGTTAAAATGTCCATACTACCCAAAACAATCAACAGATTTAATGCAATCCTTATCAAAATACCAACAGCATTTATCACAGAACCAGAACCAACAATCCTAACATTTGTATGGAAGTACAAAGACCCTGAATAGCCAAAGCAATGTTGAAAAAGTAGAACAAAACTGGAGGTATCATAATTCCAGGCTTCAAGTTCTATTACAAAGCTGTAATAATCTAAACAGTATGATACTGGCACAAATATAGACACATAGATCAATGGAACAGAACAGAAAGTCCAGAAATAAACCCACAACTATATGGTCGATTAATCTTTGACAAAGGAGGTAGGAATATGCAATGTGAAAAGGACAGTCTCTTCAGCAAATTGTGTTGGGAAACCTGGACAGCTCTGTGCAAAAGAATGAAAGTAGACCACTTTCTTACACCATAAACAAAAATAAACTCAAAGTGTATAAGGACCTAAATATGAGTCCTGAATCCATAAAAATTCTAGAACAGAGCACAGGCAGTAATGTCTCTAACATTGGCTATAGCAACATCTTTCTAGATATGTCTCCTGAGGCAAGGAAAATAAAAGCAAAATAAACCATTGGGACTTCATTAAAATAAAAAGCTTCTGAGCTGCAAAGGAAACAATCAACAAAGCTAAAAGACAACCTATGGAATGGGAGCAGATATTTGCAAATGACATATCTGATAAAGGGTTAGTATCCAAAATATAAAAAGAACTGATACAAGTCAGCATCCAGAAAACAATCCAATTAAAAAATGGATAGAAGACATGAACAGACATTTCTCCAAAGAAGACATTCCGATGGCCAACAGACACATGAAAAGATGCTGAACATCACCCATCATCATTAAAACCACAATGAGATATCACCTCACTCCTATCAGAATGGCTCAAATAAAAAACACAAGAAACAAGTGTTGGCAAGGATGTGGAGAAAAAGGAATCCTTCTTTACTGTTGGTGGAAATGCAAACTGGTACAGACACTGTGGAAAATAGTAGGGAGCTTCCTCAAAAAAAAATAAAAATAGAACTACCATATGATCCAGTAATCACAGTACTGGGTATTTACCCAAAAAATACAAAAACACTAATTGGAAAGGATACATACATCCCTGTGTTTATTGTGGCATTATTTGCAATAACCAAATTATGGATGCAGCCCAAGTGTCCATCAACAGATGAATGGGTAAAGATGTGGTGTATATATATATACAACGGAATATTATTTAGCCATAACGGATAAAGATGTGGTATACACAATGGAATATTATTTAGTCATAACAGAACGCAGTCTTGCCATCTGCAACAACATGGATGGGGCTGGAGAGTAAAACGCTAAGGGAAATCAGTCAGAGAACGACAAATACTATAGGACTCCACTCACATGTGGAATTTTCAGGACACTGAGGGAAAAAAAAGAAACAAAACAAACGTAACAATGGGATAAAAAAGAGACAAACCAAAAGACAGACTCTCAAAAAAGAGACAAACAGATGGTTACCAGAGGGGAGGTGGGTGCAGGGGTGGGTGAAATAGGTGATGGGGATTAAGGGTACACGTATCTTGATGAGCACAGAATAATATATGGAACAGTTGAATCACTATATCATACACCTGAAATGAATATAACACTGTATTTTAACGACACTGGAATTGAAATTTTAAAAAGTAAAAAGAAACAAAAGAACAAATGAAAAAAAGAGACAAACCAAAAAAAGGCTCTTAACTATAGAGAACAAACAAGTGGTGACCAGTGGGGGGGGGGGGGGTAGGGAAAGGGTGAAATAGGTGAAGGGCATTAAGGAGAGCACTTACCTTGATGAGCACAGAGTAATATATAGAATTGTTGAATCATTATATTATATACCCCAAAACTAATTTAACACTGTATTTTAACTATACCGGAATTAAAAAAAACAAAAAACAAAAAACTTAAGTGTGATTTTTGAGGCCTGTCTATAGGCAATTATGAAGGCTTTACATGGCAGACCTCACAAGAGAATCCTGCTCTTCCCAAACCAGATTTGCACAACCGATGAACTGAAGTCTCTAAAGGGAGTTGTCAAGAAATCAGGTTCTCCTGGCTTTCTATGCTGTTAGAGCTGCATTCCTAGCCCAGGTACCTCCATGTAGACTCCTCTTGATCACTTGCCTGGGCAGAGGCCTTCCTTGAGTACCTCAGCTGAAGTCTCCTTAGAGGGGATGGAGCGGGAAGGAACTCTGCAGACACTTTTTCTTCTCTCTCAATCAGTTGCACCCTCAGCCCTTCCCCTTTCCAGTATTCCTGAGATCCTGCATCCATAAAACTGCAGGATCATTTTTTCAGGGGTCCCTCCACAGTGGAACAATCCTCACTTTTGTGTTCATTCATCTGACTCTATACTGGTGCTGGTCCGTGGGCAAAAATGAAACAGAGAGGAGTCAGCACTCTCTCCAGTTTAGAGTTTGCTTGCCTTATGGCAGTAAGTGATTGAGGGCTTGAGTGTTACTTTCATTTTGGCTTGCTGTCTAAAGCATCTACTCTGGCAGATCAGTTTTCTCTCCATCTCAGCTGAGCTCCTGACAAATTCATGTAGTGAGCCAGGCAATTAACCACAGTGCCATTCTGGAGAAGCAGAAAGCCTGCAGATCCCATGAGGTACCTTTGGAAAATATTTACAGAATCTGCAGGGCATATCAGAAGGGTGCTAGCAGATAATTTCCAGAGTCTGAATGTCCCATGGGCCACGTTGTCAGCCGTGCTATGGGTCTTGAGGAGCGCTGGAGGAAGCCATGCAGCATTCTTAGAAGGTGTTAGCAGACTTTTAATAGAAACTTTTCAGTTCTGGGGGAGATCTCTTTGGTCTCTGATTTTCCAGCCTGTCTTGCCCGGCGGGTCAGATAAGTGATCCAACAGAGGGGTTCGAATAAAGCCAGGCAAGCAGTATCCCAGCCACTGCTTAAGGCTCTCCAACAATGGGACCAGAGATGGGAGTGGGAGGCTCTCACGTAAACTGAGTAACTCCAACGTAACTCCAACGTAAGCTGAGTAACTCCAAGTATGTTCCTGGTGCCAATAAACACCCTGCAGTGAGCAAGTTGTTCAAACTTCAAGAGAAAGGACACGATTGCTTTGTCCAGTAGCCCTGAAGAGAAACTTAGTTAGAAACTTAACTAGATTCCTCCAGACATAATCTGGCTAATATTAATGAGTGGAGAGTAGCACAGTGTGGGGTGCATTACTACCACCCCCCTCCTTCAGAGTGCCCTTACAGCAGCTGTTGCCAGGATAACAGAATGCAAACAGCAGCAGCAAAAGCAGCTGCAGCCTTCTGGTTGCTGCCCCCCCTTCAGAGAAGCCTGGCATCTCCCTGAACAGCCCTACCCAGCACGCTCCCGGGAATCTCAGCTAGGAAACAGCTCTCTTTCCAAGCCAGGTGCTTCACCCACTCTCTGCCACCTCTCCCTCTCCAGAAAACTTTTGGCCAAATGCAGGAAGGTGGCCATGCTGGCGCCTGTGAATGATGCAGTTCCTGTTCCCTCTGCTTCTCCCTGTGGGCCTCAGGATAAACCAAAAGGCCCAGCAGCTTTTGTCTAGTTGTCTCAGCTTTCTTATTTTCTTCTTTTTTTACAATTTTTAAAATTGAGGTATGACTGACATATGACAGTAGGTTAGCTTCACGGGCACAACATAATGATTCAATATTTGTTTACATTGTGAAATGACCACCACAATAAGTCTAGTTAATATCCATCATTTTACATTGTTACAAAATTTTTTTGCTTGTGATGAGAACTTTTGGGATTTAGTTCCTTAGCAACTTTAATATATGCAATACAGTATTAACTATAATCACCATGTACCTTACATCTCCATGACTTATTTCCTTTATACCTGGAATTCTGTACCTTTTGTCCCCCTTCAACCATTTTTTCTACCCCCCCCCCACACACACATTGCCCCTAGCAACCACCAATCTGTGGTGTGTATCTCTGAACTTTTTTGTTTGTTTTAATTTTGTTTTCGTTTTTGTATCCCACATATAAATGAGATCATACTGTCTGTTTGTCTGATTTATTTCACTTAGCCTAATGCCCTAGAGGTCCATCTATGGTATCACAAATGCCAAGAATTCACTTTATATGGATGAATAATATTCCATTGTGTATATATGCCACATATTCCTTATCCATCTCTCCATTGATGGATACTCAGGTTGTTTCCATAGCTTGGCTATTGTAAATAATGCTGCAATGAACATGGGGGTGAATATATCTTTTTGAGTTAGTGTTTTCATTTTCTTCAGTTGAATGCCCAGGAGTATAATTGCTGAATCATATCATAGTTATATTTTTACTTTTTTGAGAAACCTCCATAATGTCTTTATAATGCCTGCACCAATTTACATTCCCATCAACAGTGCACAAGGGTTCCCCTTTCTCCACATCTTTGCCAAAACTTGCTGTTTCTTGTCTTTTTTATAATACCCATTCTAATAGGGGTGAGGTGATATGTCGCTGTGATTTTGATTTCCATTTCCCTGATGATTAGTGAAATAGAGCACATCTTCACTTGCCTGTTGGCAATCTCTATATCTTCTTTGGAAAAATGTCTACTCAGATCTCCTGCCCACTTTTTTTCTGAGTTTATCTATTATTTATTTTTATTTTTTTATTATGTTATGTCACCATACAGTACTTCATTAGTTTTTGATGCAGTGTTCCATGATTCATTGTCCTGCCAATTTTTAAATGAGATTGGTTGTTGTTTTGTTTTGTTTGCTATTGAGTCATATGAGTTCTTTACATATTTTGGATATTAACCCTTTATCATATATATAATTTGTAATTTTTTTTCCCAGTCAGGAGTTTGTCTTTTCATTTTGTTGATGGCTTTCCTTGCCTTGTAGAAAATTTTTTAGTTTTAGGTAGTCCTATTTGTTTATTTTTACTTTTGTAGCCTTTGCTTTTGGAGTCAGGTCCAAGAAATCATTGCCAAGGCCAATGTCAAGGGACTTACTGCCTATGTTTTCTTTTAGGAGTTTTATGATTGCAGGCCTTATGTTCAAGTCTTTAACCCATTTTGAGTTAATTTTTGTGTATGGTATAAAAGGGTGGTCCAGTTTTATTCTTTTGCATGTGGCTGTCTCGTCTCCCCGGTACCATTTATTGAAATAACTGTCCTTTCCCCACTGTAGCTTCTTGGCTCTTTTGTCTTAGATTAACTGCCCATATATGTGTAGCTTTATTTCTGGACTCTTTATTCTGTTCCATTGATCTATGTGCTGTTTTTATGCCAATACAGTTTTGATTATGAAAGCTCTGTAAATATACTTTGGAATCTGGGAGTGTGATGCGCCCAATTTTGTTCTTTCTCAAGATTGCTTTGTCTATTCATGGTCTTTTAGGGTTTCATATAAATTTTAGGATTTTTTTGTTCTACTTCTGTGAAAAATGCCGTTGTAATTTTGGTAAGGATTTCATTAAACTTATATAGATATCTTTGGGTAGTATGAATATTTTAACAATACTCATTCTTGGAATCCATAAGCATGGAATATCTTCTCATTTATTTGTGTTTTCTTCCATTTCTTTTATAAAAGTCTAATAGTGTACAGGATTTTCATCTCCTTGGATAAATTTATTTCTAGGTATTTTATTGGTTTTGGTGCAATTGTAAATGAAATTGTTTTCTTAATTTCTCTTTATGATAGTTCATTATTGCTATAAAGAAATGCAACAGATTTTTGCATGCTGATTTTGTATCCTGCAACTTTATTGAGTTCTTTTATTAGTTCTAACAGTTTTTTGATGGAATCTTTAGAGGTTTCTATGTATATCATGTCATTTGCAAATAGTGACAGTTTTACTTCTTCATTTCTATTTGGATGACTTGTATTTCTTTTTCTTTCCTAATTGCTCTTGCAAGGACTTCCAATATTATGTTAAATAAAAGTGGCCAGAGTGGGCATACTTGTCTTATTCCTGATCTTAGAGGAGAAGCTTTCTGCCTTTCACCATTAAATCTGAGGTTAGCTGTAGGTTTTTCATATATGGCCTTTATTATGTTAAGGTACACTACAACTGAACCCACTTTATTGAGAGATTTTATCACAAATGCATGTTGAATTTTGTCAAATGCATTTTCTGCAGGTATTGAGATAATCATATGATTTTTATCCTTCATTTTATTAGTGTGGTGTATCACATTGATTGATTTGTGGATGTTGAAATGTCCTTGCATTCCTGGAATAAATCGCACTCACTCATGATGTATAATCTTTTTAATATATTACTGAATTTTGTTTGCTAATATTTTCTTGAGGATTTTTGCACTCATTCATCAGGGATATTGACCTATAATTTTATTTTCTCTTGGTTTCTTTGTTTGGTTTTGACATTAGGGTAATGCTGGCCTGTTAGAACACGTCTTGAAGCATTTCCTCTTCTATTTTTGGAAAACCTTGAGAATGATTGATATTAATTCTTCTTTGAATGTTTGTTAGAATTTGCCAGTGAAGCTGTCTGGTCCTGGATTTTTGTTTTTGGGGAGGTTTTTGTTTACTGATTCAATCTCTTTACTAGTAATCTGTCTCTTCACATAATCTTTTTTTTATTGTTTAGTCTTAGAAGGTTGCATGTTCTAGGGATTTGTCTATATTTTTCTAAGTTGTCAAATTTGCTCTTGAATAATTTTCCATAGTAGTCCCTTATATAAGATCCTTTGTGGTATCAATTGTAACATTTCCTCTTTCATTTATGAATTTGTTTATTTGAGTCCTCTCTCTTTTTCTCTTGATGAGTCTATCTAAAGGTTTATCTTTTGTTTATCTTTTCAAAGAACCAGGTCTTAGTTTCATCATTCTTTTCTTTTGTCTCTTTAGTCTCTATGTTGTTTATTTCTGCTCTGATCTTTGTTAATTTCTTCTACTATGAACTTCATTTTTTTCTTCTATTTCTTGAGGTGTAAAGTCAGGTTGTTTCTCTTAGATTTTTCTTGTTTCATGAGGTAAGCATTTATTACTATGAACCTCCGTCTTAGAACTGTTTTTGCTGCATCCCACAGATTTTGGTGTGTGTTATTTCAATCTGCATTTGTCCCAACGTAATTTTTTACTTCTTATTTGATTTATTTTTTTATTTTGTACTTTCTTATATTTTCCATCTCTTTACTGAGGTTCTCACTGTGTTCATTTTTCTCCTGAGTTCAGTGAGCATCTTTATGATGATTACTTTGAACTCTTTCTCAAGTAATTTAATTATCTTCATTTCATTAATTTTTTTTTTCCCGAGGATTTGTCTTGTTATTTCATTTGGAATATATTCCTCTGTTTCATCATTTTGCTTGACCCTCTGTGTTAGCTTCTATGCATTCAATGAAACAACCACCTCTCCCAATCTTGAAGTAGTGCCTTTGTGTAGGAGATGAATCTTGTCATTCAATTCTGCCTTAGTTCTTTGATGACTCTCAAAACTTTATGATTGACCAAGCAACCTATTATATTTTTAATATTTTCCAGTAGCTGAGGGTGTGCCAAGACCTATTAGTGTCCCAAAGGAGAGGATCTCAGTCAGCATCTAGATTCAGACTGATTGGAAGCCAAAACTTCAGGCAGCAGCTTTTAAAGTATGCAACTATATACAGTTCTATAATACCGTAGACATAAACTCCACTCTTCACTAGAGCCAGGAAATCTGGAGGTGTCCCATGGGTGGCAGTTGTAAAAACTGGGGCTCCAGACAAGTGTATAAGCTGTTTTCTGAGAGATACCAGTGAGCTGTGGCAAGGCAGAGAGAGAGAGCACATAGGTGTCATCCATTGGCCTATGTTCACTGACAGCAGTTCTGAGGACCTCTAGGTGTGAGCCAAACCTGAAGCCTGCTCCTCAAGCCAAAGCTCCAGGACAAATAAGCCTCTTTCACAGAAAGACTGGGGATGCGTTTTAGTCTGTTTTCTGTGCAATCCCTTCTGGGTGGTAGCCTGCCAAGTATTGTCTCTTGGATTGTTACTGTCCCATTGGACCTAGAAACACAAGCTTCCCTGGCCACCAGAGCCAGGTGGTCAAGGGGCATCTCCTGGGCAGCAGCCATAAAAAAATAGGTTAGCAAACATATAAACCAGCATACTAGACTTGTGTGGGAGTTCCCCTGTGAAGGCTACTGGTGCTCTGGATCACAGCAGAGGGAGAATGTGAAGATAGCACCCACCCTCTGATATCTGTGGAAAGGATTGTATTATAGTTAGCCTTTATATGTGTGTTTAATTCAAAGTCTATCCTTCAGGCTGGAACTATACTAATAGGCTTCTTCCACAGAAACTGAGCTCCTGGATCTGTTACCTCTTGCTGTGCCCTGGGAGTGGTAGCTATTTCAAAACTCTTTTTTCCATTGGTTAGAGTCCTATGGAACCTGTGAACATAAGTCTTGATGGCCACAAGATCCAGGCCATGTAGCTGTGTCCCCTAATAGTAGCTGCAAAATCAAGGAACCAGACAAGGGTATAAACTTCTTTTGGGAGATACCAGCAAGCTGGACAAGGCTGAAAGAGAGTGAAAATATTGCATCCACCAACCTCTGTTCCCTGAAATCACTTCTTAGGCCACTAGATGTGTGTCAAACCAGAAGCCTGCCCCTCAGACCAAAGTTCATGGACAAGCAAACAGGCATCTTTCACAGAAAGACAAGAGTGTATTTTAGTCTCCTGTCTATGCAATGCCCTCAGGCTGGTAGACTGCCAAGAATGGTCCTTGGGATTATTTCAATCCCATAGGACCCAGGAACACAAACTGCCCTGGCCTCCAGGGCCTGGCCATTAAGGGGCATTCCCTGAGTGGTAGCTGCAAAAATTAGGGCACCAGATGCATATAAAAGCTCCCTTCTGTGAGATACTGGTGATTGGGAGAGTGGGAAGATGGCACCCACTGGCTATAGTGAGGCAGAGGGGGAGCATAAAGATGGTACTCACTGAACAAAGAAAAAAAGGTGGGGGAGGACGACATCCTTTGGCTAGAGCAAAGCAGAGGGAGAGTGCTAATATGATGCCCACCAGTCTCTGTCCCCAGAGAGTGTTCTACAGACTCTTAGATATGTGTATTAAATTAGATGCCTACTCCTCATGTCAACACTTTAATATACACACATGAGCCTCTTTAATTTAAAGTCTCAGTGCAGCTGCCTCTGAGCTAGGCCCTGGGTTGGTTGAGCCCAACTGCATGAGCCCTTTAAGAAGTGTTTCTCAGTTCACTACGGCCTTGTGGGTCTTGTGGATACTAGTTCCATTGGTTTTCAAAGCCAGCTATTTTAGGAAATTTTCTCTCAGGTTCAGGTCTTAAAAACTGGGGTGACTGATGTGGGGTTCAAACCCTTCATTTCTCAGAGAGAAGTTCTGGGTTTTGAGTTCCCTCCCAATTTGTAGGTTGCCATGTTGGGGTAGGGTTTATGGTGAGATTGTGTTCCAGCCTCTTACTACTTTGATGTATTTTTCTTCTCTTGCCCAATGTATAGTTGTTGCTCAGCCACTCTTTAAGTTCTTTTCAGAGGAAATTCTTCCATGTGTTGTAGACTCAATGTGTCTGTGGGAGGAAGTGAATTAAGGATCTTCCTACATCACCATCTTGAACTGGAACTTGACCTCTCAGCTTTCTTTTTTTTTTAATTTTATTTTATTATGTTATGTTAGTCACCATACAATACATCATTAGTTTTTGATGTAGTGATCCACGATTCATTGTTTTCGTATAATACCCAGTGCTCCATGCAGTACATGCTCTCCTTAATACCCATCACCAGGTTAACCCATCCCCCCATGACCCTCCCCTCTAAAACCCTCAGTTTGTTTCTCAGAGTCCATAGTCTCTTATGGTTCATCTCTCCCTCTGATTTCCCCCTTCATTTTTCCCTTCCTTCTCCTAATGTCCTCCATGCTATTCCTTATGTTCCACAAATAAGTGAAACCATATAATTGACTTTCTCTGCTTGACTTATTTCACTTAACATAATCTCCTCCAGTCCCATCCATGTTGATGTAAAAGTTGGGTATTCATGCTTTCTGATGGCTGAGTAATATTTCATTGTATATATGGACCACATCTTCTTTATCCATTCATCTGTTGAAGGGCATCTTGGCTCTTTCCACAATTTGGCTATTGCGGACATTGCTGCCATGAACATTGCAGTGACTGTGGCCCTTCTTTTCACTACATCTGTGTCTTTGGGGTACTCTAGGAACTACAGAACACTCGTGAAAGAAATTGAAGACACAAAAAGATGGAAAAATATTCCATGCTCATGGATTGGAAGAATAAACATTGTTAAAATGTTTATGCTACCGAGAGCAATCTATACCTTCAGTGCCATCCTGATCAAAATTCCAATGACATTTTTCAAAGTGCTAGAACAAACAATCCTAAGATTTGTATGGAGTCAGAAAAGACCCCGAATCGCTAAGGAAATGTTGAAAAAGAAAAACAAAGCTGGGGGCATCACGTTGCCCAATTTCAAGCTATATTACAAAGCAGTGATCACCAAGACAACATGGTACTGGCACAAAAACAGACATATAAACCAATGGAACAGAATAGAGAGCCCAGATACGGACCCTTAACTCTATGGTCAAATAATCTTCGACAAAGCAGGAAAAAATATGCAATGGAAAAAAGACAGTCTCTTCAATAAATGGTGCTGGGAAAATTGGACAGCCACATGCAGAAGAATGAAACTCGACCATTCTCTAACACCATACATAAAGATAAATTCAAAATGGATGAAAGACCTGAATGTGAGACAGGAATCCATCAACATCTTAGAGGAGAACATAGGGAGTAACCTCTTTGACATCGGCCACAGCAACTTCTTTCAAGATACATCTCCAAAGGCTAGTGAAACAAAAGCAAAAATGAACTTTTTGGACTTCATCAAGATAAAAATCTTTTGCACAGCAAAGGAAACAGTTGACCTCTCAGCTCTGAAATGCAAACAAGACTAGGAGTCAAGCCAATGTTGCTCTTTACACAGTGAAACCAGAGTTCCTATGCCAAGGTTAAAGTTTAATACATGAAAAAAGTTAAACTCCTTGGCCTTCTAGGTATCATTTCATAGGTGACTGTGGTCCCCACAGTCCCTGGCACCAAGATGAGAGAAAAGTTAATAATACCCTCTGTTTTGGAATCTAAAGCCATCACCATGAAGACCCTTGCCCAAGCTGGGCTGTAGGTGGGTCTCTTAGGGCTCCTAAAAAACCTCTATTTTAATGGCCCCTACTAATGAATGTTATTGATATATTATTTATGTACATCCCTGCTAGTCTTGCCCTCAAGCCCTGATGGGAATTGCTACAGTTACTGCCATTTTAGTGAAACATGTGGAAGACCATAAACTTATGCAACTCATGGGTTTTAGCTAATGGCCTAGACATTTTCTAGGGCACTGGCAAGCCTCAGACTTGCATAAAAAACACGCCCCCCCCCGACACAGAGACATTTAAATAAAAATCAGTTCTCCTAAAAAGCTTTTTGTTGTTCATGTGGATGCTCACCAGAAAGGCCCCTAATGCTAATGAGGGAAAACAATCTCAATGAGCAGACTATGCTTCTTAAATACTGAGACTAAGATGTCCTCTGCTTTAGAGCAAGTAGATGCGTGATAAATTGCCTCTTGAATCTACAAGAGGATGGTCCATAGAAATTCAGACACAATCCTAGGCTTGGTCCACATGCATGGAATACCACTGCCATCAGAAAATGCTGAAGCAACATGGAATAGTTGTCCCACCTGCCAAACACTGGCCAAGCCTAAAAACACTGCCCAAGGACAGATTCCCCACACCTATGTGCCAGGACATTCTTAACAGATTAAGCATACTGAGCTTCTGGTTTCACTGGATCCTGACTGCTGTTGACACTTTCTCTGAGATTTGGCCTAGCCATCTCTGTGTATTACATTGACTTGAGCCATATTATCCAGGACCTACAAAGACACATTTGTTTCCTTTTTGTATTTTCTGAACACATTGTGTCTAATGATGGCTCCGGATTTGTAAGACAAACTACTCATCAGTGCACCCAGTCATGGAGTACATGATATGAATCTCCATGCTTTATATCACTCCCAAGCCACAGAGGTGATTGGGCAATTTGAAGGACAATTAAAGGATAGGCTTAAGCAGCTGATGTGATGGGACAGGATCATCCTAGCTTGTACTACATATCCCAGGTGAGTAGTCTGGAATATCAACACAGCAATTCCCTCCTAAAATCACTTGTCATTTGTGTCATTTGTTTGATCAGGCTCTCTGCCCCTTTCCTTCAACTGTGTATGCTTCTTTCATAATACTGACACTTTGGTCTCTATAATAGACCCTACAAGGGCCTTCCATATCCTCTTACTCTTTTCTAAATAACTAAATAGATGGGAAATAAAAATAGGTATTAAATATGTACTGGTTTATTACAAAAGATACAACTCAGGAGTAGTGAAGTGGAAGAGATGCATAAGATATGGGCTATTTGTATGAAGCTTCCATGCCCTCTGTAGGTATGCCACCTTCCCACCACTTCAGTGTGTTCACCAACCTAGAAGTTTCCCACATTATGTAGTTTAGGGGTTTTTAGTGGAAATTTAATTATGTAGGCATGATTGATCAAATCGTTGGCCAGTGGTGATGGAGGTCAACCTCCAATCTCTCTTCCCTCCCTAGAAATGAGTGGGGAGGGTGGTTAAAAGTTCTAACCCTCTAATCATGGCTTGGTATTTCTAGTGACCAGCCCCTATCTAGGGTCCAGTTAAGTCACCTCAATAGCATAAACTCAAGTATAGCTGAAAGGAGCTTGTTATAAAAAATAAAAGAAGTTTATATCACTCCTATCACTCAGGAAATTCCAAGGGTTTAAGGAGCTCTGTGACAGGAACTGGAGACAAAGACCAAATATATATTTTTCATTACACCACACTTGTGCAACTTTCTTGTCCCTTCAGAACTTGCTCAAGCCAAATCTTCCAATTTCCAGCTATACTACTGTCATTCATTGATGAAATGCTGTTGTTCACCTCCAACTTTATGGTTTAATGGATTAAGCAGCATTCAGTTCATCATAGGCAGTTTAGGTCACATTAGTGTTTGGTGCCCATGGTCAAGCAAATGGTTTGTTCTAAAATTCAGGATCAGGGACCCCTGGGTGGCTCAGTCAGTTAAGCGTCTGCCTTTAGCTCAGGTCATGATCCCAGGGTCCTGGGATCGAGTCCCACATTGGGCTCCCTGCTCAGTGGGGAGCCTGCTTCTCCTTCTGTTTGCCTCTCCCCCTGCTTGTGTGCTCTCTCTCTCTCTGACAAATAAATAAGATCTTAAAAAAATAAAATAAAATTCAGGATCAAATAAGAAGCTGCTCTCAAAAAGACAGCGATGAAGAAAAATCTTCTCAGTGGGCAGGACTTTAAGCAGTGCACAGATTGCTCATTTTCCCTAGAAGGAAATATGAAGATATTTGCATCTACTCTAATTCATGAATATTGATTAAAGGTTCGCCTGGATGTTTGGGGACATGAAAAGGTCATGACTGGAAAATAGGCAATAAGGATGTCTGAAAAACAGGTATGAGTGTAACTCTCTGCAAATGGTCATAAAGCATGGATATTTGTGTCTCATGTGAATGCTCACCAAAGAGCAACATCAACAGAGTAGAAGTTTAATAACCAGGCGCATTAGATGATGCTTCCTGTGGATGTCAATGAACTGCTTTCCCCAGCTATTTCTATCCTTGCCTGATGAGCTCATAAAGTAGTCATGCCAACTGGGATAAAGTTTACGCATGGGTCAGAAACATGGACCTCCACTCACCAAGATCAACATTGCTACAGTTACAGCAGATACCAACACTGAGATTCAAACATGGCACAATTCCTCAGAGGGACTAATAAGCTGCCTGATTTTAGCTTGATTACATTGCACCACTTCCATCCTAAAAGAAGCTTTGTTTTGTTCTCACAGGAATAGACATTGACTCTAAACATGGCTTTGCCTTTCTTACCTGTAACGTTTGTACAAAAAATACCATCTGTGGACTTATAGACTGCCTGATCTGTAATCATGGTATTCTTTATTTTTTTTTTAATTTTAATTCCAGTATAGTTAACATGCAGTATTATATTAGTTTCAGGGGTACAATATAGTGATTAAGCAATACCATATATTACTCAGTGGTCCTCAAAATAAGTGTACCCTTAATCTCCTTCACCTATTCCATACATTCCCTCCTCTCCACCTCCCCTCTGGTAACCATCAGTTTGTTCTCTATTTTTAAGAGTCTGTTTTTGCTTTGTCTCTTTTTTCATTTGTTCATTTGTTTTGTTTCCCAAATTCCACATAGGAGCAAAATCATACGGTATTTGTCTTTCTCTGACTGACTTACTTAGCTTAGCATTATACTCTCCAGCACCATCCATGTTTTTGCAAAAGGAAAGATTTCATTCTTTTTATGGCTAAATTTTATATATATATATAAATATTTTATATATATATTTATATTTATATTTATTTATATATATATTTAAATATATATTTATTATTATAATTATGGAGGCAGCCCAAGTGTCCATCAATAGATGAATGGATAAAGATAAAGATCTTTTTTCCTTTGTTCTTTTGTATTGCTTCTTAAATTCCACATATGACTGAAATCATTTGGTATTTGTCTTTCTCTAACTGATTTTTGTTGCTAAGCATTGAACTCTGTAGATCCATCCATGTTGTTGCAAATGGCAAGATTTGATTATTTTTGTGGCTGCATAATGTATATATATATATATACCACTTCTTTATCCATTCATCTATCAATGGACACTTGGGCTGCTTCCATGGTCTGGCTATTGCGAAAATGTTACAGTAAACATAGGGATGTATGTGTTCCTTTGAATCAATGCTTTTGTATTCTTTGGGTAAATATCCAGTAGTGTAATTGCTGGATCATAATGTAATTCTATATAGTTTGTTCTTGCTTTCTTTCTTTTTAATTTTTTTTATTTTTTAGAAAGATAGCTTGCATGAGTGGGGAGGAGGTGCAGAGGGAGAGGGAGAGAGAGAATCTTTTTTTTTTTTAAGATTTTATTTATTTATTTGACAGAGAGACACAGTGAGAGAGGGAACACAAGTAGGGGGAGAGGGAGAGGGAGAAGCAGACTCCCCGCCCAGCAGGGAGCCTGATGCGGGACTCGATCCCAGGACCCTGGGATCATGACCTGAGCCAAAGGCAGGCGCTTAACAACTGAGCCACCCAGGCGCCCCTGGAGAGAAAGAATCTTAAGCAGACTCTCCACCTAGTGTGGAACCAGATGTGGGGCTCAATCCCATGACCCTGAGATCATGACCTGAACTGAAATCGAGTCTCATGGTTAACAGACTGAGTCATCCAATCTCCCCTATATATTTAAATTTTTTGAGGAACTTCCATACTGTTTTCCATAGTGGCTGTGCCTGTTTGCACTCCCACCAATAGTGCACAAGGGGTCCTTTTTCTCCACATCCTCATCAACACTTACTGTTTCTTGTGTTGTTGACTTTAGCCATTCTGATAGATGTGAAGTGATATCTAATTGCGGTTTTGATTTGCATTTCCCTGATGACGAGTGATGGTGAGCATCTTTTCATGTGTCTGAGGGCCATCTGTATGTCTTTTGTGGAGAAATGTCTATGTCTTCTGCCCATTTTTAATTGGATTGTTTTTCTGATATGGAGTTATATAAGTTCTTTATATATTTTGGATACTAAGTCTTTATCAGAATTGTCATTTGCAAATATCTTCTCCCATTCTATAGGTTTTCTTTTAGTTTTGTTGTTTCCTTTACTGTGCAGAAGCTTTTTATTTTGATGTAGTCCCAATAGTTTATTTTTGCTTTTGTTTCCCTTGAGTCAAGAGACATATTGAGAAAGATGTTGTTATGGTTAATGTCAGATAAATTACTACCAGTGCTGTCTTCTAAGGTTTTAATGGTTTCAGGTGTCACATTTAGGTCCTTAATCCATTTTGAGTTTATTTGTGTGTATAATGTAAGAACGTTGTCCAGGTTCATTCTTTTGCATGTGACTGTCCAGTTTTCCCAACACCATTTGTTAAAGACACTATTTCCTACTGCACATTCTTGCTTACTTTGATGAAGATTAATTGACACTATAATTGTGGGTTTATTTCTGGGCTCTCTATTCTGTTCCATTGATCTAGGTGTCTATTTCTGTGCCAGTACCATACTGTCTTGATCACTACAGCTTTGTAATATAATTTGAAGTCTGGAATTCTGATGCCTCCAGCTTTGCTTTTCTTTTTCAAGATTGCTTTGGCTATTTGGGGTCTTTCGTGGTTCCATAAAATCTTAGGAATGTTGTTCTAGTTCTTTGAAAAATGCTCTTGGCATATTGATAAGGATTGCATTAAATTTGTAGATTGCTTTCAGTTGCATGGACATTTTAACAATATTTGTTCATTCAATCCATGAGCATGGAATGTCTTCCCATTTGCCTTGTCTTCAATTTCTTTCATCAATGTGTTATAGTTTTCAGAGTACAAGTCTTTCACCTTCTTGGTTATGTTGATTTCTAGATATTTTAATAATTTTGTGAAATTGTAAATGGGATTGTTTTTTTTTAAATTCTCTTTCTGCTGCTTCATTAATTTTTATTTAAATTTAATTAAGCAACATATCCCTCATCCCCCCACCCACCTCCCCTCCAGCAACCCTCAGGTTCTTTCCCATAGTTAAGAGTCTCTCATGGTTTATCTCCCTCTCTGATGACTTCCCATTCAGTTTTCCCTCCCTTCCCCTATGATCCTCTGCACTGTTTCTTATATTTCTCATATGAGTGAAATCATATGATAATTGCCTTTCTCTGATTGACTTATTTCATTCAGCGTAATACCCTCCAGTTCCATCCATGTCATGTAAATAGTAAGATTTCATTATTAATGCACACAAATGCAACAGATTTCTATACATTGATTTTGTATCCTGTGATCTTGCTGAATTCATTTATCAGTTCTAATTTTTTGGTGGAATCTCTAGGGTTTGCTATATATAGTAGCATGTCATCTGAGAATAGTGAAGGTTTTACTTCCTTGCCAATTTGGTTGCCTTTTATTTATTTTGTTGTCTGACTATTGTGGCTAAGACTTCCAGTACTATGCTGAAGAAAAGTGGTGACAGGGGACATTCTTCTCTTGTTTCTGACCTTAAAGGAAAAGCTCTGTTTTTCATCATTGAGTATGATGTTAGCTATGGGTTTTTCATATATGACCTTTATTATGTTGGGGTATGTTCTCTCTAAACCTACTTTGTTGAGGGTTTTTATCATGAATGGATTTTGTACTTAGTCAAGTGTCTTTGTCTATTGAAATGATTATATGGTTTTTATCTTTCTCTTGTTGATGTGATGTGTCACACCAACTGATTTGGGAATATTGAAGCACCCTTGCATCCTAGGAATAAATCCCTCTGATGAATGATTTCTTTAATGTGTTGTTGAATTCTGTTTGCTAATATTTTGTTGAGTATTTTTGCATCTATGTTCATCAGAGATATTGGCCTATAGTTCATTTTATTTTGTGATGTCTTTATCCAGTTTTGCTATCATGGTAATGCTGGCTTCATAAAATGAATTTCAGAGTTTTCCTTCACCTATATTTTGGAAATGTTTGATTAGAATAGGTATTAACTCATCTTTAAATGTTGGTTAAAATTCATCTATGAAGCGCTATGGTCCTGGACTTTTGTTTGTTGGAAGTTTTTTGATTGATTTATTTTCATTGATGGCAATCAGTCTCTTCAAATTTTCTATTTCTTCCTGCTTCAGTTTTGGTAGGTTATATGTTTCTAGGAATTTATCCATTTCTTCTAGGTTGTCCAATAGGTTGGCATGTAATTTTTCATAATATTCTCTTACAAATCTTTGTGTTTCTGTGGTGTCAGTTGTTATTTCTCCTCTTTCCTTTCTAATTTTGTTCCTTTGACTTCTGTCTCTTTCTTTTTTTATTTATTACGTTATGTTAGTCATCATACAGTACATCATTAGTTTTTGATGTAGTGTTCCATGATTCATTATTTGCGTATAATACCCAGTGCTCATTACAGCAGGTACCCTCCTTAATACCCATTACTGGGCTAGCCCATCCCGCAACCCCTTCCCATATGAAACCATCAGATTGTTTCCCAGAGTCCACAGTCACTCATGGTTTGTCTCCCCCTCTGATTTTCCCCCTTCAGTTTTCCCTCCCTTCCACTAATGTCCTCCATGTTATTCCTTATGTTCCACAAATGAATGAAACCATATGATAATTGTCTTTCTTTGCTTGACTTATTTCACTTAGCATAATACCCTCCAGTTCCATCCATACTGATGCAAATGGTGAGTATTCATCCTTTCTGATGGCTGAGTAATATTCCATTGTATATATGAACCACATCATCTTTATCCATTCAACTTTTGAAGGAAATTTTGGCTCCTTCCACAGTTTGGCTACTGTAGACATTGCTGCTATGAACATTGGGGTGCATGTGCCCCTTCTTTTCACTACATCTGTATCTTTGGAGTAAATACCCAGTGGTGCAATTGATGGGTCATAGGGTAGCTCTACTTTTAAATTTTTGAGGAACTTCCATACTGTTTTCCAAAGTGGCTGTACCAACTTGCATTCCCACCAAGAGTGTAGGCATGTTCCCCTTTCTCCACATCCTCTCCAACATTTGTTGTTTCCTGCCTTGTTAATTTTTGCCATTCTAACTGGTGTAAGGTGGTATCTCAATGTGGTTTTGATTTGAGTTTCCCTGATGGCTAATGATGAACATTTTTTCCTGTGTCTGTTAGCCATTTGTATGTCTTCTTTGAAGAAGTCTCTGTTCATGTCTTCTGCCCATTTTTTGACTTGACTATTTGTATTTTGGGTGTTGAGTTTGAGAAGATCTTTAAAAATCTTGGATAGGGCCCTTTATCTGTAATGTCATTTGCAAATATCTTCTCCCATTCGGTGGGTTGCCTCTTAGTTTTGTTGACTGTTTCCTTTGCTGTGCAGAAGCTTTTTATCTTGATGAAGTCCCAAAAGTTCATTTTTGCTTTTGTTTCCCTTGCCTTTGGAGACGTGTCATGAAAGAAGTTGCTGTGGCTGATGTCGGAGAGGTTACTGCCTAAGTTCTCCTCTAGAATTTTGATGGATTCCTGTCTCACATTGAGGTCTTTCATCCATTTAGAGTTTATCTTTGTGTATGGTGTAAGAGAATGGTCGAGTTTCATTCTTGTGCGTAGAGCTGTCCAATTTTCCCAGCACCATTTATTAAAGAGTCTGTCTTCTTTCCATTTGATATTTTTTCCTGATTTGTTGAAGATTAGTTGACCATAGAGTTGAGGGTCCATATCGGGGCTGTCTATTCTGTTCCATTGATCTATGTGTCTGTTTTTTGTGCTAATACCATACTGTCTTGGTGATCACAGCTTTGGAATATAGCATGAAATCGGGCAAAGTGATACCTCCAGCTTTGTTTTTCTTTTTCAATATTTCCTTGGTGATTTGGGGTCTTTTCCGGTTCCATACAAATTTTAGGATTGTTTATTCCAGCTATTTGAAAAATGCCAAATGGTATTTTGATAGGGATGGCATTGAAAGTATAAATTGCTCTGGGCAGAATAGACATTTTAACAATGTTTATTTTTCCAATCCATGAGCATGGAATGTTTTTCCATCTTTTTGTGTCTTCTTCAATTTCTTCCATGAGTATTCTGTAGTTTCTAGAGTACAGATCCTTTACCTCTTTGGTTAGGTTTATTCCAAGGTATTTTATGGGTTTTGGTGCTATTGTAAATGGATTCAATTCCCTAATTTCTCTTTCTACAGTTACATTGTTAGTGTATAGGAAAGTAACTGTTTTCTGTGCACTGATTTTGTATCCTGCCACATTACTGAATTGCTATATGAGTTCTAGTAATTTAGGGGTTGAGTCTTTTGGGTTATCCACATAAAGTATAACGTCATCTGCAAAGAGAGAGAGTTTGACTTCTTCTTTGCCAATTTGAATATCTTTTATTTCTTTTTTTTTAATCTGATTGCTGATGCTAAGACTTCTAGTACCATGTTGAACAAATAGTGATGAGAGTGGGCATCCTTGTCATGTTCCTGATCTTAAGGGAAAATCTCTCAGCTTTTCCCCATTGAGAATGTTATTCGTTGTGGGATTTTCATAGATGGTGTTTATGAAATTGAGGAATATCCCCACCAGCCCTACACTCTGACAAGTTTTAATCAGGAAAGAATGCTGTATTTTGTCAAACGCTTTTTCTGCATCAATTGAGAGGATCATATGGTTCTTGTCTTTTCTTTTATTAATGTGTTCTCTCACATTGATTGATTTGCGAATGTTGAACCACCCTTGCCTCCCAGGAATAAATCCCACCTGGTCGTGATAGACAATCCTTTTAATGTACTGTTGGATCCTATTGGCTAGGATCTTGTTGAGAATTTTGGCATCTATATTTATCAGGGATATTGGTCTGTAATTCTCCTTTTTTATGGGGTCTTTGCCTGGTTTGGGAATCAAGATAATGCTGGACAAGTTTGGAAGTTTTCCTTCTGTTTCTATTTTTTTGAAACAGCTTCAGGAGAATAGGTATTATTTCTTTAAATGTTTGGTAGAATTCCCCTGGGAAGCCCTCTGGTCCTGGACTCTTGTTTTTTGGGAGGTTTTTGATCACTGCTTCAATTTTGTTACGGTTATTGGTCTATTCAGATTGTCAACTTCTTCCTGCTTCAGTCTTGGTAGTTTATAGGTTTCCAGGAAGGCATCCATTTCTTCCAGGTTGCTTAATTTATTGGTATATAATTGCTGATAGTACTTTCTAATAATTGTTTCTATTTCCTTGGTGTTAGTCATGATCTCTCCCATTTCATTCATAAATTTATTAATTTGGGTCCTTTCTCTCTTTTTTTGGATAAATCTGGCCAGAGGTTTATCAATCTTGTTAATTCTTTCAAAGAACCAGCTTCTAGTGTCGTTGATCTGCTCTACTGTGTTTCTGGTTTCTATTTCATTGATCTCTGCTCGAATCTTTATTATTTCTCTTCTGCTTGGTTTAGGTTTTATTTGCACTTCTTTCTCTAGTTCCTTTAGGTGCAAGCTTAGCTGGTGCATTTGGGATTTTTCTACTTCTTTGAGTGAGACTTGGAAGGCTATGTATTTCCCGCTTAGGACTGACTTTGCAGTATCCCATAGGTTTTGGACCAATGTGTTTTTGTTCTCATTGGTTTCCATGAAATGTTTAAGTTCTTCTTTAATTTCCTGGTTGACCCAAACAGTCTTTAGCAGGCTGGTCTTTAGCTTCCAAGTGTTTGAATTCCTTTCAAATTTTTTCTTGTGATTGAGTTCCAGTTTCAAAACACTGTGGTCTGAAAATATGCAGGGAATAATCTCAATCTTTCGGTACTGGTTGAAACCTGATTTGTGACCCAGTATGTGGTCTATTCTGGAGAAATCTCCTTGTGTATTCGAGAAGAACGAGTATTCTGTTGTTTTAGGGTGGAATGTTCTGTATATATCTCTGAAGTCCATCTGGTCCAGTGTGTTATTTAAAGCTCTTGTTTCTTTGTTGATCTTCTGCTTAGATGATCTGTCTATTGATGAGAGTGGAGTGTTGAGGTCTCCTACTATTAAAGTATTATTATCAGTATGATTCTTTATTTTGGTTAATAGTTGGCTTATGTAGATGGCCGTTCCCATGTTGGGGGCATAGATATTTACAATTGTTAGATCTTCTTGCTAGATAGACCCTTTAAGAATGATATAATGTCCCTCTGTATCTGTTACTACAGTCTTTAGCTTAAAATCTAATTTGTCTGATATGAGAATTGTTACCCTGCTTTCCTTTGAGGTCCGTTGGCATGAAAAATGGTTCTCCATCCCATTACTTTCAGTCTGGATGTATCTTTAGGTTCAAAATAAGTCTCCTGTAGACAGCATATAGATAGGTCATGTCTTTTTATCCAAACTCCAACCCTGTGCCATTTCATGGGAGCATTTAGGCCATTCACATTGACAGTGATTATTGAAAGATATGATTTTAGTGCCATTGTGTTGCCTGTGAAGTCCCTGTTTCTATAGATTGTCTCTGTAAATTTCTGGTTTGCACTACTCTTGAGTTCTTTCTTCTTTTCTAGAACACCCCCTTAATATTTCTTGCAGGACTAGCTTGGTGGTCACATATTCTTTCAGTTTCTGCCAGTCCTGGAAGCTCTTTGTCTCTCCATCCATTCTGAATGACAGCCTTGCTGGATAAAGTATCCTTGGCTGCATGTTCTTCTCATTTAGTACCCTGAATATGCCTGGCCAACCCTTTCTGGCTTGCCCCATCTCTGTGGACAGGTCTGACCTTATTCTGATATTCCTCCCTCTGTACATAAGGAATCTCTCCCCCCTAGCTGTTTTCAAGATTGTTTCCTTGGATCAAAGATTTGCTAGGTTTACTATTATATGTCGAGCCATTGATCTGTTCTCTTTGATCTTGGGAGGGATCCTGTCTGTCTCTAGGACACGAATGTTTGTTTCCTTCCCCAGATTAGGGACATTTTCAGCTACAATTTGTTCAAATATATATTCTAGACCTCTCTCTCTCTCCACCCCCTCAGGGATCCCAATACTTCTGACATTGGAACGTTTCATGGAGTCATTAATCTCTCTCAGTCTGATCTCTTGGGCTTTAAGCTGTTTTTCCCAGGCTTCCTTGGTTTCCTTCTTTTCTATCATTTTCTAGCTCACTAATTTATTCTTTTGCCTCATTTACCCTGGTAGTCAGTATCCAGTTTAGACTGCATTTCATTCATAACATTTTTAAGTTTGGCCTGATTAGATCTCATTTTTGCCCTTAGAGATTCTGTATTGTTGTGCATATTTTTCTCAAGCCTAGATATCAACTTCATAATTGTTACTCTGAAGTCTATCTCTGACATCTTGCTTATATCCATATCCATTAGGTCTATGGTAGAGGCCATAGTCTCTGATTGTTTTCTTTGTTGGGGGTTCCTTCTCTTAGTCATTCTGTTGGGGGATGGTTGAGGGAATGTACAGAGTCCAAAGTATTAACCACGACCCAAGCAAGATGTACCTGTTTTATAGGGATTTTAGGGTTGTTGTCCTCTTGTTCTTCCAGCCTGTCTTCTGGGGTAGGGGCTTGTTGCGCTGTTACTCAAGCAACCCTGCTTGGGCAGAGTTGTTCTGACCGCTGTGGCAGGGGTGGGCTCAGTGAAAACCGGTTTTTTGAGCTTTTGTTCTCTGGAGGCTTTCCCTGGCAGCTTTCCGCTTCTCATCTGAGAGTCAGCAGAAGTGACCGTACCAAAACCTCTGTCCCAGAACAGAGAAATCGCAGTCTGCTCTTCACTGAGCTCTCCAGGACATACAGTCTCCATTTCTGTCTATGCCGCTAAAAACTGCATCCTCCCTGGTTGTGCATCCCACAGCAACTCTCCCAGAGGTCAATCCCAGAGCTGGGCACATCTCTGCCCTTTGTGCTTCTAAAACTGTGAGCCGCTCCCAGTTCATGCGCACATGCCTGAAACTCCTGGATCCTCTCTGGGGGCTGGACTAAAGTCCTTTCCCCGCTGCTACCCGTCTGCGAGTGTGTGCCTGGTGCCCAGTGCATGACACTTTTGCACTCAGGTGTTATATCACCTTCTGGTGTCAGCTTATGGAGGCTCCCTCCCCCTTCTGTTTATCCTCCAATATCTGCCCACAGAATCAGGCCTCCATCCTTCGTACCTCGAGACTGCCAGAGATTTTCTGCTTGTAGAGGTCCAGGTATATATTCTTATATCTCAGGCTGATTTCCTGGGTGTTCAGAATGGTTTGGTAGCTTTCCAGCTAAATTCTGGGGGCCAGTTGAAATAGGGTCCCCTACTCCTCCGCCATCTTCCCTCTGACAAGCGAAGGACTTCTTAAGCAATTTTTTACTTTTTTTTTTTACCTTTGCTTGAGGTTAATTTAGCAGTAACTCCAAGCTAACCCCGGTGGGATGAGCAGGTTCTGGCATCCAAAGGACCCATTAGAGAAGTGTTTTAAAATCCTTGAACAACAATTGCATGAAATACTGCCACAATTACAATGATTTCTGGATGCTGCTCTGCTACAAATTTGCCATTCGATCACCAGATTATTATAAAAGGATATAACTCAGGAACAGCCAGATAGAAGAGATGCATAGGGCGAGGTAGGGGGAAAGGATGGAGAGCTTTCCAGCCCTCTCTGGGTGCACCACACTCCACAAATCTCCACGCGTTCACCAACCTCTCTCTCGCTTTCTTTCTTTCTTTTTTTTTTTTTTTTTGATGAGTGTGCCTAGACATTTATCAATTTTTTTGATCTTTTCAAAGAACCAGCTCCTGGTTTCATTGATCTGTTCTATTGTTTGTTTTTGTTTTTTAGTTTCTATATCATTTTCATCTGCTCTGATCTTTATTTTCTTCCCTGCTGGTTTGGCGTTTTGTTTGTTCTTTTTCTAGCTCTTAGGTATAAGGTTATAACGTTTATTTGAGCTTTTTCTTGCTTCTTGAGGTAGGCCTGTATTGCTAAAAGTTCCCTCTTAGAAGAACTTTTGCTGCATCCCAAATATTTTGGACCGTTGTGTTTTCATTTTCATTTGTTTCCATGTAACTTTTGATTTCTTCTTTGATTTCTTGGTTGACCTATTCATTGTTTAGTATAATGTTATATAACCTCCATTTATTTGTGCTCTTTCTAGATTTTTTCTTGTGGTTGATTTCTAGTCTCATAGCCTTGTGACCAGAAAAGATACATGGTATGAATTTGTGGGGTTTTTAAAAAATTTATTGATACTTGATTTGTGGCCTAATATGTGATCTATTCTGGAGAATGTATATTCTGCTGTTTTAAGATGTAATGTTCTTTTTTTTTTTTTTTAGATGTAATGTTCTGAAGATATGTGTTAAATCCCTCTGGTGTAGGGTGTCATTCAAAGCCACTGTGTCTTTGTTGATTTTTTGTTTGGATGCTCTATCCATTGATGTAAGTGGGGTTTAATGTCCGCAACTACTATTGTTTTACTATTGATTAGTTCCATTAAGTTTGTTCTTAACTGTCTTATGTAATTGGGTGCGTAAATATTTACAATTGTTATATCTTCTTGTTGGATTGCCCCCTTTATGATTTTATAGTGTTTTTCTTTATCTCTTGTTACAGTATTTGTTTTAAAGTCTATTTTGTCTAAGTATTCCTACCCTGGCTTTCTTTTCATACCCAATTGCATGATTAATGCTTCTTCATTCCCTCATTTTCAATCTGTGTGTGTCTTTAGGTCTGAAATGAATCTCTAGTAGTTAGCATATAAATGAGTTTTGATTTTTGTCCATTCTGTCACCCTATGTCTTGTGATTGGAGCAGTTAGTCCATTTACCTTCAAAGTAATTATTCATAAGTATGTATTTATTTCCATCTTGTTACTTGCTTTATGGTTATTTCTGAGGTTCTTCTCTGGTTCTTTCTCTTCTTTCTCTCTTCTCCCATGGTTTGCTGGCTTTCTTTAGTAATATACTTGGGTCCCTTTCTCTTTACTTTTTGCATTTCTAATACTGGTTTTTTATAGTATTTACCATTTGTTTTGTAAATAACATCTCCTGCATATAGCAGTCTATATTAAGGTTATGGTCACTTCACTTTGAATCCATTCTTTACTCCTCTCCTCCTGACATTTTAGCTATATGATGTCATAGTTTATGTCCTTTTATTTTGTGAGTCCCTTGGCTGATTTTACAGATAAACTTTTTTTTGAGAGAGAGAGAGACAGAGAGCATGAGGGGGACTGCAGAAGAAGGGGGAGAGAGAGAATCTTAAGCAGGTTCCATGTCCAGGGCAGAACCTGATGCAGGGCTCTATCTCATGACCTGAGCCAAAATCAAGAGTCAGATGCTTAACTGACTAAGCTACTCAGACACCCCACAGATATACTTCTTCTTACTGCATTTTTGCCTCCTACTTTTTTTACTCTTATGGTCTTTCCTTTCCACTCAAAGAGTCCCCTTTAACATTACTTGAAGGGCTGCTTTAGTTGTCAAGAATTCCTTTGACTTTTGTTTGTCTGGGAAACTCTTATTTCTCCTTCTATTCTGAATTATAGCCTTGCTGGATAAGGTATTCTTGGCTGCAGACTTTTCCCATTCAGAACTTTGAATTTATGATGCACTCCTCTGGCCTGCAAAGTTTCTGCTAAAAAATACACTAACAGCCTTATCTGGTTTCCCTTGAATGTAACTGTCTCCTTTTCTCTTGCTGCTTTTAAAATTCTCTGTTTAACACTACTATTTGTCATTTTAATTACTATGTGTCTTGTGTACCTCCTTGTGCTGATTTTGATGGGGGATTTCTGTGACTCCTGGATCTTGATATCTGTTTCTTTCCCCAGATTTGGGAAGTTTTCAGCTACTATTTCTTCAAATAAATTTTCTGCCCCCTTTTTTTCTCTTCTTCTGGGATCCCTGTAATGTGAATGTTATTATGCTTGATGGATTTGCTGAGTCCTCTAAGTCTATCCTCATTTTGCATATTTTTCTCTCCTCTGCTTAGCTTACTTTCCATTACTTTGTCCTTCAAGTCACTAATTCATTTTTCTGCTTCCTCTAGCCTGCTATTTATTCCATCTAGTGTATTTTTAATTTCATTTATTATGTTCTTCTCTGTGTTAAGGGTCTCACTGATGTCCTCCACTCTTTTCTCAAGTCCAGTGAGTATTTTTATGGTCATTACTTTGAATTATCTATCAGGCATAATACTTATCTCCATTTCACTTAGGTCTCTTACTATAGTTTTGTCATGTTCTTTCATTTGGGACTTATTCCTCTTCTCATTTTGTCTAACTGTCTATGTCTTTCCTTGTGTTAGGAAGTTAATCTATGTCTCCTGCTCTTGAAAGTAATGGCCTAATGAAGAAGAGATCCTGTAGTGTCCTGCAGTGCAGTGCTCCCTGTTCACTGAAAACTGGTTCTTTAGTGGTGTCTCCTATGTGTGTTTTGTGCATCATGCTGTTGTGTCTTGGCTGCCCTTTCTTTCAGTCCAGTAGTTTGCATTTTTTCTCTTTGTCTGTTGTGGGTGGTGTTTAATCCCTGGGGTGTTAGTGGACCAATTTTAACAAGTGCATTCTGGTTTTCTGTGGGAAGGGTAGCACTGCCACTACTGCTGCCACCATTGGGACTGAGGCCCCACAAAGTGTGCAGGTTGGGAAACGTGGTGTTGGCAAGTTTTGCACAGGCCTTCTGGAGGAAGGGACCAGCAGTGCCAGTACTGAGGCAAGCATGACTGGAAAAGGCAGATCTGCCAAAGCCCAGGTCAGCAGGACTTGGTGTAAGCAAGTTAGGTAGTGAATATTGGCACCCTGCTCATTCCTGCACATTGCCACAGTTTTATGCTATGGTAAAGGGGAGGGAGATGGCACCTGCCAGTTCCTTTGTTCCTGGTGAAGTCCCTCAGCAAATCCTGCACTTTCTGGACTTACTCTGAGACTAGTAAATAACTCTGCCTCCTGTATGCCTTGTACATTTTTCAAACTTCTATGCTATATATCTGCAGCTGTTTATTATGCTATCTCTTTAAGAGTGGAGACTCAGCTTCCTATTGCCCTCCAGGCTCTCTCAGAACCAAGCCTACTGAATTTTAAAATTCTAGGCTTTAAGTCCCATTGTTTGTAAGAACTCACAAAATTTGGATCCTCTAGTTTTCAAAGCCAAGTGCTATGGGAATTTGTCATCTTTGTGAGGGCTTCCTGGTATGATAGTTTTTTTCTCTCCTCTCTACATGCCCACAGTGTCCCTCCCCCTCTCCTGTGGACAGCCCCAAACAGTTTAGCCCCCCACTGTGTCTCGTCCATTCCCACTTTCTTCAATGTGGCTTATTCTCTATCTTCAGTTGTGGAGTTTGTTCTCTCAGTCTTTGGGTCATTCTTTTGATTATTTACACTGATATGAGTGTTATCTAGTTGTATCCATGGGACAAGGTAAGCTTAGGATCCTCCTACTCTGCAATTTTCCTCCATCCTTATTCCTACAACCATGGGATTTTACATAGCATCTCCTCTGACTCAAATATTCATTCCACACCAACAAAAAAAAATATGACAATGGGCTGATATTCATGAGATTCTCCAGTCTGACCAGGTTTCTCATCACTTGAAGCAGCTGGCCTGATAGAGAGTGGAATGGACTTTTGATGACTCAGTTATAGAGCCATCCAGATGACAACATCCAGTAGGGTAAAACATGTCCTCTGTTATGTGATATATGCTCTAAATCAGCATCCAAAATGTGGTGCTGTTTCTTCCACAGCCTGAGGAATCAAGAAGTGAAAATGTGGATATATCTTCTCATTGTTCCCCTTGCACAATTCTTGCTTCCCATTCCTATGAACTAGGCTCTCCTGATTTGAATGTCTTACTTCAAATGGATGAATGCTTCCACCAGGGGGTGCAACAATGGCTCCATTGAACCTGTAGTTGAGATTGCCACCTGGTCACCTTGGGTTCTTATGCCACTGAATCAATAGGAAAAGAAGGGGGTTACAGTACTGGTTGGTGTGGTAGATCCTGTCTATCAAGAAGAAATTTCATTGCTACACAAAACGGGAGTTTGTAATGCAAGAGTTTCCCTAACCCTAACACTCATTGTACCCCTACGTCCTGTGACTAAAGTCAATGGAAAACTACAGCAATCCACACAAACAGGAGGGCTAATGGTCCAGACCATCCAGGAATGAAGAATTGGTTCACTCCAACAACCAAAGAACATTGACTACCTTGCTATGAGGGGCTTGCTGAGGGCAATGGAAATATGTAATGAGGAATGGAAGAAGATAGTTGAAAATATCAGTTTGACCACCAGAGCGGTTGCAAAACCTAGGACTATAATAGTTATGAGTATTTCTTTCTTATTTTGATACCTACATATCCGTGTTTATACTAAACCATTTTCTTCTACCCTCTTTTACCTCTATTCTTTCTTATTTACATAAGATGTGTTAATTATGGTTAATTTTTATTTCAGTGGGACAAGTTACAGGATGTTAAAGGGAACAGAGAGGAAGAATGAGCATCACCCTAGCTGGGTAAAGGAATTTTGTATCATCTTTTATGAAGAAGGTGAGCATCTTCTCAGTTGTACATGGGATAGATGCATCATGATAGGCAGAAACATGACTTTGCTCTTTAGTTAGTAGTGTGAGTGGGTGCCAAGTTGACAAGGGCTGGACTGTGAAAGCTCCTTTATGTGTCAATTTGGTTAAGTAAAACTACATTTCCCAGGATCCTTTATTTTGCATGCTTTCAGTTAGGGTTGGCAGCTGTAAAATTTTGTCTAAGATCTGGAAAGCAGAAATGAAACAGTAGTCATGTTTCACTCTTGGAAGAATGATGTATATCAGGAACCCTGTTGTGGATCACTCACTTTTTTGTGCATCTGCTGCTTCCGCTTGGCAATGGCTGTAGCCAGGCTCATAGCTTCAGCTACCAGAGTCATACCCCTCCAGGTTGTCTAATTTCTGGGCCAGGTTTAATGGCAATTTTGCAACAAGAATTCTATTTCTCCTGCATGTCATGCATGGAAGAGGTTTTTAGACTTGAAAAGAGATAAAGTCTGACCTGGAGTTCAATAAGAGAAAAGATACAGGTTCTGTCTTATTTGCATATTTCAGTTTTCCCTACATTTCCCAGTTCATTTTCATTCTTACTTCCTGACCATGTGTCCTGTGAGTTGAGGATGAGCATCAGACCAAAAAAACAGCCGAACCAAGATTGTTTCGAAGTAGTACAAAGTCAAATATCTATTATAATTCCCTTCTACCAGAGATTCAAGGATGCTCTAAGAAGACAAGGACATTTTGAGGAGGCAAAGTGAAATTTTTCCTATCCAATTAGGGGTCTGCTGCATATGGTTTGATGTCTACCTTAAGTCCTCCCTTCTTTCTTGAGAAGAGCCCACCCACTGTGACCCCTTCTGATTCTTTCAACTACATAGTTTATAGTCAATATATTACATGTAAGGATACTTTAGTTATGGATCCACTTCATATTTACCCTTTTCTCCAAGCCATATTTTGAGCCTATTTTTTCCTGGGTCTATGGAACTTCTTTCTCAGTCCCTGAAAATGTTTTCAATCAATGGTGGAAGGAGCATGCTTGTGACAGCTTGGTCTGGTCCTTTCAGATTCCTCCAATTAAGGCCATTGACTTTCTCTGTGGATGGTTAATTAACCTTCAAGTGTCATGTTTCTCCCCAAGCTGGATAGAAAATAAGCAATCCTGTCTTAAATGCAAAATAGACATCAGGAAATCTTGATTAGATACTTGACTCTGTCACTAATTTGTGTGACCTTTGGCAAGTCAATTAGGTGCACTGTGCCATTGATTTTTCCTTTTCTCTTGTTAGTTACTTTACTACATTCTGTTCCAAATTTAAATCAGTATTTTTTGATATTGCCATGCTCCCTTCTTAAAGTGGGACCAGAGACAAAATTAAATACATTGAAAGTGTGTTGGAGTGATAAAAAAGGATTTCTCAGTGTTATCTTCTAAAATGTGATGTTTCTTAGTTCATTTGCTATGTTTTCTTTTCGAAAATATTATTCAGAATTATATAATATTTTGCTTTTCTTTTTTTAAAGGTATGTATGTATTTATTTATTTATTTATTGAGAGAGTGGGGGGAGGAGCAGAGGGACAAACAGACTCTGTGCTGAGTCTGGAGTCCAACACGGGGCTCTATCTCACCACCATGAGATCATGACCTGAGCCAAAACCAAGAGTCGGTCGCTCAATTGACTAAGCCATCAAGTACCCCAACATTTTGTTTTTCTGAATAAATATGAAAGAGTGCTTGATTTGTTCATCATTGTAAAGGTTTTTGCACTTGATTTCTTTGTTAGTGTGTCTGAATTCAACAGAAAGTCTTAGTTTACTCAGATTATCCTAGCAAGGTGCCTTTTTAATGTCTTTCATGGTTGTCTGTAATTAAAGTGTCCTCTTTTCTGTATTAATATTGTAGAAGCTTGATGTGAAACAGCAGCATTTATTAAACAGTTTCCTGCTCCTTTTTTTAAAATATTTTTTCAACCCTGTTCTGACTGAATTCATTTTAACTTTATATGCTCTTTATTAAGCAGCTTTAATAATGTTAGTATGTCCAGGATTTTTTCTCTCTCTCTTCTTGGAGATTTTTATCACTGCTGAACTATATACAGTTTTTTTTTATGATTCTGTCCCTTCTGACATGAGCTGTCCCTAGATGGAAATTGGGGGTAGGGATCACAGTTCTTGGGTTGCAGAGGACAGTCGTATTGGAACTCTATAGTTTGCTGAAAATAGTGGAATTAAATGGACGGGACTTGCATGGGCCTAAAAAATAACTCAGACCTCTAAGGTCTCAAAGATGGAGTTTTGAGACTAGAACTAAAGGGCCTTGATCACTCACTGGACCCCAGGCATGCCAATCTTCACTTCCCAGCGAATGAACTTAGAGCTTGCAAAGACAAAGGGGGCCCTTTGTTGACCCCTCCAAGCTCTGCCTCCTTTCATCTACCCAGTTGATATTTCCCACCTTCTCCAATGGCATCTCAGGTGCAGTCTTGGTTGGCCCTTCCTCCAGCAGCCCTCTTGCCCTTTCTGTGGTAGAGCCTCCACACCTTTAAAAACTATTGTGCCCTCCGCATCCATCTTCTTTGTTGCCCTCACTGCCTCCAGGCAGGCCCCTCTGTCAATAACTTCCCCTAGGAAGCAGTCACCTTGGTAGTTGCCAACTTCACCATAGTCATCACAGCAACCAGATCAGCACTCAGGCCCAAACACAGACTGGAGCATCCTTATTTCAATGTCTGCCACAGAGGAACAAGACCCAGCACAAGGTAGCCAAGACAGAGCTGATAGTGAGGCAGACCATGACCCCTGACTACTCGAGTTATCTGGTTCCTGCAGAGGGGTCAGATGGAATTTTGGAGGCTATGGAAGCCTGGCTTCCCAGGAAGTTGCAAGAACACTTCAGGAAGAAAAGACTGGGTAGGAGGCCTCCCAGCCCATAGTTGAGGACAGGGATGTCCAGTCAGCAGAGGGTGAGGGTCAAGAGGAGGGCAATGAGGAAATGGTGGAGGAGGAAGAGGAACAGAACTATGATGGTGAGGAGGAGGAAGATGAAGATGAAGGAGAATACCACCACAAAGAGGTACAGGAGGAGGGAGCCAAAGTCATCCTTATAGGGACCAATGAGTTCCCCACAGCATGGTTTTCGTCCCTCTTTCAGGATCTCGTCTGTTCCATTCTACAACTTATACATTATAATGACCACCTCTTGGTTCAGCCCCATGCAGGTCACATGTTGGTAAGGCATGGTACCTGGGAACCAGAGGATCCAGGAGAGGGACCCGAACCTCCTGAGGCCAAAGACCTAGAAGAGGGAGTAGAGAACTGGGAGGGTGAGTACCTGACAGAAGGAAACTACACCCAAGTGTCCAAGGAAACTGCCTAGGGGCTACATGCTAGAAGGCAGAGAACCAGAGGTTGCCAAGGTCCAGGAGAGCAAGTCCCCAATTCAGAGGTATTCTATTACGTGGGGGCCTGTGCAGCCAGAGGGACTGAAACTAACAAGTGGCAGCAGTGTCCTCAGGCCCTTGCAGCTCCTGTTGGGGCACCCATCTCAAAGGCAGGGAGTGCTCAGCACTTGCCTTTAGCAGTTAAGCTGTGGGTCAAAGCTCTCAAAAACCTCCAGGCCTAATATGCACAAGTAGAAGCTCAATTCTAGAGATTTTCACGATCTAGAGAAAAAGTATGCCACCTTCTACCAACCTTTGTTTGATAAGAGATCTGAGATCGTCAATGCAATCCACGAGCCCACAGAAGGTGAATGTCAGTGGCAAGTAGGTGTCCAGGAAGGTTCGTGGGGGGAAATGGAAAGAGAGCCTGCGGGAAAAGGGCAAACTAAATGGCATACCTCACTTTTGGTTGATGGCTTTTAAAAATGTGAAGATCCTTGGGAGGATGATCCGAAAAAATGATGAACTTGTACTAGAGCACTTGAAAGATGTAAAAATTAAATTTTCAGGGTTCGAGGAACCAATGAGCTTCACCATAGAATTTATCTTCAAGTCAAACGAATACTTTTTCAATGAAGTCCTGACGAAAACGTACCAAACGCGATCAGACGCAGATGATTCTGATCCCTTCTTCTCCAAAGGGCCAGAAGTTATCAGCAGCACAGGGTGTGAGATCTACTGGAAGGAGGGGAAATATGTCACCATGGAAAAGATCAAGCTGCAGAAATGTGAGGGCCGCAGAAGCGTTGTATCCACCACTAGGAAGATGCCCAGCTATTCTTTCTTCACCTACTTCTATCCTCCTGATTCTCAATGTCGCCACCGATTATAAATTGGGTTATTTTTTTCCGTGAAGTTCTGGTCCCAAAGTCTGTATTATTCTTCACTAATGAAGCCAGTGAATATAAGTATGAAAGCTCTGATGATGAGGCCCGAGAAGCTGGAGGTGAGGAAAAGAAAGTAGAAGTGATCAGAAATGAAGAACCTGAAAAAGGGCCTGAAAAAATCTGGACCCAGAAGAGAGCAGTCCCTGAGAACCCAGGTATCTGTGTGTAGCTTTGTGTATCATCCATCCATTCCTGACATACATTACTGATAGGTGAAAGTGAAGAAGAGAAAAGAAAGGATAAAAAAGGAAATGAGAAAGACCTGAAAAAGACCCAGATTCAGTAGGGTACAGCCTGGGAGAATCCATGTTGAGTAACATCCAACCATTCCTGTCATACACATGCTATATTCTTACATTTTTCTCAGTAAACCTAATAATTAAAAAAATATTTTAAATTTATTTTTATAAACCACTTTTATTGTTAAAAATTTACACATATACTAAATCATATAGAAAACAAGACTTCCTGAAATGTATTTCTTTCACAAGCATACTACTCTTTGAGCTGAAACTCTAAGACTTCTACAGGTGGGAAATTTCAGTTGATTGTTGATATCATATTTGTTTAGAATGCAGTTACTAGAACAAGTAGCTAAAGTGACTGAAACATACACTAAATGGGCCTTCATCATTGGTGGCCACTTAATTGCGGTCTCGTATACTAACTAGGAGACAATGCCTTGGAGAATGTGGCTACCTAAAAAAATTGTAAAAAATGTATTTCAAGGGGTGCCTTGGTGGTTCAGTCAATTGAGCATCCAACTCTTGATTTCAACTCAGGTCATGATCTCAGGGTTGTGAGATCGAGCCCCGCATAGGGCTCCATGCTTAGCAGGGAGTCTGCCTGGGATTCTTTCCCTCTCCCCCCTCCGTCTGCTCCTCCCTCCACTTGCTCTGTCTCTCTCTCCCCCTCTCTCTCTCTCCCTCTCTCAAATAAATAAATAAATCTTTAAAAAATGAATCTCAAGTAGGATCACAGTTAAAGATTAATTCCTAAGTATTCATTCAGTTTTAAGTTTTTGTGTTTCATGTGACAGTGAAAAGAAAAATTAGAGTAAGATTTTGGTTATCACAGAATTGTTAATTTAACTTATATCTCATCTATTCTTTTATTTCCCTCTTTTCTTTCTCCTTTAACAGATACGCACAACAGGCCTGGGAGGTTAAGAGATTATGGTTTATGAAAAGAGCAAAGGCTTTTAAGGTGGAAAGACTTATTTATATACCGAAATGTTCTTCTCCCACCCTCCACCAAAAAAACCCCAAATTTTTTGGTGTTTGGCAAGTGGGAGATGAGGTTGGTGTGATCAGATGATTGAAGACATCAAATGATGCATGAACACCCTGATACTCAAGGGTCTAGGTTGCAAGAGGAAAATTGCATTGTTTTCTCTTGTTGAGACAACAGACATACATATGATTGACTATTCTTAGATTTGGAAAGTCACTGGTGTAAAGTAATTGTATTCAATTGTTAATATTCTCTTTTTTCTTCTTACAGTGTGAAAGCATAGAAATATTTTATTGTACTGTATGCATCCTTCTTGTGATGATGTGAAATGGTGAACTGCCTACATGATAAGATGAAGTGAGGTGAATGACATAGACATTGTGACATAGTGTTAGGCTACTATTGGCCTTTTGATGATTTGTCAAAAAAAGGATAATCTGCTTCCAGACTGCAGTTGACCACAGGTAACTAAAACCGTGGAAAGTGAAACCACAGATAAAAGGGGATTACTGTATATAAGTATATCTAATCAACACATTGTACACCTTAAACTTACATATATCATGTCAATTGTATCTTAATAAAGTAGGAAAAAAATAAAAAGGAAAAGCAATGATAATGATATAGGTAGGTCCTTAGCAGGTCAGTAGTCCCTCACAAGGCAACTCAGGTAAGACCATTATAGGTTTTTCATGCTACAGGATCCTGATCTGCTCAGACATGAGTTTAAAGGCTGCTACTAATAGCCAAGGGAGAACAGCAGAATTTAGGATTTTAAGGAGTTTAGCTTCACCCTGATCCTCCTGTACCTCCCTATCTAAATTTTCATTGTTTAATCTCTTCCTTATTATTGTTCTAACTTTAACATAACTTAACAACCCATGAGGTTGGAAAATAAATTCGCATCATACTTCAGCACTCCACGAGATTATACTTTAGTTTTCCTTTTCAGAAATCTCAGCCTCATGACTGCAAAAGATAATGATATAAGTACTCTATTTTTTAGAGAACTCATAGATGGGATTTGGTTCCCTATCCAAAATTTGATCTGGGAATTTAAAGCCCTGAACGCATTATTTTCTTTCTCAAGTTCTCTGAAATGTGTAGAAGCAAACAACCACCCCATTATAATCCTTATTTTCACTGAAGTGTTCGATAGCTGCAAGTATATTTTGGTTACCCAAAGTCTTTTCATGTACATTCATTTGCTTCTAGGTGCCTACAAGTGATAATATAAAAAACTGTTTTGCTGATGTACACCATGAACTATCATTGTCCAGGTTAGGCTCACCTGCTTCTCACCTGTGTGGCTTTGGGCACATGCCTGAGAGTGACCTTTTCCTCACACCCTTGCTAGCGGCCTAGTAAGTCATCCCAAATTGGTTTAAAAAGTGGAATAACTTTATCCTCTCAGTCTTTTATTTCTGAAGATAGTTCTCCTTTTTGTGATTTTTTCCTACCAAGGGTGGTAAAAACTGTCTTGCTTGGCTACATATATAATCTTATCCTGGATGGCTCTTCTTTTGTGGGTTCCAGAGGTATGACATGGCTTCATCTTGTTTAGAGTACTCAGGCCTGAACAAAGACGGACTTTTCTTATTAATCTTCTTATTAATTAAAAATTAAAATTAATGTTTGTATTGACCTCCCCAAGTCAATCAAAGCCATACCACGGTTCTGTCTCTCTAACTGGAATAACTCAAATTTGTGTAACAGCATGCTTATTTATGTACTCTGATGGTGAGTTTGTGAGGTCTTCTGCACAGCTACTTACTTGTTTGCTAGTTTCATTGTAGAATGATCAAAAGTTACTTAACTCCACACATCATTATCATTAACTCCACACATCATTATCCATTTGCAAGGTATATGTTTTAGCACTTCCTGAGAAATGTAATTTCCCAAACATGACAGGCTCAGTTTCTCTACGGTGGTCAAAACAACATAAGGTACTTTGTTAAAGTTTGTTTCTATTCTCCAGAAGCTTAACCTTTTTTTTCTCCACTTTCATCATACATGTTTGTCCAGTGATTATCTACACCATTTGGACTTAGTGTTGCCTCAGTGTTGGTTTGTTTTCTCTGAACTTGCGTAGTTCATCCTCATTGAGTTGTTTCCTCCTTATTAGAGTTCTGGTGACTGTTGTAACTGGGCAATTTTCACTCTTTATATAAATCTCTGTCTAATAAAAAATTTACTTACATATATTACATAGGTTCTAGTTTCTCATCTGAGTCTTCTTTATCTCCAGGTTTTAATTTTTTTCTTATTTTTTTCATCCATTCATTTCTAGCTTTGAAAAAAATATGTGAACATTCAATTAGCAATAATCGCGCCTCGGATAAACCTCATTGGCTACGATACTGCCACTGCGCAAAGCTGAAAAAAATATGTGAACATTGAGAAGTGTTTTAAGGAAGTGCTTGCAAAGGTGCCATAGAAAGGATATGTTAATGGTGTGACATATATATATGTTAATCTTGTGACCCAACCACATTTAAATTTTTATGTTGCATGAGATAAAATAATTTATGCCTGGAGGTCTGGATATTGAACACAATTATGCACTGAAGTTTTATTCTGTATACCATGATCTGATATTGGGAATCCCTAATGACCCAATCTTTGCAGATTTTAATGTGTATGTTTGCTTGGGGATTTAGACTGAGGTCCCAAGGTCCATTGGTAAGCTACTCAGACCTGAGGCTTTTAGGGAAGGTCATCAGACATATCTAAGACATGCCTGCATTTTCTCATCTTTGAGTCTTGGGATCATTCATGGCAACTGGGTGTTGGGATTGGATTTGGGGTTTTGTGGGCTTTAAGAACTGTTCCACCCTAGGTATCTGTTATGGCCATTTTTAAAAGGGATTGAAACCCAGGTCTGTGTGTCTGTTGGAAAGGACAAAATTATTAATGTTCCTTTGTGTCCTCCATAACCCACTGTTGGAAAAGCTTTTTATCCTTCAATGCTTTTTTTTTTTTTTTTTGAGAATTGTTATTACCGTCAACATTTTATTTACTAATTCATTAATTGGATTAAGAAGGCTATAAATGGCTGATGTTTAGATTTAGGGTCTATCTGTGAGGATGAATTTGTATCTTCTAGTTTGCTTAGAAACCTAACAGTAACTTTATCAGAACTTTATAATGACATTCTGTTTTCTATGACACCTGGGTTATGCCCATATAACCTGAAACAGAAATATATATGTAATAGTGTGTTTACAGGCAGGAAAAGGAGGAATACCTGCATTCACACCAGGTCTATTGAGTGTCTACCATTATTATGAGTTTTGTATTTTTTTTAAAGGGGGCTATAACTGGGGCCAAGGGTCATCTGATCCTTTCTCTTGTGTGGGGGAAGCTGGTTGCTGCTGCCAAAGAAAGATTGACATTTTAATTGTGTACTGTATACTTCTTATTCTGTGATTTAAGATGACATGACACCTGTGATGGGAGGGTCTGGTGATTTTTGAATTCCAGAAATAGAGTTTTCCAAACATATTTTAATAACCCCAATCTCTTCCGCCCCTTTTCACCCCATCTCTGGTGGAGGTAGCTGATTCCTGTTGTTACTTCCTCTGTGCTATCTCAATGTCTCTTTCTTTTTATTTCCTTTCATGATTCCAACTTTTTTTTTAAAGATTTTGTTTATTTATTTTAGAGAGAGAGAAAGCATGTGAATGAGGGAGAGCACAAGGGGGGTGAGGGGCAGAGGGAGAAGCAGACTACCCACTGAGCAGGAAGCCTGATATGGGGCTCAATCTGGGAACTCTGGGATCATGACCTGAGCTTAAGGCAGACGCTTAACTGACTGAGCCACCCAGGCTCCCCTGATTCCAACTTTTTAAAACAACATATCATTAAAACCTATTTAAATAACCGTTGTGTGTTATTTTTTTTCTTTGCATTTGATTTTCACTAATTTCACCATAATGTGTTTAGGTGTGATGTTCTATGTATTTGCTTTGGAGTTTGTAGCATTTCTTGAATCTTTGGATGCCTTTCAATATTTTAGAAATTCTCTGCTATTTTCATTTCCTATATGTCTTCCATTCATTCTATATTCCCTCTCATTCTGAGATAGTAATTACATCTCCCTTTTTCCTTTTGCATCAAGGTTGTTAATGTCTAAGGCATAAGACCTTAATTCAGGCAGGTGATTCAAAGCTGGGATTCAATCGTTGAGAGGGTTGATCAATTTCCAGTTAATTTTTACTCTTAGTACCTAGTTCTTCATAATGCTTTACTGAACTTTTTGGGCATTCATAGAGCTTTTTCTCTGTATCAGACCCAAGAATCCAGTTTTTGTTTCTCAAGCTTCATGATGCCGCTGGAAGCTCTGCTCAGCTCTAAAATCTCTTAGATGCTGTTTTCAAAATCTGCAAATATCTTATGGGGAAACACCTTGCCAAATTCAGGTCTCACCACTTCATGTTCTTTTGGGATTCTTTTCTCCTGCAGTTTGGCTGCCTCACTAGTTTTCTTATACTTTAAAACAGGTAGTTGTTGTTTTTTTTTTTTTATTATGTTATGTTAATCACCATACATTACATCATAGTTTTTGATGTAGTGTTCCATGATTCATTGTTTGCATATAACACCCAGTGCTCCATTCAGTACATGCCCTCTTTAATACCCATCACCAGGCTAACCCATCCCCCCACCCGCCTCCCCTCTAGAACCCTCAGTTTGTTTCTCAGAGTCCATAGTCTCTCATGGTTCGTCTCCCCCTCCAGGTAGTTTTCATCCTTTTTTCTTCTTCCTCATATGTTTTTCTCAAAAAGTTAGGTTGTCATTTCCAAAACCAGAAATCTAAGTAGGCTAATTTTATTATTTTTATTGAAGTATGATTAACATACAGTGTTATATTAGTTTCAGGTGCATGATATAATGATTCAACAATTCTATACATTAATCCGTGCTCATCATGATAAGTGTACTCTTAATCCCCTTCACCTACCTCACCCATTCCCTTACCCGCTTCCCCTCTGGCAACCACCAGTTTGTTCTCTGTATTTAAGAGTCTGCTGTTTTGTCTCTTTTTTTTTTTGGTTCATTTGTTTTGTTTCTTAAATTCCACATAGGGCTAAAATCATATGGTATTTGTCTTCTCTGTATGACTTTTTTCACTTAGCATTTTACTCTTTAGATCCATCCATGTCATTGTAAATGGCAAGACTTCATTTTTTTTAATGGCTTACTAATATTCACATCTTCTTTATCCATTTATCTATGGATGGACACTTGGGTTGCTCCCGTGTCTTGGGAGCTACTGTAAAGAATGCTGCAATAAACATAAGGGTGCATATATCTTTTCAAATTACTGTTTTAATTTCTTTGGATAAATACCCAGTAGTGGGATTATTGGATCATATGGTAATTCTATCTTTAATTTTTTGAGGAAGATCCATACTGTTTTCCGTAATGTTCCCTAGATAGGCTAACTTTAAATTTCTATAAAGACTGCTGATTTTCCTTTCAAGGTGCTCTATTGAGTTCCCTACTTAGGTTATGCAAGTTATGTGTGTACTCATTTCTACACATCCTAATCAAGATGTAATATTATGAAGCTTTAAAAATATTTAACCTAATAGATACTATGTAGTACACCACTGTTGTTTTAATATACATGTTTTCCAATTACTATTAATGTTAAGCAAATTTTCATGTGCTTTTTGGGCACTTGCTTCTCTCATTAACTTTTTTTGAAAGTTATAATATGTTTGATTATTCTCTGAAATTGTTCCAATTCATGATCACTTGGTCTGCAGACAATATTTCCTGCATAGTTCCCATCTTTATGTACATATAATTTATCTTTGCTGTATTCAAAATATTTTTGCTACATTTCCAGATATACAGTCTTTTTTTTTTTTTTAAAGATTTTTTATTTATTTATTTGAGAGAGAGAGAATGAGAGAGAGCAAGCACATGAGAGGGGGGAGGGTCAGAGGGAGAAGCAGACTCCCTGCCGAGCAGGGAGCCCGATGCGGGACTCGATCCAGGGACTCCAGGATCATGACCTGAGCCGAAGGCAGTCGCTTAACCAACTGAGCCACCCAGGCGCCCTCCAGATATACAGTCTTAAATGAATGCATTTGGTTGTTAATGATTGATTTACAAGTTGTGTTCAAAAATGGTAAACTGGATGATATAAAACTTTTGGTATTTTAGGGTATATTTTGTGGATGTCTTGCCAAATTCTGTCAATATTTTAATATATATGTGTAAAAAAATGTGAATTCTCTTTCTCCCTGATACAAAGTTTTATACTTCTCTATAAAATCATGCTTGCTATTTGTTTTCTACCCATCTGTATTCTTACATAATTTTGTTTTTTATATCTCTTATTTTGTGAGCAAATTATGTTATAATCTGTCAGGATGACCATGTCAGCTTTTGTAGTTTTATCACTCACTGTTTTAAATATTTAAATCTTTAATTATAGGGGCACCTGGGTGGCTCAGTTGGTTAAGTGCCTTTGGTTCAGGTCATGATCCCATCTCTACCTACTTGTGCTATCTCTCTGTCAAATAAATAAATAAAATCTTTAAAAAAATAAATCTTTAATTATAAGTTCATAAAGCATTATATATTGCCTTCTGGTGGTTTATTACTTTAAACATTTGACAAAATATCACAAAATTTGTATGGCAAAGTAAAGGCATTAAGAACCAAGATCTATTTACATATACATAAAATTTAGATATATATATATATAAATATCTCTAAAATATATTTTTATTTATAAAATTATTAAAATTTTATAAGTAAAATAATAAATAAAAATAAATAAATTTTATAAATAAATTAATTAAAATATTTTACAAAAATATTTTATATTTTAGAGAGTACATGTGCATGTGGAGAGGAGGGGCAGAGGGAGAAGAGAGAGAATCTTAAGCAGGCTCTATGTCCAGCACAGGGCCTGATGTGGGGCTCAATCTCACAACCCTGAGATCATGACCTGAGCCAAAATCAAGAGCCAGATGCTTAACTGACTAAGCCACAAGGCACCCCAAGAATGATATTTTTAAAGAGAATATTAAGAACTTAGTTTTTATTATAATAAAAAGATTTGCTAAATCGTATTTTTAGAAAATATTTTTGTGAAGGATCTTTGCTTTTCCAAAAGCTGGTATCAAAGTAAGAGCAGGCATTGGGGTAAAGGAGAAAAAAGAAGGAACCACTACGCTGGATTCATGGCTGTATTTGGGAATGGGATTAAAGTAAGTGCTGTTATTTTGAAGCAATTCATCATCAGGATTTTCCCTTGTACATATACTTTTAAATCTACAGAGGCAGGGGCGCCTAGGTAGCTCAGTCATTAAGCGTCTACCTTTGGCTCAGGTCATGATCCAGGGTCCTTGGATCGAGCCCCACATCGGGCTCCCTGCTCAGCGGGGAGCCTGCTTTTCCCTCTCCTGCGCTCCTCCTGCTTATGTTCCTGCTCTCGCTATCTCTCTCTCTGTCAAATAAATAAATAAAATCTTAAAAAAAAATAAAAATAAATCTACAGAGGCAGAAGTGATAATTGGAATATATTTTCTAATTTAAGAATCCAAAAATCTTTTCCCTGGAGAAATTCAGGCTACTTTTACAACAGGCATACCTTTTTCAATTAGAAAGCAATGGTGGTAGAGTTAGAAAGCATGACAGAAATGAGGACATTTTTTGTGGGGTGGGGAGAAAGTTATATAACATAAAATTCAACATTTTAACCATTTTAAAGTACACAACTCAGTGACTTTAGTACATTCACAATATTGTGCAGCCATTATTGTTTTCTAGTTTGAAAACATTTTCATCTTGTATCCTGCAATTTTGCTAAATTTGTTTATTAGCTATACTAGGGTTTTTTTGTGAAAATTTAAGGAATTTTTATAGCATATCATCTGTAAATAGAGATAGTTTTACTTCTTTTCCAACTTGAATGTCATTAATTTTTTTTCTTGCCTAGTTTTTCTGGCTAGAGCTTCCAGTAAAATGTTGGATAAAGTGGTAAAAGTGGGCATCCTTGTCTTGTTCCTAATCATAGGAACCATTGTTGTGATGATAGTTGTGAGTTTTTCCATGTTAAGAAGGATCCTTTTTATTCCTCATTTGTTGAATGTTTTTAAAATGAAGGGTGATAGATTTTGTCAAATGCTTTTCCTGCACCAATTACAATGATCATTGGGATTTTTCTTCATTCTATTACTTAAGGTTAACCTATTGTTGATTTGTATGTGATTACCCTTGCATTCTGGGATAAATCCCAGGATTTGCTCATGGTTTATAATCCATTTAACATGCAGGTGGATTCAGTTTACTAGTATTCTGTTGAGGATTTTTGCATCCATATTCATAAGAAATATTGGCCTATAGTTTTCTTTTTTTGTAATGTTCTCATATGACTTTGTTATCAAGTTTAGCCTCACAGAATAAATTAGGAAGTGTTCTCTTCTCTTCAAATTTTTGGAAGAATTTGAGAAGAATTGGTGTTATTTTTTCTTTAAATGTTTGGTAGAACTCTCCATTGAAGCCATCCATTACTGGGATTTTCTTCTTTGGAGATCTTTGATTAGTATTTACGCTCCTAACTTCTTATAGACCTATTAAGATTTTCCACTTCTCAAATCAGTTGTGTTAGTCTGTGTGATTCTAAAAATTTTTCCATTCCATTTAAGTTATCTAATTAACTGGTTTATAATTGTTCATAATAATCTCTCTTATCCTTTTATTTTCTGTAGTTTAGTGTTAATGTCCTGAATTTCACTTCTGATTTCATTAAGTTGAATGTTCTCTTTTTTTTTCTAGTCAGTCTAGCTAAAGATTTCTTAAATTTGTTGATTTATTAAAGAACACAGTTTTGGTTTTGTTGTTTCTCTCTATTGTTTTTCTATTCTTCACTTCAATTATACCCAGTATAAACTTATTATTTCTGTCCTTCTGTTATTTTGGAAGTATAGTTTGTTCTTATATTTCTGTTTCCTTGAGGCATTAAGTTAGGTTAGTATCCAAAATCTATGAAGAAATTATAAAACTCAACACCCAAAAAATGAATAATCCAATTAAAAACGGGCAGAAGACATGAATAGACATTTTTTCAAAGAAGACATCCAGATGGCCAATAGACACATGAAAAGGTGCTCAACATCACTCATCATCAGGGAAATGCAAGTCAAAACTACAGTGAGGGAGGAGGGAGCAAGATGGCAGAGGAGTAGGAGACCTGGATTTCGTCTGGTCCCAGGAATTCAACTGGATAGGGATCAAACCATTCTGAACACTTACAAACTCAACAGGAGATTGAAGAAAAGAATAGCAGCAACTCTCTGAACAGAAAACCGACCACGTTCTGGAAGGTAGGACATGTAGAAAAGTGAATCTGAGGTGATATTCAGGAGGATAGACGGCGGGGGAATGGGCCTCCGTTGGCTGCTTCTGGCAAGTGATAGAGCAGTGGAGCACAAAATCGGAACTTTTAGAAGTCGGCTCCACTGAGGGATGTCGCTCCAGTGGCTAAGTGGGGGATGGAACCCTCACTGGGACAGTGTGGTCTCAGGACCCTCGGGGTCACAGAAAGACCAGGGGTACCTGAGTGCAGCAGAGCTCACAGGTATCAGAGCAGGGAAGTCGGCTGTGGAGACAGAACCAAGGAGTGTGCTCTCAGCTTGGGGTTGCCATAAACCATGATCTGAAGCACAGTCAGGCCACTGTCCCTCCAGCAGGGACCCAACAAGTGGCAGATCCAGGGAGACTCCCCTTCCTCCCCCAGGAGGAGTGGCGTGGGAGTGCACCGCAGGGATCTGCTGGGTTTGGAGACTCCACAGGGGGTCAGGTGCCAGAGAGAGAAATGCTCAGTCATGGGCCAGGTGAGCACGGAGCACGGCCGGAGAGCAGGGAGACGGGAGTGATTGACTGCTTTTCTCTGGGGCTCACTGAGGGGTGTGACCCAAGTTCTCGGCTCCTCTGGGGTGGAGATTGGGGGGCAGCCATTTTCACTCTTGTCCTCCAAAGCTGTACGGAAAGCTTGCAGGGAACAAAAGCTCCCAAGAGCAAACCCGAGGAGATGACTTAGCCTGGACTGGCAAGGGTGGGGCAATTCCACCTCCAGCAAAGACATTTGGGAACCACAACAATAGGACCCTCCCCCAGAAGATCAGCAAGAACAGCCTGCCAAGACCAAGTTTACCGATCAATGAGAATGGCAGAACACCAGCGCTAGGGGAATACTGCACATAGAATTCATAGCTTTTTCCCCATGATGCTTTAGTCTTTCAAAGGTAATTTTTTTTTTACCTCTTTTTTTTGGAATTTTTTTTTCCCTTTTTCAACCAACATCTTATCAATTCCTTTTTTAAAAAATATTTTGTTTTTCATTTTTAGAGTCATATTTTATAGTAGTTACCCTTATTTTTAGTATATATATATATATATATATATATATATATAAGTTGTTCTCTCTTTAAAATTTTGAGATACACTTTCTTCTAACATATCAAAATATACCCTAAATCTCTAGTGTATGGCTTTGTTCTAGTCTCTTCCCTGATCACATTCTCTGCCCTTTTTTTTTTTAAATCCTCTTCTTTATTATTTCAACCAACTTCTTATCTTATCAATTTCTTTTATAAAACTTTATAATTTTAATCTTTACAGTCATATTCCATCTCTTCATCATATTAACCCTTATTTTTGTACATATATAAGTTTTTCTTTCTTTAAAATTTTGGGAGGCACTTTCTTCTAACAGACCAAAATACACCCAAAATCTAGTGTGTGGCACTGATCTATGCACCAGCCTGATCATATTTGATCATATTCTGTTTTTCTGTTTTGTTTTTGTTTGTTTTTATCTTTTTCTTTTTCTTTTTCTTTTTTCTTTCTTTCCCTTTCTTTTCCTCCAGTTTCAGGTCTTTTTGAATTGTTTAGTGTATATTTTCTGGGGTCATTGTTTCCCTGTTAGCATTTTGTTCTCTCATTCATCTATTCTCCTCTAGACAAAATGACAAGATGGAAAAAATCACCTCAAAAAAAAAAAAAAAAAAAGAGGCAGTACTGACTGCCAGGGACCTAATCAATACGGACATTAGTAAGATGTCAGAACCAAAGTTCAGAATGATAATGTTAAAGATACTAGCTGGGCTTCAAAAATGCATGGAAGTTATTAGAGAAACCATTTCTGGAGAAATAAAACAACAAAAATCTAACCAAGTTGAAATCAAAAAGGCTATTAATGAGGTGCAATAAAAAATGGAGGCTCTAACTGTTAGGATAAATGAGGTAGAAGAGAGAATCAGTGATATAGAAGACCAAATGATGGGAAAAAAAGAAGCTGAGAAAAAGAGAGATAAACAACTACTGGATCACGAAGGCAGAATTCGAGAGATAAGTGATACCATAAGACGAAACAATATTAGAATAATTGGGATCCCAGAAGAGGAAGAAAGCGAGAGAGGGGCAAAAGGTATATTGGAGCAAATTATAGCAGAGAACTTCCCTAATTTGGGGAAGGAAACAAGCATCAAAATCCAGGAGGCACAGAGAACCCCCCTCAAAATCAATAAAAATAAGTCAACGCTCCAACATCTAATAGTAAAACTTATGAGTCTCAGAGACAAAGATAAAATCCTGAAAGCAGCTTGGGACAAGAGATCTGTAACCTACAATGGTAGAAACATTAGATTGGCAACAGACGTATCCACAGAGATGTGGCAGGCCAGAAAGGACTGGCATGATATATTCAGAGCACTAAATGAGAAATATATGCAGCCAAGAATACTATATCCAGCTAGGCTGTCATTGAAAATAGGAGAGATAAAAAGCTTCCAGGACAAACAAAAACTAAAGGAATTTGCAAACACAAAACCAGCCCTACAAGAAATATTTAAAAGGGTCCTTTAAGCAAAGAGAGAGCCTAAAAGCAACATAGACCAGAAAGGAACACAGACAATATACAGTAACAGTCACCTTACAGGCAATACAATGGCACTAAATTCATATCTTTCAATAGTTACCCTGAATGTAAATGGGCTAAATGCCCCAATCAAAAGACACAGGCTATCAGATGTGATAAAAAAACAAGACCCATCGATACGCTATCTGCAAGAGACTCATTTTAGACCCAAAGACACCCCCAGATGGAAAGTGAAGGGGTGGAAAATCATTTACCATGCTAATGGACACCAAAAGAAAGCTGGGGTGGCAATCCTTATATCAGACAAATTGGATTTTAAACCAAAGACTGTAATAAGAGGTGAGGAAGGACACTCTATCCTACTTAAAGGGTCTATCCAACAAGAAGATCTAACAATTGTAAATATCTATGCCCCTAACATGGGAGCAGCCAATTATATAGGGCAATTAATAACAAAAGCAAAGAAACACATCAACAACAATACAATGATAGTGGGGGACTTTCACACCCCCCTCACTGAAATGGATAGATCATCTAAGCAAAAGATCAGCAAGGAAATAAAGACTTTAAATGACACACTGGACCAAATGGACTTTGCAGATATATTCAGAACATTCCATCCCAAAGCAACAGAATACACATTCTCCTCTAGTGCCCGTGGAATATTCTCAAGAATAGATCACATCCTAGGTCATAAATCAGGTCTCAACCAGTACCAAAAGATTGGGATCATTCCCTGCATATTTTCAGACGACAGTGCTTTGAAACTAGAACTCAATCACAAGAGCAAAGTCAGAAAGGACTCAAATACATGGAGGCTAAAGAGCATCCTACTAAAGAATGAATGGGTCAACCAGGAAATTAAAGAGGAATTTTAAAAATTCGTGGAAACCAATGAAAATGAAAGCACAACTGTTCAAAATCTTTGGGATGCAGCAAAGGCAGTCCTAAGAGGAAAGTATATAGCAATACAAGCCTTTCTCAAGAAACAAGAAAGGCCTCAAATACACAACCTAACCCTACACCTAAAGGAGCTGGAGAAAGAACAGCAAATAAAGTCTAAACCCAGCAGGAGAAGAGAAATAATAAAGATCAGAGCAGAAATCAATGAAACAGAAACTAAAAGAACAGTAGAACAGATCAACGAAAGTAGGAGCTGGTTCTTTCAAAGAATTAACAGGATTGATAAACCCTTGGCCAGACTTATCAAAAAGAAAAGAGAAATGACCCAAATAAATAAAATCATGAATGAAAGAGGAGAGATCACAACCAACACCAAAGAAATACAAACAATTATAAGAACATATTATGAGCAACTCTATGCCAGCAAATAGATAATCTGGAAGAAATGGATGCATTCCTAGAGATGTATCAACTACCAAACCTGGACCAGGAAGAAATAGAAAACTTGAACAGACCTAAAACCACTAAGGAAATTGAAGCAGTAATCAAAAATCTCCCAAAAAACAAAAGCCTAGGGCCAGATGGCTTCCCAGGGAAATTCTACCAAACATTTAAAGAAGAATTAATACCGGGGCGCCTGGGTGGCTCAGTTGGTTAAGCGACTGCCTTCAGCTCAGGTCATGATCCCAGGGTCCTGGGATCGAGCCCCACATCGGGCTCTCTGCTCAGCCGGAAGCCTGCTTCTTCCTCTCCCACTCCCCCTGCTTGTGTTCCCTCTCATGCTGTCTCTCTCTCTCTCTGTCAATTAAATAAATAAATAAAATCTTAAAAAAAAAAAAAAGAAGAATTAATACCTATCGTTCTGAAACTCTTCCAAAAAATAGAAAAAGGAAAACTTCCAAAGTCATTTTATGAGGCCACCATTACCTTGATCCCCAAACCAGACAAAGACCCCATCAAAAAGGAGAATTACAGACCAATACCTTTGATGAACATGGATGCAAAAATTCTCACCAAAATACTAGCCAATAGGATCCAACAGTACATTAAAAGTATTATTCACCACGACCAAGTGGGATTTATCCCTGGGCTGCAAGGTTGGTTCAACATCCGCAAATCAATCAAGGTGATACAATACATTAACAAAAGAAAGAACAAGAACCATATGGTCATCTCAATAGATGCAGAAAAACATTTGACAAAGTACAGCATCCTTTCTTGATCAAAATTCCTCAGAGTATAGGGATAGAGGGTACATACCTCAATATCATAAGCCATCTATGAAAAACCCACAGCGAATATCATTCTCAATGGGGAAAATCTGAGAGCTTTCCCCCTAAGGTCAGGAGCATGACAGGGATGTCCACTATCACCACTGCTATTCAACATAGTACTATAAGTCCTAGCCACAGCAATCAGACATCAAAAAGAAATAAAAGGCATCTGAATCAGCAAAGAAGAAGTCAAACTCTCACTCTTTGCAGATGATATGATACTTTATGTGGGAAACCCAAAACACTCCACCCCAAACTGCTAGAACTCATACAGGAATTCAGTAAAGTGGCAGGATATAAAATCAAAGCACAGAAATCAGTGGCATTCCTATACACTAACAGCAAGACAGAAGAAAGAGAAATTAAGGAGTCAATCCCATTTACAATTGCACCCAAAACCATAAGATACCTAGGAATAAATTTAACCAAAGAGGCAAAGAATCTGTACTCAGAAAACTATAAAGTACTCATGAAAGAAATTGAGGAAGACACAAAGAAATGGAAAAACGTTCCGTGCTCATGGATTGGAAGAACAAATATTGTGAAGATGTCAATGTTACCTAGAGCAATCTATACATTTAATGCAATCCCCATCAAAATACCATCCACTTTTTTCAAAGAAATGGAACCAATAATCCTAAAATTTGTATGGAACCAGAAAAGACCCCGAATAGCCAGAGGAATGTTGAAAAACAAAAGCAAAGCTGGCGGCATCACAATTCTGGACTTCCAGCTCTGTTACAAAGCTGTCATCATCAAGACAGTATGGTACTGGCACAAAAACAGACACATTGATCAATGGAACAGACTAGAGAGCCCAGAAATGGACCCTCAACTCTATGGTCAACTAATCTTCGACAAAGCAGGAAAGAATGTCCAATGGAAAAAAAGAGAGTCTTTTCAACAAATGGTGTTGGGAAAATTGGACAGCCACATGCAGAAGAATGAAACTGGACCATTTCCTTACACCACACACAGAAATAGACTCAAAATGGTTGAAAGACCTAAATGTGAGACAGGAGTCTATCAAAATCCTAAAGGAAAACACAGGCAGCAACCTCTTTGACCTCAGCTGCAGCAACGTCTTCCTAGAAACATCACCAAAGGCAAGGGAAGCAAAGGCAAAAATGAACAAGATAAAAAGGTTTGCACAGCAAAAGAAACACTCAACAAAACCAAAAGACAATCGACAGAATGGGAGAAGATATCTGCAAATGACATATCAGATAAAGGGCTAGTATCCAAAATCTCTAAAGAACTCCTTAAACTCAACACCCAAAGAACAAATGATCCAATCAAGAAATGGGCAGAAGACATGAACAGACATTTTTCCAAAGAAGACATCCAAATGGCCAACAGACACATGAAAAAGTGCTCAACATCACTCGGCATCAGGGAAATCCAAATCAAAACCTCAATGAGATATCACCTCACACCAGTCAGAATGGCTAAAATTAACAAGTCAGGAAACGACAGATGTTGGCGGGGATGCGGAGAAAGGGGAACCCTCCTACACTGTTGGTGGGAATGCAAGCTGGTGCAGCCACTCTGGAAAACAGTATGGAGGTTCTTCAAAAAGTTGAAAATGGAGCTACCATACAATCCAGCAATTGCATTACTGGGTATTTACCCCAAAGATACAAATGTAGGGATCTGAAGGGGTACGTGCACCCCGATGTTTATAGCAGCAATGTACACAATAGCCAAACTGGGAAAGAGCCAAGATGTCCATTGACAGATGAATGGATAAAGAAGAGGTGGTATATATATACAATGGAATATTATGCAGCCATCAAAAGGAATGGAATCTTGCCATTTGCACTGACGTGGATGGAACTGGAGAGTGTTATGCTAAGTGAAATAAGTCAATCAGAGAAAGACATGTATCATATGACCTCCCTGATATGAGGAATTCTTAATCTCAGGAAACAAACTGAGGGTTGCTGGAGTAGTGGGGGTGGGAGGTATGGGTGGCTGGGTGATAGACATTGGGGAGGGTATGTGCTATGGTGAGCGCTGCGAATTGTGTAAGACTGTTGAATCACAGAGCTGTACCTCTGAAATAAATAATACATTATATGTTAAAAAAAAAAAAAGAAGACGAAGAAGAAGATAGCAGGAGGGGAAGGATGAAGGGGGGGAATCAGAGGGGGAGATGAACCATGAGAGACAATGGACTCTGAGAAACAAACTGAAGGTTCTAGAGGGGAGGGGAGTGGGAGGATGGGTTAGCCTGGTGATAGGTATTAAAGAGGGCATGTTCTGCATGGAGCATTGGGTGTTATACACAAACAATGAATCATGGAACACTGCATTAAAACTAATGATGTAATGTATGGTGATTAACATAACAATAGTAAAAAAAAACTACAGTGAGATATCACCTCACACCTGTCAGAATGGCTAAAAACAACAACACAAGAAACAGTAGGTGTTGGCAAGGATGTAGAGGAAGGGGAGATCTTCTGCCACTGTTGGTGCCGTGGTAAACTGGTGCAGCTACTGTGGAAAACAGTATGGAGTCTCCTCAAAGAGTTAAAAATTGAAGCACCCTACAATCCAGCAATTGCAATACTATGCATTTACCCAAAGAACACAAAAATACTAATTCAAAGGGATACATACACTCCAATGTTTTTATAGCAGCATTATCTACAATAGCCAAATTATGGAAGCAGCCCAAATGTCCACTGACTGATGAATGAATAAAGAAGATGTGGTAAAATGGAATCTTAGCCAAAAAAATAGAATGAAATCTTGCCATTTGCAATGACATGGATGGAGCTAGAGAGTATTATGCTAAGCAAAGCAAGTCAGTCACAGAAAGACAAATACCATATGATTTCACTCATATGTGGAATTTAAGCAAAACAAACAAGCCTAGGGGAAAAAAGAGAGAGAGAGGCAAACTAAGAAACAGACTCTTAACTATAGAAAACAAAATGATGGTTACCAAAAGGGAGGTTGGTGAGGGCATGGATTAAATATGTGATGGGGATTAAGGAGTGCACTTGTTGTGATGAACACTGGGTGTCATATGTAAGTGTTGAATCACTATATTGTACACCTGAAACTAATATTATACTGTATGTTAACAAACTAGAATTTAAATAAAAACTTTAAAAAAACAAATTAGGTTATTTAATTGATTTTTTTAGTTAAACAGCTATAATTTGGCCTCTGACCATCACTTTTGCTGCATCATATAAGTTTTGGTACATTGAATTTTCATTCTCATTCATCTCAAACTATTTTCTAATATATCTTGAGATTTCTTCTTGATTCATTGGTTTTTTAAGAGTTTATTCTATAATTTCCACACATTTAGAAATTTTCTACTTTTCCTACTGTTAATGATTTTTTTAAAGAATTTATTTACTTATTTGAGAGAGAGAGACAGGAGAGGGACAAGCTGACTCTGCACTGAGCGTGGAGCCCCAAGTGGGGCTCAATCCCAGGACCCTGAGATCATGACCTGAGCTGAAATCAAGAGTCAGAGTCTCAACTGACTGAGCCACCCAGGCTCCCCTATTGTTAATGATTTTTAATTTTATCCCATTTTCATCAGAGAAGATACTTCGTATGATTTCAATCTTTTTAAATTTATTGAGACTTGTTTTGTAGCCTAACATATAGTCTATCCTGAGAATGTTTAATGTGTACTTAAGAATGTGTATTTTGCTGTTGTTGGGTGAGGGTGGAGGGTTCCATATAAGCATATTAGGTCTAGGTGGTTTATATATAGTGTTTTCTAGTTTTCTACATCCTTACTGATCATCTTCATAATTGTTTTATCTGTTATTGAAAGTGGGATTATTGAAGTGTCCAACTATTATTGGAGAATTGTCTATTTCTCCCTTCAATTCTGTCAGTTTTTGTTTAATATATTTTGGGGCTATGTTGCTGGGTGTGTATATTGTATATTTATTATTTTTAGATCTTCTTGATAAACTGACACTTTCATCAGTATGTAATGTCCTAGTTGTCTTTTTAGTGAGATGAGATTCACATAACATAAAATTAACCACTGTAAAGTGAAAAATTCAGGACAATTAGTACATTCACAATATTGTGCAACCACCATCTCTATCTAGTTCCAAAATATGTTCATCTCCCCAAAAGGAAACTCTGTACCTATAATGCAGTTGTTCCCAGTTCCCCACCTTCTTACCCCCTAGAAACCACAAATCTGTTTTCTGATTCTATAGATTACCTGTTCTGGATATTTCATATAAATGCAATTTCACAACATGTGATCTTTTTGTCTGGTTTCTTTTCCTTGGCATAATGTTTTCCAGGTTCATCCATGTATATATCAGTACTTCATTCTTTTTACAGCTGAATAATATTCCATTGTATGTACATACCAGAATTTTTAATCTATTCATTAGTTGGTAGATTTGTTGAGTTGTGGGTATTTGTCTTTAAATGTTTAGGTAAACCATCCTGGATAGCTATTTCTCCCTGATAGAGTTGTGAGCTAGACAAAATAATGGCATACTTTAACCTAGTTTTTCAGAGAACCATAAGACAGGTTAAAACAAAAAAAAAAACACAATTCTTTGAAAATACGGTTCATTCTACCCTTTCCAATATTAGGAATCTATACTGGGAATATGGCCTGTTGTCTTCAATGCTACCACTGATCTGGGAAGATAAGATAGAGCCAGGGTAAGTTAAAATGCCACAGAGCTCTATTACCAAGATTCAGGTAATTTTGTCATTGTTGTTGTTCTTGATTAACCATTCATCTGGTTGCTATAAACATTTGATTAGTTTCCAAGTTCCAATAAAGATCATTCTGACAGTTCTTACCAATTTATTTATTGCTTTTGTGGAGAAACATAATTTTGGAGTTCCCTAAGTTTTCATTTTTACTGACATCACTCTTACTTGGAAATTTTATTTATTGTTCATCCTAATTGGAGTGTGAAATACTGTGTGAAAAGTTTCCAATTGCAATATTTCTCAATGTTAACCATATTATGTATTTTAGCATTTTGGACAATCTTTTAAAGATTCATGTTAGTGCTAAATTTAGATATTAGATGTATATATATAAACCCAATGTCCTTTAAGAGTATAGTGTTACCCTTTCACACTGTTGGTGGGAATGGAAGCTGGTATAGCCACTGTGGAAAACAGTATGGAGGTTCTTCAAAAAGTTAAAAATAGAGCTACCCTATGACCCAGTAATTACAATACTAGTTATCTACCCAAAGGATACAAACATAGTGATCCTAAGGGGCACCTGCATCAATGTCCACAATAGCCAAACTATGGAAAGAGCCCAGATGTCCATCGACAGGTGAATGTATAAAGAAGAGGTGAGATATATATATATATCTTTAGCATAATGTTTTCCATTATATATAATGGAATATATATGGAATATTACTATATATAATGGAATATTACTCAGCCATCAAAAATAATGAAATCTTACCATTTGCAATGACGCGGATGGAACTAGAGGGTATTATGCTAAGTGAAATAAGTCAATCAGAGAAAGATAATTATATGATTTCACTCATATGTGGAATTTAAGACACAAAACAGAAGATCATAGGGGAAAGGGCAGAAAAATAAAATAAGATGAAATCAGAGAGGGAGACAAACCATAAGAGACTCCTAACTATAGGAAACAGAGGGTTGCTGGGTGGTGGTAGGGGGGATAGGGTAACTGGGTTTTGGGCATTAAAGATGGCACTTGACGTAATGAGCACTGGGTGTTATATGCAACTGATGAATCCCTAAACTCTACCTCTGAAACTAATAATACACTATATGTTAATTAATTGAATTTAAATTTTAAAAAAAATTTAAAGAAAAAAAAAATTTAAAGGGGCGCCTGGATGGCTCAGTCAGTTAACCATCAGCTTTGGCTTAGGTCATGATCTTGGGGCCCTGGGATCAAGCCCCGTGCCAAACTTCCTACTCTATGGGGAGTCTGCTTCTCCCTCTCCCTTTGCCCCTCCCCCCTGCTTTTATGCTTGCATGCTCTCTCTATCTCTCTCTCTCTCTCTCGAATAAATAAATAAAATCTTTAAGAAAATTTTTAAAGAGTATAGAGTTAGTTTAACTGGGACTCCCAGTTCCACCAAAATGGAGTAACTCCTTTCTTCCCAGATCCTACCTGTTACAACTAAAAGCCCTGGACATACATAACATAACAAAGGAGCATAGAACGGCTCTGAAATGTCTAAAAAATTGTAGGTTGTTTGGGACCTCAGAACTTGAGGAAGACAGGGAGGTAAGTTCCCTAAGTGTCCTTATTGCCTCCCATATTTCCATGAAAAAAGCACTACAGAAGGACCCAACCAAGAAACACTAAAAAACACAGATAAATAAGCTCCAAGAAAATACCATTCCCTCTAAGGAAAGGACAAGGAAAGAGTGGTCACCAACAGAAACATTTTGTCAATACCTATCTTATTACAACCAAATACCAATGGAAAAATCTATTCCTCATGGTTTACCAGGGATGGATGAGAAAGTGATCCTTCAGCACATTCCTCTACCCCACAGAAGGAAGTGCTGGTGTTAGTGAGACTCAACATAGTGCTACTATTTCAGATCCTGCCAGGCAGAAGCAGACGACACTCTGATTCCCTTGCCAGGTGCTGTTGGACTGAGTGAGGAGCTAATCCTCCATCCTTCTCCTAGAAGAAGCAAATGGTATGTAGATTTTCTTGCCTGGGTAGTGTCAGTGGGGTTTAGTGGTGAACCAATCGTCCAAGTCTGCCTGAGAGCAACAAGATTTAATGAAGTGATGAGAGGCAGGAGCAAACCACCAGTCTGCCTCAGTCACCCTGCTAAATGCACCAGTGTTCATGGAGTCCAATGGAGAGATGAACCTCTACATCTGCATGGCAGCAATGAGACTGAAGGAGGTGATGAGAAACAGAGCTGTTAGATAATCTGCTTGCCCCATGCCCTGTTGTCAGTGGGGCCCAGTGGAATACTGATACTCCAAATCTACCTGGAACCAAGGGTGGTGAATGGGGCAATCTGAGGTGAATCTACTCAACTGTTTCCCCCACTCCTGCTGTCAACAGTTCTCAGTGAAAGCGGAATTTCCTCCCCCGCTCTGCAGAAATTTTTAGTTTTTTAAATGTTTGGTAGAAGTCACTAGTGAAATCATCTGGTCCTGGTTTTCTGTGCATTGGGAGGTTTTTGATTGCTGATTCAATCTCCTTACTTGTCATTGGTCTGCACATTTTCTATTTCTTCATGATTCAGTCTTGGTAAGTTGTATGTTTCTGGAAATTTATACACTTTTCTAGATTACCCAATTTGTTGGCATAATTATTCATAATAGCTTTTATAATTTTGTGTATTTCCATGGTATCTGTTGTAATTTCTTCTTTTTTGGTTATGATTTTATTTATTTGAGTCTTCTCTCTTTTTTTCTTTTTTTCCTAACTAAAATCTTGTTAATTTTATCTTTTTCAAAGAGCCAATTCTAAGTTTTGTTAATCTTTATTGTTTTCCTATTCTCAATTTCATTTATTTCTGCTCCAATCTTTATTATTTCCTTCCCTCTGCTAACCTTGGGTTTAGTCTGCTCTTTTTCTAGTACCTTGAGTTGTGTTGTTAGGTTATTTTTTTAGATCTTTCCTTTTTATTGATGTGTGTTTATAAACTAAACTTATAATCTAAACTTTTCTCCGATAACTGCTTTTGCTGTATCCCATAAGTTTTGGTACGTTGTGCCTCCGCTTTTGTGTGTCTTGACAAATTTTTGAATTCCCTTTTTCATTTCTTCTTTTATCCATTGTTTGTTCAGGAGTGTTGCTTAATTTCCACATAGTTGTAAATTTTCCAGCATTCCTCCTGTTATTACTTTCTAGTTTCATACAATCCTAGTCAGGAAAGACATTTGATATAATTTCTATCTTCTTGAATTTGTTGAGACTTGTTTTATATGTGCTTGAGAAGAATGTCTATTCTACTGATATTGGATGAAATGTTCTATATATGCCTCTTCAGTCCATTTGGTCTACAGTGTTATTTAAATTCATTGTTTCCTTATTGATTCTCTAGATGATCTATCCATGTCAAGAGTGGGGTATTGAAGTCCCCAATTATTATTGCATTGCCGTTTATTTCTCCTTTTATTTCTGTTATTATTTGCATTATATATTTAAGTGCCCTGATGTTGGGTGCACAATTATTTACAATGTTATATATTATTGATGAATTAACCCTTTTATCATTCTGTAATGATTTTCTTTGTATCTTGTGACAATTTTTAGCCTAAATATTATTTTTTTTATATAAGTACAGCTGCCTCTGCTTTCTTTTGTTTACTATTTGCTTGGAATATCTTTTCCCATTCCTTCACTCTCAGACCAAGCATATTCTAAAGCTAAAGTGAGCCTTTTGTAGGTAGCATATCATTGATAATATTTTTTTAATCCAGTTAGCCATTCTATGTCTTTTGATTGGATAATTTAATCCATTTACTTTTCAAGTAATTGATAGGCAAGGACTTCCTATTGCCATTTTGTTAATTATTTTCTGTTTTGTACATCCTTTGTCTTTTGTTTCCTCACTTGCTGTCTGTGTTCTTGTAGTTTGCTGAACATTTTAAAGAGGATTATTTTGAATTATTTCAGTTCATAGATCTCCATTTCTTTAGGGTTAATTATTGGAGCTTTCTTAGTGTCATTTAATGGTGTCATTTTTGTCTTATTCTTCACAATCCTTTTATCCTTCCATTGGTATCTGCACATTTGAATAAGCAGTCTCCTCTTCCAGACTTTATTGGTTTGCTTTGGCAGGGAAAGATCTTCACAAGTCAGCTTAGCTCAAGGTACTGTTTAGGTCAGCTGGTAGCATTCAAGGGTAGACAGGTCTTGCTATCAAGGTCTCTAGTTGGGTGATATTACTGTCTGTGCTCTTGGGGAGTAGAGGGGTACTCCTGCCTGGGCTCCATGATTGGGTGTACCTATTGGCTGGGCTCCATATTCAAGCAGGGCTTCATGCTGAGCTCTCTGGTTGGGAGGGGATGTTGGCTGTGTTCCAAGGTCAGCTGGGTCCACTAGTCAGTCTCTGCAACCACATCTGATTTGGTGGGGCTTCCAGCTGTGCTCCCCAAACAACCAGATGGTGCCACTGGCTAGATTCCACATTCAAGTGGGGCTACAGGCCAGGCTTCACAGTTGGATGGGGCCTCAGACTATGCTTTGAGATCAGGTGGAGGAATGTAGGCAGTGCCCTATAGTTAAACAGAGCAACAAGCTGGGTTTTGCAATCAGGTAGGCTGTTGGCTGTGCTTTGCTGTTGTTCAAGGTCACTAGCAAATGTCTCCAGCCACGGTTGGGTGGGGCTAGAGACCGTGTTCCACAATGGGGCTACGTTGCTGTCTTGGCTGTCTGGCCAGCTGGGGCCACAGGCTGTGCTTCCCTATTGCCCAGACTCACTGGCTGAACTCCCTGCCTGGGTGAGGCCACAAAGTGTGTTCAGTAATAAAACAAGGCTTTAGGTTTTGCTCTGCCACTGAGTGGGGTTATAGGCTGGGCTTAGTGGTACTATAGGATGGGCTTCAAGGCTTCTCAGGGTCACTTTTCGGGCTCCCTTGTTATGCAGGACCAGATGCTATGCTCAACAGTTGGGCAGGGCTGCTGGCTTGGCTCCCTGCCCAGGTAGGTCGTTGGATGGGCTCTGCACTTTCCAGGTGCCTTTGGCTGCACTTCCTGGAGGGGTGGGACTTGGAGGTTATGCTCAGCAACTGGGCAAGACTGGAAATTTGCTCTCTTGCCAGGCAGGCCACAGGATGTGTTCCACAGCTGCTGGACATCTGTGGCCATGCTTCTCAAAGGGGCAGGACTGGTAGTTGTGCTTAGCAGTTCACCTAAGGCAAATTAGTTCCCCTGCCTGGGCAGAGCCTTACAATGGGCTCCAAAGCTGGTATGGCCTTTTGGCTAGGGATCCAAATCATGCAGAACTACCGACCAAGCTCCTTGGCTAGAGGGAGCCATAGCTTCAACTCTGCAGGTGGGCAGATCCACTGGCTAGGCTCTCTGCTCAGGCACCACTGTAAGCAGAAACATGGCCCACCAAGATCTGAGTGCTGGTTGCTATAAGTCCCTCCCCCTTCTCCATCTCTATCTAATCCCCAGTGATTAAACTCCACAGAGTCCCCCAGTGATCCTCATGAGATGAGACCTAGATGGACCTCCCAGGAACTGTCCCACAATGCTGAGAAGCTGGATGTCCATCTTAGATTCTCTTTTTCTCACTGGAGAAACCATAAGTTGTGTGGGGCCCTGTCAGTGTGCTGGCCTCAGAGAGAGGCAATGTGGTTAAAGTGAAGCCACTCTTCTGACCTTTCTAATGAGGTACTTCCTGACCTCTGTGGTGCAGGGGTATGCTTCAGTCTCACCCTTGGGTTGCAGGATTTTTGAAGTGGTTTCTTGTCTATGAATAGTTGCTAGATGATCTTCTTGTGAGGGGAACTGAAGTCAGGAATGACCTATGTCACCATCTTGGGTCCTTCATGCACTTCTCTTGAAATATGTTAGATTCACTCATACAATGGAATACTATGCAGCAATAAAAATGAAATTACAAATAAATTCAACATGGATGAATATAACATATGATGTTTATTAAAAGAAACCATCCACACAAAAGAATATAGGCTGTATGATTCAATTTATATGAAGTTCAAGATCAGAGAAAACCAATCTATGTTGACACAGGTCAGAAAAACTGTTGGCTCAGTAGCTATAACTACTGATTAGAAAAGGGCATAAGAAAATTTTATATAATGGGATAAGTATTCTATATCTTGAACTGTGTGGTGGTTATAAGGGTGTTTATATATGTAAAGTGACATTGAGCTGTACAATATTTATTTTAATTTTTGAAATGTGTACCTCAACTGAAAAAAGTGAAACAGTGGGGGAAAAAAATGTTGAAAAGCTAAAATTGCTAATTTAAAAATCAATACATTTTGGGAGGAAGAGTTAAAATGGCAGAGAAGTAGTAGCTTGTCTTCTCCCTCAAACACAGCTAGATAGTTATCAAATCATTCTGAACACCCAAGAAATCAATCAGAGGTTTGAGATAACAAAACCTGCAAGTCTACAGATAGAAAAGTGACCACCTTTTGGAAGGTAGGATGTGCAGAGAGTTGACATGGGGGAGATATAGCTGTGGAGAAGGTGGCCAGGAGGGATCCTGCTTATGGAGACTACTGCAAAGTATTAAAAGCAGTGGAGCACAAAATCTGAACTTTTAGAAGTCTGCTACAGTGAGGACTGGCTTGACTTAAATGTGTTCAGGTAGCAAAGTGGGGCAGAACCCTAGGTATGACAGCATGGTCTGAGGATACCCTGGGTCACAATAATAACAGATGATGCCAACCATGCTGCACTGTTCCTAGCCATGGGAGCTGGGAAGCCAGCTGAGGTCAGCGGGTCTTGGTGCAGGCTTTCTGCTCTCTTTTGGCATAAACCTCCAACTGCTGCACAGTCGAGCGACCGCCTTCCTGGGACTGGCTTGCAAATGGCAAAAACATTGTGAGACCCTCCCTTGGAGGAACAGCACAGGTTCATGCCACAGGAGTCTCTAAAATTTGGAGTTTTGAAACTCAGTCTCATGTCTGAGATTAAAAAACAAACAAACAAACAAAAAACACAACAACAACAAAAACCACCTCAGACACAGGCAAGGTGAATGCAGGGTTCAGATGGAAACCAGGGACACAAGAGGGGTGATTGATTGCTCTTCTGTGAGGACTCACTGAAGAGTGGGGGGGGAAATTTTCAACTCCAGGGCTAGAGAGTGGGGTGCCTCTATGTTCATCCCTCCCATCAGCACCAAAAGCCTTCAGGTAGTAAAAGAGCACCACTTAGTGGAAGTCAGAGTGGTTTACACCAAGCCCCATCCTCCATGTGCCCTGGAGGTGCATTTCCAATGAAGTAAGTCAGCCAGAGAATCAGCGCAGCAGGCCCTTCTCCCAGAAGACCAGCATAAACAACTCACTTGCACCAAGTCTATTGATCAGAGAGCTGCAAAGTTGCAGCTCTGGGAAAAATAAGATCTAGCTTCCTTTTTAATTCTATTCTTTCTTTATTTATAATTACTTTTTCATTTATTTTCTTATTTTTCAACTCTTTTTAAATTTATTATTATTTTTTAAATTTTTATTTATATATATACTTTTTTTTTTAAGATTTTATTTATTTATTTGAGAGAGAGAATGAGAGAGAGAGAGCATGAGAGGGGGAGGGCCAGAGGGAGAAGTAGACTCCCCGCTGAGCAGGGAACCCGATGTGGGACTCGATCCCGGGACTCCAGGATCATGACCTGAGCCGAAGGCAGTCGCTTAACCAACTGAGCCACCCAGGCGCCCCTATATATATACTTTTTATATAATTTTTAAAATTTTTTTGTTTGATTTTCATTTTATTTCATTTTTATTTATTTTATTTTATTTTGGGATCTGGATTCTTTTAATAAGCAGACCAAACACACCCAGGATCTAGTTTATTTTTGGTTTGGTTTTTTTTTTTTTTTAATTTGTGTGTGTGTGTATGTGTGTGTGCATGTGTGTTTTCTTTCTTCTTTTCCTTTCTGGACAAAATGATGTGACAAAGAAATTCACCCCAAAAGAAGGAACAGGAAGTAGAACTCATGGCCAGGGATTTAATCAATACATATATAAGTAAGATGTCTGAACTAGAATTTAAAACGATTATAAGGATACTAACTGGGCTTGAAAAAAGCATAGAAGACACTAGAGAATCCCTTACTTCAGAGATAAAAGAACTAAAATCTAGTCAGGCCAAAATTAAAAATGCTGAAACTGAGATACAATCCCAAATGGAGGCCAAAAAATGAGGATGAATGAAACAAAGGAGTGAATCTGTGATATATAAGATAAAATTATGGAAAATAATGGAGCTGAAAAGAAGAGGTAAAGAATGGTAATAGACCATGAAAGTAGACTTAAGGAATTCAGCAACTTACTAAAATGTAATAACATTCATATCATAGGAGTTCCAGAAGATGAAGAGAGAGAAATGGGGGCAGAAGCCTTATTCAGGCAAATTATATCTGAAAATTTCCCTAATCTGGGGAAGGACACAGACATCAAAATCCAAGAAGTACAGAGAATTCCATTTAAATTCAACAATTCACCAAGGCTTATCATAGTCAAATTCACAAAATACACAGACAAGGAAAGAATCCTGCAAGCAGCAAAGGAAAAAAGAAAGTCCTTAACATACAATGGAAGACAGATCAGGTTCACAGCAGATCTGTCCACAGAAACTTGATAGGCCAGAAAAAGCAGCAGAAAATATTCAATGTGCTGAATTGGAAAAATATGCTGTCAAGAATTCTTTATCCAGCAAAGCTCTCATTCAGAATAGGAGAGATAAAGAGTTTCCCAAACAAGAACTAAAGGAGTTTATCACCACTAAACCAGCCCTGCAAGAAATTTTAAGGGGGAGTCTTTGGAGAAAAAAAGACCAAAAATAAGAAAACCTGGAAAGGACCAGAGAACATCACCAGAAACACCAACTTTACAGGTAGCACAATAGCACTAAATTCATATCTTTCAGTAATCACTCTGAATGTAAATGGACCAAATGCTCCAATCAAAAGACATAGAATAGCAGAATGGATAAGAAAAAAACAAGATCCATCTATATTCTGCCTAAAAGAGACTCATTTTAAACCTAAAGACACCTGCAGATTGAAAGTGAGGGGATGGAGAACAATCTATCATGCTAATGGATGTAAAAAGAAACCTGGAGTAGCCATATTTATATCAGAAAAACTAGATCTTAATACAAAGACTGTAACAAGAGATGAAGAAGGGCATGAATATCATAATTAAGGGATCTATCCATCAAGAAGATCTAACATTGTAAATATTTATGCCCCCAACTTGGAAGCACCCAGATATATAAATCAACTAATAATAAACTCATTGATAACAGTACAATAATAGTAGGGGACTTTTAACACCCTCAGTTACAACAATAGACAAATCATCTAAGCAGAAGATCAACAAGGACATTGAATGACACACTGGACCAGATGGACTTAACAAATATATTCAAAACATTTCATCCTAAAGAAGCAGAATACACGTTCTTTTTGAGGGCACATGGAACATTTTCCAGAATAGATCACAGACTGGATCACAAATCAGCCATCAACAAGTACAAAAAGATCAAGATTGTACCATGCATATTTTCAAACCACAACACTATGAAACTTCAAGTCAACCACAAAAAAAGATTTGGAAAGACCTCAAATACATGGAGGTTAAAGAACATCCTACTAAATAATGAATGGGTTAACCAAGAAACTAAAAAAGAACTTTAAAAAATATCTGAAAGCAAATGAAAACTGAAAACATGGCAGTCCAAAATCTTTGGGATGCAGCAAAGGCAGTCCTAAGAGCAACTACCTCAAGAAGCAAGAAAAGTCTCAAATAAACAACCTAACCTTACACCTAAAGGAGCTAGAAAAGGAAAAGCAAATAAAGCCTAAAGCCAGCAGGAAAAGGTAAATAATAAAGATTAGAGCAGAAATAAACAATATAGAAACAAAAAACCAGTAGAACAGATTAATGAAACTAAGAATTGGTTCTTTGAAAGATTAATGAAATTGATAAATCTGTAGCCTGACTTATGAGAAAGAAAAGAGAAAGGACCCAAATAGATAAAATCATGAATGAAAGAGGAGAGATCACAACCAACAACACAGAAATACAATTATAAGAGAATACTATGAAAAAATATATGCCAACAAAGTTGCAACCTGGAAGAAATGGAAAAATTTCTAGAAACCTACAAACTACCAGAACTGAAACAGGAAGAAACAGAAAATTTGAACAAATCCATAACCAGCAAAGAAATTGAATCAGTAATCAAAAATCTCCCAACAAACAAAAGTCTTGGACCAGATGGCTTCCAAGGGGAATTCTACCAGACATTTAAAGAGTTCATACCTATTCTCAAACTGTTTGAAAAATAGAAATGGAAGGAAAACTTCCAAACTCATTCTACAAAGCCAACATTACTTTGATTCCAAAACCAGACAAAGACCCCAATAAAAAGAATTACAGGCAAATACCCCTGATGAACACGGATGCAAAAATTCTGAATAAAATACCAGCAAAGCAAATTCAACAGTACATTAAAAGAATTATTCACCGTAATCAAGTGTGATTTATTCCTGGGCTGCAGGGGATGTTCAATATTCACAAATCAATCAACTCGATACACCACATTAATAAAAGAAAGGATAAGAACCATATGATCCTTTCAATAGATGCAGAAAAAGCATTTGACAAAGTACAGCATCCTTTCTTCATAAAAATCCTCAACAAAGTAGGGATAGATGGAACATACCTCAATATCATAAAGGCCATATACAAAGCCCCACAGCTATTGTCATCCTCAGTGGGGGAAAAACCTGAAAGCCTTTCCCCTAAGGTCATGAACAAGACAAGGATGTCCACTCTCATCATTACTATTTAACATAGTACTGGACGTCTTACCCTCAGCAATCATACACAAAAAGAAATAGAAGGCATCCAAATTGGCAAATAAGAAGTCAAATTTTCACTATTTGCAAATGACATGATACTCTGTAGAAAACCTGAAAGATTCCACCAAATCAATGCTAGAACTCATACATGAATTCAGTAAAGTCACAGGATATAAAATCAATGTGCAGAAATCTGTTGCACTTCTATAAACAAATAACGAAACAACAGAAAAAGAAATCAAGGAATCAATCCTATTGGTAATTGCACCAAAAACCATAAGATACCAAGAAATAAACGTAACTAAAGAAGTAAAAGATCTGAAGTCTGAAAACGATAGAACACTTATGAAAGAAATTGAAGAGGACACAAAGAAATGGAAAGACATTTCATTCTCATGGGCTGTAAGAACAAACATTGTTAAAATGTCTATACTACCCAAGGCAATCTATACATTTAATGCAATCCCTATCAAAGTACCAACAGCATTTTCCACAGAGCTAGAACAAACATTCCTAAAATTTGTATGTAACCACAAAAGACCTGGAATAGCTAAAGTAATTCTGAAAAAGAAAAGCAAAACTGGAGGCATCACGATTTTAGATTTCAAATTATATTACAAAGCTGTAATCATCAAGACAGTATAGTACTGGCACAAACACAGACAAATAGATCAATGGAACAGAATAGAGAACCCCGAAATGGACCCACAACTATATGGTCAACTAATCTTCGACAAAGCAAGAAAAATATCTAATGGAAAAAGGACAGTCTCTTCAGTAAATGGTGCTGGAAAAACTGGACAGCAACATGCAGAAGAATGAAACTGGACCACTTTCTTATATCATACACAAAAATAAATTCAAAATGAATGAAAACCTAAATGTGAGACAAGAAACCATCAACATCCTAAAGGAGAACATAGGCAGCAATCTCTTTGACCTCAGCCATAGGAAGTTCTTACTAGACACATCGCCAGAGGCAAGGGAAACAAAAGCAAAAATGAACTATTGGGACTTCATCAAGATAAAAAACTTCTGCACAGTAAAAAAGACAATCAACAAAACTAAAAGGAAACCTATGGAATGGGAGAAGATATTTGCAAACAACATCTGATAGTATCCAAAATCTATAAAGAATTTATCAAATTTAACACCCCAAAACCAAATAATCCAGTTAAGAAATCAGCAGAAGACATGAATAGACACTTTTCCAAGGAGACATCCATATGTCTAATAGACACATGAAAAGATGCTCAACTTCACTCATCACAAATCAAAACCACAATGAGATACCACTTCACGCCTACCAGAATGACTAAAATTAAAACATAAGAAACAACAGGTGTTGGTGAGGAAGTGGAGAAAGGGGAACCCTCTTGGACTTTTGGTGAGAATACAAACTGGTACAGCCACTCTGGAGAACAGTATGGAGGTTCCTCAAAAAGTTAAAAATAGGGCTACCCTATGATCCACCAACTGCACTATGAGGTATTTATCCAAAGGATACAAAAACACAGATTCAAAGGGGTACATGCAGTTTTGGGGTGAAGTCTTTTGGGTTTTCCACATAAAGTATCATATCATCTGCAGAGTGAGAGTTTGACTTCTTCTTCGCCGATTCGGATGCCTTTGATTTCTTTTTGTTGTCCGATAGCTGTGGCTAGGACTTCTAATACTATGTTGAATAGCAGTGGTGATAGTGGACATCCCTGCTGTGTTCCTGACCTTAGGGGGAAAGTTCTCAGATTTTCCCCATTGAGAATGATATTCACTGTGGGTCCACCCCAAAACTGCTAGAACTCATACAGGAATTCAGTCAAGTGGCAGGATATAAAATCAATGCACAGAAATCAGTGGCATTCCTATACACCAACAACAAGACAGAAGAAAGAGAAATTAAGGAGTCGATCCCATTTACAATTGCACCCAAAACCATAAGATACCTAGGAATAAATCTAACCAAAGAGGCAAAGGATCTGTACTCAGAAAACTATAAAATACTCATGAAAGAAATTGAGGAAGACACAAAGAAATGGAAAAACGTTCCATGCTCATGGATTGGAAGAACAAATATTGTGAAGATGTCAATGCTACCTAGAGCAATCTACACATTCAATGCAATCCCCATCAAAATACCATCCACTTTTTTCAAAGAAATGGAACAAGTAATCCTAAAATTTGTATGGAACCAGAAAAGACCCCGAATAGCCAGAGGAATGTTGAAAAACAAAAGCAAAGCTGGCGGCATCACAATTCTGGACTTCCAGCTCTGTTACAAAGCTGTCATCATCAAGACAGTATGGTACTGGCATAAAAATAGACACATAGATCAATGGAACAGACTAGAGAGCCCAGAAATGGATCCTCAACTCTATGGTCAACTAATCTTCGACAAAGCAGGAAAGAACGTCCAATGGAAAAAAGAGAGTCTTTTCAACAAATGGTGTTGGGAAAATTGGACAGCCATATGCAGAAGAATGAAACTGGACCATTTCCTTACACCACACACAAAAATAGACTCAAAATGATTGAAAGACCTAAATGTGAGACAGGAGTCCATCAAAATCCTAAAGGAGAACACAGGCAGCAACCTCTTCGACCTCAGGTGCAGCAACTTCTTCCTAGAAACATCGCCAATAGCAAGGGAAGCAAGGGCAAAAATGAACTATTGGGACTTCAACAAGATAAAAAGCTTTTGCACAGCAAAAGAAACAGTCAACAAAACCAAAAGACAATCGACAGAATGGGAGAAGATATCTGCAAATGACATATCAGATAAAGGGCTAGTATCCAAAATCTATAAAGAAGTTCTTAAACTCAACACCCAAAGAACAAATGATCCAATCAAGAAATGGGCAGAAGACATGAACAGACATTTTTCCAAAGAAGACATCCAAATGGCCAACAGACAAATGAAAAAGTGCTCAACATCACTCGGCATCAGGGAAATCCAAATCAAAACCTCAATGAGATATCATCTCACACCAGTCAGAATGGCTAAAATTAACAAGTCAGGAAATGACAGATGTTGGTGGGGATGCGGAGAAAGGGGAACCCTCCTACACTGTTGGTGGGAATGTGAGCTGGTGCAGCCACTCTGAAAAACAGTATGGAAGTTCTTCAAAAAGTTGAAAATAGAGCTACCATACGATCCAGCAATTGCACTACTGGGTATTTACCCCAAAGATACAAATGTAGGGATCTGAAGGGGTACATGCACCCCGATGTTTATAGCAGCAATGTCCACAATAGCCAAACTGTGGAAAGAGCCAAGATGTCCATCGACAGATGAATGGATAAAGAAGATGTGGTATATATATATATATATATATATATATATATATATATATATATACACATATACAATGGAATATTATGCAGCCATCAAAAGGAATGAAATCTTGCCATTTGCAACAATGTGGATAGAACTGGAGAGTGTTATGCTGAGCGAAATAAGTCAATCAGAGAAAGACATGTATCATATGACCTCCCTGATATGAGGAATTCTTAATCTCAGGAAACAACCTGAGTGGTGGGGGGTGGGAGGGATAGGGTGGCTGGGTGATAGACTTTGGGGAGGGTATGTGCTATGGTGAGCACTGTGAATTGTGCAAGACTGTTGAATCACAGATCTGTACCTCTGAAACAAATAATACATTATATGTTAAAAAAAAAAAGAGGAAGAAGAAGAAGATAGCAGAAGGCGAAGAATGAAGGGGGGGAAATCGGAGGGGGAGATGAACCATGAGAGGCGATGGACTCTGAAAAACAAACTGAGGGTTCTAGAGGGGAGGGGGGTAGGAGGATGGGTTAGTCTGGTGATGGGTATTAAAGAGGGCATGTTCTGCATGGAGCACTGGGTGTTATATGCAAATAATGAATCATGGAACACTACATCAAAAACCAATGATGTAATGTATGGTGATTAACATAACATAATATAAAAAATAAAAACAAAAAACAAACAAAAAAATACAAAAAAAAAAAAAAAAAAAAAAAAAAAAAACATTCGCCCTGATGATTTTAGTAGCATTATCAACAATAGCCAAACTATGGAGAGAGTCCAAATGTCCATCAACTGATGAATGGATAAAGAAGCTGTGGTATATATATATACAATAGAGTCTCACTCAGCCATCTAAAAGAATGAAATCTTGCTATTTGCAATGATGTGGATGGAGCTAGAGCGCATTATGCTAAGTGAAATAAGTCAGTCAGAGAAAGAAAAATACTATATTATTTCACTCATATGTGGAGTTTAAGAAACAGAACAGATGAACATATGGGAGCGGGAAAAAAGGAGAGAGGGAAACAAACCATAAGAGACACTTAATGATAGAGAACAAACTGAGGGTTGATGGAGGGAGATAGGTGGGGGACTGGCTAGATGAGTGATGGGTATTAAAGAGAGCACTTGTGATGAGCACTGGGTATTGTATGTTTAAGTGATGAATCACTGAATTTTACTCCTGAAAACAATATTGCGTTGTATGTCAACTAGCTTTAAAATTTAAATAAAAAAAATAAAATGAAGATACCTAAAAAACTCAATACATTTTGTATTTGCATACTGGTCAACAGTTATATACAAATATCATAATTTTCTGCTTGAGTCAAGCTTAATACAGAGTAGAATCACAGGTAATCTATAAATACATCAATTGTAATAAAATTAAAACCATTTTATAAGGATATCTATAAAAGGTATTTTAAACTTTGAAAGACATTTATTGTAAAAGTATTGTAACAGTGTATAATACCAACAGCAGTGTGCTTTTTTCTACATACCTTAAGTCAGGGTATTAAGTTTAATTATTTTTATCTTTTTTATTTTATTATGTCATCATTAGTTTTTGATGTAGTGATCCATGATTCATTGTTTTCATATAACACCCAGTGCTCCATGCAGAACATGCCCTCTTTAATACCCATCACCAGACTAACCCATAGTCTCTAATGGTCCATCTCGCCCTCCGATTCCCCGCTCTTCATTTTTCCCTTCCTTCTCCTAACGTCCTCCATGCTATTCTTTATGTTCCACAAATAAGTGAAACCATATGATAATTGACTTTCTCTGCTTGACTTATTTCACTTAGCATAATCTCCTCCAGTCCCATCCATGTTGATGTAAAAGTTGGGTCTTCATGCTTTCTGATGGCTGAGTCATATTCCATTGTATATATGGACCACATCTTCTTTATCCATTCATCTGTTGAAGGGCATCTCGGCTCTTTCCACAGTTTGGCTATTGTGGACATTGCTGCTATGAACATTGGGGTGCATATGGCCCTTCTTTTCACTACATCTGTGTCTTTGGGGTAAATACCCAGGCGTGCAATTGCTGGGTCATAGGGTAGCTCTATTTTTAAATTTTTGAGGAACCTCCACACTGTTTTCCAAAGTGGCTGTACCAACTTGCATTCCCACCAACAGTGTAAGAGGGTTCCCCTTTCTCCACAACCTCTCCAACATTTGTTGTTTCTTGCCCTGTCCATTTTTGCCATTCTGACTGGTGTAAGGTGGTATCTCAGTGTGGTTTTAATTTCGATTTCCCTGATGGCTAATGATGATGAACATTTTTTCATGTGTCTGTTAGCCATTTGTATGTCTTCTTCAGAGAAGTGTCTGTTCATGTCTTCTGCCCATTTTTTGACTTGATTATTTGTTTTTTGGGTGTTGAGTTTGAGAAGTTCTTTATAGACCTTGGATACCAGCCCTTTATCTGTAGTGTCATTTGCAAATATCTTCTCCCATTCTGTGGGTTGCCTCTTTGTTTTGTTGACTGTTTCCTTTGCTGTGCGGAAGCTTTTGATCTTGATGAAGTCCCAAAAGTTCATTTTTGCGTTTCTTTCACTAGCTTTTGGAGATGAATCTTGAAAGAAGTTGCTGTGGCCAATGTCAAAGAGGTTACTGCCTATGTTCTCCTCTAGGATTTTGATGGATTACTGTCTCACATTGAGGCCTTTCATCCATTTTGAGATTATCTTTGTGTATGGTGTTAGAGAATGGCGACTTTCATTCTTCTGCATGTGGCTGTCCAATTTTCCCAGCACCATTGAAGAGACTGTCTTTTTTCCATTGTATGTTTTTTCCTGCTTTGTTGAAGATTATTTGACCATGGAGTTGAGGGTCCATATCTGGGTTCTCTATTCTGTTCCATTGGTCTATATGTCTGTTTTTGTGCCAGTACCATGCTGTCTTCATGATCACTGCTTTGTAATATAGCTTGAAATCGGGCAACGTGATGCCCCCGGCTTTATTTTTCTCTTTCAACATTTCCTTGGCAATTCAGGGTCTTTTCTGATTCCATACAAATGTTAGGATAGTTTGTTCCAGCACTTTGAAAAATGTCATTGGAATTTTGATCGGGATGGCATTGAAGGTATAAATTGCTCTGGGTAGCATAGACATTTTAACAATGTTTATTCTTCCGATCCATGAGCATCGAATATTTTTCCATCTTTTTGTGTCTTCTTCAATTTCTTTCATGAGTGTTTTGTAGTCCCTAGAGTATAGATCCTTTACATCTTTGGTTAGGTTTATTCCGAGGTGTCTTATGGTTTTTGGCGCTATTGTAAATGGAATCGTTTCTCTAATTTCTCTTTCTACAAATGCATTGTGAAGTGTATAAGAAAGCAACTGATTTCTGTGCATTGAGTTTGTATCCTGCCACATTACTGAATTGCTGGATGAGTTCTAGTAATTTAGGGGTGGAGTCTTTTGGGTTTTCCACATAAAGTATCATGTCATCTGTGAAAAGAGAGAGTTTGACTTCTTCTTTGCCAATTTGAATACCTTTTATTTCTTTTTGTTGTCTGATTGCTGTTGCTAGGACTTCTAGTACTATGTTGAACAATAGTGGCAAGAGTGGGCATCCTGGACGTGTTCCTGATCTTAAGGGAAAGGCTCTCAGCTTTTCCCCATTGAGGATGATATTCGCTGTGGGTTTTTCATAGATGGATTTTATGAACTTGAGGAATGTTCCCTCTATCCCTACACTCTGAAGATTTTTAATCAGGAAAGGATGCTGTAGTTTGTCAAATGCTTTTTCTGCATCAATTGAGAGGACCCTATGGTTCCCCTCTCTCCTCTTATTAATGTGTTCTATCACATTGATTGATTCGCGAATGTTGAACCACCCCTGCATCCCAGGGATAAATCCCACTTGGTCGTGGTGGATGATCCTTTTAATGTATTGTTGGATCCTATTAGCTAGGATTTTGTTGAGGATTTTGGAATCCATATTCATCAGGGATATCGGTCTGAAATTCGCCTTTTTGATGGGGTCTTTGCCTGGTTTGGGGATTAAGGTAATGCTGGCCTCATAGAATGTGCCTGGAAGCTTTCCTTCTGTTTCTATTTTTTGAAACAGCTTCAGTGGAATAGGTATTATTTCTTCTTTGAATGTTTGGTAGAATTCCCCAGGGAATCCATCAGGCCCTGGACTCTTGTTTTTTGGGAGGTTTTTGATCACTGCTTCAATCTCGTTACTGGTTATTGGCCTATTGAGGTTGTCAATTTCTTCCTGTTTCAGTCTTGGCAGTTTATAGGTTTACAGGAAGGCCTCCATTTCATCCAGATTGCTGAGTTTATTGGCTTTTAGTTGTTGATAATAATTTCTAATAATTGTTTCTATTTCTTTAGTGTTAGTCATGATCTCTCCCCTTTCATTCATAATTTTATTAATTTGGGTCCTTTCTCTTTTCTTTTGGATAAGTCCAGCCAATGGTTTATCAATCGTATTCATTCTTTCAAAGAACCAGCTTCTAGTTTCGTTGATCTGATCTACTGTGTTTCTGGTTTCTAATTCATTGGTCTCTGCTCTAATCTTAATTACTTACCACCATAGCTGGGACCCTTCTGTCTGAGCAGGAACCAGGAAGATTCCACTTCCATTGAGGAGCCTGTGTTCCTGCTCCCCACCACGGCTGCTGCAATTTCGGGAAGTGTGGCAAGAAAACAACAGAAAAGAAAAGAAAAAGAAAAGGGAAAGGAAGGAAAGGTAAAGAACAGAACAGAAAAGAGAAGAGAAGAAAACCATGTCTTCTCTCTTTCCCCCACCTTCTAAACTACTAACAGCGCCTCCCATTGACATAACCTAGTAGATACCAAACAGCAAAGCAGACCTGGGAAAATTAGTCTATGGGTTTCCATCACCTATAATAGAGAAGGATGGAAAAAAGGAGCTGAAAGCACAAGATACAATAGGATTATAATGTCTTTATTGACAATATTTTTCTGTAAAATAATTATATATGCTTATAGAAAAAGTATTTAGCTTTCCTGTGTCTTAGAACATCTTTATTTTCCGTTCATTCATAAAGGGATATATTTCTTTATATACCCCCAGAGGTAGAATTCACAGCTGACAGTTCTTTTCTTTCAGTGCTTGGAAAATGTTGTGCCACTTCTTTCTGGCCCCCAGTGGTCTCAGATGAGAAATCCATTGTCAATGTATTTTCTCTGGCTTCTTTCAATATTTTTCATTCTTTAGTTTTCAAAAGTTTAATTATGATGTGTCTTGATGTGAAGTTATTAGTTTATCATATTTGGGATTCTTCCAGCATCTTGGGTTTATGTAAGTTTGTCTTTCACAAAATTGGGAATTTTTAAGCATTATTTCTTTGAATAGCTTCTCAGTTCCACTATCCTCTCCTTCTGAGACTCCAATATTATGGATGTTGGCTTTTTTTTTCTTTTTGAATGTTGGATCATTTGCTGCTTTCCCCCAAATCATTAAAACTCTTCATTTTACTCATTCTATTTTCACTCTTTTGTTCAGATTAGGCATGTTCTATTGACCTGTCTGAAAATTAATTGATTCTGCCCTCTATAATCTTGTCTCTGCTATCAAGCCCACTCAATGTGACTTTTATTTCAATTATTGCATTTTCATTTCTAAAATTTATATTTTGTTCTATTATGTAACTTCTTTTTTTTTTTTTTTTTTTACTGGGATTCTCTTTATTTTCATTTGTTTTTTTTTAAAGATTTTTATTTATTTATTTGACAAAGAGAGACACAGTGAGAGAGGGAACACAAGCAGGGGGAGTGGGAGAGAGAGAAGCAGGCTCCCCGTGGAGCAGGGAGCCTGATGCAGGGCTCAATCCCAGGACCCTGGGATCATGACCTGAGCCAAAGGCAGACGCTTAACAACTGAGCCACCCAGGTGCCCCTATTTTCATTTGTTTTAAGATAACTTTTAGTTGCTTGTTCAAGCACTTTTATGATGGTTACTTTAAATCCTTGTCAGATAATTCCAAGAGCTCATTTGTCTTGGTGTTGGCATCTGTGTATTGTCTATTATCATTCATTTTGTGGTTTTTCTGATTCTTGGTATGTTTGGAATGATTTCCAGTTGTATCCTGGACATCTTACATATTATGAGACTTTGTATCCTATTTCATCTTAATTTTTAGTAGGCTTTCCCCCTGTTGAGGTGTAGTGTAAGGCCTAGGCAATATGTATATTCAGCTTCTATCTCAACTTTACCAATACCGCTCAGGCAAAAATGGGGCAATGACTCACACTTCCTTAATGCAGGAAGACATAGAAACACAGATCTACTCTGGGCCCCACTGACACCAGAGAGGAGGACAGGTTGCTCTGCTTTATACCTCCTTGTTCACTCTTGTTGCTGCTGGGTGGGTATGGAGGTTCAGCTCCCCAATGGACCTCACTGTCAACAGGGATGGGGAGAGAAGAATGCTTACTACCCCTGACTTACACTGCCTTGTTCAGCATTGTTGATGTTAGGTGGGCTTGGAGACCCAGGTCACCATTTGTTTCCAGTGTGCTCTGGCAGATGTACGAGAGCACTGCCTGTTTCTGCAGGGAATGAAGATAGAAGATTAGCTGTCAGCTAGACCCTCCACCAACTGGCTGAGGAATCATAGTGCTGCCTGCTTCTGCCGGTAGAGCATGGATTAGCTTCTTGACTAGCCTCACTGACACCACCAGGTGGGGAAATCAGAGTACAACTAATTCCATGGGGTAGGTATGTAGGATGGACAATCCACTTCCTGTTCACCCCACTGAAACTGTGGGAATGAGTGTGGTTTCTCATTGTGTTTCACTGAAGTAGGGTAGGTATTGTCAATTTTTTTTTCTGTTGTTAAGCCACACTTATCTATGACCTGGCCAGGTCTTTATAATAGTGTTTTCTTTGAACTTGTGCTTATTTATTTTTGTCTGTGCCTGTTGGTGTTTCTGAGTTGGATGCTTTTGCAATAACTGTCTGGGGTATATGGGAGGCAATAAGGAAACCAAAGTACCTCACTTCTTTGTCCTTTAAATCCCAAGGTCCCTAGTCAATATGTCTTCTACTCCCCAACGATCAGCTTTTTTTTTTTTTCTTGTTTGCTATGTTATGTCCAAGGTTTTTTTTTAGTTATAAGTATAAAAGGAGGGAGATGATCATCCTCATTAAATCTCTAAATATGCATATGCAAATACTGATATAAAGTTTAGTGTTTCCCTATCACTTTTACTGACGTTAAATATAAACTTAGTGGAGGGGGGAAAAGATGGCAGAGGAGTAGGGGACCTTATTCCAACCGGTCCCCAGAATTGAGCTGGATATCTACCAGACCACTCTGAACACCCATGAAATCAGCCTGAGATGTAAGAAGATAGATCTGGATCTCTACAAACAGAATATCCCCAGTGGTTGGTTTGGAGGTCGAAGCTGGGAGCCATGATTCTGCAGGGAGATATTGGAGGGTAAATGGAAGGGGGAGGGAGCTGAGCCATTGGGATCTTACACCACCAGTGAGCGATAGCCTCCCGCACTGGGGACGTGGCACAGACTCCCAGACCAGTAGCAGCAGGGAAAGGACTTTAGGGCAGCCCCACAGATGGAAACATGGAGAGGCGGGGCAGCACTTATGAACGGGGGCTCCTGGCGGATTTAGAAGCACAAAGGACAGAGATGTGCCTTAACCTGGAGGTGAAGACTGGGAGCGCTGTTGTAGGGTGCACAACCCAGGACGCTGCAGTTTAAAACAGCACGAACAGAAATGGAGATAGTGTGGCCTGGAGAGCCCACTGAAGAAGAGACTGCGATCTCTCTGCTCTGAGGCAGAGGGTTAGAAACGGTGTCTTCTGCTCTGACTCTTGGAAGAGACACAGAAAGCGGCCAGGGAAAGCCACCAGAGAACAAAAGCCCCCCAAAACCGGTTTTCATTGAGCCCATCCCCTGCCACAGGGGGCAAGGCAACTCTGCCTAAACAGGGTTTCCTGAGTAACAAGCCCTTCCCCCAGAAGACAGGCTGGGAAAACAAGAGGCCAGCAACCATAAGGTCCCTAAAAACAGGTGCATCTTGCTTGGGTTGTGGTCAATAATTTGGACTCTATACATTCCCTCAACCACCCATCAACAGAATGACTAGGAGGAGGAAGCCCCAAAATAGGAAAGACTCAGAGATTATGACTTAAGCCACAGATTTACAAATGGATTCAAATATAACCAAGATGTTGGAGATGGAATTCACGCTAGTAATTGTGAAGACAATAGCTAGAATGGAGAAATCGATTAATGGCCACATAGAGTCTCTAAGGGCAGAAATGAAAGCTGAATTGGCAGAACTTAAAAATGCTATCAATGAGATCCAATCTAATCTAGATAATCTAACAGCTAGGGTTAGCAGGGCAGAACTACGAATTAGTGACCTAGAAGATGAAATAATAGATAAAAAGGGAAAAGAGGAGGCCAGGGAAAAACAACTCAGAATCCATGAAAATAGAATCAGAGAAATAAGTGACACCATGAAACGTTCCAATGTCAGAATTATTGGAATCCCAGAGGGGGTGGAGAGAGAGAGAGGACTAGAAGATATATATGAGCAAATCATAGCTGAGAACTTCCTTAATCTGGGGAATGAAACAAATATTCGAGTTCTAGAGGCAGAGAGGACCCCTCCCAAGATCAAGGAAAAAAGGCCAATACACCAGCATGTAATAGTAAAACTTGCAAATCTTAGAACCAAGAAAACCATCTTAAGGGCAGTTAGGGGAAGAGATTCCTTACATACAGAGGGAGGAACATCAGAATAACGTCAGACCTATCCACAGAGACCTGGCAAGCCAGAAAGGCCTGGCAAGACATATTCAGGGTACTAAACGAGAAGAACATGCAGCCAAGAATGGATGGAGAGATGTAGAGCTTCCAAGACCAGCAGAAATTGAAAGAATATGTGACCACTAAGCTAGCCCTGCAAGAAATATTAAAGGCGGTTCTATAAAAGGAGAAAGACCTCAAGAGTGATATAGCAAAGAAATTTATAGGAACAATCTATAAGAACAAGGTCTTGAGGGGGAAAGATGGCAGAGGAGTAGGTGACCCTATTTCAACTAGTCCCCGGAATTGAGCTGGATATCTACCAGACCACTCTGAGCACCCACGAAACCAGCCTGAGATGTAAGAAGATCTGGATCTCTACAAACAGAATATCGCAGGCGGTTGGTTTTGAGGTATGAAGCAGGGAGCCGTGATTCTGCGGGCAGATATTGGAGGATAAATGGCAGCAGGAGGGTGCCTGGCCGTGGGGATCCTACACCGCTGGTGAGCGATAGCCTCACACACTGCGGATGGGCACAGACTCGCAGACTGGTAGCGGCGGGGAAAGGACTTTAGGGCAGCCCCTGGGGCGGGAACCCGGAGCGGTGGGTTCCCGCCTACGATCTGCAGCCCCCAGGACAGAAACCTGGAGCGGCGGGGTCACGCGTGGGAACTCGGAGCGGCTGGCAGTTTTAGAAGCACAAAGGGCAGGGACGTGCCCCGACCTGGAGGCAGGACTGGGGGCGCTGTGGAGGGGTGCACAACCCAGGCCGCTGCAGTTTATAGCAGCACAGACAGAAAAGGAGACAGTGTGGCCTGGAGAGCTCACTGAAGAACAGACTGTGGTCTCTCTGCTCTGAGGCAGAGGGTTGGAAACGGTCTCTTCTGCTCTGACTCTTGGAAGAGACGTGGAAAGGCGCAAGGGAAAGGCGCCAGAGAACAAAAGCCCCAAAGACTGATTCCCGCTGAGCCCATCCCCCGCCACAGGGGGGCAGGGCAACACCGCCCAAACAGGATTGCCTGAGTAACAGTGCGGCAGGCCCCTCCCGCAGAAGACAGGCTGGGAAAAGAAGAGGCCACCAACTCTAAGGTCCCAAGAAAACAGGTGCATCTTGCTTGGGTTCTGGTCAATAATTTGGACTCTATACACTCCCTCAAACACCCATCAACAGAATGACTAGGAGGAGGAGCCCCCAAAATAGAAGACTCAGAGATTATGACTTATGCTGCAGATTTACAAATGGATGCAGATATAACCAAGAATTCAGAGATGGAATTCAGGCTAGCAATTGTGAAGACAATGGCTAGAATGGAGAAATCAGTTAATGGCAACATAGAGTCTCTAAGGGCAGAAATGAAAGGTGAATTGGAAGAACTTAAAAATGCTATCAATGAGATTCAATCTAATCTAGATAATCTAACAGCTAGGGTAACTGAGGAAGAAGAGCGAATAAGTGACGTGGAAGACAATATAATAGATAAAAAGGGAAAAGAGGAGGCCAGGGAAAAACAACTCAGAATCCATGAAAATAGAATCAGAGAAATAAGTGACACCATGAAGCGTTCCAATGTCAAAATAATTGGAATCCCGGAGGGAGTGGAGAGAGAGAGAAGACTAGAAGATGTATTTGAGCAAATCAGAGCTGAGAACTTCCTTAATCTGAGGAATGAAACAAACATTTGAGTCCTAGAGGCAGAGAGGACCCCTCCCAAGATCAAGGAAAACAGGCCAACACCCCGGCATGTAATACTAAAACTTGCAAATCTTAGAACCAAGGAAACCATTTTAAGGGCAGTTAGGGGGAAGAGATTCCTTACGTACAGAGGGAGGAACATCAGAATAACGTCAGACCTATCCACAGAGACCTGGCAAGCCAGAAAGGCTTGGCAAGACATATTCAGTCTACTAAATGAGAAGAACATGCAGCCAAGAATACTTTATCTGGCAAGGCATTCATTTAGAATGGATGGAGAGATGCAGAGCTTCCATGACCGGCAGAAACTGAAAGAATATGTGACCACTAAGCCGGCCCTGCAAGAAATATTAAGGGGGGTTCTATAAAAGGAGAAAGACCCCAAGAGTGATCTACAACAGAAATTTACAGGGACAATCTATAAAAACAGCGTCTTCACAGGCAACATGATGACAATTAATTCCTATCTTTCAATAATCACTCTCAATGTGAATGGCCTAAACGCTCCCATAAAACAGCACAGGGTTGCAGATTGGATAAAAAGACAGGACCCATCCATATGCTGTCTACAAGAGACTCATCTGGAACCTAAAGATACATCCAGACTGAAAGTGAAGGGATGGAGATCTATCTTCCATGCCAGCGGGCCTCAAAAGAAAGCTGGAGTAGCAATTCTTATATCAGACAAATTAGATTTTAAACTAAAGTCTGTAATAAGAGACACAGAAGGACACTATATCATTCTTAAGGGGTCTATCCAACAAGAAGATCTAACAATTGTAAATATCTATGCCCCCAACATGGGAGCAGCCATCTACATAAGCCAACTGTTAACCAAAATAAAGAGTCATACTGATAACAATACGTTAATTGTAGGAGACCTCAATACTCCACTCTCAGCAATGGACAGATCATCGAAGCAGAAAATCAACAAGGAAACAAGAGCTTTGAATGATACATTGGACCAGATGGACCTCGTAGATATTTACAGAACATTCCACCCTAAAACAACAGAATACTCATTCTTCTCAAGTGCACATGGAACTTTCTCCAGAATAGACCACATACTGGGTCACAAATCAGGTCTCAACCAATACCAAAAGATTGAGATTATTCCCTGCATATTCTCAGACCACAATGCTCTAAAACTGGAACTCAATCACAAGAAAAAAATTGGAAGAAATTCAAACACTTGGAAGCTAAAGACCACTCTGCTCAAGAATGTTTGGGTAAACCAGGAAATCAAAGAAGAACTTAAACAATTCATGGAAATCAATCAGAACGAAAACACTTCGGTCCAAAACCTATGGGATACTGCAAAGGTGGTCCTAAGAGGGAAATACATAGCCATCCAAGCCTCACTCAAAAAAAGAGAAAAATCCCGAATTCACCAACTAACTCTACACCCTAAAGAACTAGAGAAAAAGCAACAAACGATGCCTAAGCCACGCATTAGAAGAGAAATAATTAAAATTAGAGCAGAAATCACTGAATTTGGAAACCAGAAACACAGTAGATCAGATCAACGAAACTACAAGTTGGTTCTTTGAAAGAATTAATAAGATCGATAAATCACTGGCCAGGCTTATCCAAAAGAAAAGAGAAAGGACCCAAATTAATAAAATTATGAATGAAAGGGGAGAGATCATGACTAACACCAAGGAAATAGAAACAATTATTAGAAATTATTTTCAACAACTATATGCCAATAAACTGAGCAATCTGGATGAAATGGAGGCCTTCCTGTAAACCTATAAACAGCCAAGACTGAAACAGGAAGAAATTGACAATCTGAATAGGCCAATAACCAGTAACGAGATTGAAGCAGTGATCAAAAACCTCCCAAAAAACAAGAGTCCAGGGCCTGATGGATTCCCTGGGGAATTCTACCAAACATTCAAAGAAGAAATAATACCTATTCTCCTGAAGCTGTTTCAAAAAATAGAAACAGAAGGAAAGTTTCCAGACTCATTATATGAAACCAGCATTACCTTAATCCCCAAACCAGGCAAAGACCCCATCAAAAAGGCGAATTTCAGACCGATATCCCTGATGAATATGGATTCCAAAATCCTCAACAAAATCCTAGCTAATAGGATCCAACAATACATTAAAAGAATCATCCACCACGACCAAGTGGGATTTATCCCTGGGATGCAAGGGTGGTTCTGCATTTGCAAATCAATCAATGTCATAGAACACATTAATAAGAGGAGAGAGAAGAACCATAGGGTCCTCTCAATTGATACAGAAAAAGCATTTGACAAACTACAGCATCCTTTCCTGATTTTTTTTTTGCATCATTTCCTGATTAAAATTCTTCAGAGTATAGGGATAGAGGGAACATTCCTCAAGTTCATAAAATCCATCTATGAAAAACCCACAGCAAATATCATCCTCAATGGGGAAAAGCTGAGAGCCTTTCCCTTAAGATCAGGAACACGTCCAGGATGCCCACTCTTGCCACTATTGTTCAACATAGTACTAGAAGTCCTAGCAACAACAATCAGACAACAAAAAGAAATAAAAGGTATTCAAATTGGCAAAGAAGAAGTCAAACTCTCTCTTTTTGCAGATGACATGATACTTTATGTGGAAAACCCAAAAGACTCCACCCCCAAATTACTAGAACTCATCCAGCAATTCAATAATGTGGCAGGATACAAAATCAATGCACAGAAATCAGTTGCTTTCTTATACACTAACAATGCAGCTCTAGAAAGAGAAATTAGAGAAACGATTCCATTTACAATAGCACCGAAAACCATAAGATACCTCGGAATAAACCTAACCAAAGAGGTAAAGGATCTATACTCTAGGAACTACAGAACATTCATGAAAGAAATTGAAGACACAAAAAGATGGAAAAACATTCCATGCTCATGGATCAGAAGAATAAACATTGTTAAAATATCTATGCTGCCCAGAGCAATCTATACCTTCAATACCATCCCAATCAAAATTCCAATGACATTTTTCAAAGTGCTGGAAGAAACAATATCAAAATTTGTATGGAATCAGAAAAGACCCCGAATCACCAATAAAATGTTGAAAAAGAAAAACAAAGCTGGGGGCATCACGTTGCCCAATTTTAAGCTATATTACAAAGCAGTGATCATGAAGACAGCATGGTACTGGCACAAAAACAGACATATTGACCAATGGAACAGAATAGAGAGCCCAGATATGGACCCTTAACTCTATGGTCACATAATCTGCGACAAAGCAGGAAAAAAATATGCAATGGAAAAAAGACAGTCTCTTCAATAAATGGTGCTGGGAAAATTGGACAGCCACATGCAGAAGAATGAAACTCAACCATTCTCTAACACCATACACAAAGATAAAATGGATGAAAGACCTGAATGTGAGACAGGAATCCATCAACATCCTAGAGGAGAACATAGGCAGTAACCACTTTGACATCGGCCACAGCAACTTCTTTCAAGATTCATCTCCAAAGGCTAGTGAAACAGAAGCAAAAATGAACTTTTGGGACTTCATCAAGATCAAAAGCTTCCGCACAGCAAAGGAAACAGTCAACAAAACAAAGAGGCAACCCACAGAATGGGAGAAGATATTTGCAAATGACACTACAGATAAAGGGCTGGTATCCAAGATCTATAAAGAACTTCTCAAACTCAACACCCAAAAAACAATTAATCAAGTCAAAAAGTGGGCAGAAGATATGAACAGACACTTCTCTGAAGAAGACATACAAATGGCTAACAGACACATGAAAAAATGTTCATCATCATTAGCCATCAGGGAAATCGAAATTAAAACCACACTGAGATACCACCTTACACCAGTTAGAATGGCAAAAATGGACAGGGCAAGAAACAACAAATGTTGGAGAGGTTGTGGAGAAAGGGGAACCCTCTTACACTGTTGGTGGGAATGCAAGTTGGTACAGCCACTTTGGAAAACAGTGTGGAGGTGCCTCAGAAAATTAAAAATAGAGCTACCCTATGACCTAGCAATTGCCCTACTGGGTAATTACGCCAAAGACACAGATGTAGTGAAAAGAAGGGCCATATGCACCCCAATGTTCATAGCAGCAATGTCCACAATAGCCAAACTGTGGAAAGAGCCAAGATGCCCTTCAACAGATGAACGGATAAAGAAGATGTGGTCCGTATATACAATGGAATATTACTCAGCCATCAGAAAGCATGAATACCCAACTTTTACATCAACATTGATGGGACTAGAGGAGATTATGCTAAGTGAAATAAGTCAAGCAGAGAAAGTCAATTATCATATGGTTTCATTTATTTGTGGAACATAAAGAATAGCATGGAGGACGTTAGGAGAAGGAAGGGAAAAATGAAGGGGGGGGAATCGGAGGGACAAATGGACCATGAGAGACTATGGACTCTGAGAAACAAAGTGAGGGTTTTAGAGGGAAGGTGGGTGGGGGGATGGGTTAGCCCAGTTATAGGTATTAAGGAGGGCACGTACTGTATGGAGCACTGGGTGTTATACGAAAACAATGAATCGTGGATTACCACATCAAAAACTAATGATGTTTTGTATGGTGAGTAACATAACATAATAAAATAAAATTTTAAAAAATCATAGGAAACAAACTGAGGGTTGGTGGATGTGAGGGGGTGGGGGATGGGATAACTGGGTGATGGACATTAAGGAAAGCACTTGTTGTAATGAGCACTGGGTATTAGATCAGAGTGATGAATCATTGACCTCCACCTCTGAAACTAATAATACATTATATGTTAATAAATTGAATTTAAATTAGAAAATAAAACAATATAGGAGTAAAAAAAGAAAAAGCTTTTGCACAGTGAAGGAAACAGTCAACAAAATTAAAAGGCAACCTACAGACTGGGAAAAGATATTTTCAAATGACATATCTGATAAAGGGTTAGTATCCAAAATATATAAAGAGCTTATAGATTCATCCTTCTTCAGCCATAAGTGCTTGTAGCTCAGAAATGGTCAGATATGGTAGTATGGAGAAATTTTTGTTTTTATACGAGTGTAGTGAAAAAACTGGCAGAATTCAAATGTGACACCAACTAAAATTAGTTCATTTTCTTGAAGATCTTGAGAATGACATTAGAACTTTCCTTCTTGAATATACCCATCAACTCTTTGGAGATGACGAAACTGCTTTTGGTTACAAGAGTCTAAAGATCCGGGGCACCTGGGTGGCTCAGTCGTTAAGCATCTGCCTTTGGCTCAGATCATGATCCCAGGGTCCTGGGATCGAGCCCCTCATCGGACCTCCTGCTCAGCAGGAAGCCTGCTTCTCCCTCTCCCACTCATCCTGCTTGTGTTCCCTCTCTCACTGTGTCTCTCTCTGTCAAATAAATAAAACCTTAATAAAAAAAAGTCTAAAGATCCTGTTATACTCTAATGCTGGTAGCCTGTCAACAATGTTCTGTGTTGAGTGTGCATCTAAAGTTGATGAAAACTTTGATTGTGTAGAAGCTAATGATGTAGAGGGCAAAACTAGACAAATAATTCTACCTGGGTTTTGTACAAACATGAATGATTTTTCTCTCTTTACTGGAAAAAGAAGTTGATTTCACGCCATTTAGAACCTTATGCCATATATATTCTGTTCTCAGTCCAACAGGAGGGGAACTTTACCTTTCAGATATACAAGGCTGACATGACATGTAGAGTCTTCCGAGAATATCATGAAAGGCCTCAGACCTTTTTGATGTGGTTTATTGAAACTGCCAGTTTTATTGACATGGATGATGAAAGACGGCACTACTTTCTAGTATTTGAGAAGTATAATAAGGATGGAGCTATGCTCTTTGTGACCATAGGCTACATGAGTCTGTAAGTACTATGTGTACCCAGACAAAACTCAACCCAGTGTAAGTTAGATGCTGGTACTGACTCCATTTCAAGGTCTAGGTCATGGTGTTCAACTTTTTGAAACAGTTCATAGATACGCAATTGCATCTTCTTCTCTTCTTGATATTACAGAGGAAGATCCATCCAAAAGGTATGTGAAATTAAGAGACTTTGTGCTTGTGAAGCTTTGTCAAGATTTGCCCTGTTTTTCTCAGGAAAAGTTGATGCAAGGGTTCAACAAACATATGGCAATAGAGGCACAACAGAAGTTCAAAATAAAGAAGCAACATGCTAGACGGGTTTATGAAATTCTTTTGACTACTGTTAACTGACATGAGTGATGCTGAACAATACAGAAGCTATAGACTGGACTTTAAAAGAAGACTAATTAGCCCATATAAGAAAAAGGAGAGAGATCTTGCTAAAATGAGAAAATGTCTCAGACCAGAAGAACTGACAAACCAGATGAACCAAATAGAAATAAGCATGCAACATGAACAGCTGGACGAAAGCTTTCAGGAACTTGTGAAAGATTACCAAAGTGTTATTGAATACCTCATTCAAGAGTAAAGATTATTCTGCTCTGTACAGGAAGTTTGCAAATTTCTGTACATTGTGTTGTGGAAAAGCTAATGATGACTTTAATTTTAAAATCTTCTTTTTTATTATGTTATGTTAGTCACCATACAGTACATCATTAGTTTTTGATGTAGTGATCCACGATTCATTGTTTGCATATAACACCCAGTGTTACGTGCAATACATGCCCTCCTTAATACCCATCACTGGGCTAATGCATTCCCCCACCCCCCCACCCCTCTAAAACATTCAGTTTGTTTCTCAGAGTCCATAGTCTCTCATGGTTCATCTCCCCCTCTGATTTCCCCCTCTTCATTTTTCCCTTCCTTCTCTTAATGTCATCCATGCTATTCCTTATATTCCACAAATAAGTGAAACCATATGATAATTGACTTTCTCTGCTTTACTTATTTCACTTAACATAATCTCCTCCAGTCCCATCCATGTTGATGCAAAAGTTGGGTGTTCATCTTTTCTGATGGCTGAGTAATATTCCATTGTATATATAGACCACATCTTCTTTATCCATTCATGTATTGAAGGGCATCTTGGCTCTTTCCACAGTTTGGCCATTTAAAATCTTGTAACATTTACTTATATTAAAAGTTATCTATCTTATCTTTGGTTGAATATTTTCTTTTGGAGAGATTGTATATTTAAAATACTGCTTAGAGTCTATGCACATATATTACATTTAAAAATATATATAGCTTCTGATATATCAGTGTAATTGCTTTCCTTCTTAATGGTATAATAAATGTTTAGTTGTGATAAAAAAGAACTTATAGAATTCAACACCAAAAAATGAATTATCCACTTAAAAAATGGGCAGACGTCATGAATAGATATTTTTCCAAAGAAGACATCCAGATGGCCAACAGACACATGAAAAGATGCTCAACATCACTCATCATCAGGGAAATACAAATCAAAACCACAATGAGGTATCACGTCACAGAATGGCTAAAATCAATAACGCAAGAAACAAGTGTTGGTGAGGATGTGGAGAAAAAGGAATCCTCTTGCACTGTTGGTGGGAATACAAACTGGTGCAGCCACTCTGGAAAACAGTATGGAGGTTCCTCAAAAAGTTAAAAATAGAACTACCCTACAATCCAGCAATTGCACTACTAAGTACCTACCCAAAGAATAAAAAAATATTAATTCAAAGGGATACACACACTGCAATGTTTATAGCAGTATTATCTACAATAGCCAAATTATGGATACAGCTCAAGTGTCCATTGACTGATGAATGGATTAAAAAATGTGGTATCATGGAATATTACTCAGCCATAAAAAAGAATGGAACCTTGACATTTGCAATGATGTGAATGGAGCCAGAGAGTGTTATGCTAAGTGAAATAAGTCAGTCAGAGAAAGACAAATATCATATGATTTCACTCATATACAGAATTTAAGAAACAAAAGAAATGAACAAAGGGGGGAAAAAGAGAGAGAGGCAAAGCAAGAAACAGACTCTTAACTATAGGGAACAAACTGATTGTTACCAGAGGGGAGGCGGGTGGGGAGGATGGGTGAAATAGGTCATAGAGATTAAGGAGTGCACTTACTGTGATGAGCACCCACTGTTGTATGCAAGTGTTGAATCACTAAATTGTACACCTGAAACTAATATTATGCTATGTGTTAACTAACTGGAATTTAAATAAAAACTTTTAAAAAAATTCCTTCTTTGATATAAACATTTCTTTGCTGATTCTTCTGCTCTGTCCTGTCCTTAATCCAGTATCTTCAAATATTGCCCATTCAAAACAAAGTTTCAAGCCTCCTTGGAGTTATAGGAGGAAATGACAAGGCCACCAAAGGTGAGAGCAATTAGTAATCCTGAAACAAAAGAGTCTTATTAAAAGCACTGCTTTAGTAGAAAACCAGGAATTAAGCACAGACAAATACCCCAAGGACTTTTTCCAGAGCATAGAAAATCCATGCCGGATTTCTCATCTCTATTCACATACATTAATAAACTATGTGTACCTTCAGATACTCTGTAGTTCATTTGGGGCTTTGTTTTCTCTTTCTTCTACTCTTGTTATGCCTTCATTAGCCTCTTACTATATACCTAGGTAGGTTAGTACTAAACACTTTTAATCATTGTCACTTTGTTTACATGGCTTCATATATGATGGCATTAGTCTTCCCCACTTCTTTTTCAGAAGTTTCCTGGAAATTCTCAGATGTTTTCATTTCAAGTGAACTACAATATTGTTTTGATTACTTGTATCAACCCTAGAGGTAGATATTAAGATTACTCACATTTTATATTTATGTACTCAGGAAACTAAGGTAATATACAAGTTAAGGAACTTACTTACAGTCACATGACTAATAAGTGGCAGAGCTGAGAAATAAATTCTTATCTATCAAATTGCCTATTATATTGAGAATATCAAATATGTAACCATCCTGGAATAAACCTCCTTGACAATTTATAAAGGCTTGACAGTGGGCCTTGTGAATAGTCTCACACATATATTTTTATGAGAAAATGATGATAACCTCTATTTAATGTACATATAAGAATAATTCTGATACAACCTAGTCCTTCTTTTATGGGTCTCCTAGAGAGTCAGATGGCTCCTTGTCACTTTAGAGTCCTCAAGAAAGACCACAAAGGGTCCCGCTCTTGGCTTGTTAATCCCAAGAAGAGCTGGGTCTATACTGCAACTCTAACCTGCTATCTCAGAGTGGGACAAGAGCTGCTTGTTGTTGTTGTTGTTGTTGTTGTTTTTAATTCCTGTGCACTGTGATAATGCAGTTGTCAGATCTTCAGCAGTTTTACTTTTTTTTTTTCTAAATCTTACTATTAAATCACTCTAAGTAGTCTACCTCACAGTTTCACTAGCCATTTGTTGTAAGTAGGCTTTTAGTATCAACTCAGGAACACAAAATCCCCAAAATGAAGCAAACTCAAACTTGTATCCCTGTGTGCAATGTGTCCGAGGAAGTTCATTTCTCTCCACTGGAAACACTTTGTCCTTTACCACCATGTTCCCACACATTTGACCAGAGATTTATCAGAGGGAGTTCATTTCTCTCCACTAGAAACACTTTGTCCTTTACCACCTTGTTCCCACACATTTGACCAGAGATTTGTCAGAGGGAGTTCAATTCTCTCCCCTGGAAACACTCTGTCCTTCACCACCATGTTCCCACACATTTGACCAGCAATTTCTCAGCCCTCTTTGGCCCTGGCAGTGACTCACTGACTAGTTTGTTTTTCTCTATATCTGAGTGGAAGTTTTTTCTCTATATCTGAGTGTTTTTCTCTATATCTCCAGGAAGTTCTTTTCTCCTGTTCTTGCACTAGAGGTGGGCAGCCAGTATACATTCTTATGGCCATACTATTTGCTTATAGCCAGTGTTGGTTATTGGTCTAGACCTATGTCTTAACAATTGTTACATGCTTTGTATATTATCTGATAAAAATTTGCTTTAAATAAATTTATCTCTAAGGTGTCAAATTTTATTAACTCACCAGCAAGGGAACCAAGAAGATGACAAAGTCATTTGAAAGAGAGTGTGCCAGGTCAGAAAGGATTTTGAAATGAAATGATTACAAATGTGGGAACTAGAAATGCTTACATAAACAAGTAGATTTTTATACTAATTAACATTTCCTTTCACAAAGTTTTAAACACATAATGTCCTTAAACACATAATGTTCCAATTATTATCAAGGAAGTTTGTAACAGGATGGTACATGCTATCAGTCAGAAGATAAAAGGCAGGTGCATTTAAGTAGCAAATGTTCAAAATATATCTGCCTGATATTGGGGCTTGGTTTTATCTTCCAGCAATAGTGCGTAAATAGGGACATCTATCAGGAAAGCATGAAACATAGTCAACAGAGATTGGAAACAGATCACTAAGCAATGTTAGTGCCAGTAATTTTTTTTCAAGCTGAAACAAAGATGCAGAATATATAGTTTGCCCGTTTCTTAGTTTGGGGACAATTTCTTTTCTTTGACTGTCACTCCTCTGGTTTCCTCCTCCAAAAAGCAATAATCATTCTCACTTTAACTTACTGTTTGAGTAATCATTTTCTATACAACTTTTAAATATAGCAAAAAGTAGACATAGTCTTACTTTATATACCGCTATTACCATCATGATTATCAGAAAGGTTTTTACTTATATTATTCCTTTAAATCAGTTTCCAACATCTAGGAAAATTTTCTAAATAAAATTTCAAAGTAAATCAATCTTAATGGTAACAAATTAATTTTGTTTATGAACCTGGGCTTTCAGAGTGTGTTCTTTTTACACACAACCTCAGATAGTCACATAAGTGCATCAAAAACATCACTAAATATACACATTCCTTCTTACTGTATAATTAACAACTTTCAGGGTGAGAAGCTACCGAGACCTGAAAATTTTTGCTGGAAGATTATGAAAGGAATACAAAGCTCTGTTTTATTTTTTTTAAAAGATTTATTTACTTATTTGAGAGAGAGAGAGAGAGAGAGCACATGGGTGGAGGGGCAGAGGGAGAAAATCTTCAAGCAGTCTCCTGACTGAGCATGGAGCCCTATGCAGGGCTCAGTCTCATGACCCTGAGATCATGACCTGAGCCAAAACCAAGAGTCAGACACTTAACCAACTGAGCCACCTAAGTGCCCCCAAAGCTCTGTTTTAAATGGTCCCTATTATTTCAGAAATGCCCTTTACCATTTTTACCTTATCCAGAGCTATAGAATGAGGACCAAGAAATTCATCTCCATCTGTTTGCAATACCTTACTGTGCAGCAGTCCCCAGAGTTGCCCCCAAATTTCCAAGGTTCCTGACCTGCCAGAAAAGATATTCTTTCACATCTGTGAGGCAGAGACCCTTTAGACAACAAAACAAGCACCAGTTTCCTGAAAGGTCTCTTCAGGCATTGTTATCAAGTATAACATTTGTTTCTTGACGGTAGGCTTGTTAATTCTAATTAGGTGATTTTACCTTCAAATGTGACATTTCTTATATGGTTGCAGTAACAAATTTGATTTGATATCTGATAAACTGCAGTATTGTTTCAATTACTTTTGTCAACTTTAGATATAGACATTAAGATTACACACACTTTATAGATGAAGAAAATGAGGCACCCCAAAGTTAAGGAACTTATTTAAGATTATACAACTAATAAGTAGCAGAACTGAGAAATAAATTAATATCTAACAGTCTGCTTGTCATACCGGAAATATCAAACATGTAGCCATCTTGCCATATGCCTCCCTGGCAATATATAAAGTGTGGGCATTTTGAACAGTCTCCCATATATCTAGAGTCACCATCTTTAAGTCTTTTTATTCCCCTGAAAATTCACATTTACGGCCTGTTTTTACATTAAAATGTCATAAACATATAGGAAATTTTATGTTTCTGAATTCTAATGGACTATACTCCATATTGCAATATTCTGAAGAATTTAACCTGTTGAATCCCAAAGTTTGATGACATGAGCTAAAACATAACATTCTTAACATGGAGTTTTTGGAGAATCACTTGAATTTCATACCACTTGAGGAGTGTGATACTTCCGTTACCCTATGATTTTGACAGAATTTTTTTTAAAGATTTTATTTATGACAGAATTTTAAAGAGGAGGATGAAGAAGAGAAGAAAAAAGGAAAAGAAAAGATAAAAACTTTGTAGTATAAGACTGTCCGAATAGAAAATATCAAGCACAATACCTAAAACATCCCAATGCAAACAATCACAATTAGATTTTTCTTATAATTTCACTTGGTTCTCCAATTGTCACTAACTAATTCTTGTTCCATTCCTCTTGGATCAGCAGTCTACCTCTTGAAGTTTGCTTCTGGGCTGAAGCAGTCTTGGAAAACTTGAATTTCCTGTCTTTTATACAATCCATTGCATTGCAGCTCTAAGGCTAACTTTCTTGGGACTTTCTTCCATTATACCCAACCATCAATCAGTAGCTTATCGCAAGAGCCCTTAGGTTCATGTGTGCAGGGGAGGAAGATACAAGAATGACAGGCTTTGGTTAATTTATTAGAGTGATTGAATATATCAGGATAGGAGCCTGGATTTCCCTACTGGGTAAAATATGTAAATATATGGACCTAACCATGACCTTTTCTTAGAGACTTAAGCAATATTTGTTTAAAGTTAGTGTAAAACATTTTATGAATTATGATTGACAAATCTCCAGGGCTTTAAAAACCTTCCCATAAAGTGTGGACCACAATCATCACTAATAAGCAAGGAATAATGACCTAGTATAAAATCTTATACATAAATTTGTAAAAAGTTTTTGTGTCTGTCCATGCACATAAGAGCATGCTTCTACATACCCTGAAGAGGCAGTTGCTGAAACATATTTATATCAATAGTACTTTAGCTATACAAAATTAACGTAGAAGTTGATTTTCTCTCTTTGATTTGACAGTTTTTCTATAATGCATATCTGAAAAAAAATAATGGTTCTTCTAACACTGTGAATCCAGTTACAAAATAAAGAACACACCAAATATAGTTTAGTCTGTTTTTCATTCCTCCTTTTATAAGGTGAGGGAATAAGCCTTTTGTATTATGTTCTAGCCATCTAGAAACTGCCAAAAATGATTTGTGTGTAAGAGACATCTTGACAGTTTTATTACTCTAAATTTAGGGTTAGATTTTGGAGAAGAAAATAACAAAAGGGTCTGTCTATTAGGGGAATCTGGCTGTTCAATTAAAATTAGAACATAGTTACCTAAGAACAAGGAAGAGTTTTAGTATTGGCTACTTTGTTAACCAGAGTGACAATGTAACATTTAAAATAAACATAGCACCTGAAGTTAATAGAATATTGTATGTCAACTACACTTCAATAAAAAAGAACTATAAAATAAAATTAAAAAAATAACAAAAGCACAGCAATAACTAAAAATTTTAGCTTTTCCTTAAATGCAGAATCTATGAATATGATAAGAGACAGTATAAAAGGACACAGAGTAACTATTTTGAGTTGAAAATATACATACACGTGAGACATATTAAATCTTTTTGCAATCTGGATAGAATATATGAAAAATAAATAATATGTCTATATAATCTCATTGTGAAGGCAAATTATATATTCTAAGATCATTTTTCATTTTAACTGTTTAGTCCTCTCCTTTCTATTATTCCTAGGTTGCTCTTCTTTATATTAATGTATCATTATATGTATATATTTAAACATACAGACCCAGATACACACAAATGTATTCATATTATAGAAAGGTTTAACTTTAAGCTTTAAAATATGATAACTTCTCAAAATATAAGGTGATGCATATACTATATTGATTTTACCATTTTAATTTGAACTTTGGAAAAAATAAATACTTTTACATGTAAAACTCTAAATAAAAATTATTGCATTGCAACTTGGTATGTTTGATGCTTTGTGCTTATGGATTCTGATTTTCTTAGGAATTTTCCAGGTATCCAAAAAATATTCACTCATTATTTTTGAAGGCTCAAAGTCAATTAGAGAACTTAGAAATTAAGTCAATATTAAAAAAAGAAAACCACAATCATTGTCATTAAAATTTTGGCTTTGTAATATTTCAGTGAAAACCTGTATTATAATATAATCCAAATGGAACAATTGTAGGCCCACATATTTTGTAGCATTGTCTGAAGTTGGCAAGAACCAATCCTTTTATAAAAACTTGGCTTACTACAGTTCAGTTTCTCATTATTATCTTAAACATTTAATGATCAATGGCAACTTCTGTGAACAGCAAAATTAGTTATATAGGCAATCTAGGAAGTTCAGATTAGTCTTTTATAATATTATAATCCCAAACAATGCAAATCAAGGAGAAGACAAGTGGGAGAACTTAGGTAGGTTATGAGTCCCATAAAGCAGAGATTTCTATTTTTTATTGTCACTACTGTGAAAAATTTGTTGATACCCCGTATTTTTATAAAATATATAATATGTTAGAGTATAAGTGATTTATTATAAACATTTAAAAGTGTAAATAAATGTTTATAAATAAAATGAAAAGAAATGAATTTTGGATATTTACTTCCTAGGCCAGACTAGATAGTCTTATATGTGCTCCGGAGTATACGTATCTCTCTCTGTGGAGATCATTTCTCCACTATCTGTTTAGTCATGCCACTCTGCTATGAAAAGCATTAAATGTTCTCTGTTAACCTCTGTAATGTTCAACTTTAGGGGATCATGTCAAACATTACCCAAAATATCAGTTCCAATTTATACTCCAGCAGTGTACAAACCTTTAGTTTCTCCTCATCTTCACCAATAGTTGGTATATTCAATATTTTATATTTTGGTATGTTTACTTTTTATGTTCCACTGGTTTCTTTTTAAAGCATTTTTCAATACTGAAGAAAATTACAATAATATCAAAAACAATAAAAGAGCAACCCTCAGAGTAGAACCTTTTTGTTTTTAATAACAATTTCTCAAGGTCTTCCCATTTTAAAGAACAAAGTTTATCAGTTCTCTGTTGTCAATGTTGCCACGTTTCAAAGAACAATGTTTCTTAGTATTATGTCCTTGATAAACAGCAGAACTGATTCCGCAATTTTGCAAAAATTCTCACGAACAAAAACTGTTTTTATAGAATTGCAGTATTGAGAAGCTTTGGTTTCTGAAATTATATTAGAGCCCTTGAGAGAATGTGCTGTTAGAAATCATATCAGATAGTATAAGACCAAAATAAATAGACTTTAATCTGGGAGAGATCAAAATGCTTTGTATGCTAAAAGAGCCTCAGGAAGAGCTGACCAGCATTTTCTCCCACTTCTGTTAGAGCTAAACAAAATTTTCTTACTTGTCCAACAATGTATTCCTATCCATTTTGGCATTATTATAATTTTGATGTTAATTAGCAGATACATAAAAGTCTCTACAATTGTCACATCTTGGAAATAATGAGCAAATTGCAACAACAAAAGCAAAATAAATGAAATAGTAGATGAAGCCAGGATGTCAGCTTTATTCAGGGGGAAAGTGAATTGCAGGGTACTGCTCATTATGAGAGTGAAATTATACTAACAGAACCCAAGATTTAAGCAAACTATCCATCAGCCTGGAGGCCTTTCTAGTCTAGAAGCAGAACCTTCAAGTTGCACTATTCATGCTTTCTTCACGGGGAAATGAATATCAGGGATAGGAAAGAACATTGTGAATTGCTTGTGTCTTTTACCAGTTTCTTTACCCTGGTGTTCATTGCTTTCTTATGGAAATATAAGAACCAGTTTAGGAATATTTTTGTTTATCCAGTCATATGCATTGAAAAATATTTCTATGTTTGTGGTTGATTTTTTACTTTGGCTTATTGTGATTTTACTATTGACACACACACACACACACACACACACACATATATATATATATATATATATATATATATATATATATATTTCAATTTCGGTATAGTCAGATTTTGTTTCAGGATTTTTGTTTAGAAATGACTTAAGGAAGGAAGTATTAGACCTAAGTGAAAGGAGAGATAGATATATTATGTCCCAGGTTCAGATTCAAAATTGTAAATAATTAATTCCACCTAAAATAAAGTATTCATTCATAACAATCCCAATCAAGACCCTTAGCATTCTTTTGTAGCGGAGCTTGACTAGCGGGTTTCAAATTTACCAGAGACAAAGTATAGGAGAAGGCCTGAAAAAAACATGTAAGGAAAATTTTACTGCATCTTTATTATATGAAAAAGAAATTTGCGACTTCTGTTTCTTTTCTTTTTTTCTTTTTTCTTTTCAGGAAATCACCCACCTTAGGGGTTTAAATGGAAATTGAACAGACACGTAAGGAAAATTTTACTGCATCTTTATTATATGAAAAAGAAATTTGCGACTTCTATTTCTTTTCTTTTTTTCTTTTTTCTTTTCAGGAAATCACCCACCTTAGGTGTTTGAATGGAAATTGAACAGACATATGTTGCCATCACGCTTTAAAATTCTTTTAAAAAACCAGTTCTTTCTTTCAACTGTATTTCTGTTTGACTTGTGATTCTCCTCCCTCTAAATGAGGGAAGGACCTCCTGCTTTCTCCATCACAGGGAGGGGGCGGAGCATTCTCTAGAAGCTTGGATGTGAGCTGTGGCTCGGCAGTCCTGAGGGAGGAGCCGCATTACATACAGACTTGGAGGCTTCCGCCGAAGAGAAGAAGCTTGGAGGTAATGGCTGTCGTAACAGCTAGTTATTTTCGGTGATTTCTGGAAACTTTCAAGTAAAGGTGAGAAAAGAAGGGACTGTTGCTTTGGAGTAAAGGGAAAGGAGTGTCGTTTCGTGGGGGGTCGTTGTTTCTATAAGGGAATTAATGTCTGGATTTTGTATTCCTTCAGATATTTTAAAAGTCCACATTTTGAAAGTGGGGGAGGTGGTGATCAGATTACACCTGCGGAAAAAATATTTCATGAGGTGGCCAAAGCTAACTTCTGAATAGGGCATTTTAGGTTTCAGACAAAAAGCAGTGGTAACAAGGGATAAATGATGAAACAAAAGTTGAGAAATTAATCTTTCTTATTTTGAAAAAAAAAAAAAAAAGATTGTGATAATCCCAAATGAAAAATGAAGTTAGTTGGGGGTGTTGGCTTTCATATTAGTTTGGTTTTATTGTGTTTCTAACAAATCTTACTGTTGTGAAGGAGTTTATATGGTAATAATCTGAAGTAATGTATAACTGTGCGGATTTAAATACTTCTGAAAATTAGGAGTTTGGTTATTTGTCAGGGGGATACTCAATGCCTTAGAAGAATTGCTTTTTTATGGATGTTCAGAGGGCTATCTTTGTCTACATCTTTACCTATCTATCAGAAGAATATGTATTCCTATTTTTACTATAATCAGAAAAATATCTGAAAAATCATAAGCTAAGGAATAATGGACATATGTTAATATAATAAAACACAACAAACAGTATGTCTAGTAGTAAAAGATATCTAGGGGAAAAAAGAGAGGAAATTTTCCACTTCTTTCTTCCACATTTCACTTAGCATGTAGTACCTTGTCAGCATAAAGAAGAGAATTTTAAAACATGGGGGAGAAAACTACCTTCTCCAAAATGTGTAACTATATATAAACATGGAAAAATCTTCAAATATATAGGTGAATAAATGTAATCTCAGATAGTACATTCTAGTATATCTATGATGAGGTTAACAATCAAAGGGATTAGACTCAAATGTAAACAATTTGGTGGTTGGAGTAATGATGGCGTGTATTTTCTTCTTTAGATTCTATGTATCTTTAGGGTTTTTTGGAAACACATAATGGAGCTGAGAGGGAGCAATCCATTTTGTTACAGATATTTAAATAGACACCACACACACTCCATTGTCTTTACCTGGAGGTGGATCTGAGAAGGCTGTTTATCTGGTTGCTTGGGCTTTTCTTGCAATTCAGATATTTAGACTATTGTCCAGACTTTGGTTCAAGCAGAAGGTATGTATTTGTATATTGATGTATTCTTGAGAAATAATTCAAAAAATGTTTTAAACATATTATAGAATAGCCACATAGGATAGTACATCCATAATGCTGAATACTATGCAGCTGTAAAAAGAATAAGTTAATGCAATGAACTAAATAATAAGAAAAGGTGTCCATGGTATATTCCAAAAATAAGCAAATTGCAGAATGACCTGTATTATATTAATACAATATATGCCAGAAAAATCTGGAAATATGCATGCTACTTTATTAATTGGGGATATAGATGTAGTTGGAGACACAGAACACTTCAGTGTTCTGTATATCATATTTCTCCATTTAAAAAAATCTTACTTTGAAAAGAGTAAGCTTGAACCATTTTCATTATGAGAAAATGAGATCAAATTTTAGAAATACAGACAACTCTTGTAAAAGTAATTCACAAAAAGATGATGTAAGAAAATATTTATTGATGTGGAGAGGTGATAAAGCGTATTCTTGTTTAAAAACCATGCACATTTATAAAATCTGTAGGAAAAATCTAGAAATATGGAGAGCAAACCCTTATATTTTGACCATTATTGTGGAGACTTGCTTTCTTTGAAAAATTAAAAGATGAAGTAAGATATACAATATGCATGAGAGATATTATAATAAAGACATTAAAATGAGGAATTATTATTCCGTTTTTGTCCAACACAATTCTTAAGTTGAGAATGAAAAAGCATAGAAGCCCAAGAAGGCTACTGTCTGGAGAACTGTAGTTCCCACCCTTCCCCACTAAGGACCAGGGTATCTGCAGTTCTGTTTCTAGCCACAAGATGGAGCTTGCCAGGTGTCCTAAATTTTCTCCAGGCAACCATTTTTATGAAGTGGACAAACAAAGGAATGAAACATATTTTTTATTAGCAGATTACGAGACAGTATGTGGAGTGTGATTGCAGTTCTGTTGAAATTTTTCACGTGTATAACAGAAAAAGCACCCACACTAGGACTGATATGAAATTCAAACAGAACACATTTTTTGAAAGGTAACTACAGGGGTTTAGATATGGAAGACACAAGGCAACTGTTATTTCCCTTCTTTCCTGTACCCAGATCATACTTTTCATGAGAGAGCTAATTTCAGTATGAAGCAAGTAACAACTATATCACAGAGAACATTTCAAATAAAAACCAAAAGGGTGATAAATGTGGCATCTACATCACAGATGAAATTTCACCTCCTTCTTGTGTTTCAGAATGATGCGCCTGCTGAAGTTTTGGTAGGGAAGTTTCTTTATACCTTTTCCATTGAATTGGTTCGATTCACGGTCTCCTTTGGGTTAGTCTCCTAGGTTAATATCAAAGATATACATGACCTGGGGAATCTGCATGTGATACCAGTTGAGCCCCAGAAAGGCAGTGCAACCTCGGAAGTGCTGAGCAGGAAGAAGGCTCTTCAGGACAAGCAGCTGGAGTGAGAATCAAGACAACGAGATCACAGGACCAGACCTTCCATAATCCACGTGATACTGGGTAAAGTTCTTCCCATTTCATGGAATATTTCACGTTGAAAATGCGTTGAGAACCTTAAAAGCCGCATTCATACTAAAATTATGTTAGGTTGAGAATTAGCAGTACAATCTATTTTGTTCCCCATCCTGTAATTAAGAGTCATAGTTTCTCATCTGGGAGGGAAAAAATCTCATGTGTTAAACCACTGTGAAGAAAACTGTGCAAGAGTCTATTCGGGTATCTACCTGAGGTTTCAGCCAATGGCCTGACTCTCCATTGCTTGACAGCTAGGTTGTCATCACCACATACTAGATAACAGAGTTACAAAGATACTTTAAAACCTGCTTAAGGTCTTCTGACCCTCCTTACATAGACATCTGTATACTCTCTTGAATAGGATATTATAGTGGTTTAACACATTTAATTCTTCCCCAGCCGCCATCAGGAATCTCTCACTCCTGAAGTCTTACTCTTAATGAGGTTGGTGCTGAACCCTACTGTCTGGGTCCATGAGATCTTTGGTTGCTTTGGACAGATGGGGCAGCACTAGCAGTAAAGAAAACACAAAGCCACACATTCCCTCATGATAACCTAGTGGGGTCCAAAAGGCCCAAATTATCCAGGAACACAAATAATGTCCCGGACACTGCCAAAGCCTCTCCGGCACACATTCCCTTCTTACAGTACAATAGAAATAATAAAGACAGGATATTGGGTTTGTTATCATAATCTTTCTTCTCTGTTTTTGTTCCTCTCCCCCGAAACATGTTCCGTGTCTCTAACCTCAGCTGATACTCACTATTCATTCTTCTGATTTTTATCTTATCTTCATTCTCATTGTCCACATTCTTTCTTCTTAGCAAAGTAAACTTTGTCTCTGATCCCTTTTCTTTTCTGCCATGTTTTAATCTAATTCAGTTGTCACCCATTGAACATATTTTATTCAGGCTCTTGTGAAGTTTCAGAAGGATAAGAGTCTACAAGCAGGTGAGAACCACTCACTAGCCCTAATAAGAAGAGTTCAGGGTTCTTAAAAAAACACTGCTTTTCTAGAAAACCAGGCAGCTACAACCAGATGAGTGACATAAGGATTTCCCTAGCATATTGTGTATCTGTTGATTGATTTCTTGTCTATCTGGCTGCACTGATTGAGCATGTGCAAATTCAGTTTCTCTGTGGTTAAATTAGGACTTCTTTTGCCCCCTTTCCTGTACTTCCTGTCTCATCTTTCTCTTACTACACACTTAGACAGGTAATAAACTCTTTTTTATGTACCATTAAATACGATTTAATATTTAGACAACCTAGGTTACATGTGACTCATGCGTCTCTCTTAACTATGCTATCTACTGTGGGGAGATGACAACTTAGCATAGTTGTCAAGGATTTGATATGTTTCTCTCCACTGAATTAATAAAGATCTCAAACCCACACCTGTCTGCCTGCCTGCCTGCCTATTCGACCCCTTCAAAAACGTGACTCTGTCATAATGCCTCCCTGACAAATTCTTAAAAGCTAGACATTGGAGTCTGCCAATAGAAATCCATATCTCCTCCCCAAAGACCCCTTGATGTCCTTTATTCAGATTGGCTAACAGAATAATTTTGACCCAGTCTGACCCTGCATTATGTGTCTCTGGAAGAATGGAAGAATGATGGCTGCTTCTTCCTTTAGAGTCCCCAGTGCAGACAGCTTTCTTTCTCTTGTTTGCTAATTACAGGAAGAGCTGTGTCATACTGCAGTTCTTTTTTTTTTTTTTTTGAAACATAGAAAATTTTTATATTCACCTCAATATATATGATATATCCAGATTTAATGCAGAAGTCAAATACACGAAACTGGATTTTGAAACAGAAAATTTTTATATTCACCCCATTTGAAACATAGAAAATTCTTATATTCATAGGAAATACATATATGAATTATATATATTCTTTTTTACTATCATGGAAGCACTTCAGTTCACCTTGTTTTAATTTGTAGGTTTTGTCAGCCTTCACTGTAAAAACAGAGACCTTACCTGCCATTTTCACAACTGTGCTACCAAAACCAAGAATATTACTTGGCATTTAGTAGAAGCTCAATAAATGTTGACTGACTGACTGACTCAATGGATAAATGGGCTTCAATTTTTTCAGCAATTTTTAAATAAATAGGGAATAAAATATCTATTTTGTGTTTATTATAAGAATTTAAGGTACATACTGCAGTTCTGTTTCTCCAACCTGAATAGTCAGAGGGGGCAGGAGGCAGCAGTTGTGTTTACTTGTTCACTGTGATAAAGGATGGGGTTGTGAGGGTCTCACCAGGATGACTTACGTTTTATTTTGTTGTTGTTGTTTTTAAACCTAGCATAACATTCTCTTAAGAGAACTAACCCTCTGAATGATCCATTGGCACCGTGTACGTTTTAGCACTTCCTGGGAAACAAGACCTCTAAGTTAAAAATCTAAGTTTAAATCTTACTTTCTGGAACGTTTTGTGAACACAAAAGCTCAGTAAGAGAGGGTAGAGAAACGATTTTCTCATATTGAATTGGAAGTTGCAAACAACGAAAGCACAAGAACAAAGAGTTGCCAAATGTAAATGAGGATGGAATGAACTGGGGCATTTCTCTACCTAACAAACGACTGATTTTTCAGCCACTGCCCAGGGATAGCTGTATCTTCAGGAGAAGGTACTGCCAGGCCCTGCGACACAAAAGAGATATGTCATAACTACTCCATGGCCAAGTGAATGCTATCATGCAGATATGATCAGTGTGAAGACATAGTGCAGAAAAATATTTTTTCATTTGTGTGGAAGTGTGAATGTACGTCAAAGATGGAGAGTTCATAGATAAGTATGGTAGTTACTGAAGGTGGTTGTAGTTCACCAGTGTGTTCATCAGAAGGGACATGAAATTAAGCAGTGCTCACTCTGGGGTTACATTCACCAATTTCCTCACAATCTGAAGGTAAATGACACCATCCTTGGTTCAACCAAAGAGTCAGTATTCCAAGCCCAGGAGGCAGTGAATACTGGTGGAGAAAGAACACATTCTTTTGTTTGGGAGTCAGATAGACTTTGGCTTTAATTCCCTTTTGCCCTCTTCCCAGCTTCATGACCTTGCACATGAGCCAGAGTGCCCATTTCCTCATTTTCTGGTCAACTGTCCATTGTATCATTTCTTCATTTCTTTGTAAGTGAAACTAGGTAGAAAAATCTCATTGCTGTTTACGTTTGCATCCCTGATTATTAGGGAAGGTGAGTATCCTTCATGTATCGTTCACTTTTAATTTTTATTTTGAATGTTTGGGTTTTGAAAAGCCCCACTGAATAGCACTTTCCTTTCTCCACTGAACAAATTGATATAAAACAAATAGAGTTGCAGATGGCAGCCAAAATGTCAGCTTAAGATAAATTGCAGTCAAGATAAGTGGCAGGGCATTGATGATTGTGAGAATCAAGTGGGCCTTATAACACCACATTTAAACAAATCTACCGAACAGCCTAGAGGCTTGCAACTGCACAAAAAGGAGAGAGATACCTGTAGTTGAATTACTTGAGCTTGCTCACAGGAAGTAAATAGGAGCAGGGAAAAACTATTCCCTCAGAATATTGTGAATTACCTATTTATAGCCTTTGCTCAATTTTTTCCACTTTGCTGTTAATTTCTTATTAATTTGGAAGCTCTACTTTAGATTAGAGATTTTTTTAATTGAAAACGGTTTTATGAAGTGTGTTCTTCTGTTTTCAACTTTGGTTTGCTGTGTTTTTACCATATTTTTGTATTTCAGTATATTCAGATACAGATCTCTTTTCTTTAAGGATTTTGATTGATGTTTTATGTTTAAGGAATGACTGTACTTGAAAAAACTAGAAAACATTCTGAAGGATAAATGAGACAACCTGAGTAAAGAGACACACCATGTCCCAGGGCCAGAGGAATAAAACTGTAGAGATATAATTCTTCACAAATTAATGTATTCATTCACTGCGATCAGAAACAAGGACCTAACAGGTCTTTTTAATGGACAATGACCAGCTGTGTCTTAAAATCTTGTAGATGTAAGGTGCCAGAAAAGGCAAGAAAAATATGCAAGAGCTATTTTTAACTGGGTCTTTGTTTTATGATAAGTGGATTTGCTAGGTCTTTTCAGGAAATCACCTTACCCCTGTGGTTTGAATGGAAATTAAAGAGACACATGTTGCCATTTCACTTTCAAGTCTTTTTAAAATGAACGTTTTTCCCCTTTAAGTGAATTTCAGTTAACTTGGCGATTCTCCTCCCTCTAATTGAGGGACAGGCCCCCTACTTTCCCCATCACAGGGAGGGGGCGGAGCATTCTCTGAGAAGCTTGGAAGTGAGCTGTGCCTGGCCAGTCTTGGGGGAGGGGCTGCATTTCACGAGGCTGCAGCTGACAAGAAGCTTCAAGGTAATGGCTGTCTGAAAGCTAGTTATTTTCTGGGAATTTCTTCGGGTTTTGGTGTTACAGTGGAAAAAAAAAAAAAAAAAGACGTTGTTGCCTGGGAGAGGTGGGAATGGAATACGGTTTGGGGAGAATTGTTGTTATTGTTACAGAATCAATCCCATGAAAATTTAGTTTCTCTCGATATTTTATGAAGTCCACAATGTGGGAATGGGCGATCAGATTACAGCTTCTAAATTAAGACTTCAGTGAGGCATGCTGTTCATGTTAATTTTTACATGGCATTCCATGTTTCTATTTTTGTTACAGATTGTATTATATTTTGATGTGAACATTTATTATTGTACACAAAAAGTAACTGATAGAAAAATGTAAGCATAAAAAGTGATTGACATGTACAAACACAAGTATAAATGTACACGAATGAATGTGGAAGAGATTCAGATATGCTGTTGAGTGATAACATTTGTGAAAAATATATGCATTTTCCTTAAAGAGAACTAGACTCCCATGCTAGCAGTCAGCATCTCTGAAGTGTTCAGATTACTGGGATTTCAAAATACATTTTTATTTGGTTTCAGCATTTTTAGAATTGTTTTATTCCGTGATTATTTTTATAATGAGAAGAGCACAACGAAGCTGCAACAGTGTACCTGTTTGGTTTCAGACACATAAACGTTCACAGACACGACAGACATGCAAACATACCCCCCTTGTCTTTTGTCAATAGTGGAAATTTTCCTGGACCTGATCAAGCGCGTAGCCTGGTTGCTGTGTTGGCTACCGCCCTGCATGTGTCCTCCTTGCAACTCATTCTTTCAGACCACAGGTATGGCTGTGGTCAGCAAGAACTATTTTTCTATATCTTTTAAGTTTATTAGTGAGACAGGGGATTTGGTTTATTTCTATTAGCAGTTTTAAAAATATCATGTGGCATGGTGCATCCATACAATTGAATGTTATATAGCTGACAGATGGGAAGTATGAACATGTAGTGATTTGAAAAAATGTCTGAGAAGTAGTAGTAGGTGAAAAATGGAAATTGCAGAATGGCAAGCACTATATTATATCATTTAAAGATAAAAGACTGCCTTAATACTATACGTCTAACAAAATCACAAAAAATATAAGGCTGCCTGCTGATGGGATTGTGTGGTTGGAGACATAAGACAGTCTTTACTATCTCTATGTAAAAATAATCATTAATATATATTTAGTCATTTTTTAATGGTAGCAGAAAAAAGTTTGGAATAAAATGTTACAAATTAGGGGGGAAATTACATTTGAAGTGATTCATAGTCAATGAAAATACTTACTGATATGGGAAAACTTTCAAACCATGCGCTTGAGCATGGTGAAAAGCTGGTCTGAAGTTATATGCATTCATGTGTATTTGTAAATAAGAATTATGGACAAATATTCAGGAAACAATAATATTAATTATTTTTCTAGAATTATACTTTCTTTTTATAAATCATGTCTTTTCAATTTTCAGTAGGTATGCAATTTTTTATCAGACCATTGGAAGTAAAGACATTAGCATTCCATGTTTTGCATAATGCATAACAAAACTCTAAATTTGAGCATGGTATATTCTAGAAGCCTGAGAAAACTGCTGGCTTGGCAGCATGTAGTTCCCACCCTTCCATAAGAAGTATCTGGTAGTAATAAAGTGCAGTTCTGGCACTGGTCACAAGATGGCGCTTGCCAGATTTTCCAAATTTTCTCCAGGCAACTATTTTTATGAAGTGTGCAAACAAAGCCATGAAACGTATTTTGTATTACCAGACTATGAGACGACATATAGAGTGTGATTATAGTTTCACTGAAGAAAACTACGTGTCTCGAAAAAAAGCCCCACCTGAGGACTGATGTGAGAACTCAAACAGAAAGCATTTTTTTAAAAGTAACTACATAGCATTCGGCCTATGGAAAACACAAGGCAATTGTTATTTCCCTACTCTTCTGTCCTCACCTCACCTTTTGCTAATAAAGATGATATCGGCATGAACCAAATAACAAGTGTATCACAGAGAGCATTTCAAATAAGAACAAAAAAGGAATATAAGCATGGCCTCTCTATCACAGATGAGATTTTGTCTTATTCCTGTATTTCAGAGTGACATGCCTGCTAAAGTTTTGGTAGGGAAGTTTCTTTACACCTTTTCCATTGAATTGGTTTGATTCCCTGTTTCCTTTGGGACAGCCTAGGTTAATATCAAAGATACACGCGACCTGGGGAATCTGCATGTGATACCAGTTGAGCCCCAGAAAGGCAGTGCGACCTCAGAAGTGCTGAGCAGGGAGAAGGCTCTGCAGGACAAGCAGCTGGAGTGGGAATCAAGACAACGAGATCACAGGACCAGATCCTCCACAATCCACGTGACATTGGGTAAGGCTCTTCCCATTTCACATTAAAACATGGTTAAGTTGAGAATGTACAGTACAATTTTATTTTTTCTGGCTCAGTAGCCATAACATTTAAAATTTTAAATCTAGTGTTAGGAAAGAATTGTCTTAAACTTCTAGGAAGGAATTATACAAATGGAAATCTACTTATGGAAGACTTGCAGGTCTCTGCCAACTGCCTGACTCTCAAGAAATCTTGAAAACTACCCTAATCGGTAGGTAGCTATGGCAGCCATTCCAAATATCTAACTCTTAAGCTCATCTTCTTAATGAGGTCATTGTGCTGTTGTCTGAGTCCAGGAGGCACAAACCCCAGTATCTGTGTCTGCCTGCCTTGTGTAGATAGGACAGCACTGGCAGCTTTAAAAAGTTAAGATTACCCTAAGGGCGCCTGGGTGGCTCAGTTGGTTAAGCGTCCGACTCTTGATTTCAGCTCAGGTCATGATCTCAGGATTGTGATCTCAGGGTCGTGACCTCAGGGTCGTGAGATTGAGCCCTGCATCAGGCACTCTGCTCAGCGGGGCGTCTGCTTCTCTCCCTCTCCCTCTGCCCGTCCCCCCAGTCGTGTGCTCTCTCTCTAAATATAAACTAAATAAATAAATCTTTTTTGTAAAGTTAAGATTACCCTAGAATAAACCTCAAGAGGCCCCAAAGTATCAAAATATCCAATAATAGAAATGGTGTCCCTGACACATTCCCCAACACCCCCCCCATCTCCTACCATATGCACCCTCATTCATTTCTTATATGTAATAGCTATAATAAGGATTACATAGTGGGGCATTATAGAACTACTTCTCTTTTTCTGAATTTTCAAATATTTTTCCCCAACCGCAATGTTTCTTTGGTGCCAGGCATATATTCATCTTTTTGTATGTCTTCTCTCTTTTCATTGTCCACCTTCCTTCTCCTTTGACAGAAGAAATCCCTTTGCTTATTCTCTTTTCTCTTTCCCTTCTCTTTAAGTGACTATTTTCTTACTCCCTCACTTAAGTGAATATTTCTTATCTCCCATTCAAATCACTTACTCAAGCTTCCCCACAAGTTTTCAGGAGGATATATATAAACACTGAATGAGAAAACTATTTTGTAGCCCTAAGGCAATAGAGGCCTCTAAAATCGCAGTTTTTGTGGTTACCTGGGCAGTCAGACACAGCCCAATGACCTAAGGATTTTTCTAAATGATTCAGAGTTCACTGATTGATTTCTACTCTATATCCAGATGTACCAATCAATCACACACACATTCAGATCTTCAGTGATTCATTTTGAACTTCTTTTATTTTGCCTTGCTTATGTTCTTATCTACTCCTTGCTGCACAGTTAGACTGTTACTGAAGTTTTACAAATTATTTTAACTGGTCCTTCTCTTTTCTTGTTAATCCCAAGAACACTATAGCTTAGTTTCTCTACTTCAGTACTTAGATTGTAGTCAAGCTTTGTTTGCTATGTGCTCTAATGATGAAATTGTGAGGTCCTCATCAACTTTATTTTATTTCTTTTAATATATTTCCCATTCCATCATCCTGAATCTTAATTTCCTAGCAGCTTCAGCCATTGGCACTATGTAGGTCTTAGCATTACCTGGAGAATACAAAATCTCCAGACATGGCAGGTTTATCTTCATGTGACCTCTAGGTCACTGTTTGGTATTTTTTTCTTTTTTCCCCTCTCTATCATGTTCACATAGATTTGGCCAGAGATTATGGAGTCCCTTTGGCTCTGGCAATAATTCACTCTCTGGCTAGCGTTTTCTTTTACCTAGTAAGCTTTCTTCTGATGTTCTTCCTCTTCAGGTGGGCTGACATTCAGCCAGAGAACATTAATAATAAGATTTTTACTTTGTTTATAGCCGTTTTTCAGTTATTTGTTTGTACCTATGCTTTAGGGGTCATTCAATATTTTGTATATCCATTAAGTATCTATAATTCCTTGTTTTACCAGTGCTCATGTCCCCCTCATAGTTTTTACGAGTGTTCTAACTGAACCATTTCCACTCTTTTATATGAAACTTATACACTAAAGATATTGATATTTGTTTGTTCTATAACCACACTGTCTCTCGTATGTTATTTGGCTTTTGCTTTCTCACTGGGGACATAATTCTTAACTGGATCTCTGTCTCCAGATTATGACACTTTGGCTTCTACTCCTTCCTTTCTTTCCATTCTCATAGTTGAGTGGTATGTGAGAACTTCAGTGTAGTTAAAGGCTCTACCAATGAGGATAAGTTTCACAAACCGTAAGGTGCTGATGTCATCTGGATTCTTGACATTTGTCCTGTATTAACTAACTTCTAATGAAAGAGTGAGTATATAAATTTATAGAAAGAGATACATAACTGCATTAAAAGTCATGTGTCTTAGGTGACCCCCCAACATTTTAAAGTAAGTTCAGAAATAAAGTTAGCAAAAATTAAAGATATTTAAAAAAAATTGAATTTCTAACATATTCTTTGTACGCTCCAGAAGATATTTTTACACATACCTTGTGTAACCCACAACCTTTTTTGGTATTCATGACCCAAAGTACAAATCAAACTCCCATATATATTCCCATTACTCTCACAGTAAAATATGAACTTCTTATATAGCTTATATTCTGATTTTGGATGCCTTTTTAAGGCTCAGGTTTATTGAGGTGTAATTTACATAGAGTTAAATTCATTCTTTCAGGCGTATAGTTTGATGAGTTTTGACAAAGATCTGTAGTCATGTAATGACAAATAGAGTCAGACTATAGAATATTATTGTAATTCCAAAATGTTCTCTCTTGCCCCGTTGTAGTCAGTACTCACTCTTTACCCTGATTCCTGGTGACCACTGATCTAATTTCTGTCCCTATAGGTTTTTATTTTCCAAAATATCTTATACATGGAGTCATATAATATATAGTTTTTTACATCTGGCTTCTTTCACTTAGCATGATGTTTCTGGTATTTACCCATATTGAAGTATGTATCAGTAGTTTATTTGTTATTTTGTTATTCTACAATTTGTGTATCTACTCATGAGTAGATTTATACTTTTTGGTAATTATGATTAAAGTTGTTATAAACATTCCAGAACAGATCTTTGTCTGTGCATAAGTTTTTATTTCTCTTGGGTAAATACCTAGGAGTGGGATTCCTGGATTACATGGTAAGCATATGTCCAACTATATTAGAAACTGCCATAGTGTTTTCTAAAGTAGCTGTGAGATCTTGTATTTTCAACAGCAATATATGCATTCTAGTAGCTCGGCATCATTGCCAGCGGTTGATACTGTTGTGTGTTTTCTCTTTTTAACATTAGCCATTCTTATAAAGGTGTTAGTGATGTCTTACTGTGGTTTTGCTTGCATATCCCTAATTATTAATAGTGTTGGGCATCTTTCGATGTGTTCATTTGATATTCATATATCTTCTTTGATGATGGTCTATTTAAATTGGTTGCCCATTTTTTACTAGGTTGTTAATCTTATTATTGGATTATAAGATTTCTTTGTATATTCTGAATAAAAGTTCTTTATTAGATATGTGTTTTGTAAATATATCCTCCTGTGGATTTTCATTTTATTTTTTAAGAGAAGTTTTCAAGTGCAATTTATCAAATTTTTTATGGTGCATACTTTTTGCGTCTTAATAAATCTTTGTTTAAATGAAGGTCTCAAAGGTTTCCTACTTTGCTTTCTTCTAGAAGTTTTATAGTTTTCACTTTTACATTTAGGTCAGTAATTCATTTTGAATTAATTTTTATATATGGTCTTAAGTAAGGGGTCAAGATGAATATTTTTACATACAATGTCCAATTTTTCCAGCACTATTTGTTGAAAAAAACCATCATTTCTCCATTTAATTACCATTGTTAAAAATCTATTGACCATATTTGCAGGTCTATTTGTGTTCTATTTATCTGTATGTCTATTTTATAGTATAATACACTATAATAATAATTGATAGCTAATAATATACTTGATTGCTGTAGTCCTTTTTTTAGAGGAGAAGGAAGAGCAGAGGGAGAGGGAAAGAGAGAATCTTAAGCAGGCTCCACACCCAGTGCAGAGCCCAACGCAGGGCTCGATCTCATGACCCTGAGATCACAACCTGAGCTGAAATCAAGAGTCAGACACTTAACCAACTGAACCACCCAGGCCCCCCTTGATAGCTGTTGTCTTAAAATCAGATAACATGAATCTTCCACTTTGGTATTTCCTTCCCAAAAGTGGTCTGCCTATTCTAGTTCCATTATTTTTCCGTATACACTGTAGAGATATCTTTTCAATTTCTACAAAAAGTCTGCTGGGATTTTGGTTGAGATTGCAATGATTCTATAGATATGTTTGGAGAGAAGTTACATCCTAAAAATAGTTAATCTTTCAGTCAATGAACGTGATATATTTCTTCATTTATTTAGGTCTTCTTTAATATTTTTCATCAGTTTTTTGAAGTCTTCAGCATACATATATGTACATATTTGTTAGATTTGTCCTAACTTAGTATTTCCTGTTTTTTGATGATATTATTATAAGTGGTATTTTTTAAAACATCCAAACTTTACTATATAGAAATAAATTATTTTATATTGATCTTACATCTGATGATATTGATAAACTTCCTTATTAGGTCTAATAGCTTTTTTTTTTTTGGTAAATTCATTGGGATTGTCTACATGGATCATCATGTCTGCAAATAAAGACAGTTTTATGTCTTCCTTTCCAATATGCATGCCTTTAATTTACTTTTCAGGCATTACTGTATTGGCTAGTATCTCCAATATAACGTTGAATAGTAGTGGTAAGAGCAGACATCCTTTCCTTGTTCCTGATTTTAGGGGAAGAACATTCCATGTGTCACCATTAAGTATGATGTTAACTTCAGGCTTTTTAATAGATACCCTTGATCAGATTGAGAAAGATCCATTTAATTCCCAGTTTTCTGAGCTTTTTTATCATGAGTGTTTATAGAATTATGTCAGATGCTTTTTCTGCATCAATTGAGATGATCTTTTTTTCCCCCCTTCAGTCTGTGGATATGGTGAATTACATTGATTTGCAAATGTATGACTCTCTTTACATTCCCAGGATAAACTCCGTTTGGTCATGATATATTATCCTTTTTCCATATCATTGGACTTTTTCTAGATCATTTTCTGTATCATTTCTATATCTAACATCATTGGATCCATGTATTTATTTATGAGAGACATTAATCTGCAGTTTACTTGTTATGTTTTTTTTTTTTTTTCTAGTTTTGGTATCGGGTTAATGCTGGTATCAAAATATGTTGGAGATTGTATCCTTTTTTCACTATTATCTTCTGGCTTGCATAGGGTACATTATTTTGCTTAGAGTGGAGCCTGGTGTGCCAGAAGATTTTTTTCAATGATTTTTCTCCACCCTATATTCAGCAGTCTCTTCACATCTGTGCCACTAGAAGGGGGTTCTCTCTGCACACTCTTGCCTATTTTGCAGCAGTAGGCTCCTGTTATTATTAGGTGCTAGCCTCTTGGTGAGGCAGGGAGTGCTCTTTGTTGTCCTGTCCAGACTCAACCTTATGGAGGCCCTGTGCAACTGGACCTTGAGACTTGTCCTTTCTCAGCATTCTTTCCTCTCAGCATAGTAGCTAACCTCTGATTTGTACCTGGAGTTGGTCTTTGGTGAGAGATATGACCACTGCTTTTATTCATGTAGGCCCGTGGGCCTAAGGGTTTCGTACCCCACCTCAAGGGCAGAGGTTTTTTACTCCTACTCCACACCCCACCCCACCCACTTCCAGCAGCAAAGGATCTCTGCTTTTGTCCTGGGGATGGGAAGGTTTCCTGTCTCCCCCTCCCTGGGCACATGGGTTTTGCTTTTACCCCTCCCCCAGAAGCAGTGGATTTTTACCTGTACCCAACAGGGAAAGGTTTGTTGCTTCTCTTCTAGTGACTTAAGGCTTTTGCTTCTCACAATAGAAGGGTTTGGATAAGTGTGTGGGGCTGTCTGTCTGCCAGCAATAGCTTATTGCCCCCTGCATACCTCAACCACTGACATGGGCTGTTTTTGATCTCCTGCTTTGTCCCTAGTCATGTATGTGTGCTTCTGGTTAAGGACTGTGAAAAAGAACTTGGCAGTGAGTGAGTGTATAAGTGTCTGGGATGCCAGATATTCCAAACTACACTAGCCCAGTAAGAATTTAAGAATTTATTAAAATTTCAGCTGATTTCTTTTTACCTGCTTGCATGACAGCCACCTCTGTCCCATGTTTTGCCAAAAGTGAAAGAGTGCATGTATCCCTCTAGTCACCCTTTGTAAGTCAGTTTACCAGAGTTCTCTGATGGGCTCAAGGAATGTTACAGTTTTGTAGATTATCTAGATTTTTATCATTGTTTACTTATGGGTGATATTCTCTTGTGTTTTTTCATATCCTAATTGGAAATAGAACTGGTACTTTCTAATAATGTTATGTATGGGTTATTTTTGTTTTCTTTGTTACTAAATATGCTTTAGGAAGAAGCAGATGGTTTCTAAAGCATATTTATAAAGAGTAGATTTTTATATAATGGTTATGAAATGTTTCTACTTAAATTTTATTTTTTAAATTATCATCAATTAAAACCATATTTTATAGTATCATATATAATACATGACTTCTTTGTATACACTTCTTTGGATTTTACACATGTATAGATTCATATAATCACTACCACAGTCAGAATACAGAAGAGTTCCATCACCCCACATCTTTCTGTGCTATCCTTGTGTGTAGTCACACCCTCACCCTACCTATAATGCCTGGCAGCCGATGATCATGTCACCATCACTATACTTTCCTCTTTTTGAAAATTTCATATAAATGGAATCATACAGTATTGTGGCAGACAACCTAGGCGGTCCACCTCCTTCTGTAATTTCCCCCTCTTGAGAAGTGTGGGTAGAACCTGTGACTTGTTTCTAATCAATAGAATTCAGCAAACGTGATATTATGTCTCTCATTCCCATAATTATATTAGGTTATATAAGACAACTTTATGTTAAATTAGATGCAGAACCAGGTACAGAATTTTAAGTTCCAGTGACTCCCAATACATAACTATTTCAAATTCATTAATTAACTCACCTATTCATCCAGGCACATTTACAGAGCCTTTTCCATTTGCAATGAGGTAGGTACAGTGTATCTTAGTGATTAAGAGCATGGACTCTGGAGTCAGAGTACCTGGATTAAAGTTCTGTGCACCACATGCTCTCTAGATATCCTGGTAAACATTCATTAATCTCTAAAGCCTTATCTATGCAATGGGAATACTCGTAATACCCACCTAACGAGAGTTTGCGAGGGTCAAGGGAGATGGTGTATACAGAGCCCCTGGCAGAGCACGTGGCACATGGTTAGAAACAGTTTTGGCTTCTATAATCTTTGTCATTATTATGAATAATACTACTGTTGTTATGCAGAATGAGTTGGTTATGGAACTCTCCTCCATGAAATAACTATCTGATTATTAAATGAGATAATATGTCAAGTGCTGGGAACAGGTTTAGATACTATTAGATCTATAATTATTTTCTATCTTCATTATAATAATAGTAGTAGTAACAGCCTTTATTATTATTGATTATCATTCTTCTCCCCTTCTTTCTACAGAACAGTGAAATATAAAATATTGTCCAAGGAATTAGTTTTTTCCTTTGCATTTTGTTTGGAAAATAGCAAGGTAGCGTAGCATTTCCTGATTTATGTGCAATATAGAAAATAGACAAAGAAATTATGGTTTTGATGTAATGACCTTACTTTATTTGCATTTGTTTTTTTTCCAAACATGTGAGATGAGAAGACAGAATAAGAAATATTTCATTATAAAATATATAATTGAATATATCTCTTTATTTAAATAAAGATATATTTACATTGGCCTGATAATCCTCTTTAAATTATATAGTAATATTTTGAAAGCTTTGAGAAGATTAATTCTGTAATACTAATGATATCACTTTTGTTAATGATTGCAAGATCAACTATTTTGTTCTATACTAGAAAGGCTGGAAAACACAGTGACTTAGATAAGATAAAGTTTATTGTGTCACTAAGTTAAAGTGTTTGGAAAGAGCTGGCTCCACTCAGGGGTTCAGGATCTTCCACCCCTAGTGAGTTGCATCCTTTTTCTAAGTCACTTGGTCCAGAATGACTATCTGAATTCTATCATGGTCAAATTCTAAGGGGGAAGCAAGAGAAAGAGGCAAAGTGAAAAAAGCCCTAGTTGGCTCCTTACCCCATTTGGAGGTACCTTCTCTGGAATCTTTACAAGTATTTCTGCTTACATTCTTTGGCAAGAAATTCCATATGACAGTGGCTTATATGGTAAAGGAGTCTGGGAAAAGTAGTATTTTAAGAGTTTATATTGCACCTTGAATGCAACTGGGGTTCTGCTAATGAGGACGAATGCAAGCAGTAGACTTAGGGTGAGCAACTAGAAGTTTCTGTCCCAGTCATTATAACTATGATACATGGTTGTAAAAAACAAAACAAAACAAACGAAAAGAAAAACAAAAAAGTATTAAACGAATAAAGGAAATCTATAAAAGATTGAAAGGGAAAACTTCCTGTGGCAGAGAGAATGCTACGGGGTTCACCAAGCTGTTTCATTTTCCTCCTGGGACACAGGGAGACTGCTTTCCCTGGCCTCTATGGCAGTTTTATCTAGTTGACTGTGACCAGCAGTCATGTTTGCCAGCCCTGCCCCTAAAACTTGCCACAGGATTCTCCAGCCTCCCTCTTCATAAGATTGCTAGCCAGGTGCAAAAAACGCAGTGGAGGACTTCAAGGCTAAAGAAGATGGTACAGTCATAGATGGAAGAAGTTTGAATCTCTTAATGACTGATAGGAATAGCGATCCCTCCCCGTTCTAGCCACTTGATGACCTACATTATACTTTGACATCAGGAAAATAAACTTCTGTGGCTAAGCCACAGAGATTTAGGGGTTGTTTATAGTATAGAACATTACATACTCTAATTATTAGAGCCCTCAATAATATACCAGTCTAGAGATGATCTTCATTAATTTATTGGTACTTACTGTTCCAGTATTAAAGCTTATATAAAGGTGGATTTTTATAATATATATGTTTTATGCTACATAATACAGAGGCCAAATAAAACACTTCATCCTTAAATATCTTCATTCCCAAAATTATCACTAATGATATAAAAAATTGGCTTTCTAAGTTAAGTCAGAAATTCAAATTTAAATTCAGATAGGAGAATTTTAATGAACAAAATCTACAAAATACATTTCAGACATACAAATAAAGACATGTAAATTTTTCTTAAAAATTAATTATCACCACATTGAATTGCCTGAATTGAAAAATACCAACAAAATATAAGAAGGAGGAATTTCCAATTATTGATGAGGGTATGTGAAATGGGTACTTTCTGGCCAAACCAGGGATTTTTCTGCCTTTAGTCAAAAATATCCATGTTTGTGAAGAATTCTCTGAAACTTTCCTAAAGCATTTAGAAGAACTGAATAAAAGGAAAGACTTACTATGTCCTAGAAACAGAAAAAAAATTATAAAGAAGCCATTCTCTCTAAAATAATGTGCAGGTTTAGTGCATTCCCAATCAAGATCTTAATGAGCTATCATAATGGAGGTTTATCAGCTGGGTTGTAAAATTTACCTGCAAAGGTAAGGTGCCAGAGAAGGCAAGGAAAAAAATATGTTAGGAATATTTTAAACTAGATTTTTGTTTTTTAATAAAGTGGTTTGCTAACCTCTTTTTATAAAAAAAATCACACTCCCTCGGACTTGAATGGAAATTAAACAGACACTTGTTGCCATTTCACTTTAAACTTTCTTGGGAAAATAAACCATCTCTACCCTTTCATACTTCAGCAGTTTAATTTGGCAATTCTCCCTTCTCCAATTCAGGGAGGCGCCTTCTGTCATCCCCATCACAGGGAGGGGGCGGAGCATTCTCTGAGAAGCTTGGAAGTGAGCTGTGCCTGGCCAGCCTGAGGGAGGAGCTGCATTTCACCAGTCTGCAGCTGACAAGAAGCTTCAAGGTAATGGCTGTCTGAAAGCTAGTTATTTTCTAGGGGCTTCTCAGGGCCCTAGAGTAAAGATGAGGAAAATAGGGAGGGTGGTCTTAGAGTGGTGGGAAGGGTGTGTGCTTTTGAGAGAATTGCTGATGTTTTGAAGGAATTGATCCTTTGGAAATTTTGTATCTCCCAATGCTTTAAAAGTACACAATAAGAGAAGGGGTGATCAGATTACAGCCTCTATATTAAGGCTTCTGTGCAGCATGGCTGTTCATGCTAATTTATTGACTTGGCATCCCATGTTTATATTGTTAGACATTCTGTTACTCTTTGACGTTTTAAGCATTCATTTATTTACACACAAAAAATGATAGATAAAAATATTTGACAGCTTGGGGGAAAATACTGTAAAGCAGTTGCCATATAGAAAGATTATGTATGTGTCATCTGCACATGCGTATGGAAAGGGGAACATGTATGTAGTTGAGTGAAGCCATTTGCACACCCCATGCATGTATATATATGTGTGATTAGAAGAAAATTTGGGAGAAAATAAACTGCTATATTAGCATTTCTGGGTGGTCAGGTTACTATTTTAATGTTATTTTTCAGTCTGTTTCAGCCTCTTTAGAGTAGATTTCCCCATGATTATTTTTATAATCATGAAAGAAAAATAAAACTGAAACAACATGCCCATTTTGTTTCAAACACATAAGAATTCATAGACACATGCAGACATGCAAACATACCTTGTTTTTTGCCGATAGTGGAAATTTTCCTAGACCTGATCAAATCCATGTAACCTGGTTGCTGTGTTGGCTACAGTCCTGCATGTGTTCTCCTTGCAACACATTCTTCCAGACCACAGGTATGGCTGTGGTCAGCAGGGCTGTGGTCTGACAGTGAGATAGAGTGGTTTGTTTCTATAAACACTTCTTAAAATGATTATCCAGCTTGGTGTAATCATACAATTGAATACTGGAGAATAGAAACATGAACTTCTACATCTAGTGATTTGAAATGTCTGAGAAATAAGATGAAGTGAGCAAAGCAAATTATAGCATAGCATTTATCATATGATCTCTCTTAAAATTAAACAGGTATGTTAGTGACACGTATGTATGCTACTACTGGACTTGCAACAAGTCTGCGAAGAACATGTCTGCCACAGTATTAATGGGATTATTTGTGTGGTTGGAGAGACAGGCTCTCTTTTTAAAACACTGTTACTATATATTTATTCATTTACTTGGTTTACATCACCAAGGAAAATATTGACATAAAATGTTGCAAATGTGGGAAAAACCTCATTTAAAGTAATTCATAAAAAATCATGTGGAAAATACTTTTTTGTGTGGAATGATGTTCAAACTCTTCTTTTGAGATCTGACGTTGGTTTTAAGTGATATGCATTCATTTATCCATGTAAAAAATTCTGGAAAGATAGAAAATATTCCTAGTGAGTATTTGTATAGAGCTGTACTTTATTTTGCATATATCTTTTTGTATCTTTTCAATTTTTAATAGGCTTCTGGATGTTTTTATAACCAGAAATATTGTAGTTGAAGACATTATAATCCTGTTATAATCCCACACAACAAAACCCTTGAGCCTAGAACAAAAAAATTACAGAAGTCTGGGACAGCTCCTAGCTGGCTAGATATAGTTGCCACCCTTCTTTCTCCCTTGAGAAGGATCTGATCCTGATTGAGGCCTTCCGTACTTCTTGGGGAGGCTGCAGTTCTGGTCTTGGTCACAAGATGGCACTTGCCAGGTTTCCTGAATTTCTCCAGACAACCATTTTTATGAAGTAGGCAAACAAAGCAATGAAACATATTTTGTATTTGTGAACTATGAGACAGCGTATCGAATGTAATTAAAATTCTGTTGAAAAATCACATATTTAAAGAAGGAAAAATCCACATGATGATCGATGTGAGGATTCAAACAAAGGTTTACAGTCTGGCTCAGAGTAGACACAGGGTAATTGTCATTTCCTTTTCCTCTTGTCCCCACCTCACAGTTTTCCTGAGAGCAATTCTTTCAACATGAACCAAATAGCATAACAGTATCACAGACAGAGAATTTAAAATAATAAGAACAAGAAGGAAAAAAAAACATGATCTCTAAATTGCAGATGAGATTTTATCTTAGTGTAGAGTTCCACTGCCCTAGGTAAAACATTAGGGGCACCAAAGTCCCACGGTATCTAATAACATAGAGTCCCTGACACACCACTGCAGCCTCTTCCACCTCTGTCAGTATGTACATAAATTTACTCCTTAATACTTAATAAGGGCATGTTCTTGAATTTGAGATATTATAAAACCATTTCTCCACTTCTCATGCCCCACCTTACATTATGTTGCATTTTTCTCCTCACCAAACATTGTTCTTTCTTTTATCTCTTCTCTGTTTGCAACTGCTCACTTCGACCTTGGCAAAACCATTTTATTTGCTGATACTTTTCTTCTTTTCCTTTTCCCTATTCTAGTATCCTCCATATTGTCCCCTTCAAACAACGTGTTCACACATCCGTGGGAAATTCAGCTGGAGAAGAACAGGCCACACAAGCTGTATACCTTTTGTAGTTCTAAGACAAAAGAGGCTTTGTCAGAGTATCGCTTTTGGTAGAAACTGCCTTAGCAGTGTCAAGAATAGCCAGACACCTCAAGTTCTGATAGTAATCTCTTGGCACACATATCTAAATCGTAATGGATGCTGAGTATGTCCTGTGCAATTGGAAAGACCAGTTATGGCCAGCAAAAGTTTTGTCTAGATCTGAGATGTCATCAAACAGTAAGAGAAAAAAGACATTTTCCCTAGAAGTTCAAATACTCTCACTGGATGAAAAAATTAAAGTGGAAAGCACAGAAACAAAGATTCTAAGTAAATCTCAAATTGAAGCCATTGCCTCCTCACTAGCAGCACAGTCAGAAGTCAGTGCTCCACCTAGAGAGGAAACAGCCTATGAAAGGTCACTAAAAGTGGCACTGGATATTCTGAATGAAAGAACAAATTTGAGTCAAGCAAGCAGTTCAGATGAAGAAGCAACCACTACTCTGTCTCAAAATGATCCACAAAAGCTTTCTGATTCACCCCCTCGTAAAAAGTATCGGAAGCATGAAGGAGATGATGGAGATGAAGGAGACTTATCAAAGTGTCTTGAGGAAAGTGAAAATGCAACGTCCCTGTTAGGACCTAATTTAGAGAATAGTGATTCCCTGTGTGATGATAAATCACAGGTGCATGCAACCACTGATACTCTTGCAAGTGAAATGGAAACAAAGTCATCAGAAAACTCCAGCTGGTATGAAACTTTTCCTTCACTTTCAGAAGATGACGATGAAAAGGAGAGCAAGAAAAAGATTGATATCTCAGGAGTTATGCCTCTGTATTCCACAATCAAAGAAGAGGATGTATACGTTAAAGATGAAAAGTTCACTCCAACTTGGCCATCAGACACCTTCACTGTGCCCAAAGCTGTGAAAGAGGAGGCACAGGATATTTGCCCAGAGACCCTGGGTGTTTCCTCTGAATGCTCTACCTTCTCAGAGAATATTGAAGATCCTGGAGAGGGCCCCTCAAATCCGTGCTCAAGTACCAGCCAGAATCAACCTGTGGAATCAGAAGCAGGTGCTGCGGCATCGCCCAGGCGTTGTTCCTGGGAATGTCAGGTTTCACTTAGTGCCTCTAACCGTGTCCTGGATTATTCACTCCTTCTTATGAATAATGAAAGAAATCTTCAGAGACTGGATTTTGAAGAGCTTGGGGAAGAACTTCAAGCTTCTGATAAGTCAGCACAGCTAAATCCTATTGATACTTCCATATTAGATGACAACGACGAAGATGAAGAACTTCCACGCTTTGTTTTTAATTATGAGCCTCGTTCATTTGAAACAGGAATGATAGTCTGGTTTAAGTATCAAAAATATCCATTTTGGCCAGCAGTGGTGAAAAGCATCAGGCGAAAAGAGAGAAAAGCAAGTGTGCTTTTTGTTGAGGCAAGCATGAATCCTGAAAAGAGAGGCATTAGGGTGCCTTTTAGAAGATTAAAGAAATTTGATTGTAAAGAGAAACAAGCACTCGTGGAGAAAGCCAGGGAGGAATACAGTGAAAGTATTGACTGGTGCATCTCGCTGATTTGTGACTACAGAGTTAGACTAGGTTGTGGTTCTTTTGCGGGCTCTTTCCTTGAGTATTATGCTGCTGATATTAGTTATCCACTTAGAAAAGTAATCAAACAGGACACCTTTAGGAACTTATTCCCAAAGCTGCATAATGAGAATTCTGCGGAACAGATGGTTGTGACTTCCCAGACCAAGAAAATGTCCTTCCAGAAAATTCTTCCTGACCGAATGAAGGCTGCTCGGGACCGAGCCAACAAGAACCTAGTGGACTTTATTGTGAATGCAAAGGGAACAGAGAACCATCTTCTAGCCATTTTAAAGGGCACGAAAGGGTCCAGGTGGCTGAAGTCATTTTTGAATGCAAATAGGTTCACTCCCTGTATTGAAACATACTTTGAGGATGAAGATCAGTTGGATGAGGTGGTGAAATATTTACAAGAAATCTACAAACAAATAGATAAAAAAATGCTGACTCTGATCAGAGATGATAAAATTAAATTTATCCTGGAAGTTCTTCTGCCAGAAGCAATCATTTGTTCAATTTCTGCTGTTGATGGATTAGATTACAAGGCAGCTGAAGCAAAGTATCTAAAGGGACCATCCCTAGGATATAGGGAAAGAGAATTATTTGATGCAAAAATCTTATTTGAAAAGAGACGGAAACCATTAACAAATGAAGCTCATTAAATCTCTTGAGAGTCCAAACCATAACCGGAAACTTTCATAGGTATTACTTTTAAAAAGTTGCTGAACAATTCTAACATATATTTTCCAGAAATGGGAGAGTTTGGGTACTGTGTTCACTTTTTTTTTTGCCATCTCTAGGATTTGCGAGTATTACTACATCTTTGTTTCCTTTTCTTAATGCTCCTTCAAAGTCAGTTTTATTAACATCAGCAGTTCTACTTTCCCATACATTTTTAGAGTGCATAATTCCTAAATTATTTTTAAGAGAAAGTACTGTTTTTTGACATTTTTTTGTGTCTCTGCTGTATAGTTAAATACAGTGTGCACAATCATTTTAATATTACAATTGCACTGGTGTTAGATATTAAGGGAGATAATTAGAAAAAAGTCTAAAGAACATCACATATATTTTTTGCTTAATTTTTATAAAATATTAGGCTTTCTCTTAAGATAGTTGAATTATTTTTCCTGCCATGCCTATTTATTTTTGGAAAAAAAATAACTCTGAGACATGGAACCAAAGATAGAGAGATGCTTTGCTATATATTGTACTTAACTGCAATTGTTTTTGCTAGAAAACAGTCTGGAATTCAAAAATAAATAGATTACCTGCATGCAGTCTGTATGTGTGTGAATAACATCTCAGCATGCAGAAAATAATTTTGACAGCCTTGAACAGGATTGTTCATTTTACGTTTCCCTGAAATTCCGTTTATGAGAGTGTCTGTTATTCAATAGTTGAATGGTTTCTTAAAACGGGCTTTTGGCTGTCTTCATTACTAACAGTGACTTACCTTAATATAGCCTTCTGACCACATGTGGAAGGCAGCTAGAGTCATTGTATTCACAGTCTGGCTACTCCAGATGGATGAGTCCAGGCTGATTGCTTAAGAGCCCATCTAGTTTGATATAAACTATAGAAAATGCAAGCACTTTGTTCTGAGTCTTGTATCTCTGAATACATAGTCATTTGTTTCAAACCAAGCAATCTTTATCATCTGGCTTATTCATAAAATAGTTCAAGCTGGTTCCAATAATATAAATGCCAACTGGTAAGTTATTCCAGGCTACCAGAAGAGTAGATGGACCAGAATTTGTGAATTTGGAAATGGGTCACAGAAAAAGCCTCCATTTGGCCAAAGTTGACAATTATCTGAATATGTTTTAAAATAAACAAAAGTTAATGTTTGAAGCCAATGAAGTGTTTATTCTAACTTGAAACAAGACTTCAGTGAGAATAACTTTTAGGAGAGCTACTTTATTTTAAAACTTTGACATAAAAATAAATGCTAAAGGCTTAACATGAACCTGTCTGGATTTTTACTGATTGAGACAAGTGTCACTCTTGGGGTTTTGTTATGTGTATACATGGCCACATGTTTATGTAAAATTTGCAAATGTTTGATGTTTTGATTTGCAATAAAGCTATTATATCTTTCACCTTGGATGGTCACTTTGTCATCCTTCAGATTGTGCAGCTACATAAGTGGTGTTTCTGTGGAAAAATATATATATATACACACACATATATATATTTATCATCTGTTTGAAATTTTTGCCTGCTGTAGTCGTAAGTTTAACACTTGTTATATGTTCTCATTATAAATAAATATTCATTATCATGATTGATTTTGTATTATTTTAAAAGAAAGCCATCTAAATTGTATAAGCTTCAGATTCCCCAGAACCTTATTTGGACCCTGCCTGACAAAGACCACGTCTCCTTGGGCATACAGCCTATACCAATCCACATAGCTTCCTCAAGATCCTGAGATATATTTGCCAACAGACATCAGCACACCATATGTGGATCTTATACCTTGGGAAAACACTGTATTTACTCTATCAAATTGTGTTCCCTTGATTCCAATCCGTTACCCACCTTCAGTTTTCTCAGTGGAGCCAACCCTATCACTTGGTTCTAATATTTTCTTACTACCTCATTCATTCATTCATACAATTGTGAGTCAGGAGAGCAAACATTGTGTGGTTTAAAGCCCAGCTCTGAGCATTTAAGGTGACCCCAATGACAGGGTCAGATTTAGGGTGAGCCAGATGACAGTCTAATTTCTAAAATGACTAGGATGCATTACATCATAATAGAAATATTTATTAATCTTGTGGACAGCTCGTATTTGAAAACCAGAGCCAGAAGCTTCCCCATATTTGTGAGTTCCTGGATATATGGTTTGGGATAAAGGGAGGGTACATGATTCCTCCTGGGATTTCATGTTGTGGCACTTATTGAAGTGAGGGAGATGTGCCTCAGACATGCATCTATATTCTCTTTGGGTTTTTTTTTTTAAGATTTTATTTATTTGAGAGAGTGAGAGAGCACAAATGGGGAGGAGAGGGAGAAGTAGGCTCCCCACTGAGCTGGGAGCCTGACATGGGGCTTGATCCCAGGACCCTGAGATCATGACCCGAGCTAAAGGCAGCTGCTTAATGGACTGAGCCACCCAGGTGCCCCGAATATTCTCTTTAAATGAATTGGCATTTGGGGTGTGGGAGTGGATAAGCTTGGCTTCTAACTCTGTGGATTCTGAAATACCTTTCAGCCTGAGTGGTTGCAGAGGCAGGCTCTAAGACTGCCCTAATCTGAATCTCTAACCTAGGTTTGTATGTCCGGTGGAAATGCCCAGCCTGTCATCTACCCTAACCCATTAGGTTAAAGAGACTTTCATCTCCCTCAGTCATAAGGCAGACTGCTGAATATAAGGCACAGATTCTAATTGTAAGTTTAGAAGAGCTGCATGGAAACTTCATTCACATTTACAGGTCTCTATATCAATGTATGTATTCTTTTTTTTTTTTTTTTAAGATTTTATTTATTTGCGAGAGAGAGAATGAGAGACAGAAAGCATAAGAGGGAGGAGGGTCAGAGGGAGAAGCAGACTCCCTGCTGAGCAGGGAGCCCAATGTGGGACTCGATCCTGGGATTCCAGGATCATGACCTGAGCTGAAGGCAGTCGCTTAACCAACTGAGCCACCCAGGCGCCCCCTCAATGTATGTATTCTAATAAAGAGTAGAACTCTGAGAACTGGAATGGTGATAAGTGTGAGAATCTTGAATATCTACAATCCCCTGAACCCTCAGCTTGGCAAAAGCAGCCCCCTAACCCTTGCTATTGGAGAGCAGCCTCCCTGTTCGTAAAGACAAGGCAATAACCTCATCTAAGGGACCTACCTCAAAAGACATTACTTAATCTTACCCAACATCCATATTTTTCATTGCTTCTAACTCAGAAGGGTAAGGTATCACACAGCACAAGGAGCAAAATACAGTCTCTGTGTAGGTGGAAAATCCAGACTGAACTACATGGACTGGCTAATATGTAATAGCATGGACTGGAATAATATATTTTAAAATTGACTTTGAAGATGACAAATTAGCAAGGAAGGAGGCAGGATATAAGTAAATATAGGAGAGTACTTACTGACTTGGGAACACAAAACTGTAACTCAGAATTCAGTGACCTGGAGCTGCCTTAATATACTACTCAGGTGACATCTTTAAGTAAGTGTGGACAACAACCTATCATAAATGAGGTAGTAATACTGGAACTTTCTTGCCAGATGCTGAAGAATTGGTGAAAAGACCAAAGGGAGTGAAGGTATTAGAAACGATTTATAGTGTGAGACAAGAGGACCTATCTCTAACCTATTTTCCTTGAAAGGGCAGAGAAGAGACTACTATAATGACTCTGTTGGTGAAGGGAAACACAGTTCTTATTTTATTTTTTAGATTTCTTATTTAGAGAGAGAGCATGAGCGGGGGGAGGAGGGGAGGGGAGAATCGCAAGCAGACTCCATGCTCAGCATGGAGCCCAACATGGGGCTCCATCTCACAACCCTGAGATCATGACCTGAACTGAAATCAAGAGTCAGATGCTTAACTGACTGAACCACCCAGGCACCCTGGGGAAACACATTTTTTTAGAAGCTCAATGTTGGCTTTGATTAGAAGTAAACTATGATGCAATAAAGATGATAAGATTCCAGAATGACAGGGCCCAGGTGGTGACACAAAACTTTAGGGGCAAGTTGGGCATCATTACCAAAATGGAAAACAAGGTCAGAGTGGAGTGAGGCTATTTTGACTGACAGAAATCTGTGGCAATGCCTTACAGATAGTATTCCAGGGCTAAATGTATGTACAGCTGACTGGGGTATTATGTCCTTTGTACAAAAAGAAAAACATGAGACTTGGCAAGTCAAAGTCTGATGTTAACAGCTGTGGTGTAATATCATGGTCCCCCACCAAGTTTTCAGATCTACAGTGCAAGTTGTCCCACTACTCAGGCCATATGACTTAGCATATCCGATAGTGCTTACAGTATCTATGGTGGAAAAGGATGTACTATCTAGTCATTCTAAGCCATAATATGGGAGTTGCAACACAGAATCCTGAGGTTCTGAACAAAAGCCATACACCCTATACCAGTAAACTACTTGTTATTTAAAAAAAGCTCCTTGTATGCTATTTTTTTTAAAGATTTTATTTATTCATTTGACAGAGAGAGACACAGCGAGAGAGGGAACACAAGCAGGAGGAGTGGGAGAGGGAGAAGCAGGCTTCCCGCCAAGCAGGGAGCCTGATGCGGGGCTCGATCCCAGGATCCTGAGATCAGGACCTGAGCCGAAGGCAGACGCTTAACGACTGAGCCACCCAGGCGCCCCTCCTTGTATGCTATTAAAAGCTTAGTATCTATAGAGTGCCTGACCAAGAGACAACAAATGACATATACAGGAGCTGCCCACCATAAATGGTACGTTATAAGATTCACCAAGTGATAAGTTTGGCAGGTTTAAGAGCAGTCCACCTTATGATGGAAATGCAACATTCAGGATCCAGCCTGAGAAGGCACAAATAAATCAGCAGATTTCACAAACCAATATGCCATTGATCATTGTTGCAGTGATGTCTCTCATGAATTATAGGGTGATCTATGACCAGCCAATGGAAGAGAAAATTATCAAGCATAGTGTACAGATGTGTCAGCACATTAAATATTGATGATAGCTGTAAATGAACTGCCACTATACTTCAGCTTCAGTTGGAATAGCCCTGAAGAATAATGTTGAAGGGAAAACCTCCCAGTTGGCAGAGCTGTGAGCATTACATGAGATCCTACACTTTGAATGGAAGTAGTAGCTTGAGGTGATGTCCTGAACTGTGAAGAATGATTTGGTGTGTCAAGGCCTTGGAAGGAGAAGAGTTGGAAATTGAAGATAAGAAAGTTTAGATAAGAGGCATGTAGATGGACTGTGGGAATGGAAACAAAGCATATGCATCTCTGTGCCTCATATTAATGGTCATCTGTGGAATTGGCTGTAGAGAAGAGACTTAACCAAGTGGTTCTGATGGCTCATGCTGTGGATGTGAAACAGCTTCTGTCCTCAGTCATCCTAGTTTTGGAACAAGGTATGATGAATTGTCATGGTGGCAGGGATGGAAACTGAGCTTAAGCTCAATAGCACTGGATCTCTCTCACCAAGGGTGATTAAGCTACTGTCACTGCTGAATGTATAATTCCCCAAGAGCAACATCTGATTCTGGGCCCTCAATTCTGCACCTTCCTTCAAGGATATCATTCAGTCAGTTACCTCATTCCATGTTGAATGCACTGCACTCATTCTATCTTAGAATAGGTAGTGGCAGTTATTCATCCTCACAAAAATGCATACCAACTTTGGACCCATAGGATCACCTCCACTTGCCTGTAGTGGTGTGAAATTTCAAAACACATCTTTGTTTGACTTTTCCAGCTTCCTTGTTTCACCACTCATTTTCCTCACTCTGACTCACTAAAACCATTTGCCAAATGAACTACTCATGCAGAAACTGTTGTATCACACTCTCTTTTATGGGAACTCACACTAAGATAACCAGCAATAGGGCGCCTGGGTGGCTCAGTTGGTTAAGCGACTGCCTTCGGCTCAGGTCATGATCCTGGAGTCCCGGGATCGAGTCCCGCATCGGGCTCCCTGCTTGGCAGGGAGTCTGCTTCTCCCTCTGACCCTCCTCCCTCTCATGCTCTCTGTCTCTCATTCTCTCTCTCTCAAATAAATAAATAAAATCTTTAAAAAAAAAGATAACCAGCAATAATTATTTATATAGTTTATAAAATATAAGTAGGTGCTGCTATGTCAAAATGTGTTAAAGATTTTAAACTTATCCATACATGAAATAAGTTTAAAAGTAAGTGTTCCAGGGGAGCCTGGGAAAATGGCAGAGTAAGAGGACCCTAAGCCAATCTCATTCCATGAATACAACTAGTTAACACTCATATCAGTATAAATAACCCAGAAAATTACCTGAAGACTGGCAGAACAAACTCCACAACTAAAGGTGAGAAGAGGCCACATCAAAGAGAGTAAGAAGGGTCGAGACTCATGGGAAGCTAAACGGACCATAGCCATCTGTGATGGGAGGGAGCCACAAGCATGGAGAAGGGGAGAAACAGACTGTCACACAAGGGGGCACACACAGGGAAGACAAATCTCCATGGGAAAGGGGCCAAATTTTTGTGAGTTCTTAAAACCAGCAAGACTTAAAACCTGGAATTTTAAAAACCAGCAGACTTGGCTCTGGGAGAGTCTAGAAGACAAGAGGAAGCTGAGACCCCAACCTTAAAGAGACAGCAGGACAAATAGCCCACAGAGATACAGCCTAGAAACAGCAGTTTGAAAAACACCTGGGACATACAGGAGGAAGAGTAGTTTACTCATTCCAGAGCATATCTGAGAGGGCCAGGGATCACAGGAAGGCCTCTCCAGGAAAAAAGTAGCTGGCAGGCACCATCTCCCACCCCTGCCTCCCAGCATAAACACATGACCACCTGTGGGAACCAGCACAGTACTGGAATTCACTACCGAACTTACTAACAGTATGCCCCACCCAACCACTCTCAGTTTCCACTCATCTGCCCTTCCTAGTCCTGCTCACCTCAGTCCTACCACTGTGGGTCCCCTCCTCCAAAATACCAGTACAAACCTTGCCGTGTCTCCTGACCCATGACACCGTGTCTCCTGACCCATGCATTTTGTGGGCCTTGGTCCCAGTGGTGGCAGTGGGGGCAGCAGAAGCCAGTCCTGCTGATGACCAATGGTCACCTTGTTGAAATTGTGTGCCCCAAGCACATGGGCTGTGCAGAACTGCCCAGGCCAGCCCTGGTCCTGGGAGCCATAGTGGCAGATATCATTTTGTAACCAGACCAGCAGTCACCAGGCTAAAACCATGTGCCCCATTCTGGCCCAGTCCCAGTAGCAGCAGAACATACCCTCCAGTACACCCTCAGCTGCAGCCCATTCAAAGCTGTACCATAAGACTGGCAGTGTGTAAGCAGCTCCAACAGGGGCCAGCACTACTCCAAAGTGGCTCTTGCCCAGGGAAGAAGGAAATATAACTACACACATCAGTCACACTGTAGCCCCAGTAGTGGGAAGGAGGTAGACAGCTGGTCTGAATGCAAGTCCCACCCACCAGTGAAAATTTCTCAGGGAATGACACAGGGAAAGTGCCCTACAGTTTGGTACTATTACATCTCTGCCAAAAGAGTCTGGTCTGACTCAACTCAAACCCAAGATGACCCCAGACTTGTCCACTAACATGACAGGGACCAAATACTGCCCACACAGGCAAAGAGAGCCACTACAGCTGACTAGACTGAAGGAAAAAGCAGCCAAGACACAATAGTAGGGTACATGCAACACACATAGAAGACACTCATGTGGTGCCAAGTTCTAGTGAACAGGGGACACTGCATTGCAGGGCACTACAAGACCTCATCTTCATAAGGCAATTACTTTCAAGAGCAAGAGACATAGCTGACTTTACTAACACAGAGAAACAGACAAATAGATTTAGACAAAAGAGACAGAGGAATATGTCCCAAATGAAAGAAAAGGACAAAACCACAGAAAGAGACGTACATAAAATGAAGATAAGTGTTATGCCTGACAGCAAATTTAAAGTACTGATCATAAAGTTACTCACTGGACTTGAGAAAAGAGTGGAAGACATCAGTGAGACCCTTATCAAAGTAACAGAGAACATAAACAAGAAGCAGTCAGAGATGAACACAATAAATGAAGTTAAAAATATAATAGATGGAATAAATAACAGGCTAGAGGAATCAGAGGAACAAATTAGCAACCTGGAGGACAGAGTAATGGAAAATAATCAAGCTGAGCAGGTGAGAAAAAAATATGCAAAATGAGAATAGATTTAGGGAACTCAGCAACTCTATCAATCATAATAACATTTGCATTATAGGGATTCCAGAAGAGGAAGAGAGAGAGAAGGGAGCAGAAAATTTATTTGAAGAAGTAATAGCTGAAAAATTCCATAATCTGGGGAAGGAAACAGATATCCAGATCCAGGAGACAGAGCTCCCCTAACAAAATCAACCCAAGGAGGGCACAACAAGACACATAGTAATTAAAATGGCAAAAAGTAATGATAAAGAGAGAATTTTAAAAGCAGCAAGAAAAGAGAAGTTATAGACAAAGGAAACCCCATAAGACTATTGGTGGATTTTTCAGCAAAAACTTTGCAGGCCAGAAGAAAGTGGCATGATATATTCAAGGTGCTGAAAGAAAAAAAATCTGCAGCAAAAAATACTCTATCCAGCAAGGTTATCGTTCAGAATAGAAGGAGAGATAAAGAGTTTCCCAGACAAACAAAAGTTAAAGGAAATCATAACCACTAAACCAGCCCTATAAGAAATGTTAAAGGGGATTCTTTGAGGGGAAAGGAAAGACCATAAGTAAGAGTAAGAAAAGTAGGAAGGAAAAAAAGTGCTAAAAATAAGTATATCTGTAAAAACTAGTCAAGGGTCTCCCAAAATAAAAAGATGTAAAGTATGACAACGTATATCTAAAACATGGGGGGGGAAGAGTAATAAAGAATGTACATGGGGTCCTGAGTGGCTCAGTCAGTTAAGTGTCTGACTCTTGATTTTGGCTCAGGTCATGGTCTCAGGGTTGTGAGATTGAACCCCACATCAGGCTCCACACTGAGCATGGAGCCTGATTAAGATTCTTTCTCTCCATCTCCCTCTGCCCCTTCCCCTCCCCCTTCTCCCCACCTCTCTAAAAAAAATGAATGGGTTCAAACTTAAGCTACCATCAACTTAATATAGACTGCTATATTTTTTTTTTTAAAGATTTTATTTATTTATTTGACAGAGAGAGACACAGCGAGAGAGGGAACACAAGCAGAGGGAGTGGGAAAGGGAGAAGCAGACTTCCTGCCGAGCAGGGAGCCCGATGCGGGGCTCGATCCCAGGACCCTGGGATCATGACCTGAGCTGAAGGCAGACGCTTAACGACTGAGCCACCCAGGCGCCCCTAGACTGCTATATTTAGAAGATGTTATATACAAACCTAATGGTAACCACAAATCAAAAACCAGTAATAGATATCCAAAACAAGGAGAAAGGAATCCAAGTATATCACTGAAGCAAGCCAGCAAACTGTGAGAGAAAAGAGCAAGAGAAGAAAGGATCAGAGAAGAACTACAAAAACAACCACAAAAAAGTAACAAAATGGAAAAAAAATACATAACTATAAATAATGATAGGAATGTAAATAGATGAAGCATTCCAAGCAAAAGACATAGGGTGATGGAATGGATAAAAAAAACAAGAATCATGTATGTGCTGCCTACAAGAGACACATTTCAGACCTAAAGACACATGCAGATTGAAGTGAAGGATGGAGAAACATTTCTCATGTGAATGGCTGTCAAAACAAAACTGGGGTACCAATACTTATATCAGACAAACTACTTTAAAACAAAGACTGTACGAAGTGACAAAGAAGGCCACTGCATAATAATAAAGGGAACAATCCAACAAGAAAATATAACAATTGTAAATATTTATGCACCCAACATGGGAGCACACAAATATATAAAACAGTTAATATCGAATATTAAGGAATTAATCAATAGTAATACAATAACTGTAGGGGACTTTAACAACACATTTACATCGATGGACAGATCATCCAAACAGAAAATCAACAAGGAAACAGTGACGTTGAATGACACACTAGACCAGATGGATTTAAGAGATATATTCAGAATACTCCATCTTAAACAGCAGAATACACATTCTATTGAAGTGAACATGAAACATTCTCCAGAATACATCACATATTAATCCAGAAAAAATCCTCAACAAATTCAAAAAGATTGAAGTTGTACCATGCATCTTTTCTGACCACAACACCATAAAACTAGAAATCAACCACAAAAAAAATCTGGAAAGAGTAGAAATACATGGAAGTTCAATAACACGCTACTCAACAATGAATGGATGAATCAAAAAATCAAAGAAGAAATAAAAAATTACATAGAGAGAAATGAAAATGAAAACACATGATCCAAAATGGTTCTAAGCAAAAGTGGTTCTAAGAGGGAAGTTTATAGCAATACATACATACCTCAAGAAGCATGAAAAATCTCCAACAACCTAACCTTACACCTAAAGCAGACCTGTACTCTGAAAACTATAATACACTGATGAAGGAAACTGAAGATGACACAAACTAATGGAAAGACATTCCATGCTCATGGATTGAAAGAACGAATATTGTTAAAATATCTATACTACCCAAAGCAATCTATACATTTAATGCAATCACTATGAAAATACCACCAGCATTTTTCACAGAACTAGAACAATCTTAAAATTTGTATAGAACCACAAAACACCCCAAATACCCAAAGCAATCTTGAAAAAGAAAAGCAAAACTAGAGGCATCATAATTCCAGGCTTCAAGTTATATTACAAAGCTGTAGTAATCAAAACAGTATGGTACTGGCACAAAAATAGGCATATAGATCAATAGAACAGAATAGAAAACCCAGAAATAAGCCTACAATTATATCGTCAGTTAATCTTTGACAAAGGAAGCAAGAATATACAATGAGAAAAAGACAGTTTCTTCAACAAATGGCGTTGGGAAAACTGTACAGCTACATGCAAAATAATGAAACTGGACCATTTTCTTACACCACACACAAAAATAAATTCAAAATGGTTTAAAGACCTAAATGTGAGACCTGAAACCATAAAAGTCTTAGAAGAGAGAACAGGCAGTAATTTCTCTGACATCAGCCATAGCAACGTTTTCTAGATAGGTCTCCTGAGGTAAGGGAAATAAAAGCAAAAATAAACTATTGGGACTACATCCAAATAAAAAATTTCTGTACGGCAAAAGAAACAATCAACAAAACTAAAAGGCAACCTACTGAATGGGAGAGGATATTTACAAATGACATATCTGATAAAGGGTTAGCATCCAAAATATATAAAGAACTTATACAACTCAACACCAAAAAAAAACCAAAACAAAACAAAAAAAACACACAAATAATCCAATTTAAAAATAGGCAGAAGACATTAACAGACATTTTCCCAAAGAAGATATCCAGATGGACAATAGACACATGAAAGATGCTCATCATGACTTATCATCAGGAAAATGAAAATCAAAACTACAATACATTATCAGCTCCCATCTGTCAGAATGGCTAAAATAAAAAACTCAAGAAACAACAAGTTTTGGCAAGGATGTGGAGAAAAAGGAACCCTCTTGCACTGTCAGGGGGAATGCAAACTGGTGCAGCCACTATGGAAAACAGTATGGAAGTTCCTCAAAAATTTAAAAATAGAACTACCCTACAATCCAGCAATTGCACTACTGGGTATTTACCCAAAAATTACAAAAACACTACTTCAAAGGGATACATGCATCCCTATGTTTATACCAGCATTATTTACAATAGCTAAGATATAGAAGCAACCAAAGTGTCCAACAATGGATAAATGGATAAAGAAGAAGTGGTATATATCAACAATGGAAAATTATTCAGGCATAAAAAGAATGAAATCTTGCCATTTGCAATGATGTGGGTGGAGCTAAAGTGTATAATGCTCAGCAAAATAAGTTAGTCGGTGAAAACAAATACCATATGATTTAACTCATGTTGAATTTAAGAAACAAAACAAGCGAGCAAAGGAAAAAACACAGAGAGACAAACCAAGAAACAGACTCTTAACTATAAAGAACAAAATGATGGCTAGCAGAGGGGAGATGGGGTGGGTGAAATAGGTGACAGGTATTAAGAGTGTGCTTGCTATGAAGAGCACTGGGTTATGCATGGAATTGCTGAATCACTATATTGTACACCTGAAACTAATATAACACTGTATGTTAACTATACTGGAATTAAAATGAAAACTTAGTAAATATAAAATAAATAGGTGAAGGGGATCAAGTGTTCACTTACCATGATTAGCACTGAGTAATGTATAGAATTGTTGAATCAGGGGGTGCCTGGGTGGCTCAGTCGGTTAAGCATCTGACTCTTGATTTCTGCTCAGATCATGATGATCTCAGGTTTGTGAGATTGAGCCCCACATTGGGCTTATGCACTGGGCATGGAGCCTGCTTAAGATTCTCTCTCTCTCCCTCGCCCTCTGCTCCTTACCTCCCCTTAAAAAAATAGTTGAATCAGTATATTGTATATCTGAAATTAATAAAATGTTGTATGTTAATTACACTTGAATAAAAAGTAGTAACAAAGTTATACTATTTTTAAAAATTAAAACTAGTCTACAATTCAGTAATCACACTGCAGTGTATTTACCCAAAGAATACAAAAACACTAATTTGAAGGGATATATGTACCCCTATGTTTATTGCAACATTATTACAATAGACAAACAATGGAAGCAGCTCATGTCCATCAATAGATAAATGGATAAAGAAGTAATATATACATATATATATATTACTTCTTCTTTATATATTTCCATATATATATGGAATCTTGCCATTTGTACCAGCATGGATGGATCTAGAGAGTATAATGCTGAACAAAATAAGCCAGTTAGAGAAAGACAAATACTGTATGATTTCATTCATATACCACATTTAAGAAAGAAAATAAATGAACAAAGGAAAAAAAAGAGAGAGACAAACCAAAAAACAAACTCTTAACTATAGAGATCAGATGGTTACCAGAGGGGAGATAGGTGGGGGGATTGGCGAAACAGGTGAAGGAGATTAAGAGTACACTTAGCTTGATGATCACTGAGTAATATATGGAAGTGTTGCATCACTATATCGTACACCTGAAAATAATATGCTGTATGTTAACTATACTGGAATTGATATAGATGATGATGATGATAGATGATAGATAGATAGATAGATAGATAGATAGATAGATGATAGATAGATAGATAGATAGATAGATAGATAGATAGATAGATGATAGAGAGATGATAGATTTCCAGAACTGGAAAACTTACATATATATAATATACATATATAATACACATAAATAATGTATAATATTATATATATATGTGTGTGTGTGTGTGTATATATATATATATTCTGGATAGGATGGAGTCATACATTTCCTCCATTCCTCCTGCCAAAATCAATAACCTAAGTTCTCACCCTAGAAAACTAGAGAAAGAAGAGTACATTATGTCTGAAACAACAGAAGGAAGAAAATATATAGTAGAGCATAAACCAACAAAGTTGAAAACAGGGCAATAATAGAGTAAATCAATGGAACCTAAGGGTGACTCTTTGAAAGAGCAATAAATCTGGTAAGACTTTAACCAGGGTAACTAAGAAAAAGAAGACACAAATGACCAATATTAAGAATGCAAGAGGGGACATTACTACTGATCCCATGGACATGAAAAGGATAATAAAATATTATCAGTAACACCATACACACAAATAACTTAGATGGAGTGGACCAACTCCTCAAATAATTTGAAAGAAAAATATTTTATTTTATCACATTTCTTTTTACTATACTTCATATTTTAAAATAGGATTCTTTTTTTTTACATGGAAAAGTACTGGTGTCAGATATTAAACAGTAATAATTTTCAAAATTTAATGTATATTTTCCTGAAATATAAATTTTCCTTTTTTTTGCTTCATTGATATAAACTGTTGATTTTTCAACATAATTCATGAATTTTTCCTCTTATGCCTATTTATTTTTGGAAAAATAGCTTTCAAACATTAAGCCAATGACAAAGATGCTTTCTTATATATTATCACTAACTTAAATTGCCTCTGCAGAACACAGTCTGCAATTAAAAATTAAAGTTAATGCAGTATCTGTCTGCAGGTTTTATGTGTGTGAATGAAATCTCAGCATGTAATAAATCATTTTGGCAGCCTTGATAAAAATTGTTCACTCTACCTGTCCTGAAATTCCATTTATGGGAGTATCAATTCTTCAATGGCTGAAAGGCTTCTTAAAATAGACAGGCTTTTGGCTGTCTTCCTAACTGACAGTGACTGGATCCTCTTAACATAGCCATCTGACAATATGTGGAAGGTAACTAGAGTCATTGTATTCGATCTGGCTACTCTAGAATATGAATCCAGGCTAACTGCTTAAGATCCTATACAGTTTGCTATAAACTGTAGGAAATATAAGCACTTTGTTCTGACTCTTCTATACAGTTTGCTATAAACTGTGGGAAATATAAGCACTTTGTTCTGACTCTTCTATCTTTAAAACCATAGTCATTTGTCATAAACGAAGCAAGCTTTATCATCTGGCTTATTTCTAGAGTAGCTCTAATAGGTTCTGATAATATAAATGCTGACTGGTATGTTATTCCAAACTGCTAGAAGGAGTAGATGGACCAGGTTCTAAGAATTTGGAAATGTATTACAGAAAAAGCCATTTAGCTAAATTTGACAATTATCTGAGTATGGTTAAATATAAACAATTAAAAGTTAAAGTCCGAAGCTGATTGTTTATCTTAACTTGAAACAATACTTTTTTGTGAAAATAAATGTTTGAAAAACTTTTACTTTTAAAACTTGATGTGAAAATAAATACTAAGGGCTTAACCGCATTTTAATCTACTATCATAGATCAACTGCACCTCACATGTAATATCATTTACATATTTTTTTTCACAGTAATGACTATGGTAGTTGAATTTGTAGGAAGAATGAGACCACTTTCCTGATTTTCCCCTCACTTTATAGAAGCTCCTTTAATAAAAGTTATAGTGCATTTTCTATTGGATGGGTGATTGTCCACTTCCTTTTTAATTAGTAAGTTAATGTTTTAAAAGGAAGACAGACTTTTAGGCAAAATAATTGCAAACAAAAATTATAATATGTTATACCATTTTCAGTGTTGATTTCAAAGTGTGATATAGAGATTAAAAAATATTTATTCAAATGGCATGCTGAAATTGTGGAGTGGAGAAGTCCAAGTCTCTTTCAATCTACTGAAGAACTCTAAGCTTGCAAAAACTGTCAGAATCAATATTTTTGAAATTCTGGAATCTAATAAATACACAATAGCAACCCAATGTCCATTGACAGAAGAATGGATAAACAAAATGTGGTATATATATATAATGTGGTATATATATATATATATATATATATATATATATATATATATGATTTATTTATTTATTGGGGGGCAGAGGGAGAGGGAGAGAGAATTTCAAGTAGACTCCCTGATCAGTTTGGAGCCTAAGGTGGGGCTCAGTCTCACGACCCTGAGATCATGACCTGAGCTGAAATTAAGTCAGATGCCCAACCGACTGTGCCACCCAGATGCCCCTAGAAAACATAATTAAGGGAAAAAGAAGAAAAGAACAACCCTTCATAATCCCACAGCCACTATTGATATATTGGTGATCGTGCTATCAGCCTTTCTTCTTCTATCATATACACATGTAGCTCTCTCTTTGGGCGTGTGTGTGTGTGTGTGTGTGTGTATACACACACACACACACAGCACGTATGTATGTGTGTTTTGTTTTGTTTTTTTACAAAAATGGGCCATATAGTCAGGAAACAACAGATGTTGGCGAGGATGTGGAGAAAGGGGAACCCTCCTAAACTGCTGGTGGGAATGCAACCTGGTGTAGCCACTCTGGAAAACAGTATGGAGTTTCCTCCAGACGTTAAAAATAGATCTACTCTATGACACAGCAATTGCACTACTGGGTATTTACTTCAAAGATACAAATGTAGTGATCCAAAGGGGTACCTGCACCCCAGTGTTTATAGCAGCAATGTCCACAGTAGCCAAACTATGGAAAGGGCCCAGAAGTCCATCAACAGATGAATGGATAAGGAAGATGTGACACACACACACACACACACACACACACACACACACACAATGGAATATTATGCAGCCATCAAAAAATGAAATCTTGCCATTTGCAATGATGTGGATCGAACTAGAATGTGTCGTGCTAAGCAAAATAAGTCAGTCAGAGAAAGAGAATTATCATATGATCTCACTGATATGTGAAATTTAAGAAACAAGGCAGAGGATCATAGGGGAAGAGAGGGAAAAATGAAACAAGATGAAACCAGAAAGGGAAACAAACCATAAGAGACTCTTAATCTCAGGAAACAAACGAGAGTTGCTGGAGGGGAGGGGTGGGGGGAAGGGGTAACTGGGTGATGGATATTGGGGAGAGCATGTGTTACAAAGAACACTGGGTATTATATAAGACTGATGAATCACAAACCTGTAGCCCTGAAACAAATACTATATGTTAATAAAAAATAATAATAAAAATTAAAAAAAATGGATCCACACAATATGTGAAAAAAATGAAAAAATAAATAAAGATATAGGAAGATAATCAATATAGCTTAAATGAGAAATGCAAGTCAAAAAATAGACTCTTACCTATAGAGAATAAACTGATGGTTGCCAGAGGGGAGGGGGTGGGGGGATGGTGAAATAGGTGATGGGGATTAAGGAGGGCACTTGTGATGAGCACTGGGTTGTATGTAAGTGTTGAATCACTAAATTTTATACCAGAAACTAATATTACACTGTATGTTAACTAACTGGAATTTAAATAAAAACTAAAAAAAAAAAAATGATAGCACTCTAGCCTCACTAATCAAGGAAAAAAGAGAAAAATGAATTACCAATTATCAGAAATTAAAGGTAAATACATCACTACAGATACTATATTATAAAAATATAATAAAGAAATAACATGAACAAGTTTATACAATTAAATTCAGCAACATAAATAATATAAACTCATTACCTGAAAGATAGAAACTATCAGAGGTCACTCAAAAAGGAATCTACAGCCTTAATAGTTCTATATGTACTGAAGAAATTATATTCATAATTATAATTATTCCAACAATGAAAACTCCAGATCCAGACGTCTTCACAGGGGAATTCTATAAAATAATTAAAGTATAAATATTATCAATTTTACACAAATTCTTCTATAAAATAGAAAGTAAAGAGTCACTTCACACTCATTTTATAAGAACAATGTTTTACTGAAGGCATGAACAGACAAAAAAATTACAAAAAATGAAAAGTACAGACCAGTAACCCTCATTGATATAGGTAAAACATCCTTAACAAAATATTAGCAAATTGAATTCAGCAATAATAAAAGGATAATATATCATCAATAAGTGGGAACTACCCATGAATTCAAAATTGCTTAAACATTCAAAATTAATTAATGCAATTCACCTATCAACACACAAAAGAAAAAGTGTGTTCTCAATCAATGCAGAAAAACCATTTGACAGCATTCAACATCTGTATGTGATAAAACCATCCAACAACTTGTAATAAAAAGAAACCTCCTCAAACTGGTAAAGGGTACTCAACATCATATTTAATGGTGAATGACTGAATGCTTTCCCCCTAAGTTTGGGAATATTTGTTGTGTATCTGAAATTCAGATTTAACCAGGCATTCTATAATTTTATTTGCTAAATCTGGCAATCCTACCAAAATTTATCTTCTATGTTTAACTATAAAGTCTGGATATGTGTCTTGGTTTCCTTTTTCATTTTCCCCTCACTAAAAAAAAATTTGAAAATCTTCACTCAGTTTATATACAAGTATATTTCTGGACTTGCCTGGCACATGCCCCATGGATCCCAGGAGGTTTGAGATGGGTTCTTTTTGCTTTTGAGTCCCTCAACTGACTACTTGTTAATAGAAAGCAGAGCTGTGTCCTACTACAGCTCAGTCTCTCTAACCTGAATAAGCATATATTAGAGAAAATGTGTGTGCACTATTCTGATGATAAGTTGGTATGGTCATCAAATGCACCTAAATCTTATTTTTTTAAAGATTTTATTTATTTATTTGAGAGACAGAGAGAGATAGTGAGAAAGCAGGAGCAGGGGGAGGGGCAGAGGGAGAGGGAGAAGCAGACTCCCCACTGAGCAGAGAGCCCAATGCGGGGTTCAATCCCAGGACCCCAGGATCATGACCTGAGCCGAAGGCAGACACTTAACCAACTAGGCACCCAGGTGCCCCTAAATATTATTTTTTTAATTAATTTTAACATAGTACATAAGTGAAACATTTGCCTATGAATGTATTATCTATGGAAGTCTGTAGATTTTATCATTGCTTAGGAAACAGCATAATCCCTAAAGTAGCAGCCTCATATTTATCTTCTGTTCTGTAATCCCTTGTACCAAAACACTATGGAGTAGTGTGTCTATTCTCATTTAAGTTGTTTTTCATGGTCCTTGGTATGATGAGTGATTTTTTAACAAATCCTTGACATTTTGACTATTATGCTGGAAGATTCTTGATCTTATATCCCATTTCAACAGGTGGTCACCTCTTTTTAGATCTAGCTTATAGAGTTCGGCTAACTTTTGTGACCTTTAGTTCAAATGGCAGTTTAATGTTCAGAGCCCAGTTCAGTGCTATTCTGGCTGACTTTATTCTGGCTCTGCTAGTCTCCCTCTTGATCTCTTCAGGTGCCACCTATGTGCCCAATGCCATTGGGTGGGAGATCATGAAATATTACGCCCTGGTTGCTGATGCTGTGGCAGACTGATCCACCACTGCTTCATGCATGGAGTGTGGAACAGGTCCCTGGCTAGGTCCTGATAGACTATGCTGCTGCCACTGCTTCTATTGTTGGGCAGGATGGGTCTCCTCACTGTCTTTGCTAAGTACCCTTTTCCCAGAACCTTTAGACAGAAAGAGTAGACTTCTTGTTTTCCTTTGTTTTTGTCTATGCCTGTGACAGCTTCCAGGTTGTAGGTCTCTTTGTCACCCAATTAGAAATATATAAAAGATACAAAGAAAACTCAATAGACTCACAGACACCACTGTGTCTTTCCTCAAGTCTTGAGTTCCCTGGCCTGTCACCTTCCTTCAACCTTCACAGTCCTTTTACAACTGTCTGTTGAATTAGGAGAAGGAGAAAGAAAAGTTAGTCTATGTCATTTTGTCCTGGAACTGGAGGTCAGTTTTTCTTTCCTGGAATCATTTTCTTCATACTACAATTTTTGTAAATATTTGTCCAAAAATTTACCAATGTCCTTAGCCCAGGAAAATCCTTAGTGGCTATTTTCCCTAAGACTATATCTGGAAGGTTAATATTTACTAAATTTTCTCCTCGCTGTGTTGTCCCAAATGTACCAAAAATCCTTGGAGTTGGCCTCAATATATTCCTGTTATAATTAGGTATCTCCATTATCAACAAGGATCTTGGTGGGGGGAAAATGTCATTCTCAAATATTACTCTGATTCTCCTTCCTTATTAGAATCATCTCAATGTACAGATTCTAACATTTTCTGCTCTACCTCATTCATTTATTCATTTAGTTTTAGGACTGTAATAAGTGAACCACTTAGCTATGGTGTAAAGTCATGATTTTGATGATAAACTTAAGATGCACTAGAAAGAATGTGGTAATTTTGTGAACCAGGTCATCTGGAGGTATTGACTGCCCTGGGTTTGGGGCGATGTGGATTTTGAAATCCCTTTCAGCACAAGCATCTGTTATTTCAGGTTCTAAGGTGATCCTAATCAGACATTGAAACCAGTTTTGCTGCATCTGACAGGAAATCCAGAACGATTAACTATCCTTTAAATCATCCATTTTAACTCCTTGTTTTAAAATCCTTTTATTTTACTCCAATGGTAAATTTGGGGGGAATTGCTGAAATAATCTCTTCATGGCATTGTTTCCTAGGAGGAATTTGTACTTCATAGCTTCCTTGGAAAGCTAATGTAAAACTGATTGTTATGCTGATACTCTGGTTTCTATGACAACTGGAATGTGCTATCTAATGGTCAGAGGGAGAAACAGTTAGCAAGGATATTCATAGCCAGAAAGAATGGCATACATGCATCCAAAACAGGCCTACTGGGGAGTCTACCATTAATATGACTGTTTTTATGTGTCTTTTTGCGTGTGTCTTTGAGGGAGTGAGTTATTTTATTGGAGAACCTGGGTCTGATCTCCCTTGTAATTTGACAGAGACTGTCAGCTCCTCCTGAGGACAGTGGTGAATGCTGAGTCACCAGTTATTTATTTAATTCCCTTGTCTCTGTGCCCTAAAATAGCCTGACACCTGTGCAGAGAGAGCCAATTTAACCTTTGATTCTTTCATTTGGATTCTGTTAGTGGACATAGAATAAGATGTGGGAATCCAACAGAGGATTAAATTAATTTTATGATTTTAAAAATTGTATGTAATATTTTAAAATTTAACATTGTATTAAAAATTCCCCTAACAAAATGGGTATACCTTAGGAAAAAATTGAATTCTAGTAAAAATCTAAATTCTCCTTAAATTGTCGTTTATATTCAATACCAAAATAATTATCAGAAGTTCCTTTTAATTACACAGAGGAATTATAAAATTAATCAAGTGTCAGGTGCCAGAATAACCAAAATATTTTTGTTACATAAAACCATTACAAATTTCTCTTTTAGTATAGTGAAGTTTCCTTGTTAGTTTTAGGAAATACTCCATTCAATTGCCTCTAAATTTCCACAGGCTACATAGTACAAGAAGCTCTAATGTAATGGGTTAAAATTTTGGTGATGTGAATTTGGGATAAAAGTGAAAAAAATAAATTTCAGTCTATGGATGTTGGTGTTCATGGGAGTCATTTTAAGAAACATGCACTTATTGGGGCACCTGGGTGGCTCAGTCAGTTAAGTGCCAACTCTTGATTTCAGCTCAGGTCATGATCTCAGGGTTGTGAGAGGGAGCCTTGTGATGGGCTCCACACTGGGTGTGGAGCCTGCTTAAGATTCTCTCTCTCCATCTCACTTCACCCCTCCCCCATCTAAAAAAACAAAATGTACACTTATTAAGAAAGAACTCCATATGAAGATTTATTTTCCTTGAGGTATATATTAATCAATCACCTGGTAAGCAGTTATCAGAGTATAGCTTCCAAAACACTATTTCTATAGAGCATGACTATCAATGGATAACTAAAAACTTTTTGAGTAGCAATTTTATTTCAACCTAAGAGTACTTGTGGAAAATGAATCATATTTTAAAAAGCATAGGAAACTCATAACTTGGACATTTTGTTACTGTAAAACATTTTTATTTTATTGTGGTAAGAAATCTACCCTCGTAACAAAAATTTTAAGTGTACATTATTGTTGACTACAGGTATGATGTTATATGGCAGATCTCTGAAGTTTATGCATTGTACTTAAACTTTATGCCTGTTGACTAATAACTTGCTGTTTTCCTCTCCTCCCAGACCCTGGAATCACTGTTTCACTCTTTGATTCTATAAATTTGACTATTTTAGATAGTTAATGTGGGTAGAATTATACAGTGTGTGTCTTTTTGTGACTGGCTTTTTCCACTAAGCATAATGTTCTCAAGGTTCATTCATCTTTCCACATATTGTAGAATTTCCTTCTTTTATAAAGCAGAATAATATTCCATTGTATGGATATATTACATTTTTTCTATTCATCCAGCCGTTGATGGACACTATGGACACTTAGGTTGTTCCCACATCTTGGCTATTGTGAATAGTGCTGCAATGAACATAGGAGTGCTAATATCTCTTCAAGATCCTGATTCAATTCTTTTGGATAAATATCCAGAATGGAATTACTACATTATATATTTCTGTACTTAATTTTTTGAGGAACATCATACTGGTTTCCATAGTGGCTGCAATATTTTGCATACCCACCAACAATGTGCAAGGATTCCAGTTTCTCTGCAGCCTCACCAACATTTATTATCTTTAAATTTTTTTTTTAAAGATTTTATTTATTTATTTGATGGGGGGGAATGGCTGGCAGAGGGAGAGGGAGAAGCAGGCTCCCCGCTGAGAGCCCAATGTGGGGCTCAATCCCAAGACCCTGGGATCATGACCTGGGATGATGACGCTTAACTGACTGAGCCACCCAGGTGCCCCTTACTTTTTTAATAATAGCCAACCTGACAGGTGTGAAGTGACATCTCATTGCAGCTTTGATGACTATTCACATTGAGCATCTTTTCATATATCTGTTGTTATCTGTGTCTTCCTTGGAGAAATGCCTATTCAGTTTCTTAGCCCGTTTTTAAGTGAGTTATTAGGGTTTCGTTTTTTTTTTGTTCAAGGAGTTTTTTTTGTACAAGGAGTTTCTTGCATATATTGAAGATTAACCTCATCAGATATATAGTTTGCACATATTTTGTCTCATTCCACAGGTTGCCTTTTCCCTCTGTTGATTGTTTGTTTCCTTTGTGGTGCAGAAGTCTTTTAATTTGATATAGGCCTACAAGTTTATTTTTGGTTTTGTTGCACATTTGATGTCAAATCCATAAAATCATTGCCAAGATCAATGTCATGCAGCTTTTTTTCTGTGTTTTATTCTAGCATTTTTATACTTCCAGGTCTTATATTTAAGTCTTTAATCCATTTTGAGTTAATTTTTTGTGTGTATGGTATAAGATAAGGGTCCAATTTTATTTTTTTTTTGCATTTGAATATCCAGTTTTCCCATGACCATTTGTTGATGAGACTACCCTTACCCCACTGAGTATTCTTGGCACCCTTGCCAGTTTAATAGTTTATTTTAAGCTGATAACAACTTAACTTTAATCACATACAAAAACACCACACTTTAATTGCCCCCTCACATTATGTTATTGTTACAATTTACATCTACTTCTATTGTGTATCTTTTAACATATTTTTAAATTACGATTATTTTTAATACTTTTGTCCTTTATCTTTAATACCAGAATTAAAAGTGTTTTCCCCAACACCATTATAGTAATATACTATTCTCTATTCGCCTAAATATTTATACTTCCCAACAAGTTTCATGCTTTCTCATGCAATTATATTCCGGGTTAGGATCCTTTTGCTTCTACCTGAGCAGCTCTCTGTAGCATTTCTTCTGAGGTGTAGCAAGTAGTAATGGGCTCCCTCAGCTTTTGTTTTTGGGGCTTTTTTGGGGGATGGGAGTCTTTATACCCCCCTTCATTTTTAAAGAAAGTGTTGCCAGTGAATTTTTCAGTTCAATTATTGTGTTCTTCAGCTCCATGAATTCTGTTTGGTATTTTTTAATATTTTCTCCTTGTTGAAATTCTCACTTTGATAATGCATTGTTCTCTTGACCTTGGTGAGTAATGTTATGACAGTTGATATGAATTCTCTGTCAATCCCTGTAAATTATGTATCTCAATTTTATTAGAGTTAGTTTCTGGAGATTTTTCTTGTTCCTTTATTTGGAACATCTTTCCCTGATTCTTCATTTTCCTTGACTTTCTGTGTTGATATCTATGCATTAGCGAAAGCAGGTACCTCTCTCAGTCTTTTTGGACTAGTGACACACAGGAGAAGGACCTTATCCACAGCTTGACCAGAGATTCTGGGGCTCTCTAGCAACCCCTTCCCTCCTGGAGAGGCAGGCAGCTGTGTTTTTGTCTGCTTGGTGCTATACAAGGGGAGGATCTATGGCCTCTACCAGTGCAAACTGCTATTCTCCCTCAGGTAGCTAAACTGTGCTAGACCATTAGAGTTCCAACACTGGAACGTCAGATGACATTTCTTTGGGCAGGCCTGGAATAGATGGAGTGTTGGATGCATGGATCAACTCCTTCCCTCCCAGGGGAAAGCTGGGAGCTGGGATTTTTCATCTGCTTACTCTATGCTGAGCAGGGGGAATGGAAGGATCTTTGGCATCTAACAATTCCATTCTCTCCCAGGTGGCTAGACTGTGTCAGATTCATCAGAGATACAAGACTGGAAAGAAAAGAGACAGTCCTCTGGGGAGCCCCTGAGGAAATGCTGGTGTGTGGAACCCATGAACCAACTTCTTCCTTCCCCTGGGAGAATCTGAGAGCTAAATGGTCTTTTCCTGATCATATAGCACCGTGCCAGAGGCAGATACTGAGATGAGAAGGTGTCCTGAATCTGTCTACTGGCTTTAGTGAGCCTGGTTTCATATTCACACAGGGTACAGGAGCATTTCATTTACATTCTGGATTTATTACAAAGGGAATTTGTCCTTGAATTGTTGCTGAATTAGTGTGTTTGTGAAGAGAAGGAGGAGCCAGGACTTCCTACGCCACCACCTTGCTGATGTAACTCCTGGGAATTTTATTTCTTGATAATCATTTAAAAAGTTATGAATTTATGGGTCATGGATTGGCAAGATTAGTATTTTCTCTTTATATTAATTTGATTTTTGTATTTAAACATTATACCAAGTTCTAGAAGTTCTAGATCTGAATAAATCTTTGGATATTTTAAAAACTGAAAATTTCTGAGATTTGGGAGATACCTCAATAGATAAGGAGTTGTTCAGTGCATGTACTAATGATCAAAGAGAGCAGGGAAAGAAAGAGGAAAGAAGAAAGAAAAAGAAAGAAAGAAAGAAAGAAAGAAAGAAAGAAAGAGAAAGAAAGAAAGAAAGAAAGAAAAAAGAAAGAAGAAAGAAAGAAAGAGAGAGAGAAAGATTTCTATGAGTAGAGAAAACGAAATGAAATTACTAGAAGTTTATATACAAACTTAGTAGTAGAGAATATATTGATAGGGGACCACTAGGTGATGTGCCAGTTCATTTAGATATTTTTTATGTAAGAAATTCCTCTATTATTTGTTTATATTAAGGCTTTATCATTTTTATCCTCATTTTTAGGATATGTGGGAAATATACCATCAACATGATACATATTTTCTAAGTAGTATACAAATATGGACAATAAGATATATTGAAAACTGGTGTAGAACTAAAACAAATAGTCTTTTGGGATTTGAGCTAAGAGAGTGGTATAGTAGGAGGACCCTAGGCTTGCCTTATCCCTCAAACACAGCTTGATAAGTATCATGTCATTTTGAATACCCAAGAAATTGACTTGAGGACTAACATCAAACTGCTTAACTAAAGGGAGAGAAAAGGCCACATCGAGAAAGGCAGAGAGTGCAGAGACATGGTTTGGGGGAGGAATGGCTTATGGGTGCTGTGGAGGGCAGGGAGCCCTGGTCATGGAGAAAGGCAGGGGAGAGTGGAGTGCACAGGGACGTGAACAAGGGGAACTCTACCACAAAGCCGTTGGCTGTGAAAATGAGAGGGGTTGATTTTTGTGAGGTTTTTTGTTTTTTCTGTTTGTTTGTTTGTTTTTTACAACCAGCAAAGCTCAAAGATCAGAGTTTTAAAAGTCAGTGGCATGGCTGGGATAGAGCCCTGAGGGTGCTGCCCTACTCTTGAAGAGAGGGCAGACAACCCTGAAGTGGACAGCCATATCTAAGGATCACCTAAAGAACACAGGGAGACTGTACACTCTTCTGGGAGGCCATCAGTGAGTGGTGGTATTCAGAGACGCCTTTCCAGGGACAAAAGAAACAGTGGGCACCATTTCCTTCCTCCACCCCTCAGCAAAGGCACAGGACACCTGCTGAGGGTGAGTAACCCAGACACTGGCTCTTTAGCCTGCTTTGCTCCAAATTCCATGCCCCTGGGCTCTGGCATAACTGTCTTTCTTGGTCAGACCTGCATCTGTCCCAGTGCAGTGAGACCCTGCCCCAGAATAGCAGTGCAGGCCTCTGCCACAGCACATCCTTAATGTTTGGAGTTTTCAAAGTCAACAGGCTTGGCTGGGATAGAGCCCAAAGTGCACTGTGCTGCTCCAGGCAGGCAAGAAACCTGAACACAGACAGCATGAAAATAGTGATCTGAAAAATGCCTGGGACACAGGAGGGGAATTATTCACTCTTCTGAGAGTACTTCCCTGAGAGCAGCAAGCACAGAGACTTTCTGGGGACAAAGGAGCTGGCTGGTGCCATTTCCTTCCCCTGCCCCTCCACATAAACCAAATTCAGTAAACAACACAGTTCTAACGCTGGCTGCCTAACTTGGTTACACCAAGTCCCATCCTCCTGCACTCTGCTGGTACTGCTTTTCTCAGGCCAGTGTGCCTAAGGCCCAGTGCAGTGGACCCTTTTCCCAGAAGACCGGCAGAAACCCACACCACACCATGTCTACCAACCATAGAGTTCTGCAAGGCTTCAGTTCTAGTAGAAATAACATCAGGTCACATTTAGTAAGCAAACCAGAACACACCCACTTAAAACTTGCCATGCTCTGGCCAAGGTTCAAACACTCTTCATTGCAGGCAAGGAGAGTCCCTGCAGACAACTGACCTGAGGGATAGAGCAGCCAAAACACAGCAGCAGAGTGCATGGAGCACACACCAGAGACACTCCAAGAAGCACCAGGCCCTGGACAGTATATGACCTCTTCTTCATAAAGCCATTACTTTCAGGAGCAAGAAACATAACAGGCTTTTCTAACACAGAGAAGAAAGACCTAGACAAAATGCCAAGATGGAGGAATTCATCCCAAAAGAAAGAACATGAAAAGGCCACAGCCAGAGATCTAATTGAAACAAATATAACTAATACGTCTGATGGAGAATTTAAAGTAAGAATCATAAGGATACTTGCTGTGCTTCAGAAAAGCATGGACGACATCAAGGAAACAGTTACCACGGAAATAGAAGAGTTAAAAAACAATCAGAAATGAAAAAAATGCAGTAACTGAGATTCAAAATAGACTGGATATAATGACCACAAAGATGGAAGAAGCACAGGAATGAACAAGTGATATAGAAGTAGAATAACAAAAATAATGAAGCTGAACAAAAGAGAGAAACAAAAATTATGGATCATGAGAATAGACTTAGGGAACTCAGTAATTCCATCAAAAGTAATAACATTTATATCATAGAAGTCCCAGAAGAAGAAGGGAGAGAAAAGGGGGCAGAAGATTTATTTGAGGAAATAACAACTGAAAACTCCCATAATCTGGGGAAGGAAACAGACATCCAAATCCAGGAGGCACAGAGAACACCCATCAAAATCAACAAAAGCAGGCCAACAACAAGACATATCATAGTTAAATTTGCAAAATATAGTAATGAAGAAGTCCTAAAAGCAGCAAGACAAAAGAAGTCCCTAACTTACAAGGGAAGACCCCTAAGGCTAACAACAGATCTCTCCACAGAAATTTGGCAAGCCAATAGGCAGTGGTATGATATATTGAAAGCACTGAAAGAAAAAATATGCAGCCAAGAATACTCTATCCAGCAAGGACAGCATTCAGAATAGAAGGAGAGAGAAAAAGTTTCCAGACAAACAAAAACTACAAGAGTCCATGACCACTAAACCAGCCCCGCAAAAAACATTAAAGAGGACACTTTGAGTGGGAAAGAAAGACCAAAAGTGACAGAGACAAGAAAGGAACAGAGAAAATCTCCAGAAACAATGAAAAAACAAGTAATAAAATGGCACTAAATATACATCTATCAATTACTCTGAATGTAAATGAACTCAATGCTCCAATCAAAAGACATAGGGTGTCAGAATGGATAAAAACACAAGACCCATCTATATGCTGCCTAAATGAGACTCATTTTAGACCTAAAAACACCTGCAGATTGAAAGTGAGTGGATGGAGAAATATTTATCACGCAAATGGGCATCAAAAGAAAGCTGGAGTAGCAATACTTATATCAGAGAAACTAGGTTTTTTTTTTTTAATCCATTATGATTTATTAGCTGTACAGCAGTAGGTCCTCCTCCCCAGCTTTCAACCCCATTACATATTTTATTACAGGTCTCATGTTGGCGTCCTAAAATAATGAAAAATATCACACAGTACAGCTAAGTACAAAATGCATCAACCTAGAGTCTGATAGCTAACTGATGGCTCTTTTAAAAGCAATACACAGAAGAAAAAAGTGTTTGAAATCAGCAAGACTGAGGCTCTCTAAAAAACACATTTCAAACGTGTGACAGTTCATGTGCAAGAATCACTTTTTAGTTGGTTTTGTTTCACATTATTTTGTTTTGCAGATCCAAAGTTTAAATTACTGACCTAGTGAAATTTTCTGGCCCAGCTTTTAAGGGCTGCTGTGACCCACTCATAATCACCCTTCTGCTTGAACAGAGGAATTATAAAACACAAAATTCAGCTACAAACAGAGCAAAGAAAATGTAGATGGGAAATCATAACTGAAAGTTAATTGTACAAGGTTCAAATGCTGGCTCCACGGGCTGGAAATCGCGATCTTCCATGTGGGCGTCCGTCATTAGCGGGCAGCAGTCTCGGTGCCATTCTGCTACATGATTGCGATCCAATTCCTTGTCAACATTTACACACGACAGAGTCTGTGGTAACTTAATTTGCAAGTAATTAAAATGCTGGGTTTTCTTACACTGCACTTCTTTTCAACCTCTTAATTAATGGAAAAGATTAAAATGTAAAAAAAGTTATTTACAAGCTTGACCATACCAGAAACTCTGCCAAGAAAGCGGCACAGCCTTCCGGACAGACACCGATCGCAGCATGCCGGACTACTGGCGTGCAGCTGGCTCCGAGCAAAGGGAGTCAGGGAGAAGCAGAAGCAAAAACCAGTTTAAAAGTGTAAGTCCTTCCCAAGTCTGCATTTACAATTAAAAACTCTCCTGGGAAGAAGACCTAGAACTCTGGGAAACCCGGTGGCCATTCTGGAGTGGTTTACCATAGCAAGAGAGAGGGTCCAATGTCTCTGTGCCCATCTAAGAAAACCAGTTAGGCACTGAGAACACTGTCCTCAGCACTTCACAGTAAACCCTCAGGGACTCAGAACATTCCATGATTTGCTAACATCAAACAGCAAGTTCTAGTAAAATCACATTTTTCTAACATCATCCTTGAAGTTTTAGTTCTCAGTGTGTTTGGTAAAATGGTGTAAAATGATGCTTTTCCCAAAGCCAAAAGAAGAAAGAAGGGAGAAAAATTAAGATGCGGGCCGTTTAAACACAGCCCAGAGCAGTCCTGGCGATGAGCAAGGCCCCGCCATCACCGGTCCATCATGCTGAGGATCATCTCGGGCGTGAGGTCCCCGTTGGGGACGTCTGTGGCTGCCGGCTGGGCCTCCTCTTCCTCCCCCTCCACGGGTTCCGCATCTGGCTCTTTTTTGACTTCAACTATAATGTTCTCAATTGCACCTGTATTCTGGTCTTCCACCTGGATGATGGCTGTTGGCTGGGTCTGTTTGGGCTGGTTGGTTCTGCCAGGAGGGCGTCCTCTCCGCTTCTTGGCAGGGGGTGGGGCTGGGGTCACAGGCTGAGGCTCTGGCTCGGGTTCAATTTCCACAGCAGGTTCCTCCTCATCCTCATTGTCATCCAGGTCTGGCTCAGCATTTTCACTGTCAGAGGAGTCTTCTTTTTTGGAACGCATCTTTCTTTTTCTGCCACGTTTACTCTTCTTTGTTTCCCCTCCATTTTCCCCTTCTACGCCATCTGGACCAGCACAATTGTCAGCATGTCTTGCCATGGTATTCCGGCGTGTAAAGGTTTTCCCACACTTAGAACAGACAAAGGCCGCAGGGACAAAGTTGGGGTCATGATAGCGTTTGAAGTGCATGTCGAGGAGCTGTTTCTGGCGGAAGGTCTTGTCGCAGTGGCTGCAGGCGTAAGGCTCAGAGAAACTAGGTTTTAAACCAAAGACAGTAACAAGAGATGAAGAAGGGTGCTATGTCATAATAAAGGGAACTATCAAACAAGAAGATCTAACAATTGTAAATATTTATGCCCCCAATATGGGAGCACCCAAATATATAAAACAATTAATAACAAATGTAAAGGAACTCATTGATAATAATACAATAATAGTAGGGGGCTTTAACACCACACTTACATTAATAGATCATCTAAGCAGAAAATCAGCATGGAAACTGACTTTCAATGACACACTGGACCGGATGGACATAGCAGATATATTCAGAATATGTCATCCTAAAGCAGCAAAATACACATTCTTTTCAAGTGCACATGGGACATTTTTCAGAATAAATCACAAACTAGGTAACAAAACAGGCCTCAAGAAGTACAAAAAGATTGAGATCATACCATGCATGTTTTCTGACCATAACACTATGAAACTTGAAGTCAACCACAAGAAAAAATTTGGAAAGACCACAAATACATGGAGGTTAAGCAACATGCTACTAAGAAATGAATGGGTCAACCAGGAAATCAAAAGAAGTAGAAAAATACATGGAGACAAATGAAAATAATAACATGACAGTCCAAAACATTTGGGATGCAGCAAAAACAGTCCTAAGAGGGAAGTATATAGCAATATAAGCCTACCTCAAGAAGCAAGAAAAATCTCAAATATACAACCTTACATTACACCTAAAGGAGCTAGAAAAAGAACAATAAACGAAGCCTAAAGCCAGCAGAAGAAGGGAAATAATAAAGATTAGAGCAGAAATAAGTGGTGTACAAACTAAAAAACAAACAAACAAACAAAAAAATAGTAGAACAGATCAATGAAACTAGGAGCTGGTTCTTTGAAAACATTAACAAATTGATAAACCCCTAGCCAGACTTAAAAAAGAAAAGGGGACCCAATTAAATAAAATCACAAATGAGAGATGAGAAATAACCAACACCACAGAAATACAAACAAGTATAGGAGAATATTATGAAAAATTATATGCCAACAAATGGACAACCTGGAAGAAATGGACAAGTTCCTAGAAACATATAAACTTCCAAAACTGGGGTGCCTGGGTGGCTCAGTCATTAAGCATCTGCCTTTGGCTCAGGTCATGATCCCAGGGTCCTGGGATCAAGCCCTGCATCGGGCTCCCTGCTCAGCGGGAAGCCTGCTTCTTCCTCTCCCACTCCTCCTGTTTGTGTTCCCTCTCTCACTGTGTCTCTCTCTGTCAAATAAATAAATAAAATCTTAAAAATAAATAAATAAACTTCCAAAACTGAAACAGGAAGAAATAGAAAATTTAAACAGACCCATAACCAGCAAAGAAATTGAATCAATAATCAATAAACTCCCAACAAACAAAAGTCCAAGGCCAGATGGCTTCCCAGGGGAATTCTACCAAACATTTAAAGAGTTCATACCTATTCTTTTCAAAATGTTCCAAAAAATAGAAATGGAAGGAAAACTTCGGAATTCATTCTATGAGGTCAGCTTTACCCTGATTCCAAAACCAAAGATTCCATTAAAAAAGAGAACTACAGGTCAATATCCCTGATGAACATGGATGCAAAAATTATCAATAAAATAATAGCAAATTGAATCCAACAGTACATTAAAAGTATCATTTACTATGATCAAGTGGGATTTATTCCTGGGTTGCAAGGGTAGTTCAACATTTTCAATCAATGTGATATACCACATTAATAAAAGAAAGAATAAGAACCATATGATTCTTTTTTTTTTTCCATATGATTCTTAAGCATTTGACAAAGTACAACATCCATTCATGATAAAAACCTCAACAAAGTATGGCTAGAGGGAACATACCTCATCATCATAAAGGCCATATATGAAAACCCACAGCTAATATCATCCTCAATGGCAAAAAACTGACAGCTTTTCCTCTACAGTCAGGAACAAGACAGGGATGTCCATTCTCACCGCTGTTATTTAACATAATACTAGAAGTCCCAGCATCAGTGATCAGACAACAAAAAGAAATAAAACACAACCAAACTGGCAAGGAAGAAGTCAAACTTTCACTATTTGCAGATAACATGACACTATAAATACCCAAAATACTCCACCAAAAAATTTCTAGAACTGATACATGAATTCAGTAAAGTCACAGGATACAAAATCAATGTACAGAAATCAGTTGCATTCCTATACACCAATAATGAAGCAGCAGAAAGAGAAATCAAGAAATCAATCCCACTTACAATTGCACCCCAAACCATAAGATACCTAGGAATAAACCTAACCACGAGGTAAAATATGTGTACTCTGAAAACTATAGAAAACTTAGGAAAGAAATTGAAAATGACACAAAGAAATGGAAAAACAGTCCATGCTCATGGAATGGAAGAATGAATATTGTTAAAACGTCTATAGTACCCAATGCAATCTACACACTTAATGCAATACTTATCAAAATACCGCCAGCATTTTCACATAGCTAGAACAAACAATACTAAAATTTGTATGGAACTGCAAAAGACCCTGAATAGCCAAAACAATCTTGAAAAAGAAAAGCAAAGGAGGAGGGATCGCAGTACTGGACTTCAAGTAATATTACAAAGTTGTCATCACCACAGTGTGGTACTGGCACATAAACAGACACATAGATCAATGGAACAGAATAGAAAACCCAGAAATGAACCCACAACTATATGATCAACTGAACTTTGACCAAGCAGGAAAGGATATCCTATGGAAAAAAGACAGTCTCTTCAGCAAATGGTGTTGTTAAAACTGGACAGTAACATGCAGAAGAATGAAACTGGACCACTTTCTTACACCATACACAAAAATAAACACCAAATGGATTAAAGACCTAAATGTGAGACAGGAAACCATTAAAATCCTAGAGGAGAACACAGGCAGTAACCTCTTTGATATCAGCGGTAACATCTTCTTACTGGATACATTTCCTGAGGTAAGGGAAACAAAAGTAAAAAGAAACTATTGGGACCTCATCAAAATAAAAAGCTTCTGCAGTGAAGAAAACAGCCAAACTGTGGAAGGAGCCGAGATGTCCTTCAACAGATGAATGGATAAAGAAGATGTGGTTCATATATACAATGGAATATTACTCAGCCATCAGAAAAGATGAATACCCACCATTTCCATCAACATGGATGGAACTGGAAGGGATTATGCTAAGTGAAAAGTCAAGCAGAGAAAGACAATTATCATGTGGTTTCACTCATATGTGGAGCATAAGGAATAGTGCAGAGGACCACAGGGGAAGGGAGGGAAAACTTAAATGGGAAGAAATCAGAGAGGGAGATAAAACCATGAGAGACTCTGGACTCTGGGAAACAAACTGAGGGTTACAGGGGAGGGGGTGGGGGGATAGGGTAACAGAGTAATGGGTATTAAGGAGGACACATGTGATGAGCACTGGGTGTTATATGCAACTATGAATCGTTGAACACTACATCAAAAACTAATGATGTACTATATGTTGGTTAACTGAACATAATAAAAAAAAACTAAAAGGCAACCTACAGAATGGGAAAAGATATTTGCAAATGGCATATCTGATAAATGATTAGTATCCAAAATATATAATGAACTCAACACCCAAAAAACAAATAATCCAGTTAAAAAATGGGCAGAAGACATGAATATTTTTTCAAAGAAGACATACAGATGGCTAACAGACACATGAAAAGATGCTTATGATCACTTATTATCAGGGAAATGCAAATCAAAACTACAATGAGATAGCACCTCACACCAATCAGAATGGCTAAAATAAACAACACAAGAAGCAACGAGTGTTGTCAAGGATGTGGAGAAATGGAAACTCTCTTGCACTGTTGTTGGGAATGCAAACTGTTGCATCCACTCTGGAAAATTTTATGGAGATTCCTCAAAATTAAAAATAGAACTACCCTACAATCCAATAATTGCCTACTAGGTATTTACCCGAAGGATACAAAAATACTGATTTGAAGGGATACCACAATGTCTATAGCAACATTATCTAGAGTAACCAAATTAAGGAAAGAGTCAAAATGTCTATCAACTGACAAATGGATTAAGAAGATGTGAGATACACACACACACACACACACACACTGGAATATTACTCAGCCATAAAAAAGAATGAAATCTTGCCATTTGCAATGATGTGAATGAAGATAGTATTATCCTAAGCAAAATAAGTCAGTCATAGAAAGACAAATGCCATATGATTTCACTCATATATGGAATTTAAGAAAAAAAACAGATGAATATACAGGAAAAAAATAGAGGCAAGCCAGGAAACACTCTTAACTATAGAGAACAAACTGAGAGTTGCTGGAGGGGAAGTTGGCAGGTGGATGGGTTAAATAGGTGATAGGGATTAAGGAGTGAACTTGTGATGAGAACTGAGTGTTGTATGTAAGTGTTGAATCACTAAATTTTACACCTGAAACTAATATTATGCTCTGTTAACTAAATGGAATTTAAATAAAAACTTGAAAAACACAAATAGATTGTAGTTGTAGAAATAAGATAAAGAAAAGAAAGACTCAAATATTGACAGTAATGTTTTTACATTATTATTATTATTATTTGGCATTTTTTTAAATTTTTTTATTGTTATGTTAATCCCCATACATTACATCATTAGTTTTAGATATAGTGTTGCATGATTCATTGTTTGTGCATAACACCCAGTGCTCCATGCAGAACATGCCCTCCTCAATACCCATCACCAGGCTAACCCATCCTCCCAACCCCCTCCCCTCTAGAACCCTCAGTTTGTTTTTCAGAGTCCATCGTCTCTCATGGTTCTTCTCCCCCTCCGATTTCCCCCCCTTCATTCTTCCCCTCCTGCTACATTCTTCTTCTTCTTTTTTTCTTTCTAACATATATTGCCTTATTTGTTTCAGAGGTACAGATCTGAGATTCAACAGTCTTGCACAATTCACAGCGCTTACCAGAGCACATACCCTCCCCAGTGTCCATCACCCAGTCACCCCATCCCTCCCACCCCACCCCCCACTCCAGCAACCCTCAGTTTGTTTCCTGAGATTAAGAATTCCTCATATCAGTGAGGTCATATGATACATGTCTTTCTCTGTTTGACTTATTTCGCTCAGCATAATACCCTCCAGTTCCATCCACGTCGTTGCAAATGGCAAGATCTCATTCCTTTTGATGGCTGCATAATATTCCATTGTATATATATACCACATCTTCTTTATCCATTCATCTGTCGATGGACATCTTGGCTCTTTCCACAGTTTGGCTATTGTGGATATTGCTGCTATAAACATCGGGGTGCACGTACCCTTTCGGATCCCTGCTTTTGTATCTTTGGGGTAAATACCCAGTAGTGCAATTGCTGGATCATATGGTAGCTCTATTTTCAACTTCTTGAGGAACCCCCACACTGTTTTCCAGAGCAGCTGCACCAGCTTGCATTCCCACCAACAGTGTAGGAGGGTTCCCCTTTCTCCGCATCCCCGCCAACATCTGTCATTTCCTGACTTGTTAATTTTGGCATTTTCAATGAGCTTTCCTATGTTGAGTGCTATGGAGAGATAACTGCCTGCTTTGGTGGTTGATTAACCTGGGTTTTTATTTGGGTGTTCCATATCCTACCTGTGTGATCTTGGGAACCAGCAACTTTCCCCCAGGTGCCTGTTCACTCAGACTTTGGATAATCCACATTTGGCCATTCTTTGTTTTACTAATCTGCAGAGGTGAAATATCAGATGCTTTTGTATTTGCATTCCTTTATTATTATTTTTTAGCCTACTATCTTTTATTTATTTACTTTTCTTATTACATTCAGGAAAATTATTATCCTTTAGTAACACTGGATGTGAGAAAGATCAGGCTGTGCATTGCATTCTCCCATCGGTTCTCAAGAGTAGGCTCTGCTGATCTGGATCACTTTGTTCCCTTTCTCCTTCCTTCCTTGGCATCCATCCCCCTTCAATTTGTGTGCACCATCACAGAACACAATCTTCCCAGAGAAAAGATATGTCTTGATTAAGGTTAAATGAGTCATTTCATTTCATCTTCTTCTTACACTTGTGTAATTAGACTAAGCACCATCATCTATGCGTAGGTAAGCATCAAATGACTGCAGTAAGAAATTGATTCCTCTTAGACAAACTATGGAAATAATACTGGCTGGAAATATGAAACACATCCTTCCTAGGTACAGGAGCAAAGAATGGTGTCCCTGGTAAATATCGTCAAAGGATAGGGTACAGGAAAATCCAGTTATAAATTTGCACATAAATTATTACTTTACATAAAAAAATACTTGAAAAAAGCACTTGGTTATATATAGAGAGAGAAAAAAATTGATTAGGTAACAGAAAAAGAAATATATTCCACAAAACAAAACAAAAAGATGGCATTCTATGTAATAATTACCATCCAAAAAAGAATAGAATGGGCAATGACATCTCACAAGAACTCAATATTACAATAAGAATGAAGATCAGTGATCACGAACTTCTTTAGTTCTTGTTTATCTGGGAAACTCTTGATATCACCTTCTATTCTGAATGGTGCCCTTCCTGGATAGAGTCTTCTTGGCTGCAGTCCTTTCCCATTCGGCATGTGGAATAGATCATGCCACTCCCTTCTGGTTTGCTAAGTGTCTGTGGAGAGATGTGCTCCTTCCATCCTCATGTTCATTGCATCAATCCTGTTCCCAATCAGCATTCCTTTATTATTGAAAGATTACTTTTACTATTATCTGGCGTTGTCTTTTTAATGTTTCCTTTAATGTTTAATGAATTAAGGGTGTGTAATAAATCTCATTTTATTCCCCATGCAGCATGTAAGAATGTTTAGATAAATATCTAAATATTTATCTGCTGACCATTTATTTTTTTTAATTTTTTAAAAGATTCATTTGTTTAGGGACGCCTGGGTGGCTCAGTCGTTAAGCGTCTGCCTTCGGCTCAGGTCATGATCCCAGGGTCCTGGGATCGAGCCCCGCATCGGGCTCCCTGCTCCGTGGGAAGCCTGCTTCTCCCTCTCCCACTCCCTCTGCTTGTGCTCTCTCTCTCTGACAAATAAATAAAATCTTTAAAAAAATAAATAAATAAATAAAATAAAAGATTCATTTGTTTATTTTAGAGAGAGTTAGAGACAGTGTGGTGGGAGAGGGACAGATGCAGAAGGAGAGAGAGTGTCTCAAGCAGACTCCCCACTGAGTGCGGAGCCCAACACTGGGCTTGATCTCACAACCCTGAGATCATGATCTAAGCCAAAATCATGAGTCAGACACTTATCAACTGAGCCACCCAGGCTCCCCAGAATATATAATTTTAAATTGCCTAGTAGCAGCATTTAAAAACATGAAAAGGTGAAATTTATTAATATATTTTATTTATCCCAGTATATCCAAAGTAGCATTTCAAAATGTGATTAACATAAAAATTACTAATATTTTTATGTTCAATTAGTCAACATATAATACATCATTTGTTTTTGATGTAGTGTTCGATGATTCATTAGTTACATATAACACCCAGTGTTCATCACCACACATGCCCTCCTTAATACCCATCACCTTGTTACCCCATCCCCTCACTCCCCTCCCTTCTGTAACCCTCACTTTGTTTCCCAGAGTCCAGAGTCTCTCATGGTTTATCTCCCTCTCTGATTTCTACCCATTCAGTTTTCCCTCCCTTCCCCTGTGGTCCTCGTATTCCACATATGAGTAAAAGCATATGATAATTGTCTTTCACTGCTTGACTTATTTCACTTAGCATAATCCCCTCCAGTTCCATCTATGTTAATGCAAATGGTGGGTATTCATCCTTTCTGATGGCTGAGTAATATTCCATTGTATATATGAACCACATCTTCTTTATCTCTTCATCGGTGAAAGGGCATCTCATACAAATAGCTAACAGACACATGAAAAAATGTTCAACATCACTAGCCATCAGGGAAATACAAATCAAAACCACAATGAGATACCATTTTACACCAGTTAGAATGGCAAAAATTAACAAGACAGGAAACGACAAATGTTGGCGAGGATGTGGAGAAAGGGGAACCCTCTTACACTGTTGATGGGAATTCAAGCTGGGACAGCAACTCTGGAAAACAGTATGGAGGTTCCTCAAGACGTTAAAAATAGAGCTACCCTATGACCCAGCAATTGCAATACTAGGTATTTACCCCAAAGATACAGATGTAGTGAAAAGAAGGGGCACATGCACCCCAATGTTTCTAGCAGCAATGTCCACAATCTGCTGGCCATTTAAATGCCAGAAATTGGAGTCCAGAATTTCTAGACTGAAATCTAACACTCTCACGGACTGGTGCCTCTATTACAGATATAACCTTTGAGTTTTTAAAACACTTTTATTCATCCTTAATATTTTAGATAAAACACAGTGTGCATTTGTTGATGTGGGCTGTGAGACAACGATCAAGAAAGAATTCCTGAGACACTTTTGGTTGCAAAAAGTTGTTTTTATTAAAGCACAGGGACAAGACCTGTGGGCAGAAAGAACTGTACTTTTGCTGTGTGAAGCTGATGGTTATATGCTTAGTACTCAAAGGCGAAGGGATGTGCAGGGAGTATTAAGTCATAAAAATCTTCTCCAAATTTCTACTTGTAAAACTACTTTCACAAGATTTCTCTAGTGCTTATGATTCAATTCAATATTAACTATCAGTGAGATGTACAGGCAGTCATGAGACCCTTTAAGAATGTAGCAACTAACACTTATTTGATCCTTATCAAAACTACATAGGCTATAGGTCAGCCTTCTGGGCTGCAGGTGAACATTTTTCTGCTTCTATCCCTTGTCATTTGTGACCTCTAATAAATCCTTATATTGAAGAGATGTTGATATTTTGTTTATTTCCCAGAAAATGAGACTAGGAAAAAGAGCAGCTAAGGAAAATACTTATAGCCATACACAGCTTATGTAGTAGAGCCACACTCAAAACTCAAACCTGTGTTTTTGAAGGATTCTGTGATTGGAAAGCTTACTCATGGGTCTACCTCATTTTAATCCATGAAAAAATATAATAGCTGGAATTGGGGTCATGATATCTGTCCTAGTTTTTCCCTCACAGAGAAACTATTGCAAACTTTCTTTCACTTACAAGTGGTCATGCCTGTCCCACCCATCCTTACTTCTATGTATTCCATCAAGAATGTGGTGGCTTCTTGAAAAGGAGATTCCAGGATTAATAACAAAGGGGATTTTCTCTTTGCTTCTTAATTCTGAGATGAACACAATAGAGCAGTTGTGCCTCTCTAGGCTGAATATCTCTGTGTGATAGAAACTATATATATTTGTGTACGCTGATAAATTTGCATGCAACTTGTCAACCCTCATTAAGCTTTTTTTTTATTCTTAGCCTACCTATGAGTCATACAGCTGAACACCCTTATTTATTGACTGTGTATCAATTCCAGCATGGCCTGAGGAAAGCAGATTCTACAATATCACTGAATCAAATTCATTTCTCAGTGACTGCCAAACACAAGGCAGTCCATGGGAGTTCAGTCTCTTGTCAAGACTCATTTTCTTCTATCATCTTCATATATATTTTTCCATATATTGATGTGTTTTGGCCCAGACACTAACTCCATGTCAAGCTTGCCTCCCTTTGTACCTGAAGGGTTTGATATCTCTGCCTTCTCCTCTCATGATGTTTATTCATCATGATAGTTCTTGGGCATTCTACCCACACCAGTTAACTTACCCTCATAACAGCCTATTAAAACAAGAGTATCTCTGATCACAAGTTACATATTGTTCAAAGGAAAAAACCCTTTCACATATTTTGCTTTGGCCCTGTGTTCTGCAGAGTCATCACAATGTCAGGTTCTGACATCTTTTTTCCTACTTCAGTTATCCAGTTAGAGCAATGTGAGTCACATGTGAGACTTTGCAGTCTGGTACAATGCTCATGTTCTCATGATAAAGTTAATGTGTCATGGAAAGTATATATTTATCTTGTAATTCAAGTGCCAATGGAGTTTATTGTTGACTGGAGTTACAGTGACTTATGCCTGGAGGTTGAAGTAATAGAGCAGTGTTAGGAATTGACTGAAACTTCTGTGCGTCAGGGTCTGCTACCAGAAATTCCTGTGACACAACTTTAGTAAAATTGACTGTATGTTTCTGGTGGCCAATGGTGGCAAACAGTAGAACACTTTTGACATGGAAGCCAGTCATGAGGTACTCATGAGGATCTCAGACATTTTTCCAATACCTCCTCCTCATCTTTGTGTCTGGGAATTAAACGTGGTAACTGAGTATTGGAAGTAATTTTGGAAGCTTTTGGATTTTGGCATCACTTCAGGGACAAGCATGTGGTATTTATTATCAGTTCCAAGTTAATCCTGATTGTCAGTCTGATAGGAAATCTGAGCCTACAAAAAATCCTAAACATTCTGCATTACCACTGTTTGAAAAGTTTGTTCCATGAAATACCTACTAATTAAAGGTTGATAGTATGTTCCTTAATGTGGTTTTGTACATTCATTATTTGGAGTGGTATAGTTAAGAGTGGCTGACCTCTAAATTATGAATCTGACTCTGAGAGTGAATTTATATCTCCTGGTTTCCATACAATGCTACACTAATGCAGGAAATATCCCAACATTTTGTTTTTTATGACAACTGTCTCTGCTGTTTCCTAGTAGATTGATCAGATAGAATTATAGGCAGAAAAGGCGGAAAATCTATATCAATTAAAGGCCTATTTAAAGGCTATCATCAGTGTGTTTGTGTGTGTCTGTGTTTTGGGGTTGAGTTATATATTGGGGGTTGAGGGTATTTTATCCATCACTTTTTGTGGGAGACACATAGACAGCTCTTGTAAGAGGATCCTGGAGAGACTGAATTACCAGCCAGTATTTTTCCTGTTTTGATTCAGTGAATTAAGATGATAGAACCCCTATGCTAGGTGAGCAATTTGATATCTATTTCATAAAACAGAAGTCTCCATGCTTTTCTAGACAAGCATCCTTGTTTAAGAAAGCCTTTTTTAGTACTTTAAGATGTGTCAAATATCATTATATATCTAGATACAGTACTAATCATTTTTGCACTCTAAGAAATACACCCAAACTTTAAGTTACAAAACAAGAGTTGGCAAATTTTTTCAGTGAAATGCCAGATACTAGATACCCTATGCTTGGTGATCATATAAGTCTCTATCCCAATGACACCTGTGCCATTGTAACAGGAAAGCAGCCATAGACATGAAGATAAAAAAATGAGGGATAACTATGCTCTAATAATTTTTTTTTAAAGGCAGCAAGCCAGACACAACCATCAGGCTTTTAGTTTGCTGACACCTGTTATAAAGGATTAGATTTTAAATGTTTTGAAAAATCTAATGTTACATTTCTGGGCTCCAATACACCATCATCTTGCTTATTGCTACTTGCATAGTTGTACATCACTTGGGAAACCAGTTCTCTAAAGGGATATTTATGTCTTTTCCCACCAGTAATTTAAATTTCAATATGGCTTCTGTTTACCTATAACATAAAGCACAAGTCCCTTAACAAAGACTGTTTTATGTCAGCTTGGGTGCCTGCTAGTAGATATTGTTGGTAATGCCATTAGTAATTAATTCTATCAATAAAGTTTTGAAATAGATGCATAGTCTCTTCAGTAGTTATTGCTGACTTCCTTGTATGAAATATGCTTTTAGAGGAAACAGATTTAGGTAAGGGATATTTGACTCTCTCAATCAACATTCCTTAGAGTGTGCATAGGTGATATGGCAAGGACTCTGACATCCTGTTTGTGTTTTACCACCCATTTGGGTCTGACCTTTGAGAATGCCACAGGGAGACAGAAAATCAAGAAGTGAGAGAAGCAGGTTGCCATTTCCTTTCTGATTCCTTTTGCTACCAGGGTCATCCCAGTAAAGGCCCTTCACCCAGCCATGTCATGTAGTTTTCACAGGGGCAGGAAAGACCAGTTTGCAAATATTCTTCTAACTTCAGGGACACTGGACATCACACTCCCTCAGAAAATATGCTCAAAGTCACTACTTATTAGAGAAATGCAAATTAAAGCCACAGTGCCATACTACTTCACACCTATTAGTATGGCTATTATCCAAAAAAGCAAAACCAAAGAGAAAATATCAAGCATTGGCAAGAATATGGAGAAACTGGAACCCTGTGCACTGCTGGTGGGAATGTAAACTGGGGCATCTGTTATGGACAACAATAAGTGGATTGTCAAAACACTAAAAACAAAATTAAAAATAAAATTAAAAATAGAATTAAAAAGAAAATAATATTTTATTTTTATAAAATTAAACATAATTTTACAAATGAAAAGTAAAATGATGATCCAGCAATTCTACTTCTGGATATATATATACCCAAAAGAATTGAATTCAGGGACTCAAATAGTTATTTGTATACCCATGCTATAAACATAATAATCATATATATTCATATATCATGATTATAATCATATATTCATAATAATCAAAATGTGGAACTAACTCATGGTAATTTTGAGATGAATTAATAAACAGAATGTGGTATGTACATAAAATGGAAAATTACCTAGCCTTAGAAAGGAAGGAGATTCTGATACATGCTACAATAATGCTTAATCTTATAAACATTACACTAAGTGAAATAAGCCAGTCACAAAAGGACCAATAATGTATGATTCCACTTATATAAGTACTAAAGTACATCAAATTCATACACTATTCAAATTTATAGAGACAGAAAGTAGAATGGTAGTTTCCAGGGGCTGGGTGGAGGACAGAATGAGAAGTTATTATTTAATGGGTACAGAAGTTCAGTTTTGGAAAATAAAAAATTTCTGGTGATGGATGGCGGTAATATATGTACAACAATATGAATGCTCTTAATGCCACTGAACTGTGCACTTAAAAAGGGGCGCCTTGGTGGCTCAGTTGGCTGAGCATCTGGCTCTTGGTTTCAGCTAGAGTCACGCATGATCTTGTGGGTTGTGATCTCATGGGTCGTGGGATCCAGCCCCACCTCAGGCTCCATGCTCAGCAGGGAGTCTACTTGCAGGTTCTCTCCCTCTGTGCCTCCCCCCACTCATGTGCTCGCTCTCTCTCTCTCTAAAATAAATAAATCTTTTAAAAAATGTTTAAAATGGTAAATTCTGTGACATGTATATTGTATCACGATTAAAAATGTAAGATTTGGGGCACCTGGGTGGCTCAGTCATTTAAGTGCCTGCCTTCGGCTCAGGTCATGATCTCAGGGTCCTGGGATGGAGCTCCATATCGGGGTCCCTGATCAACAAGGAGCCTGCTTCTCCCTCTGCCTGTCACTCCCCCTGCTTATGCTCTCTTTCTGTCAAATAAATAAATAAATGAATAAATAAATAAATAAATAAATAATTGCTTGAGGTACAGACCTTCAGCTGGGACCTGAATATCTTCATTCATATTTTGTGGTTTAAATATCTTGTTGTTTTCCAACACCAAATCTGTGACTGTTAGATAAAGAAGTAGCTGGAGAGGAAGGAGAAAATCAATTGTACCACAAAATCTCAACATAAAATGATTACAAAAACATGTTTAGTAAAATGGGAATAGTCTTGCTAAATATTACATGGACTGCAGTAGGTCTGGTTCTATAAGTTAGATCTCTTGATTCTCACTCTGTTGTCTAGCAGAGACTTTACCCTGGTCAGGACTTCTGAAGTGCACTGGTCTTCCAGGGCTCAAATGACATCAAATGTAGTGATCCAGGTACTGGGCACATCTAGTGTCAATCCATAAAATACAAAGCAAGAAGGAAATCAAACCAATTAAATGGGTTTGATTAATAATTTTCCTCACCCCAACTCTAGAATGTATGTTACCCTGAGAGAGAAATAATAACTTATCTCATCCATACTGTAGATGTTATTATTATTTTCCTCCTACTGCATATCAAAAATATTTCCATGTTATGTTACTTAGTTTATTCTAGTTCATTCTTATTTCAGAACAATGCAACCTATTGCTTTCATGATACTATCCTTTTTGGACACATAAATTTAATAGTACTGCGTGTGTATGTATGTGTGTGTGAGTGTGTGTCTGTGACTACATACTTGTGTGTATGAAACATAGCTGGGGTCATTGATGTAATGTATTTTTTATTCTAAACAACATTAAAAGAGCTTACAGAGACTATAAAATATGTAGAAAGATATACAGAGAAGACAGTACATTATAGATGTTCATTGTTAATATGATGGTGTGTGTGCTTCCAACACATTTTCTATGCATTCGTATGCACATATATGCACATATTACATGAAACTGTGTTTCTTCAGCCAATAGCATATTGATAGAAATATTTTCCTGTTTTTGGCGTGTTTTTTATTATTATTATTTTTTATTTTATTATGTTATGTTACTCACCATACATTACGTCATTAGTTTTTGATGTAGTGTTCCATGATTCATTGTTTGCATATAACACCCAGTGCTCCATTCAGTACATGCCCTCTTTAATACCCATCACCAGGGTAACCCATCCCCCACCCCCCTCCCCTCTAGAACCCTCAGTGTGTTTCTCAGAGTCCATAGCCTCTAATGGTTCATCTCCCCCTCCGATTCCCCCCCTTCATTTTTCCCTTCCTGCTATCTTCTTTTTTTTTTATTTTTAACATATAATGTATTATTTGTTTCAGAGGTACAGGTCTGTGATTCAATAGTCTTACACAATTCACAGTGCTCACCACAGCACACATCCTCCCCAATGTCTATCCCCCAGCCACCCCATCCCTCCCACCTCCCACCACTCCAGCAACCCTCAGTTTGTTTCCTGAGATTAAGAATTCCTCATATCAGTGAGATCATATGATACATGTCTTTCTCTGATTGACATATTTCGCTCAGCATAATACCCTCCAGTTCCATCCATGTCATTGCACATGGCAAGATTTCATTCCTTTTGATGGCTGCATAATATTCCATTGTGTGTGTGTGTGTGTGTGTGTGTGTGTGTGTGTGTGTGTGTATATATATATATATATATATAACACATCTTCTTTATCCATTCATCTGTCGATGGACATCTTGGATCTTTCCATAGTTTGGCTATTGTGGACATTGCTGCTATAAACTTCGGGGTGCATGTACCCTTTCAGATCCCTACATTTGTATCTTTGGGGTAAATACCAAGTAGTGCAATTGCTGGGTCGTATGGTAGCTCTATTTTCAACTTTTTGAGGAACCTCCATACTGTTTTCCAGAGTGACTGCACCAGCTTGCATTCCCAGCAACACTATAGGAGGGTTCCCCTTTCTCCACATCCCCGCCAACATCTGTCATTTCCTGACTTGTTAATTTTAGCCATTCTGACTGGTGTGAAGTGGTATCTCATTGAGGTTTTGATTTGGATTTCCCTGATGCCAAATGATGTTGAGCACTTTTTCATGTGTCTGTTAGCCATTTGGATGTCTTCTTTGGAAAAATGTCTGTTCATGTCTTCTGCCCATTTCTTGATTGGATCATTTGTCCTTTGGGTGTTGAATTTGATAAGTTCTTTACAGATATTGGGTACTAGCCCTTTATCTGGTATGTCATTTGCAAATATCTTCTCCCATTCTGTCGGTTGTCTATTGGTTTTGTTGACTGTTTCTTTTGCTGTGCAAAAGCTTTTTATCTTGATGAAGTCCCAATAGTTCATTTTTGCCCTGGCTTCCCTTGCCTTTGGTGATATGTCTAGGAAGAAGTTGCTGTGGCTGAGGTCAAAGAGGTTGCTGCCTGTGTTCTCCTTTAGGATTTTGATGGATTCCTCTCTCACATTTAGGTCTTTCAACCATTTTGAGTCTATTTTTGTGTGTGGTGTAAGGAAATGGTCCAGTTTCATTCTTCTGCATGGGGCTGTCCAATTTTCCCAACACATTTGTTGAAGAGACTCTCTTTTTTCCATTGGACGTTCTTTCCTGCTTTGTCGAAGATTAGTTGACCATAGAGTTGAGGGTCCATTTCTGAGCTCTCTATTCTGTTCCATTGATCTATGTCTGTTTTTGTGCCAGTACCATACTGTCTTGATGACAGCTTTGTAATAGAGCTTGAAGTACGGAATTGTGATGCCACCAGCTTTGCTTTTCTTTTTCAACATTCCTCTGGCTATTCGGGGTCTTTTCTGGTTCCATACAAATTTTAGGATTATTGGTTCCATTTCTTTGAAAAAAGTGGATGGTATTTTGATAGGGATTGCATTGAATGTGTAGATTGCTCTAGGTAGCATTGACATCTTCACAATATTTGTTCTTCCAATCCATGAGCATGGAACATTTTTCCATTTCTTTGTGTCTTCCTCAATTTCTTTCATGAGTATTTTATAGTTTTCTGAGTACAGATTCTTTGCCTCTTTGGTTAGATTTATTCCTAGGTATCTTATGGTTTATGGGTGCAGTTGTAAATGGGATCGACTCCTTAATTTCTCTTTCTTCTATCTTGTTGTTGGTGTATAGGAATGCCACTGATTTCTGTGCATTGATTTTATATCCTGCCACTTGACTGAATTCCTGTATGAGTTCTAGCAGTTTTGGGGTGGAGTCTTTTGGCTTTTCCACATAAAGTATCATATCATCTGCAAATAGTGAGAGTTTGACTTCTTTGCCGATTCAGATGTGGATTTTATTTCTTTTTGTTGTCTGATTGCTGTGGCTAGGACTTCTAGTACTATGTTGAATAGCAGTGGTGATAGTGGACATCCCTGCCGTGTTCCTGACCTTAGGGGAAAGCTCTCGGTTTTTCCCCATTGAGAATGATATTCACTGTAGGTTTTTCATAGATGGCTTTTATGATATTGAGGTATATAGCCTCTATCCCTATACTCTGAAGAGTTTTGATCAAGAAAGGATGCTGTACTTTGTCAAATGCTTTTTCTGCATCTATTGAGAGGATCATATAGTTCTTGTTCTCTCTTTTATTAATGTATTGTATCACATTGATTGATTTGCGGATGTTGAACCAACTTTGCAGCCCAGGGAAAAATCCCACTTGGTCGTGGTGAATAATCCTTTTAATGTACTATTGGATCCTATTGGCTAGTATTTTGGTGAGGATTTTTGCATCCATGTTCATCAAGGATATTGGTCTGTAGTTCTCCTTTTTAATTAACAAGATTGATAAATCCCTGGCCAGACTTATCAAAAAGAGAAGAGAAATGACCCAAATAAATAAAATCATGAATGAAAGAGGAGAGATCACAACCAACACCAAAGAAATACAAACAATTATAAGAACATATTACAAGCAACTATATGCCAGCAAATTAGATAATCTGGAAGAAATGGATACATTCCTAGAGATGTATCAACTACCAAACCTGAACCAGGAAGAAATAGAAAACCTGAACAGACCTATAACCACTAAGGTAATTGAAGTAGTAATCAAAAATCTCCCAACAAACAAAAGCCCAAGGCCAGATGGCTTCCCAGGGGAATTCTACCAAACATTTAAAGAAGAATTAATACCTATTCTTCTGAAACTGTTTCTAAAAATAGAAATGGAAGGAAAACTTCCAAACTCGTTTTATGAGGCCTCCATTACCTTGATCCCAAAACCAGACAAAGATATCAATATTTTCAACATCATTATTAGTGAGTCTCTTTTAAAAAGATTTCCTTGATGGTTCCAAAATGTATTTTTAAAAATCTCAGGCAATACAGAAATGAGTAATGTGAAATATGAAATTGTTCTCTCAATCTCTCACTTGCCACCTTCCCACTATTATACTGTGTTAATAGTTGGCATATATTTTTCTAGTTTTCTGTATACATTGTAGAAATATGTATTATAATTCACTTATATATTTTACTCATGTATTACTGATTTCAAATTTTATGTTCATAATATAAGTTATTTCCACAATAAATGTATATATGTGCATGTTTGTTTATGCATACTCATATATAATATGTAATATGTGATGGTATTTATATATACATATTTTGGCAATAATCTTCACCTGCACAAACATTTTTCTTAGATGGGGTGCATGATCATACAGGTTTGTAGGTCCCTGTTTTAGACAAGTCAAGGAAAAATTGGCTTTCAAATAACAGGTGTCATTTGAGGACACAGAAACAAAGAGAAGGAAAACTAGTGAGTCAATCACTTCAGTCTTACCACAGCAGTATTCGTAAACTTTTCCCACAAAATTGAATTGATCAGCCCCTAAATACCTCTCCACACTCCAACACGCACACACCCTACATTTACAAGAGGCCTAACACTGATGTGTATGTGCATGCTCACTGCCTGTACACATTTCTGCAAATATTTGTTTCCAATATGTATGTTATTTTCATCTTCACTTATTTACTTATAAATCTGAAATGGTGTTTAAAATTAATAATTAAATTGTATATGTATATATGTAGCATTTATATATATCATCAGTATTCCAATCACCCAGGAATTTTGTTTTGTTTTGTTTTGTTTTTTGTTTTTTTAAAGATTTTATTCATTTGACAGAGAGAGACACAGTGAGAGAGGGAACGCAAGCAAGGGGAGTGGGAGAGGGAGAAGCAGGCTTCCCGCGGAGCAGGGAGCCCGATGTGGGGCTCGGTCCCAGGACCCCAGGATCATGACCTGAGCCAAAGGCAGATGCTTAATGACTGAGCCACCCAGGCACCCCAGCCAGGAATGTTTTTTATAAACTCAAGTCCACATACCCTCAAATTTTTATTCTATGTATACATATGCTTATATATGATATCAAAAAGGCATTTTAAAAGTACAGCCTATTTTAATATTTCTTGAGACTCACATTTGCTTATAGCTTTTTAGGTGTGAAACCCTTTATAAAAGTACTTTTAATATGTAATCAAAATATCAATTATGATTTTTTTCTGGTTACAAAAGCAATGCATTGCATTCTTGAGAGGAACAATCAGAAAGGAAGCATGTTAAATAAAAATGTTTAACTATTTCCTCACCACATGTTTGTTCCCTTATAGAATCTTACAGATATTTTTCTTTTCATATTTTGTACTAATGAGAATACATGTTTCTTCCTCTAGAGGCAGAAAAATAAAGATCTATAAATATTGATCCTCTCTTGCACACCAGTGCCAATGCCATAAAATGTTGAAAAACACCATACTAACTTTTAAAATAAATTCAACTTCTCACAGGTCCAATGGATACAAAAGTATATCTGATGTCTCACTTTAGAATTGAGCCAAATTGTCTGAAAACTGTGAATACGCAACAAGATTAAAACAAAAGGGAAATGCTATAATTGACAACTCTGAAATCTTTAACATCATGATCAATTTTAGATCATCAAGAAAGAAATTTTTCAATTGAATAGTTTAATTTTTTGAAGTTCTTGCTTAACTTCTGTGATCTTTTAATTTTAATTTTTTAATTTTTAAAAAGATTTTACTTATTTGTTTGAGAGGGAGACAGAAGAGAGCACAAGCAGGGGGAGGGTCAGAGGCAGAGGCATAGGGACAAGCAGACTCCCCCCTCCCTCAGCAGAGAGCCAGAGGCAGGGCTCCATCACAGGACCCCAAGATCATGACTTGAGCCGAAGTCACACTCAACCTACTGAGCCACCCAGGCACCGCTGTGATATTTGTCTTTTAGTTAAAGAATGAAATAATTAGAGTCACATTAACTTTATCCAATCAGCAGCCATAATTTTTGAAGGAATTATTTTGGAAGCTCTATTCTATCAATTCCTTTCTCTAGTGAGGGCTTAAATCACTACTGAGGCAAAATGATACACAAACTTTTAGCAAGGAATTCTCTCAAAATAGATGTACTTTTCTTGATATAAATTCACCACAGTGTTATCTGGAGACATCAATTTATTTTCTCTCATCTTTACCTCTGTGCCCCTTCCCTATAATTACTAGCTATTAGTAGAGCTTCTTGGGAGCTCTAGGCTTTATAATTTTAAAGCCTCCAAAAATAAGTACTTTTATAAAATATGAGTCGGAAGTTCTCTTTATCATAATAAAAGCACAGTCTATGAAATTAGTTTTATAAAGAAAATACATTTTTGCTTATTATTGCTTCTTTCCATCTCCATATTAATTTTAGCATAAATATTCACATGTACTTTTTAAAACGCTTTAAGATGTCATTGTGTTAGTGGTGAATTTTTAAAACAATTGGTTAAGAATTTCTATCTTTAAAATTTTTTTCTCTTATGTTGTTCACTAGTTTATATATTTCTTCATGCCTAATTTTAGGAGGGCTGGTTTTTTGTGTATAGTGTTTAAATGGCAACTATTACAAACTGAGGACTCATGAAATTGCCCTCAGTTTGATAATTAGAGTTAAAAAATTAGACTTATTTGTCATTTTCTAAATTATATGACCATAAATATACATACACACTTCAACTTACCAGACTTTTAGTACTGAATCCCTGACTCCCAATATTTTCCTACACAAATAACCAGTGACAAAACCTATTTTTAGATACACCTAGAGAACCATCTCCTACTTAGAAAAGGAAAAACATGAGTACTTTGGGGAAAAAAAACTATACAAAATGCATGGTTTATCTTTAGGGCATTATTTTAAGACTAGAGTGAATACCTTCCATTTCAAAGCCCATCCCTTTACAAAACTCAGGTTGTTTCTCCACTCCAGTAGGCCAACTTCAAAAAGTACCCTTTTAACCCTTCAGTTCCTATTACTCCTGCCGCAGGAAAGACATCCAATATGCCCTGTAATTGTTATAATATCACACACAGTGTTTTGAGTTAAAAAGTCAAGGGTAGCTTTTTCTTTTCTGAAAGTGAGAACTTTATAATTACTAACATCCAGTGAGGAAATAAGTTGTGTTTCTAAGAACCTATTGGTTTTACTGTGTTGTGCACAAGGATAAGGAGTTGCCTGTGTTAACAAGATCAGTCATTGCCTTGTAGTTTATCACATCAGTAGTGACAAAATTGGATATAAGCAAAATGCTATCCATTGAATAGACTAAAAAACTGACAGTTTAAGCCAACAAGGATATGTTATTTACCTGCTACAAAGACTGATGCAGATATAAATGCACTTACACAGAAGAAAAATTCAGGTTATTATAATCAGGTTATAGACTAATGAAGTACAAATGATGAAGGTTATGTAAAACACTCATACATGTGGCAAACAATGCTATATATGCTGATCTTGGGATGAAAAGGGAACGATGTCTTGAATGGTAAACAGAAATTTGATAACATAATTACACATGAAACAAGAGAATAACAAAAATGGAAGTGGATGACAGAGGTAGACTTGATTTTTCTCCATAATATTGTAAAAGATTACACAGATGATGCATTTATATGTACAAATGCACCTAAAAATAGCTTTATAGGAGATTTAAGGAGATATGAAATGAAATATCAGATATAAATAAAAAGAAAGCAATCATAGGGAAATGGTACCATACAAAGAGAATGTAAGGAAAATATCCTTGAAAAGTGTTTGATTACATCTTATATTGATGACATAAAATATTCATTATTAAAATTTATATACCTAACCACATGAGAGATATGCAAGGTGTCCCAGGAGGGAACCTGGGAAAGTAAGAATATTGGAAAGAACAATAGCTGAGAATTTTCCAAAATAATGAACAATATCAAGTGGAATATTCAAGATGTGCTAAAATAAAAAAGCAAGCATAACATTTGCATACACACACAGACAAACACAAACATACCCCCTAACACATACCCCTAGTCCAGTTACAGTAAAATTCTTGGAAAACAAAACCAGAGGGAAAAACATAAAAGGGAATAGACAAAAACAAAAACAAACTTGATTAACAAGCAGGGACCTTCTTTTTCTTTTTTCTTTCTTTTTTTTTTAAATCAGAGTTAACTTGACAGAATTGTTTTGAGGCTAAAGAAGGCATAAAGGAAACAATAAGGTAACATGCAGATAACAATGGTGGGAAAGAAGCTAGGACTCTTAGGTCTGGAAAAACCAAGTAAAGATAGAGTATTCTGAGAACTTGTAAATTTAGAGGTGGGTCTTTTAGAGTCAGGACACAGATTGCAAAGAAAGGGAGCTGTTCAGCTAGAAGTAATTTCTAAGGATGAGCAGAGGAGGGACCCTTGAAGCCTGAGGCACCTACCTCTGAGGATGGTGACCTGATCCCTGCTCATGCCAAAGCATCAGGATCTCCGAGGCGGCTGCCCTCAAAGCTGAGAACTGGAGCTCAGAGGATAGAGTTTACCAGTGTACTTGTGCTGGTCTTTCTGAGGGGACCTGATCTGGAGAGTCCTGGAATTTGGACAAAAATTATATTTTGGACATCCTGCCCCTACTGAAATCATATGACCTTGTTTTTATGTAGGACTTTTATTCAGATGTCACTGAGAAAAACAGGGCCAGAGAGGAATGAACTGCTGCTTTTCCTTCCTCCACACTTTCTGTCTCTCTTTGGTATACCTGACTGGCAGAAGCTACCATGGAGCATGTTAGTAAAAGCAAAATGGTCTTGACAGACTCACGGTCCCAGCATCATGGAACAGAGTATAGGATATGGAGCCAAGAGACTTAGATATCTTTTACCTAGCATTTGCTTCTTCCTAAAGCAAATATCCTGACAAAAAACACAACCATCAAGTCTTTTAGATACTATGCATTTCTTTTAAAACATAATAAATACAGAAAAACTATCACTCACATCAGCAACACCCACTTTCTAAAATGCAAATCAAAAATTGGAACCTTGTTGAGAAACTTGTACTCTATGCTTATATAATAAGGGAAGAGCCATTTACTGATTTCAGTTGGTGGTGTAATGGCAGGAAATTTATTTCTTTTGTGGAAAATAAATCAATAGAATGTTTATCGAGAATATTATTAATTTGTGTGTCAGATACATCAAATGAGCACAATATCTTTAAGTGCCACCTGCTGACTTGAGTGGTGGCTTTGAACATTTAATGCAGGGGATAAAAAGAAAACAAAACACTTCTAGTGAGGAATTCTCTTAAAATGTGAGCACTTCTCTTAATACCACCCTGCCTAGAAAACATGTCAAAGACTCAGAAATAGACACAAGAGATTACTGGGATATTACAAGGGAATGTCAAACACTGGTTAATAGGCTCTCCATAGATTAGCTCATTCTATACAGGTATGGACTTTTCATTGTCTTTGATTAATTAGGCTATTTTTCCAATCTATAAGCAACAGAAGTTGACATGTAGGGGCACCTGGGTGGCTCAGTCAGTTAAGCATCTGCCTCCTGCTCAAGTCATGATCCCAAGGTCCTGAGATCGAGTCCCACATCAGGCTCCCTGCTCGGTGGAGAGCCTACTTCTCCCTCTCCATCTGTCGTTCCCCTTCTTGTGCTTGCTCTCTCTCTTTCTCTCTCTGTCAAATAAATAAATAAATAAAATCTTTTAAGAAAAGAAGTTGACATGTAGAAAACTAATAGTAAAGCCATTGTTTCTTGCCCATAGCAGTGCAAATGGTTTCTATACTTAGCAATGCACATACAATTTGCCCTATAGAAAAACAATATAGGTAACTAAAATTCTTTTTTTTAAAGATTTATTTATTTATTTTAGAGGTGGAGAGGGGCAGAGGGATAGGGAAAGAGAATCTCAAGCAAACTCTATGCTCAGTGCAGAGCCTGATGCGGGGCTCAATCTCACCCTGAGATCACCACCTGACCCAAAACCAAGAGACAGAGGCTTAACTGACTGAGCCACCTAGGTGCCCCTATTAACTCAAATTCTTATTTGAAAAGTGTTTAATAGTTTACTGGTTCCCTTATTAATTATTGAGATAAATAATAACTTGGATAAGTGTTCATTTAATGGTAGCATGAAAGTCTGAGCACCACAGAGCATAGTGATCACCAGAGAGATTTGGTGCCAAGAGAGAGACTTAGATATCCTTTACTTAGCCCTACTTCTTTCTGAAGCACACAACCTGATGACAAATGCAACAGTAAGTCCTTTAGGCTCTATGACTTTCTTTCAAAACATAATAAATACAGAAATAACTATAACATCAGCAACATCCACTTCCTAAACCACAAAGACAAATACCAGAACCTTTGTTAAGGAGCTCATACCTTATGTTTATATGATAAATGGGGAGCCATTTACAGATTTTAATTAGTGGTGTGATAACAGTAAATTTGTCTTTTTAGGAGATCTTTCTTAATCCATTTGTCAGCTACTCGAAGTGAGCACCATTATCAACCCCCCAGTTCTACAAATTCACATTAGAGCTTCCGGTTCTACTCATTTTATCTCATCACATGTTGGCCTTAGACTTTCACTCTCATAATGTACAGATACAATTTTTTACTAGAAGTAGAGATAAAAATGAATAAAGTACATCTTTAAGGGTATAAGCAAAAATCTTTTTAAAGATTTATTTATATATTTGAGAGAGAGAGAGAACACATGAGCAGGGGAAGAGGCAGAGGGAGAGGGAGACAAGCAGACTGCACTGAATAGGGATCCTCACCTGGGACTTAATCCCAGGACCCTGATATCATGACCTGAGTTGAAATCAAGAGTCGGGTGCTCAACTGACTGAGCCACCCAGGTGCCCCAAGCAAAAATTTTTTTAAACAGATCAGAAATATTTGGAGACCTCTGCTTTAAAGAACTCATATCACAATGCTCTCACACAACAGGTGTCATCCTAGGACTCAGAAACACAGAAAGATGACTCATCACCTCAGAGTCTCTTCAGTAAGAACTTTCAGCTTCTTCAATAAAACGGTAGGGATTATAGCTCCTAATCTCCAAATAAATACCTCACCTTCCCAAAACCCACATACACAAACACATGCATATACATTATCTCACAGTTATAGTAGGCATCTACTAGGCTGCATATTTTTGCTGCTAATCTGTCCTTCCCATCTGTAAATATCCTTGTTATGTTTCTTTCTCCAGGATAAAATGGCATATCTCAGTTGTCATAGAAACCAGAATGTCATCAAAATGTTCTTGTTGATGTTAGTTTTCTAAGAAAACCAGAAAAAGCACATACATCCTCAGAAGCAGAGCATTGCTCTTGATCTCAGTCAATTACACCATGCCGAATCTAATGAATGAATGAATGAAATATTAGAGACAATACCTGAAGTTCTCCATGGAACAAGCATTTAGAGAAAGGAAGCTTTTTACCCAAGGGATTACCAAGGAAGGAAAGAAGGGTTAAGAAGTACAGTTCCCCTGTTAGAGACACAGACTCATGTTCCAGTTTCTGTTACAAACCACCTCTCAGCCTGCCATAATACAAGAGGCCAGGTACATTTGTGCAGTTAGAAGTCTGTGGATTGTTGGTCACTTTAAAATGACCTGGAAGGGATAAAGTGTCTGGATGTCAGGGGAAGGCAAACTAGAAAATCAGGTTTTGCCAGTGTCAAAGGAAATTGGGCCTACATTTGGACAAATGTGTACTATTATAGTTGTGAGGACAAAATGGTTCCTAAGAAGAGAAAGTACCCCTAGGGCAATGGGGAGATACAGCTAAGTATCTCACATTTGGGGAATCTGCTCTGTCTGGGTAATGCCAAAACCACACTGCTAGTGAATAATATACTTAGAGGTAATTTTCTTATAATCATGTTAACATTTTAAAAATTCAACAAGGTTAATAAGGATTGTATGAAGTTATCATCAGGGTACACAAGTACACGTAAGTTCTAGCACACATAGTCATTCACATTAGAGAGACAGAGCTGCACTTATGATGTAGCACTTTCTCCTATAATAAGCTCAGTGGCGATGCCCATGTGGCCTGTCCTGGGCAGTAATGTGCATGAAAACAGGCCCTCAGGTAAGGAGTCATGCAGTTCTGATCCAGCAGCTCCAGGTTCCCTGGTTTAAAAAACCCCACCAATGGCCTACTCTTTTAGCCACCAAAATAATGTCATTGAACACTAAGCTGGCAAGTGATGCAGAGAATCAGCTTTCATGTGTTGGTCTGACCCAGCTCCAGCACAGCACTGGATCTGTGCACTTTAGAGCAAAACAAAGTCATCCCATTCTATGTAGGATCCACAAGAGAAAGGTCATGCTGAATTAGAGATACACCGGTGTACAAACTAGATGAAGAATTTCAACAGGTTCTTAGGGCACAGGATATAGAGATAATTATCAAGACTCACAATCTAGTTTATCTAGTTTCCTAGAGAGGGAAAATTGTGGGGTATTTTCATGGTCACTCATTTTAAATTAGAGACTTCCAGAAAGATAGGTGAGGGCTGAGTCTCAACTCTGCCACTCATCAGCTGTATGATTTTCAGCATGTTGTTTAACTACTTTGTTCCCTAGTCTCCATTCTGGTGAAATAAAGTAATAATGTCTATACCTACAAAAAGGTGGTCAAAGGTCTAAAGGAAATGGAAACTTTTGTTTTCAAAAGTATAGTTGTTTTTATAATGCATGTGCTTTAAAAAAAAACTTCATGTATTTATTTGACAGAGAGAGAGAGAGACAGTGAGAGAGGGAACACAAGCAGGGGGAGTGGACGAGGGAGAAGCAGGCTTCCCATGGAGGAGGGAGCCCAATACGGGGCTCGATCCCAGGACCCCGGGATCACGACCCGAGCCAAAGGCAGATGCCCAACAACTGAGCCATTCAGGCACCCCAAGGCATGTGTTTTTTAATTTAAGCATGAAATGGGTTTAACACTGTTATTTAAAGTGAATAAATAAATACATTTAAAAGTTTTTAGCATTATTTTCTAATTTTCAAATATTGGCAAATAGAAGTCCCTAAACAAAAGCTTTTTGGGATCTTTAGAACAAAAAATTTGGTAGTAACTACTGAAGAATTGAGGAAAGTGGCCGTAAATCTGCTTCATAGTTTAATGAGTTGACTTTCAAAACATCAGTTCTCTTTCACTGTTTCTCTCCAAAAAATACAACACAGTAATAGGTCAGAATGCAAAGTGCCATCTGCATTGTAGAGTAGTGGGAAATCAAAAGGTCTACTACATCCCTCATGTCTGTGTGCAGCCTACATGAATGCTCAGAAGATCCATCATCCTCAGTTAATAAGGAGGCATGAGTGTGTGTATACCCTACCTTAGTGCCATTTTCCCCCAAATTTTTGTCATTCAATACATGTCATTTCAGAATTTTCTTTTTTCATGCAACCTAATGTCATTCTATATCACTACATAGCATTCTACCTCACTTTGCATAAGATGTATTACTATTCCATTGCATGTATGGATTTAAGTATATTTGTATTGTGCCCCATGTTGTATCATAAGCATCCTTTCCAAAACATAAATGTAGTACCTCCTGTCCTGAGGAATTACAGGAATATAGATAAGTGCCACCAGCTGACCAAAGCTGGTATTCTGCACAGTGGGAATGAAAGGGAAACAACCCAGGACACTAGGGCAGCTATAGACTAGTTTCACAGGCAAGACTCTCCAGTCCATGGGATATTCCATCATTATCTAGTGACAAAGCTAGCGTGTATATCTGTGTATTTTCATCTCAAAACAGTGTGCTGTATAACACAATGAAATATATTATTTCTATCTTTTTTTCCTTCATCATAGGAATGCTCATTGAGAATTCTAACAATTGGTTGAAAGATTCAGTGTAAATATATGTATCTATTCCAAGTTTTTATTCTATCCATACATATATTTTTATAAACTCTGTAAATAGCCCTTTTCAATGATTCCATAGCATATTTTCACTCTTATTTGTCTACATCTAAATATAAATCATTTTAATGGGGCATGTTCCACAAGCCCTAGAAATAATAATTTGAGTTATTTTTCTACTAAAAAGTAATATACTCTTTTTTTATGTTATGTTAATCACCATACATTATCATTAGTTTTTGATGTAGTGTTCCATGATTCATTGATTGCGTATAACACCAAGTGCTCCATGCAGTATGTGCCCTCTTTAATACCCATCACCAGGTTAACCCATCCCCCCACCCCCTCCCCTCTAGAACCCTCAGTTTGTTTCTCAGAGTCCATAGTCTTTCATGATTCTTCTCCCCCTCCGATTCCCCCCCTTCATTTTTCCCTTCCTACTGTCTTCTTCTTTTTATTTTTAACATGTAATGTATAATTTGTTTCAGAGGTACAGGTCTGTGATTCAACAGTCTTACACAATTCACAGTGCTCACCTTAACACATGCCCTCCCCAATGTCTATCGCCCAGCCACCCCATCCCTCCCACCCCCCACCACTCCAGCAACCCTCAGTTAGTTTCCTGAGATTAAGAATTCCTCATATCAGTAAGATCATATGATATATGTCTTTCTCTGATTGACTTATTTCGCTCAGCTAATACCCTCCAGTTCCATCCATGTCATTGCAAATGGCAAGATTTCATTCCTTTTGATGGCTGCATAATATTCCATTGTGTATTTATACCACATCTTCTTTATCCATTCATCTGTCGATGGACATCTTGGTCCTTTCCATAGTTTGGCTATTGTGGACATTGCTGCTATAAACATCGGGGTGCATGTACCCCTTCAGAACCCTACATTTGTATCTTTGGGGTAAATACCCAGTAGTGCAATTGCTGGGTCATATGGTAGCTCTATTTTCAACTTTTTGAGGAACCTCCATACTGTTTTTCAGAGTGGCTGCACCAGCTTGCATCCCCACCAATAGTGTAGGAGGGTTCCCCTTTCTCCACATCCCCGCCAACATCTGTCATTTCCTGACTTGTTAATTTTAGCCATTCTGACTGGTGTGAGGTGGTATCTCACTGAGGTTTTGATTTGGATTTCCCTGATGCCAAACGATGTTGAGCACTTTTTCATGTGTCTGTTAGCCATTTGGATGTCTTCTTTGGAAAAATGTCTGTTCATGTCTTCTGCCCATTTCTTGATTGGATCATTTGTCCTTTGGGTGTTGAGTTTGATAAGTTCTTTATAGATTTTGGATACCAGCCCTTTATCTGTAGTGTCACTTGCAATATTTTCTCCCATTCTGTGCGTTGCCTCTTTGTTTTGTTGACTGTTTCCTTCGCGGTGCAGAAGCTTTTTATCTTGATGAAGTCCCAAAAGTTCACTTTTGCTTTTGTTTCACTAGCTTTTGGAGATGTATCTTGAAAGAAGTTGCTGTGGCCGATGTCAAAGAGGTTACTGCCTATGTTCTCCTCTAGGATGTTGATGGATTCCTGTCTCACATTCAGGTCTTTCATCCATTTTATCTTTGTGTATGGTGTTAGAGAATGGTTGAGTTTCATTCTTCTGCATGTGGCTGTCCAATTTTCCCAGCACCATTTATTGAAGAGACTGTCTTTTTCCCATTGCTTTTTTTTTTTCCTGTCACAGGAAAATTTGTCGCAGATTATGTGACCATAGAGTTAAGGGTCCATATCTGGGCTCTCTATTCTGTTCCATTGGTCAGTATGTCTGTTTTTGTGCCAGTACCGTGCTGTCTTCGTGATCACTGCTTTGTAATATAGCTTAAATTTGGGCAACGTGATGCCCCCAGCTTTGTTTTTCTTTTTCAACATTTTCTTGGTGATTCGGGGTCTTTTCTGATTCCATACAAATTTTAATATTGTTTGTTCCAGCACTTTGAAAAATGTCATTGGAATTTTGATCAGGATGGTATTGAAGGTATAGATTGCTCTGGGCAGCATAGACATTTTAACAATGTTTATTCTTCTGATCCATGAGCATGGAATGTTTTTCCATCTTTTTGTGTCTTCTTCAAGTTCTTTCATGAATGTTCTGTAGTTCCTAGAGTATAGATCCTTTACCCCTTTGGTTAGGTTTATTCTGAGGTATCTTATGGTTTTCGGTGCTATTGTAAATGGAATCCTTTCTCTAATTTCTTTTTCTACAGTTGCATTGTTAGTGTATAAGAAAGCAACTGATTTTTGTGCATTGATTTTGTATCCTGCCACATTACTAAATTGCTGGATGAGTTCTAGTAATTTGGGGGTGGAGTCTTTTGGGTTTTCCACATAAAGTATCATGTCATCTGCGAAAAGAGAGAGTTTGACTTCTTCTTTGCCAATTTGAATAACGTTTATTTCTTTTTGTTGTCTGATTGCTGTTGCTAGGACTTCTAGTACTATGTTGAACAATAGTGGCAAGAGTGGGCATCCTGGACGTGTTCCTGATCTTAATGGAAAGGCTCTCAGCTTTTCGTCATTGAGGATGATATTCACTGTGGGTTTTTCATAGATGGATTTTATGAACTTGAGGAATGTTCCCTCTATCCCTATACTCTGAAGAGTTTTAATCAGGAAAGGATGCTGTAGTTTGTCAAATGCTTTTTCTGCATCAATTGAGAGGACACTATGGTTCTTCTCTCTCCACTTATTAATGTGTTCTATCACATTGATTGATTTGCGAATGTTTAACCACCCTTGTATCCCAGGGATAAATCCTGCTTGGTCCTGGTGGATGATCCTTTTTTTTTTTTTTTTTTTTTTTTTTTTTTGCGAGAGAGAGAATGAGAGACAGAGAGCATGAGAGGGAGGAGGGTCAGAGGGAGAAGCAGACTCCCTGCTGAGCAGGGAGCCCAATGTGGGACTCGATCCTTGGACTCCAGGATCATGACCTGAGCCGAAGGCAGTCGCTTAACCAACTGAGCCACCCAGGCGCCCTGGTGGATGATCCTTTTAATGTATTGTTGGATCCTATTAGCTAGGATTTTGTTGAGGATTTTGGAATCCATGTTCATCAGGGATATTGGTCTGAAATTCTCCTTTTTGAGGGGGTCTTTGCCTGGTTTGGGGATTAAGGTAATGCTGGCCTCATAGAATGAGTCTGGAAGCTTTCCTTCTGTTTCTGTTTTTTGAAACAGCTTCAGGAGAATAGGTATTATTTCTTCTTTGAATGTTTGGTAGAATTCCCCATGGAATCTACCAGGCCCTGGACTCTTGTTTTTTGGGAGGTTTTTGATCACTGCTTCAATCTCATTACTGGTTATTGGCCTATTGAGGTTGTCAATTTCTTCCTGTTTCAGTCTTGGCAGCTTATAGGTTTACAGGAAGGCATCCATTTCATCCAGATTGCTCAGTTTATTGGCATATAGTTGTTGATAATAATTTCCAGAAATTGTTTCTATTTCCTTGGTGTTACTCATGATCTCTCCCCTTTCATTCATAATTTTATTAATTTGGGTCCTTTCTCTTTTCTTTTGGATAAGTCTGGCCAATGGTTTATTGATCTTATTAATTCTTTCAAAGAACCAGCTTCTAGTTTTGTTGATCTGATCTACTGTGTTTCTGGTTTCTAATTCATTGATCTCTGCTCTAATCTTAAGTATTTCTCTTCTAATGTGTGGCTTAGGCATCGTTTGTTGCTTTTTCTCTAGTTCTTTAAGGTGTAGAGTTAGTTGGTGAATTCGGGATTTTTCTATTTTTTTGAGTGAGGCTTGGATGGCTATGTATTGCCCCCTTAGGACCGCCTTTGCAGTATGCCATAGGTTTTGGACCAATGTGTTTTCGTTCTCATTGATTTCCATGAATTGTTTAAGTTCTTCGTTGATTTCCTGGTTGACCCAAACATTCTTGAGCAGAGTGGTCTTTAGCTTCCAAGTGTTTGAAATTCTGCCAATTTTTTTCTTGTGATTGAGTTCCAGTTTTAAAGCATTATGGTCTGAGAATATGCAGGGAATAAAATCAATCTTTTGTTATCAGTTGAGACCTGATTTGTGACCCAGTATGTGGTCTATTATGGGAAAGTTCCATGTGTGCCCAGGAAGAATGAGTATTCTGTTGTTTTTGGTGGAATGTTCTATATATATCTTTGAAGTCCATCTGGTCCAGTGTGTCATTCAAAGCTCTTGTTTCTTTGTTGATTTTCTGCTTGGGTGATCTGTCTATTGCTGAGAGTGGAGTATTGAAGTCTCCTGCAATTAACATATTGTTATCAATATGACTCTTTATTTTGGTTAACAGTTGGCTTATATAGATGGCTGCTCCCATGTTGGGTGTGTAGGTATTTACAATTGTTAGATCTTCTTGTTGGATAGACCCTTTAAGAATGATATAGTGTCCTTCTGTGTCTCTAACTACAGTCTTTAGTTTAAAGTCTAATTTGTCTGATATTAGAATTGCTACCCCAGCTTTCTTTTGAGGTCTGCTGGCATGGAAGATGGATCTCCATCCCTTCACTTTCAGTCTGGATGTATCTTTAGGTTCCAAATGAGTCTCTTGTAGACAGCATATGGATGGGTCCTGTCTTTTTATCCAATCCGCAACCCTGTGCCGTTTTATGGGAGCATTTAGGCCATTCACGTTGAGAGTGATTATTGAAAGATAGGAATTAATTGTCATCATGTTGCCTGTGAAGACCTTGTTTTTATAGATTGTCCCTGTAAATATCTTTTCTATATCACTCTTGGGGTCTTTCTCCTTTTATAGAACCCCCCTTAATAATTCTTGCAGGGCTGGCTTAGTGGTCACATATTCTTTCAGTTTCTGCCAGTCTTGGAAGCTCTGCATCTCTCCATCCATTCTAAATGACAGCCTTGCCAGATAATGTATTCTTGGCTGCATATTCTTCTCATTTAGTAGACTGAATATGTCTTGCCAAGCCTTTCTGGCTTGCCAGGTCTCTGTGGATAGGTCTGACGTTATTCTGATGTTCCTCCCTCTGTACATAAGGAATCTCTTCCCCCTACCTCCCCTTAAGATGGTTTCCTTGGTTCTAATATTTGCGAGTTTTACTATTACATGCTGGGGTGTTGGCCTATTTTCCTTGATCTTGGGAGGGGTCCTCTTTGCCACTAGGACACGAATGTTTGTTTCATCCCCAGATTAGGGAAGTTCTCAGCTAAGATTTACTCAAATATATCTTCTAGTCCCCTCTCTCTCTCCACCCCCTCCAGGATTCCAATAATTCTGACATTGGAACGCTTCATGGTGTCACTTATTTCTCTGATTCTATTTTCATGGATTCTGAGTTGTTTTTCCCTGGCCTCCTCTTTTCCCTTTTTATCTATTATACTGTCTTCCAGATCGCTTATTCTCTCTTCTGTCTCAGTTACCCTAGCTGTTAGATTATCTAGATTAGATTGGATCTCATTGATAGCATTTTTAAGTTCTGCCAATTCGGCTTTCATTTCTGCCCTTAGAGACTCTATGTTGCCATTAATCGATTTCTCCATTCTAGCTATTGTCTTCACAATTGCGAGCCTGAATTCCATCTCCAACATCTTGGTTATATCTGCATCCATTTGTAAATCTGTGGCATAAGTCATAATCTCTGAGTCTTTCCTATTTTGGGGGTTCCTCTTCCTAGTCATTCTGTTGATGGGTGGTTGAGGGAATGTATAGAGTCCAAATTATTGACCACAACCCAAGCAAGATGCACCTGTTTTCTAAGGACCTTAGGGTGGCTGGCCTCTTGCTCTCCCAGCCTGTCTTCTGGGGGAGGGGCCTGCCATGCTGTTACTCAAGCAACCCTGTTTGGGCAGAGTTGCCCTGCTCCCCTGTGGTGGGGCATGGGCTCAGTGGGAACAGGTTTTGGGGGGCTTTTGTTCTCTGGTGGCTTTCCCTGGCGGCTCAGAGCAGAGAGATCGCAGTCTGTTCTTCAGTGAGCTCTCCAGGGCACACTATCTCCGTTTCTGTCTGTGCTGCTATAAACTGCAGCATCCTGGGTTGTGCACCCCACAGCAGCGCTCCCAGTCCTCACCTCCAGCTCGGGCATGTGTCTGCTCTTTGTGCTTCTAAAACCACCAGCTGCCCCCAGTTCACATGTGCTTCCTTGCTCCTCCTGGTTTCCATCTGGGGGGCTGCCCTAAAGTCCTTTCCCCGCTGCTACTGGTCTGCGAGTTTATGCCCCATCCCCAGCGCGGGAGGCTATCGCTCACTGGCAGTGTAGGATCCCCATGGCCAGGCTCCCTCCCCCTTCTGTTTATTTCTCTCCAATATCTGCCCACGGAATCACGGCTTCCCGCTTTTTACCTCGAAACCAACCACCTGCAATATTCTGTTTGTAGAGATCCACATCTATCTTCTTACATCTCAGGCTGATTTCGTGGGTGTTCAGAGTGGTCTGGTAGATATCAAGCTCAATTCTGGGGGACCGGTCAGAATAGGGTCCCCTAGTCTTCCACCATCTTTTCCCCCTCACATCATGTTCCCTCCTTAAAACTAAGTCTATTTTTTAGTTCTATACCAGATTTCAACATATTTCATTGTTCATATTTGTGTACTACTTAGAAAGTGTGTATCATGTTGGTGATATATTTCCCAAATACTCTCAAAATCAGTTTTTTTTTCTGATAAAAATGATACATGCTTAATATAAACAAATAAAAAGATATCTTACATAAAAAATATCTAAATGAACTGGTACAGCTCCCAGTGGCCTTTTCTCAATATATCCTTTACTAACAAGTTTGTATATAAACGTCCAGGAATTCATTTCATTTTCTATACCCTAGAAATCCCACTCTCTCACTTCTGTGTCTCTATCTCTCTCTCTCTCATTTAACTTTGTTTCTCCTCCCCCTCCATTCCCTCCCTCCTTTCTCTTAACTTAATCATTCTCCTCTCCCTCCACTCTCTCTCTCATACTGTTTCTCTCTCCCTCTTTCTCTCTCCCATTTGTTATCACTCACCATTAGTAATGAAACTCAACAACACCCACCCATGTTAAACTACCCCAAATTCTCACAGTTTTGGTATTTTCACAAATAACCGAATATGTCAATTTATATTGACTTAAGTTTTCTACCATGTGATGTATGTTTAAATATACAATCGATTTCATGCTCATGCTTAATCACTTGCTCTAAAGATTCAAGAAAATAAAAAAGCTGCTATTCCCACAGTTACAGTTTATTATAGTGAAAATTCAGGTCAAATAGATAAAAATATGCAAACAAAAAAGGTATATGGGACAACGTCCAGGACAAACTAAGCTCAAGTTTCCAGGTGTCCTTTTCCAATGGATTTGCACATGGACATGCTTAAATTCCCCCAGAAACAGTTGTGATAACACATGTGAAATGTTGCTGGAGATGCTCACCTGAGCATCTCTAACAGTTGGAGAAGCTAGTGTTGGGAATGGCACTGGTGTCTAGAGATTTTGGTACAGTCAGTCACACAAGTACGTGACTTACCTCACTTACTTTTACCTCCACCCATCTCCCCATTCTCAAGCCAAAACAAGCCCTCACCATAAATGATAGAGTTATCTGGCATACAAAAACAAATTTATCAGGTAGAATATTCCTGTGTACAGAGATTATTTCCCAGAAGTTAGTCCAAGGCTGGTTATGAAGATAGTCCTTTCTTTAGAATATGCAATGTTTGAGAAGACCAGGCCAGCTGAGTTAATCCTTTCTTGCCCAATCAGCTCCCCTGATCCTAGATGTAGGCCCTCTTATAGCAAAATTATCACATTTTTTTTCTGTGCATCTATACTTGGTATAACAGTTAGATACAGCAATAGTATCCACATGAATATGCCTAACAGTTGGAGAAGCTAGTGTTGGGAATGGCGCTGGTGCATTTCAGCCATTATTTACCACCAAGGTTTATAGCTACACAGTAATTAGTCTGCCAGGAGCTATATACTCCACAGACCAGTGGCCCAGTATGCAGTAGTTCTTAGAAATTCCTTCCCAAATGATATCCTTTGTAGTAAATATAACTTGAAAAATAAGAGCCAAAAGATACTGGAACATTACTAGAGTTCCACTCAGTCATTAACTATAGGACCCATTTCATCATATTGTATGACCAAAATGTCTCAGAGCAATGCCACTCAGGTTTCCAGGTTTCCATTTGTGTTATCAGATTCAAAAAGCAGAGGTGGTCTTCGAAAATATATGGCTTCACCCTTTTGAGCTTTAGGGTATAATTGTGCTAAGAAACAATATTTTCTTGCTCTGATCCTCTCTCAAGACACCAATGTAATCTTGGAGTTTCCTTATTCCATAACCCAATTAATAATTCTTTTAGCCTCAGGTACTATTCTCCTTTTCTCTGTTTTGCATTGATTTTTAATATAAACTCTTCCATATTTGGAAGGTATGTTAGGTTGAGGCATTGTGTTAGTCCATATCATCAGCACCAATACCAGTCTAACAATTGCCTACCCTCAACAGTTTCAATATTTTCTGTGTAAGGAGAAACTCAGTCCATTCTCATCCATATAGGGTAGATTCACCTAAGTACAGAACTAGTGGGCTTTCTTGACCACTAGGCAATACAGCTGCATTCACTGTCAACCCCAATTTTGCCAGATGAAGTAAAGGTGCAGTCCATCCCATCAGACCCTTAGGAATACTGGAGTAAAGTTTTAAAGATATAGTTTCTTGTTCAACATCATTTCTGCATCTGGCACATGCAGCCCTTATTCTAGGATCACTGAATCAGGCAGGAAAAAAGGAAAGTTGGGGTGATTTGGGGAAGCATTGTATAATTGTACCAGCATCTTCCTCTACCTCCTTTTCTACCAAACTACCCAGAAAAACAAGAATCTACCAAGTGGGGATTCTCCTTTGTCCCCTTCTCACATTGAACATGAGTTCATATTCATGAAGGTGAGTAAACTTTTGTGCTTTTATCTCCACTAATTTTAGACAACTGGTATTTTAATGGCCCATTCTAATTACCAAATCACTACTATGAGGATGATATGTAATATGATATATCCACTTGATATGATATCTCTTTGACCATTATTGGAACCTATGGGCTGTAATATATGATCCTTGGTCTGAAGGAGTGTAACTTGATGGTGTCAATTGGTACAGTATTTTCTGTTCCAATCCTTTATAGAGTTTCAAGAATTTGCATCTACCCCTGGGTAGGCAAAACTTAGTCCACATAAATATCTATTCCTGTCAGGACTTATGTATAACCTCCTACAGCTACTGGTAGTAGTCTGATGTAGTTTATGTCCCAACTATGTGTGGAGACTTTCTTCCCCAGGAAATCTCTCACATATCCATCTGTAGTTTTTCTCTCTCTGACTGGGAGACAGAATATTTTTGTTGGCTCTTTGTGCCTCAGAAGGTACAAGTGGAATATATTAATTACCAGCCCATCTCTGCATTGCTGCAGCTACTCCATATTCACCTATTTTATGAACCAGGTGGCCACCACAAACAAGCACACCAGGAAGTCCACTTGCTGATTCAAATTACCTTCTGATTTGGGAAGGAAGTTCTTCAATATGCTTCTTAAATTTCCATAGTAATTTTCACAGGGCTGTGATGTATGCAGGAATCCTTTAATTGTCCAATTTTTCATTGCCCAGCTACCTAACTATATGGCCAGTGTACTGGCCAAATCCAAATCCACCTATCCCAATGATGTGTAAGAAAAAACCCAGACTTGGGGCACCTGGGTGGCTCAGTTGGTTAAGGTTTACCTTCGGCTCAGGTTGTGGTCCCGGGGTCCTGGGATCAAGTCCTGCGTTGGGCTCCCTGCTCAGCGAGAGCCTGCTTCTCCCTCTCCTCCCCGCTAGTGCTCTCTCTCACTATCTCTGTCTCTTCTCAAATAAATAAATAAATAATCTTTTTAAAAAAGAAAAAAACCAGACTTTTAAATTGTTATTGTTTTTCAATTCTTCCATCACTTCGAGGAAAAGAGCATGAAGTTCAGCCATTGAGCTGATGTATTCTTATCTTCTTCAATCAGGTTTTTCCATCAGCAGGTTATAAAGCAGCAGTCTTTCAAAGAGGTTGCTTACCATCCACCTTATAACTGACAACTATAAATGAAGCAGGTTTTTTTTTTTTCCTTTGGTCAATTGAGAGTTGTGCATAGAGCATTTACTGTATTGCCACAGTATTATTTGAATTCACTAGGTTACTGTAATAATTTCCCATTATCACAGTGTCAACCCCATCAATGCTACCTACATACGGCAATAGGATCTGGCAGTTCCTGAGGTGATCTCAAAGTTGGCACAAGGTAAAAGAACCTCCTTAATTATAATAAACATGATGAGTATATTCTCCCATTCCTCCAGTAGCATGTTCCTTCTGGGCACTGCCTTCCTTATTAGATATTACTCAAGACATTATATGTAATAATTTCAAGATTATTTTATGTCCCCCAGTCATCAGGGTAGTTTCAATAAATACCTAATAACAAATCAATAATTGTCTGTCATTGTGCAGTGTACTTCCCTGTCCATAAACTTTGTAGTCCAAAATTCCAGTGGTCACTTCTGGGCAGCATTCATGCACTTTGTCATAAGCTCCTGTCAGCCTAAGTGCAAGTTGCAGATACTTCCAAAATCATATCTGAGTGTGTATCATAAAGGCTCAAAGTCATTAACTAAGACACTGCTTTTTGCATTTCAGACATAGCCTGGCATTGTTCAGGTGGTCTTCTTACACATAGCTTTATGGATTGGAGCTAGCAATATTCCCAGAGGAGGAATACGCATCCTCCAAAATTAAAAACAGCGACAACAACAACCAGGTGCTGTGTTTCTTGCTTATTTCCAGGGGTAGGCAATGACAGCATTTTATTTTTAGTTACCTATAAAATATCTTAGTGGCTCCTGTCCATGTTACTCCTATGAATTTCATCATTTGTAAGGGCCCTTGGATCTTTGCTGGATTTATCACTCAGCCTTTTTTAGTCATGTGTGTCACCACTGCATTAAGTTGTATCTTGTTCTTTGTTTTCTGATATCGTGACATTCTCAATGCACTCAACATTTGCATCAAGTCCAAATCCCTTTAACCAAATTATTACAGTAACCTAGTGAATTCAAATAATACTGTGGCAATACAGTAAATGCAAATTGAGATTCCCCTCAGATAAAGAAAAATTGCAGTTGACTTGTTTCTATGATTGGTATTTAAAAAGTATTTTCAAGATAAATCACTGAAAAGTCACCTTATTTAACTTGCATTTTTCCACCTTTTTGGACTGCTGATGCTATATGAAGTTTTACATTATCCAAGCCTTGATAATCTACTATTAGTCTCTATGTGCCATCTGCCTGTTCATTGGCTACACAGGGCTGTTGTATAGAGAATTTGTTGGTTGTTAATATGTCATTCTAATATGTGATTAATTAAAATGGTAGTCTTTTTGTCTACCAAGTATTCTATACTATTTCAAATTAACAACTTCTGGGAGCTTAGTCAATTCTGTAGGTTCCCATTTAGTATGTCCAATTAGTACTGACCACAGGGTGAACTTACGTGCCTTCTGTTTTACAATACTACATAGAGAAAGTGGTTCCTCAGTAGACATATATCCTTTTCAATGCACTGGGTGTTATACACAATTGATGAATCATTGAACACTACATCAAAAACTAATGATGTACTGTATGTTGGCTAATTGAATTTAAATTTAAAATTTTTTTAAAAATAAAAATCAATAAAATCAATAACACATGCAGGAAAAGGAAATGCAACCACTTTACATAGAGTCTGTTCAAACATTCAATTTCCATCCAAACATTGACCTTACTCCCAATAACCATGGTATCCTCATATTCTCCCATTATCACAGTGTCAACCCCATCAATGCTACCTTATTCATCCCCATCCTTAATAACTATTTAAAGAGTTCCACTTTGCTGGAGTGAGTCCCTTGACTATCACCTTTTTCTTTCCCTATTCTCTTGTGAATCACTCTAATTTTCTTAGCATCTGTGAGACCCATAAGGGTAAGCTGAGATAACAAATCTGATACAGCTTCTTTGACCATTGCTTGATTTTGCAACAACAAGGTTACATGGGGTGACAATGCAAAAGAGTATCCCTAAATCACAGCATTTATCATGGTCTAGGTAAAAGGTACATTAAGTAGATGAACATCCTGGTCATTTTAAAGCCAATCCAGCATATCACTTATGCAACATATCGGTTGCTTCATCTTGAGAGTTCCAGTTGGCTTTTCAGGTAGGGGAAAGGGCATTCCCTTCTCAGGGAAAACAAACTACAGTAGCTTTTATCCAACCCACAAGGCTAGCTCTCCCCTCAGGAAGAAACTGCCACATGTTTAGATCATTTACCCCAACTGTTCAATAGTAAGCAGTAGGTCCTACCTCAACCCAAACATACGGTTTCATTCTGCAGCATTCAAAACTAAGGAGACTCCTATTTAATAATGAACACAATCCACTTTTATTCAAGGATTTTCAGGAAGTTGCTGCTATTGATCCACAAAAGGAGACAATTCTTTAAAACTATACCCACTGGTTTTAGTAGTTTTGGGGGTTTGCCTCCCCCTGACACATGGAATACCTTCTTGGTGACCATACATCATAGAGATATTGTCTTTTTTTTTTTTTTCAGGACAATTTTCCTCTTTAGCAGCAACTTTAAGACTAGTAGTTATAGATCAGACTGACTAAAATCTGAGTTCAGTGCGTTGTTAACATTGACTCCAACACTATTTCATTTTATCTATTACAGATTTTTTTAAAAGTTAGATTTTTTTTCTCATTGTTTTGCATTTTCTTATGATTCAGGGCCTGAATAAAGCACAGCTGCTATCTCATACAATGGGTAATTCAGTAGCCCTTCAGTCATCAAAGAACTGTCACCCCCTTATCCTTCCTTTTCCCAAACAATAAGACTACCATGTTTCAGAGAGTCAGGGTCATTCTGGTTAATCCCACCTAATGCCAACTCTGCTGGGCATCATCAAGACCACCCTCAATCTTCATGATTTGCTAGGATTCAAAGAACTCAAAAAAGTATAGAATTGTTGAATCATGATATCATACACTTGAAACTAATATAACCCTGTATGTTAATTATACTTTAATAAAAAAGGACTCAGAAAAGTCCTTGTACTCATGGTTATAGTTTACTACATTGAAAGAAAACAGATTACAATCAGCAAAGGGAAAAGACACATGGGGAAAAGTACAGGAGAAACCGGATGCAAGCTTCCAAGAGTCCCTTCTCAGGGAAATCACATAGAGACACACCTAACTCTACCAGAAATAATGTGTGCCAACCCAGGAAGCTCACTCTAGCCTTGGAGGCTTTTAATGGAGGTCAGTCACATAAGTATGTGGTGTCTGTGTGACTGACCACAGCTACTCAAATTTCAGTCCATCCCCCAGAGCAAAAACAGGCATTCAGAATAAGTCACACTGTTAGAATAAATTTAACTGTTCAAATAGGTACAGCATGGCCCAAGGACTCAGACATACAAAAGTAAGCTTGTCAGGTAGAATATTCCAAGAGCTCAAAGATTATCACCCCAGGATCCTACCAAGGGCCAGTCTAGAAGACAGGTACTTCTTTGAAATGTGCATCATCTGAACACCCCAGGCTTGCCAAGGTAATCTTTTCCAGTCCACAATAAAATTGACATAAAGAATAAATATTAATCTTTATAAATATATGCCCAACAAATAAATTTTTCTAAGGATCATCATGAAATAAAATGTCCAAATGAAGAGTTTTTAATTCCCAACAATTTAATGTTAACAAAAATAATGATTTGTTTTCCACCATTTCTTTTAGGCTGAAAACAAAAATCACTGAACAAAAAATAGTTTTCCATTATCCAGTAAATGGGCATGCCTTACAAAAAGTATTAATTTGGAAGGTATATTCTAATAATCCCTCCTAAGGATGTTAGTTAACATATAACCAAAGGAAAAGAAATCCTAGGTATGGAGGTCTCTCTAAATAAGGGCATGTTTCTTAAAATGATCCCCATGAACACCAAGACCCTTGGAGAAATAAATTTTTTTCACTCTTATTTCAAATTCCCCCACTGAAGTTTCAAGCTGTTACCTTGGAGTTTCTATGATGTAGCCTGTAAAAATTTCAAGGCATTTGAAATTTCTGAAAAATAAAAATAAAGGATACTTCTTTATTACAATAAAAAGAAAGTTCATAATAGTCCTATGTAATAAATGTATTTTGGCTAATCTGGCACCTTATTGATATGACATAAATATTACAACTGCCTTCTATAACTAAAAGGATATTTTGATAATTAACTGTCTTGGTAGTCAATATATAGAAAAATTTAGAGATATTTTAGGACTTCACTAAACTTCCAATGCTTTTTCTAATAAGTAATGCCCATCTTGGCAAGAGAATTTTTATTTTATTTTTATTTTATTTTTTTATTATTATGTTATGTTAATCACCATACATTACATCATTAGTTTTTGATGTAGTGTTCCATGATTCATTGTTTGCTTATAACACCCAGTGCTCCATGCAGAATGTGCCCTCCTTAATACCCATCACCAGACTAACCCATTGCCCCACCCTCCTCCCCTCTAGAACCCTCAGTTTGTTTTTCAGAGTCCATAGTCTCTCATGCAAGCTGGTGCAGCCACTCTGGAAAACAGTATGGAGGTTCCTCAAAAAGTTGAAAATAGAGCTACCATACGATCCAGCAATTGCACTACTGGGTATTTACCCCAAAGATACAAATGTAGGGATCCGAAGGGGTGCATGCACCCTGATGTTTATAGCAACAATGCCCACAATAGCCAAACTGTGGAAAGAGCCAAGATGTCCATTGACAGATGCGTGGATAAAGGGAATTTTTAATACATAATGTTAAAATTTTAAAAATATTTTAAAAATTTATAAATGCATGAAATTAACCTCAGGTTTCTTAAAAGACTGAAAAATTGTATTCTTCTTTTTGTTCTTCCAAATTTTATTCTATGTTCATCAACATAAGCCATTTGAAAGTATCAAAGGCTAGCTAGGGTTTCCCTATACAGTTGTCAAGCTATTTTAGGACACAGAAACAAGGGAAGTGAATGAATAACTGGTGACTCAGCTACTTCCAGCTCCACTCACAAGGAGATAACAATTTATCCCACACAACAGAGTTCTCAGACATAGCTTCTTTAATAAAATATATCACCTTTCCAAACATACACAGATACACTACATACATACACACAGTCACAGTGATGTAGACTCCCCAGTAGGGCTCTTATGGATGTAGGTATGCCACCTCTCCTGTCTGTAAATATTCCTAAAAACTACTTATACCTCCAGCTATTAAATAACCTTACCCAGTTGTCATTTAACAAGAATATTAGTATAACAATCAGCTTGACATTAGCTTTCTATGAAAGCTGAGACATACAACTTTATCCTCAGAATCAAATAAATAAATGGATAAATAATAAAAGTTATAAAGCAATTCTCAAACAATAACCATAAAATTTACTCCACAAAAAAAAAAAAATTAAGTGGGTTAAAGTGGACAAAAAAGATAATCATTCTAGCTTTCCCATTAGACAAACCAAATCTGTTTCAATACCTGTTCAGGACTACCTTAGAACATGAAATAACAGGTGCTTGTGTTGAAAGGGATCTCAAATTCAAGAGCTCCAGATGATCTGGTACACAAGATTAAGATATTATTTCTATAGTACCTTAAATTTACCATCAAAATCATAGCCTTGTACCACAGCTAAGTGGCTCACACTTGACTCACAATTCCAAAACTAAATGAATGAGATAAAATGGAATATGTTAGGGTCTGAACATTAAGTTGACTCTAATGAAGAAGCAAAGTCTGAGCAATATGGGAAAGTGAAATTTTCCTTACACCAAATCTCTTTCTTACAACAACAGCAAAAAAAAAAAAAAAAAAAAAAAAAAAAACTATTAGTAGAGATCATTTAACATATTTATTGAGGTATAATTAATATAATATTAACCTGTTTTAAATGTACAATTCAATGACTACATTAAAGTTACACAGTTATGAAACCATCATCACAATCTATACATTCTATTCAAGTTTAGAACATTTCCAATAACTCAAAAAATACTCTGTTCCCATTTGCAGGCAATTCACATTCCCAACCACAGACTCAGACCCAGGCAACCACTAATATGTTTTCTGTCTCTATTAATTTATTTTTCAGAATATTTCATATAAATTGAAGCATACAATATATGACATTTCATGGCTAGTTTCTTTCACTTGGCATAATATTTCCATAGCTCATACATGTTGTAACATTTATCACTACTTCCTTCTTTTTGTGGCTGTATAATATTCCACCATACAACTAACTATACCACATTTTCTTTATCTGTCCATCAGTTGATGGACATTGGGTGTTAAATTTATTACTAAGTATCTTATTCTTTTATATTACTGTACATATAATTTATGTCTTAATTTCATTATTGTATTGTTTATTGGTACTGTAAAGAAACATAATTGATTTTTATATATTGATCTTATATCCTGCAACCTTGATGAATTGATTTATTAGCTCTAATAACTTTTTGTATAAATTCTTTAGGGAATGCTATATATAAGATTATGCCTTCTGCAAAGAGAAATAATTTTACTTCTTCTTTTCCAATCTGCATGTCTTTTTTTCTTGTTCTTGTCTAATTGCCCTGGCTAGAACCTCCAGCATAATGTTGAATAGAAGTAGTAAGAGCAGACATCATTGTCTGTTCCTGAATTTAGAGAGAAAGTTTTAGTCTTTCACCATTAAGTATAATAATAGCTTTGGGGATTTCACAGATGTGCTTTAACAGGTAAGGGATTTCCCTCCTACTCCGTTGTTGAGTGTGTTTAATATAAAAAGCTGGAGGGGCGCCTGGGTGGCTCAGTTGGTTAAGCGACTGCCTTCGGCTCAGGTCATGATCCTGGAGTCCCTGGATCGAGTCCCGCATCGGGCTCCCTGCTCGGCAGGGAGCCTGCTCCACCCTCTGACCCTCCCCCCTCTCATGTGCTCTCTCTCTCTCATTCTCTCTGTCTTAAATAAATAAATAAAATCTTTAAAAAAAAAAAAAAAAAGCTGGAGGATTTTGGGGAAATATTTTTTCTGTATCTGTTGAGATAATTATGCAACTTTTATTACTTACTCTATGAATATATATTTTTTTACTGATAACTGGGTGCTTGGGCTATACTGCAAGATAGAGTATAACATGAGTGTGGCCAAGGTTAAAAATCAGGTAAGTGTCCTGTGGGGAAGAAACCACTGTATGATTCAAAGTCACTGGGAACAGATAATACACATACCCCAGGCTTACATGCTACAGCACCTAGAGCAAGAGGGGAGATAGTGTGCATAAGATACAACCCCTTGTAATACAAAGTCCCCAGTGGATTAATTCTGCAGCCCACTTGGGCAGTGTGACTGCATGCACATTACGTTGTGCTATAGTGGAAGGAACCCCTCCAACATGGAGTCTGAAATACAGATAGCTGGGGTGTGGCTGAGGGCCACCGATGCAGCATATTAGCAGAGCAATGGAGTATACATTAAGCCCAGAGCAGGAAGAGATATTCCCTCACAAACTGATAAGCCCAGCACAGGCTGTGAGGGCCCTTTATCTCCCAGCAAGGAACTGTTACAGGGCCAAAGCCCATTCTTTATTTTAATTGAAATATAATTGACATACAGTGTTATATTAGTTTCAGGTATACAATATATTGATTCAGCAGTTCTATACCTTACTCAATGCTCACCACAATAAGTGTAGTCACCATCTATCAGCATACACTATCACAATATTATTGACTATATTTTCTATGCTGTACTTTATATCTCCATGAATTATTTACTTTATAACTGGAAGTTTATAACTCTTAATCCCTTTCATTTACTTTTCCCATCACCCCAGCCACCTGCTGTCTGGCAACCACCAATTTGTTCTCTGTATTTAGAGTCTGTTGTTTGTTTGTTTGTTTAGATTTCACATATAAGTAAAATCATATGGTATATGTCCATCACTCTGTGTCTTATTTCACTTAAACATAACACACTCTACATCCACCCATGTTATCCCAAATGGCAAGATCTCATTCTTATTTGTGGCTAATATTTATATATTATATATATACACATATATATAATATCCCATTATATATATCACATATATAATATTACAGTATATATATATATATATATACACATATACTGTGTGTTATGTGTGTGTGTGTGTATATATATATATATATATATCTCACATCTTCTTTATCCATTCATCTAACAATGGACATTTATACAATTTCCATATCTTCACTATTGTAAATAATGCTGAAATAAAGAGAGGGGTGTATATATTTTTTAAAATTAGGGTTTTTAAGTAAACATGCAGTAGTGGAATTCTCAGATTATATTTCTATTTATAATTTTTTTTAATTTTTAGAGGAACCTCCATACCATCTTCCACCACCAATGTGTTGCACCAATTTACATCACATTAACAGTACATGAGGGTTCCCTTTTCCTCCATCCTCATCAACACTTGTTATTTCTGGTTTTTTGATACTAACCACTCTGACAGGTGTGAGGTGACATCTCATGGCATCTTTGATTTGCATTTCCCTGATCATGAATGATATCAAGCACTTTTTCATGTGTCTGCTGGTCATCTGTATGTCTTCTTTAGAGAAATACCTAACGAGGTACTCTGCCCATTTTTTTTTAACTCAGATTGTTCGTTTTTTTTTGGTGTTGAGTTGTATAATTTCTTTATATATTTTAGATATTAACACCTTATTATATATATCATTTGCAAATATCTTCTCCCATTTACAATAATGCCTTTTTGTTGAAAAGCTTTTTATTTTGGTATAGTCCCATTAGTTTACTTTTGCTTTTGTTTCCCTTGCCTGGGGAGACTGATTCATAAATATGTTACTAAGGCTAATGTCCAAGAGATAACTGCCTGTGTTTTCTTTTAACAGTTTATGGCTTCAGGTCTCATATTGAGGTCTTTAATCCATTTTCAGTTTCTTTTTGTACATGGTGTAAGAAAATGGTCCAGTTTCATTCTTTTTGCATGTAGCAGACCAGTTTTCCAAACACCGTTTGTTGAAGAGACTGTCTTTTTTCCCATTGGACATTCTTTCCTCCTTTTTAGATTAGTTGACCATATAACTGTAGGATTACTTCTGGGTTTTCTATCCTGTTCCATTGATCTATGTATCTATTTTTGTGCCAGTATCCTACTGTTTTGCTTACTACAGCCTTGTAATATAACTTGAAGTCTGGAATTGTGATATCTTTAGCTTTGTTTTTCTATTTCAGAATAGCTTTGGCTACTCAAGGTCTTTTGTGGATCTATATGAATTTTAGGATTTTCTGTCCTAGTTCTATGAAAAATGCAGTTGATATTTTGATAGGGATTGCATTAAATGTGTAGAATGCTTTGGGTAGTATAGACATTATAGCAATATTTCTTCTTCCAACCCATAAACATGGAATGTCTTTCCATTTGTTTGTGTCATCTTCAATTTCTTTCATCATTGGTTTATACTTTTCAGAGTACAGGTCTTTCACCTCATTTGGTTAGGTTTATTCCTAGGTATCATTATTTTGGGTACAACTGTAAATAGGATTTTTTCCTTAATTTCTCTTTCTGCTGCTTCATTATTAGTGTATAGAAATGCAACAGATTTTTGCACATTGATTTTATATCCTGCAACTTAACTGAATTCATTGACCATTTCTAGTAGTTTTTTGGTGGAGTCCTTAGGGTTTTCTATAGAAGGTATCCCGTCATCTGCAAATAGTGAAAGTTTTACTTCTACCTTACCAACGTGGCTGCCTTTTATTTCTTTTTGTTGTCTGATTACTGCAGCTAGGACTTCCAGTACTATGTTGAATAGAAGTGGTGAGGATGGACATCCTTGTCTTCATCCTCGTCTTAAAGGAAAAGCTCTCATTGGTTCACCCTTGAGAATGATTTTAGTTGTGGGTTTTTCATATATGGCCTTTATTATGTTGAGGTATGTACCCCGTAGACCCACTTTCTGGAACGAATATGTTTTGTCAAATGGTTGAGATGATTATATGGTTTTTATCCTTCCTCTGATTAAAGTGGTATATCACATTGATTGATTTGCAAATATTATACCCCTTTGCTTCATCCCATTTTATCATGGAATACATCCCACTTTATCATGGTGAATGATCCTTTTAATGTACTGTTGAATTGGCTTGCTAATATTTTGTTGAGGATTTTTGCATCTATGGTCATCGGAGATATTGGGCTACAGTTTTGGGTTTTTCTGTTTGTTTGTTTATTTGTAGTGTTTTTGTCTGGTTTTGGTTATCAGGGTAAGGCTGGCCTCATAAAATGAATTTGGAAGTTCGCCTTTCTCTTCTATTTTTGTTGGAATAGCTTGAGAAGAATAAGTATTAACTCTTTTTTTTTTTTTAATGTTTGGTAAAATTTTCCTGTGAAGCCATCTGGTCCCGGACTTTCCTGTTGAGAATGTCGTCATTACCGATTCAAAGTTGTTACTAGTAATCAGTCTGTTTAAATATCCTACTTCTTCCTTATTCAGTATTGGTAGATGGCATGTTTCTAGGGATTCATCCATTTCTTCTAAGTTGTCCAATTCGTTGCCGTATAAGTTTTCATACTATTCTCTTACGATTCTTTGCATCTCTGGGGTGTTGGTTGTTATTTCCATCCTTCATTTTTTATTTTATTTATTGAGTCTTCTCTCTTCTTTTCATGATGCATCTGGCTAAAAGTTTACCAATTTCAATTATCTTTTTGAAGAACCAGGTCTTGGTTTCATTGATCTTTTCTATTGATTTTTTAGTCTCCATTTCAGTTAGGTCCACTCTAATCTTTATTATTGCCTCGCTTCTACTAGCTTGGGCCTTTGCTTGTTCTTCTCTTTCTAGTTCCTTTAGGTATAAGGTTAGGTTGTTTATTTGAGATTTTTCTTGTTTCTTGAAGTAGGCAAGTAGGCCTATATCTTTTTTAAAGATTTTATTTCTTTATTTGACAGAGAGAAAGAGAGCACAAGCAGGGGGAGCGGCAGGCAGAGGGAGAGGGAGAAGCAGACTTGCCGCTGAGCAGGGAGCCCGATGCGGCGCTCGATCCCAGGACCCTGGGATCATAACCTGAGCCTAAGGCGGACGCTTGACGACTGAGCCGCCCAGGTGCCCCCAAGTAGGCCTATATTGCCATAAACTTCCCTCTTAGAACTGCTGTTGCTGTGTCGTCCAAATTTCAGATCATTGTGTTTTCATTTTCACTTGTCTCCATGTATTTTTAAATTTTCTCTTTGACTTCTTTTTTGACACATGGGTTGTTTAGTAACATGTTGTTTAGCCTCCAGGGGTTTGTGCTTTTCCCAGTTTTTTTTTTTTTTTTTCTTGTAATTGATTTCCAGTTTCATAGTGTTACCGTTGGAAAAGATGCTTGATATGATTTCAGCTTTCTTAAATGTACTGAAACGTTTTCTGTGACCTAACATGTGATTTATCCTAGTGATTGATTTATGTCCACTTGAAAGTAGGGTGTATTCTGCTGTTTTGGGATGGAATGTTATGTACAGATCATCTGATCTAATGTGTCATTCAAAGCCGCTGTTTCCTTGTTGATTTTTTGTCTGATGATCTATCCGTTGATGGAAGTGCAGTATTAAAGTCCCTTACTATTATTTTATTACTGTCAATTTCTCCCTTTATGTCCCTTTAATACTTGTTGCCTTTTTAATTATTATGCGTCTTGGTGAGGACCTCCTTGGGTTCATATTGTTAAGACTCTCTGTGATTCCTGTACCTAGATGTATTTTTCCTTTCCCAGATTAGGGAAGTTTTTGTCTATTTTTTCTCCAAATAACATTTCACCCCTCCTCTCTCTCTCTTCCCCTGCTGGGATCTGTAAAATACAAATGTTATTGTGCTTAATTAAGTTTGTATATATCCCTTAAGTTATTCTCATTTTTATTATTCTTTGTTCATTTTGCTGTTTGACTTGGTTGCTTTTCATTACCCTGTCTTCCAGATCGTTGATCCAACCCTCTACATCCTCTAATCTGCCGTTGATTTCCTCTAGTGTATTTTTCATTTCAGTTATTAAATTCTTCAGCTCTGAGTGGTTCTTTTTTATATTTTCTGTCTCTTTTCTGAAGTTCTCACTGATTTGTCAATAAATCTTCACTATATATTCTGGGCACTTTTCAAACTCCTGCTTCTGTGCTGTGTCTCAAGCTGAGTTATTTAGTATGCTAGCTCTTTAAGAGTGGGGGCTCAGTTGCCTATCACCCTTTGACTCTCTCCGAGTTAAGCCCCACTGAGTTTTAAAGCTTTTGGAGTTAACCCCCACTGGTTTTCAGAGCCAGACATGGTGGGGACTTGTCTTCCTAGTGAGGGTCCCCAGTGCCAGAAGTGCTTGATGTGGGATCTCGTCCTCTCACTTTTCTACACTTGTAATGTTCCTCCCATTGGTGGTTAGTCACACCAAGGGTTTGGTTTCCAACCGCATCTCCACCTCTCCTACCTTTTATAATGTGGTCTTTTCTCTATGACCAGCGGTGGAAGATCTGTTCTACCAGTCTTCAGGTCATTTAACAGAGTTAGTTACATAGAGGTACTTGTTGTCTCAGTGTGTACATGGGATGCGATGAGCTCAAGATCTTCCTGCTTCACCATCTTAGACCACAATCCCAAGGCCCATTTTTATGCAGTGGATCAGGGATCGACAGGCTGTGCATAATCCCAACAATTATATTGACTGATTTTCGTATTTTAACTGATGTTTTATCCTTGGGATAAATTCCACATAGTCATGGTAAAGAATTATTTTTTTTATGTTCCTGGATTAGTAGTGTTAATATTTGTTGATAATTTTTGTATCTATATTTGTAAGGAATTTTGATCTGCAAGGTCTTTTTCTTCTTCTTCTTCTTTAAGATTTTATTTATTTATTTGGAGGCGGGGAGAGTGAGCACGAGCAGGGGGTAGGGACAGAGGGAGAAGAAGCAGACTCCCCGCTGAGCAGAGAACGTGATGTGGGGCTCGATCCCAGGACCTTGAGATCATGACCTGAGCCGAAGGCAGACGCTTAACCGACTGAGCCACACGGGCGTCCCTTTTTTTCTTCTTCTTGTTACCACTTTGTCTCTATGAGTGCCAGGGTATTACTGGACTAACTGTGTGATTTGGGAAGTGTGTCTTCCTCATCTGTTTTTTGGAAGAGTTTTTAAAAGATTGATGTTAAATCTCCTTTAAATTTAGAAAAGACCTCTTAACCATAGGAAATAAACTGAGGGTTGCTGGAGGGGAGGGGGGTGGGGGGATGGGGTTACACTGTGATGGACATTAAGGAGGACATGTGATGTAATGAGCACTGGGTGTTATATACAGCTGATGAATCGCTGAACTCTACCTCTGAAACTACTAACACACTATATGTTAATTAATTGAATTTATATTTAAAAAATGAAGACTAGACCAGTGAAGCCATCTGATCCTAGGCTTTTGTGTGTGTGTGTGTGTGTGTGTGTGTGTGTGTGTGTTGGGGGGCTGTTTCATTAGAAAGTCAATCTCTTGTTATAAGTCAGTTCATACTTCCTATTTCTTTTTGAGTCAATCTCATCGCTTTGTGTCTTTCCAGTAATATGTACATTTCATATAGATTATCTGATTCGTTGGCATGTGTTTTTCATAGTACTGCCTTATAATCCCTTTTAATTTTGCAGCATTGGTAGTATTACAAAATAAAATTCTGAGTAAATTTTAAAGAGCTTATTGTCATTATTCAATGATTCATGAATCAGGCAGCATTCAACCTAGCAGATAGAAAGGAGCTATCTCCAAGGAACTGTACAAAATGAAAGAGTTTTACAGGCAGAAGGGAGCAGAAACAAGGAAGTTAGACTAGGAAAAAGGGGCTTGGTTGTGGCAAGGTCACTTTCTTTCAGGGGATGGCAGGCAGATTACCTAACTAGTACTGATTAGGTGATTCCTAATTCACTGGCTTAAGTTTCCATTTCTGAGAGAGTTGAAACTGTAATTAAGTCTTGGTTTGATGATGTGGGGCTTAGCATAAATGAGTCGCTTTGGGTCTGTTGTCGACTTTAACAATTGTGATATCCCTCCTTCCTCTGATTTTTCCTTGGTCAATCTAGCTAAACGTCTGTAATGTTGTTTAATTTGTTTATTAAAAAAAACTTTTGGCCATTGATGCCCGCTATTCTTTTTCTATGCTCTATTTTACTTACTACTACTCTTTCTTTGTACCCCATAAGTTTTGATATCTTGTATTTTCCTTTTCATTCATATCAGAGTATTTTCTAATTTCTAATGTGATTTTCCCCCTTGATTCATAAGTTATTTAGGATTTTATTGTTAATTTTGTGAATTCCCCATGACTTATTATTACTGATTCCTACTTTCACACCCTGCCACGGGCAAGAATTTCCAAGTCCCTTCTTAATGTAGTAAATTGCTGAATGATGTTTTATATTAAAAAGGCAAGAATCATTTCATCCTTTGCCAAAGTTAAGACCCCTATTGTGACTTCCAGGAGAATAAAGTAGGTAATTTTCTCATCACCTATTAAGAACCCTCACTGGTGCTCAGTATACCCAGTGTCTCGTTGTCCTAAGGAGATGTTTTCAGGGTTATTCACTGCATTATCTTCTGTAATGACAAGAAAATATCCCTTCATGAAATGAAAGTGTCTATCAAAGTATGAACGAATAAATAATCTGTGGTCCACCCAGAAAATGGAATATTATGCATCAAGTAGAATGAATGTGGCCATACAATTGACAAATGGAAAGGCAAATCAAGTGAAAAAAAGATGGCAAACAAAAAGCACTAAACTATATCTGTTGTTTTAAACTCACAAATATGTATAAAGAAAAAAATATTTTTCTTTATTTTTTTTTAAAGATTTTATTTATTTATTTGACAGAGAGAGACACAGCGAGAGAGGGAACACAAGCAGGGGGAGTGGGAGAGGGAGAAGCAGGCTTCCCTCGGAGCAGAGAGCCCGATGTGGGGCTCGATCCCAGGACGCTAGGATCATGACCTGAGCCGAAGGCAGACGCTTAACGACTGAGCCACCCATGCGCCCCAAAAATATTTTTCTTTAATACACAAGGACATGCAAATGCACATAATAAAGGTCTTGAACTATATACCATTGGCTGATGATGGGGTAATATATGAAGTCAGAAAGAATGAAGATGGTGACAGGTGGTAAAACAGGACTTTAGTATTCTCATGTTTGAAATTTTCACAAGGAGAATGACTACGATTCAGACATGTAACTCAGTGTTACTTTTTAGAAGTCTCTAAAGAGAAGAAAAACATACACAGAAAGCACACGTGGACAACAACAAAGTGAATATAGCAAAGTCTATACAAGAAATAGAATTTGTGACAAATAACTTTCAAAGTAACTTAGAGAGATATTCAAATGAAAGAAAGGAGTCATCATAAAATGTAAGTACATGACAGCATAATTTTGGAATCTATAAAACAAAGGAGGGTGGAACTACATGGAAAATAAACAAATCCAAATGGAAATTCTACAACTAGAAGGAACACTTACTGAGATGAAGAGTTAGAGTAGCACTTCTGGAATGGTGAAGTAAGGACCTCTGAAAATCTGTTCCTCCACATATGCAATGAGAACACTGGAACGAATTGTCAAAATCAACTTTTCAGAACTCTGGGAATTAATGAAAGGCTTCCAGTCATCCCAGGAATATTTATTCAAGAAAAATGGTCAGATCTTATCATGAACAATAAGCTTTGTGGTATTTTAAATTGGCCTATTCTGAACCCCTTGACCCCAGATCTGTGGTAAGCATCGAAAACCAACAGATCTGCAATTAATGTTACCTGTGAAACTGCAGCCTGGCACCTCGTGGAGAGGCAGAGAGATTTGGAGCTCCCTGACAATCCCATCCTCAAATAATTATCAATATTTGACCCGTCCAGCAGCTCTCTAAAAGTTCCATACTCGGACATGATTTCATTTATTCTCACTTAGAATCCATTTTGCCTAAACTGGCCTAGCCACAAGGCATCAGAAAAAAAAAAAAAAATTCAACAGCAATTGATTATCACTGCAGCTTCCAAATGCAGTGTGACTAGTTGGGGCTAAAGAGAAGGGAGACAAACCATATGAGACTCTTGACTCTGGGAAACAAACGGAGGGTTGCAGAAAGGGAGGTGGGTGGGGGGATGGAGTAACTGGGTGATGGGCATTAAGGAGGGCATGTGATGTGATGAGCACTGGGTGTTATACACAACTAGTGAATCACTGAACATTACATCAAAAAAAAAAAAATGCTGTACTATACGTTGGCTAATTGAATTTAAATTAATAAAAAGAAGAAGCTATCCAAAAAATGAAAAAGGAAAAACTGGGGAAGGAAATGTCCATAGGATGCTTTGAAAAGTTCCAACATATAACTGAGATCTAGAAGGCCATGAGCATGTGTAGAAATGTGTGCATGCTCCAAAGATATCTGAGAAGACCTAGCCCTCACTTCTAGCTGACAATAAGGCTTTGTACATGCAGAATCTGAAGGGTTAGGCAGAATTGTAAACTGCCTACCTGAGCATTGAATTCAGCTCAAAACACAGACACAAAGCATCCTGATAAAAGCTGGAAGATTTATTGGTTCAAGGAATTTAATTCAATCTCTGTATGATCATTAGCTCATCAGTAAGCTATCGGAGAAGAGAATCCAGCGGCCACAGATGAAAAAGCATCCAGGTTTTAATGAATTATTTAGGTAAAGTCACTATACAATCAAACAATAACAACAATAACAACAAATTATAACAATGAATCTGGAGAGGGAGGCATAATCTGATTTATGGAGTTTCCACAATGTATCGTTTTAAAGGTCCAACTTATAAAAAAAAAAAAAACCTACAAAATGCGCAAACAACCAAGAAAGTATGGTTCACGGAAAAAGAAAGAAATAGTCAACATAACCTGTTCCTGATGAAGCCTAGACATTGGATTTCCCAAAGACTTTAAATCGAATATTCTTTTAAATTTTATTTTGTTTTATTTTTTAAATTAAATAGTTTAAGCATAGTTGACACACAGTGCTACATTAGTTTCAGGTGAACAACATAGTGATTCAACTTCTTTTTCCTTATGTTATGCTCACCACAAGTGTAGCTACTGTCTGTCACCATACAGTGCTATTACAATACCTCTGACTATATTCCCTATTCTGTGCCTCTTATTCCCATGACTTATTCATTCCATAACTGGAAGCCCGCATCTTTCACTCCCCTTCACCCACTTTACCCATCTCCTCATCACCATTCCCTCTGGCAACCACCAATTTGTTCTCTTATGTGTCTGATTCTGCTTTTTGTTTATTTGTTTTGTTTTTTAGACTCCACATACAAGTGAAATCATATGGTAGTTGTCTTTCTCAGTCTGGCTTATTTCACTTAGCATAATACACTCTTGGTCCATCCATGCTGTCACAAATGGCACAATCTCATTCCTTTTTTACGGTTGCATATTCCTGTGTGTGTGTGTATGTGTGTGTGTGTGTGTATGGGTGTGTGTGTGTGTGTGTGTGTGACATTTTCCTTATCCATTTATCTGTCAATGGATCATTGGGTTTCTTCCATATCTTGGCTATTGTAAATAATGCTACAATAAACATAGGGGTGCATATAGCTTTCCGCATTAGTGTTTTCATTATTTGGGAGTAAATACCCATTAGTGGAATTACTGAATAATATGGTATTTCTATTTTTAATTCTTGGGGGGACCCTCCATACCGTTTTCCATACTGGCCACACCAGTTTGCATTCCCACCAATAGTGCAAGAGGGTTCTTTTTTCCTCCACATCCTCAGAAACACTTTTTATTGCTTGTCTTTTTAGTGTTTGCCATTCTGACAGGTGTAAGGTGATATCTCATTATGGTTTTGTAAATCAACTATTACAAACATGTTTAAATAATTAAAGGAAAGCACATCTACATAATTAAGGTTGAATGAGAAGACTATCTCACCAAATATAATATAGCAATAAAGAGACATTATTTTAAAAAATAGAAATTCTTGGGTTTCAAATATAGTAATTGAAATGAAAAATTCCCCCATTGGATCTCAATAGCAGATTTGAACTAACAAAAGAAAGAATCAGTGAATCTGAAGGTAGGTCAATTGAGATTATCCAGAGCAAGGAATAGAGAGAAAAAAGTTAAGAAGATTGAACAGAGTCAGAGGCCTATGGAACAAAAATCAAGCATATCAACATACACATAATGGGAGTCTCCGGAAAAGAGGAGACAGAGGAGGGGGCAGGAGGAGTATATGAAGAAATAATCACCAAAACTTCCCAAAATAGTTGAAAAGCATTAATCTACACATTCAAGAAATTCAATAGATCCAAGTAGGATAAAGTCAAAGAGAGATAATGCCTAGGCACAACATAATCACACTTTCAAAGCCCAACAGAAAAAGAAGACTTTGAAAGCAACAAGAGAAAAGCAACTCATTATGTTTAAGAGATCCTTATTTCTCATCAACAACCATGGAGACCCAAAGCCAGTAAGATGATGTTTCTCAGGGGTTGAAAGAAAAAGACTGCCAACGAGGAATTCTATATCTAAAAACTCTATCCTTCAAAATTGAAGAAAAATTAAGACCTTTACATATAAACAGAACCCTAGAGATTCTCTCTTTCCCACAAGCAAATTTATTTATTTATTTTTTTTTTTTATTTATTTATTTTTTAATATTTTATTTATTTATTTGACAGAGAGAGAGATAGCGAGAGAGGGAACACAAGCAAGGGGAGTGGGAGAGGGAGAAGCAGGCTTCCTGCTGGGCAGGGAGCCCGATGTGGGGCTCGATCCCAGGACCCTGGGATCATGACCTGAGCCGAAGGCAGACGCTTAACAACTGAGCCACCCAGGCGCCCCTCCCACAAGCAAATTTAAACTGAACTTTCAGGCTGAAATAAGAGAACACTAAACAAAAACTCTAATTTACATGAAGAGATAAAAAGCGCCAGCAAAGGTAACCAGATAAGTAAATATAAGGACAGTGCGTATGGATTTTTGTTTGTTTCTCTTTTCTTATCTGATTCAAGATATACAAAAAATAATTATAAAACTGCATCGGTGGGCTTATAATATGTACACACATAATTTGTATAACAATAATAAGCTTTAAGAAAGAAGGAGGAAATAGGATAATAGCTACAAAGCTTTTTGTTTACTATTGAAATTAAGTTGGTATTACTCTATCGATTAAGATAGAATGTCAAATGTAATCTCTAGGGCAACCATTAAGAAAATAACTCAAGAATTTAGTAAAATTGACAATAAGGCAATTACACTGTATAATAAAAATACCTGTTTAAACTTCAAAACGGGCAATATTAAATGAATAAATGAGCGAAAGATGTAAAGTATATGGAAAAGAAATAGCCAGATGGTAAACATATATCCTATCTTCTGTTTAATTACATTTAATGTAAATGGACTAAATCTTCCAATCAAAAGTCATATATCTGTACAATGGATTTAAAAACCGTTGTCCAATCATATGCTATCTACAAGGGACACACTTTTGATTCAAAGTAGATTGAAAGTAAAAAGATGGAAAAATATATACTATGGGAAGAATAACCAAAAATAATTTTTTTTTTTGGCTATCCTAATATCAGGTAAAATAGAGTTTAAGGCAAAAGAGAGTTACTGACCAAAGAAAGACAGTTGAGAATGATGAAAGGAACAATCCATAGGAAGGATGTAAATATATATAAAAATATGAATGCACCTAACAACAGAGTGCCTAAATACATGAAACAAGAACTGACACAACTGAAGGGAGAAGTGCACAATTCATCAATAGTTGGAGATTTCAACAGCCCACTTTTACAAATGAATAGAACAACTAGGCAGAAGATCGGCCAGAAATTAGGAGATTGAAACAACACTATAAATGAGTTGTATCTAACAGACACCTATAGAATACTCAGGAGCAGAATACACACTCTTCTCAATAGGACATGGAATATTCTGCAGGGCAGACCTTATATGGCCCATAAAATAAGCCTCAATAAACTTAAAAGGTTTAAATTTATACAAACGATGTTCTCTGAACAATATAATGCCAATACAGATGTTAAGAAAGTGAGGTTGAAGGGAGCGTAAAAATTCACATCCCTTTGTAGGGAAGGGGTGCACAGTGAGGCCAAGTTGTATGATAAAGGCAAATTGCAGAAGAGTCTGTACTGAAAATCTCATTTTTGAGGCAAGATGAAAACACAATGAAAGTGATAGAAACATGACATCATTTGTGTACACATAGTCATCCTCTATACCTGTCTCTACTAAGTTTGGTGGAACTTTCTGGGCACTCAAAAAGGCTGCACACATATAGTGGGTATCAAGTTGACTTATGGTGGAAGTGTGTGGTGCAGCTTTGGCTTTGACAGTTATCCCGTGTGTGTGTGTGTGTGTGTGTGTGTGTGTGTGTGTTGTGTACGTGTGTGTATATATATATCCATGTGTGTATATACACATCTTTATGTGTTTACATGTGTACATGTATTTGTATATATAAATCTGTATTTATCTGTGTGTGTATCCCTATATTTTTGTGTGTGTGTTTACGGACATTGAAAAATTAGAGAATAGTATTCATTTTTGTTTTAGTTTGTTCCCTACAGCTATCACTTCATGTAGTATGATTATAATAGCTGCTTTAATATCTTTGTTTTAAACTTCCAATACTTGTGTCGTCTTTGTATTTGCCCCTCTTGCTTGTATTTTCCCGTGGAATTTATTAACATTTCCTTGGTTTTTCATATACTAGTTAATTTTAAGAATATCTGGACATTTTAGTATTCTGTTTTTAGAGACTGTATCATGATATCCTATGGAAAATGTTTATATATATATATATAAATTTTTTTTTCTTGGTTTCCTTTCGTTTTAGGTTCAGGCCACAAATTTGTAAATTTTGTTGGCTTGTTGTTCCAGTCTCCGTTCACATTTCAAAGCCTTTGTGGTGCTATCCATATCTGGCTTATATATGCGCTAACAGCGAGGAATGTGGGATAATGACAGTGGCCTACTTATTTGATCAGATCATTTAATATTATTTTTAGGTTCAGATACATGCATGTGCAATTTGTACAGAGCCCAGATCTTTATGCACAATTTTATGTGGTCATTTTCAGGAACTCCATGATCTCAGCAAACTCATTGGTGAATTCTAGTGCTGCTTCACGCTACCTATACTGACTTTTTTGGCTAAAGTATCGCGGTTTAATTTCTCTCCTCTGCCTTGAAAGTTCTCTGATGGGTTTCACCCCAAAGCTAAATAGCAAAGGTACAGAACTAGAAAGAATAAGAAAAACAACAGCATCAATGGAAAACAAAAAGAGTGTTTCCGTGGGAGCTTTGTCTGTCCACACTGGGTATTTTAGTTTTCTAGGGCTGCCATCACAAAATGCCCCAGAGTGGGTGACGTAAACAACAGAAATTTATTTTCCCACAGTTCTCGAGGATAAAAGTCTGAGATCAAGTTGTCAGCAGGTTTGGTTTCTTCTGAGGGCTCGCTCCTTGGCTTGCAGATGGCTGCCTCCTCGCTGTGTCCTTACAGGATCTTTCCTCTGTGTGTACGCATTTCTGGTGTGTCTTCGTATGTCCAAATCATCTCTTCTTTTCTAAAAGGACACCAGTCAGATTGGGTTAGGACCCCACCTGTATGATCTCATCGGACTTTAATTACCTTTTAAAAGGTCCTGTCACCAAATACAGTCAAGTTTTGAGATAATGAGGCCTAGGGATTCCACATATGAATTTGGGGGTCTATAATTCAGTCCATTAGGGGTAAATCTCCATGACCTTTGATTTGGCAATGGATTCTTAGATAGGACAATAAAAGCACGAGGAAAAAAGGAAAAACAGATAAACTGGACTTTGCCAAGCTAAAAACCTTTTTGTGTCAAAGGGCATTAACAAGAAAGCAAAAACAACCTACAGAATGGGATAAAAATTTTGTGGCAAGCACGTATCTAATAATGTATCCAGAGTGCATAAAAAACACAACCCAACAACAAGTAGACAATCCAGTTTAAAAGTGGACATAAGATGTGAATACAAACATCTCCAGAAAAGATATACAAATATGCACTAAGGACAGGAAAATCAGCTCAACATCATTAGTCCTTAGGGAAATGCAAACAAAACCCCCATGCGATGCCGCAGCATACTCACAAGGGTGGGTGTAATAGAATTATTTTTAAATGAAAAATAAAACATATTGAGCAGAATGTGGAGAATTTGGGATCCTTGTGCATTACTGGTGGGTATGTAAAATGAATGCCGTCACTGTGGAAAAGAGTTTGACAGTTCCTCAAACAGTTAAATGCAGAATTACCGTATGACTGACTCAGCAATTCCACCCCCAAATTGAAAGCATTTGTTCAAACGAAAACTTGTATACAGATGTTCGTAGCAGTCCTAATCACCATAACCAAAAGGTGGAAACATCCCAAGTGTCCATCAACTGATGGACGGACAAACAAAAGTGGTATGTCCATACAGTGGAATATCATGCAGCCATAAAGAGGAATGAAGTACTGATACATGCAACACGATGGATGAACCTCAAAACCATTATGCTAAGTGAGAGAGGCCAGACACAAAAGGTCACATATGGTATGATTTCATTTGTATCAAATATAGGTAATATAGAATAAATGTAGAAGAGGTAAATTCATAGAGAAAGAGAGCAGATAAGTGGTTTCCAGAACCTGGAGTCACGGATGGCGAAACAGGGGAGAACTAATTAATGGGCATGGGGTTTCCTTTTGGAGTGATGGTGTATTTGGGGACTAGACAGAGGGGATACCTGGAGAGCACTATGAATGTACTAAAGGCCACTGACGTGTGCCCTCTAAAATGGTGAATTTTATCACAACAACAACAATAATAATAACAAACAGAATAAAGCTGCTGGTTGGCTTTACACTTTTACAAATAGACTGTGAACTAACTTCAACATCTGCTAAAATGCATCATTTAGGAAACCTTTATGTTCTTAATAGTGGGGCTCAAATTATAGTAATACTTGGGAATCCCACTAAATTTTAAAAGGAAGCCCCGGCGATCTTAGGGGAGCTAATGAATATAAAATAGAGGACAGAGAGGTTTTCCTTGCCTTACACATTGGAAGTATTGCCTTGCCTCAATTCCCCATGGTCATGGCACCCATTGTCCTAAAGTATCCTGCAGTGGGCATAGGCACTCAGACACAATGGTTAATAAAGTTACATTCAGTCCTTGCCATTTATAAATGGGCTTGACAAAATGGGCCCCAATGGACTGTCCCCACTGAAAACATTGATTATGGGCTAAGGAAAAATAAAACAGGGCCTATAAAGATTGAAATCCATTATGTAAGTTCTATGTAGACAAGGAATGATTTTCCCCACTGCTTCTGCATTTGACCTTCTCCAGTTTTGCCTGTTCTTAGACTAGGAAAGAATGAATGATGCCTCAGGGTGGGTTACCACAGCCTTGGTACCTCAGGGCCTGGTCTCACACATTAAGGCCCCCATACCCAATGTTCTTGAAGTTATGGACTCCATCCAATTAGCAACTGGTAAAGGCTTTGCTATTATAAACTTGGCTGATGTGTTCTGTTCAGTGCCTGTATATCAACAGCGCCTCAGTTGCAGGGTGCCTTCACTTCTGAAAGGACACAATGCACATTTACCTGGCTACACAACGGGGTACCTCAAGGGCCCTGCCATCGTACACAGTCTTTGCAGGCAAGATTGTAACTGCATCCACATTTGTCTAGGATCCCAGGTATGACATTACATGGATGACCTCTTCCTCCAAGGATAGGCATTCGAAACCCTCAGGACATGCAAATACTCACAAAGGGGCTTACAAAAGGGGGACAGGCAATTGTCCCACACATAGGGCAAGACCATGCCACCTTGGTTAAATTCCTGAAAATTATTTGCTAAACCAAGGGCTGCTTCATCCCTGACACCATCAAGAACCAGCTATTGACCCTCTTGGCACTCACAACGCTGAAACAAACCCAGCATCTTTTAGGCCTTTGGTGGGTCCAGTGGGAAATTCCTCATTTGCCAGTGTTGGCTGAGCCCATTGATGCTGCTGTTTAAAAACTGGCCTGCCTTGAAAGGGCCCCCTACAACAAAAGGCTCTAGAATCTGTCCAAATTACAAAACAGCAGGCACTCCTGTTAGGGCCTACCAGAGAGTCCTTCAGTGTAGATGCTTTAGCAACCTCCTCTCATGCCTCCTGGGATCTCAGGACCTCCCGTGATCACCATAAGTTGCTAATGGGACTCTGGTATAAGTAACAGCCCTCTTCGGCCCCATGACATAAGGCATGAGAGCAGCAATTGCTGGCTGCCTACTGATCTCTCCTGGCTTTAGAAGTGCTCATGGGCCCCAGGCCTGTGACACTCAGTAGCCAGTTGCCCATTAGGCCTTGGCTTAGGTAGCAGCACCCCCGCAAGTTTAGGAAAGCCACCAAGGCAAGGCCTCCTTGTTACAGATGGAGGCAAACCTGGGCCCCCTAGTATATCCCACTTGCAGGAGGGCTTGGCCTTCTCCATTGTCACTCCTTTGCCAGATGCCATGGTACTGGAGGATGACATCCCTCTCTCGAGACCCCTTGGCTAACACGGGAGCCCCTTGGGATCACCTGAGGGAAGAGTAATGGGTGTTCCTCCACTTTATGACCGGAATTGTCACCATCACTCTGGTCAACTGTGATGGAGCTCTCAGCCCTTAACCAGGACATCTCTAATATAAGATGGGACCCAAGGGTCAGCACAACTGACTGAACCTCAGGCAGTTACCTTAGCGCTGGATGTGCTGGCCAGCAGTCAGCTCAGTCTGCACATTTTTAAAGACTATCAGGTCACTGGCATTGGTCTGGCTGTCTGATAGGGCCAGTGGCAGCAACGACAATTCCTTGTCCAATATTGTCCCGTTTGGGATAAAGAACTCCGGGAATCTCTTGCCCCACAGGCTCCCAAAATATAAATCAAGGTGACACGTAACTCTACATATACGAAAGCCACAATACAAGGCCTCGCCTAAGACACGCCTTATCTGCTTGGGAGTTCCAGACGTTACTGGTAGTGACCGAGGCATTCACTTCACTTTTCAGGATACACAATGCTGAGCTCATGAACAAGCATCCAAGGGACCGTTCCCTTCCCTATCCGGCCTCAGGCTGCAGGACTCATAGAGTGCCACAATGGCTTAACTTCCATGACTTCAAATTCAGTGAAATAGAAGTGGCCCGTTTTGGTCATCAGTCACACGTCAGGGATGAATTGTAACAAAGTGTCAACTCCATTCTTTGGTGTTTGACTGCTGAGGGCTTTTAAACCTCAGGCCTCCCTCAACCCCAGTGCCCCACATATGGGCGAGCTCATAAAAACACCCATGTGTTCTCTCCCTTGGTGCAGTGGGATGGGTGGGGTTCAAACTACACAAGCCCCTGCCAGCACATGGAAACTCTCATGTTGCCCCCACCCACTAAGCACAAAAAAACTCCCAAACCAGTCTCCTTTCCTGTCCCTCTCAAGCCTGTTTTTGGAGCTGCCTGGGAAGTCTGCCCTGCTCTCCTCCCCCGCCGCCCCCCCCCCCCGCCCGACAAAAGCCACATTATGTAAGTAAGTAATACACTTTTCATATTCTCTTGGTCGTGTGTGTGGTGCTGCCAGTCTTGACATTTGAACCAAATTTTGGGTAGGGGTCCATATTGTCTCAGAGTGGCTGCAACAGCTCTTCTCATGCTTATTCTAGTAGCACACTTGTGGAAGGTGTGCTTCCCATCCCTGAAACTTTAGTGTTTGTCAGATCCAAAGAGAGTGTGTGTCCAGTAAGAGACATAGCTCATGTTGTATTGAACTTGAAGTTACAGCTAGTACCCGGTCTTGCTTCTGTGCCCAGTGATAACAGCAAACGGAATTAGTAAAACAAAACAACAGCTGTTGATTGCTTCTTAGTCTTAAGAATCTTTACCCATGAGGTCTTGGCTAAGTGGGGCTGAATACAACAAAAAGTCTTGGACTCTTGACTGAGAAATTGTTCTAGGAAGCCTGTTCTTTCAATGTCTGCCGTGCTGCCCTTACAAAATGCCATAGACTGTGTGGCTTACAAAACAGACACTTATTTCGCATGGTTCTGGAGGCTGGCAAGTCCAAGGTCGGGGGGGTGCTAGCTGATCAGGTTCTTCGTGAGAGCCCTCATCCTGGCCTGCAGACAGCTGCCTTCTTTCTGTGTCTTCACAAAAGCGGTCGGGGGTGAGGGTGGGGTGGGGAGATGGGGAGTAAGCTCTCTAATCTCTTCTGATAAAGGCACCAATCCCAATTTGTGGAACTCACTGCCATGGACCCATCAAAGCCTAATTACCTACCAAAGACCCCATCTCCAAATACCATCACACTGGGGGTAAGGGTTTCAGTGTATGGATCTGGGCGGGGCACACAATTCAGTCCATAGTATGTGCTTAGCCCAGTCCTTTCTTTAAAAGAAGTAGCTCTCTTTCTTGATTCATTCTTTGGAGGCTTGAAGTGAATTGGGGCACATTCATGAATCACCTTCCACCTCCTATTTTAAAACTTCTTCCATTCTCTGTTCTCCCTGCATCCATTTCAACTTTGTATGTTCCTTCTCTAAGGAGCTTGAGTACATTAAAACATCCCAATTCCCTTTCTCGCTTACAGGAGGTCTTTCACCATTGCTGCTATTTCATCTGCACACCTTGTTTTTTTCTTAAGTAACTGTGTCTCTACTGGCATGAACCACCCTGAGGTAGAAATTGGGGAAGAAAACACAGTTTGCATGCCCAAGGTGCCACCATACAGGGACACTATAGTTTTGCTTGCAATCATAGAATTAAGAGGAAGGTACTTGTGTGGGATTAAGGGGTAACCCAGGATACTAAAGCCTTGAGGGAGACAGGAGGCTTTGATCACTCATTAGACGACACGCATGTCAATCATTGCTTCTCAGCAAATGAGCTTAGAGCTCATGGTGGAGGAAGTGGCCCTTTGTTGACCCTGCCAAGTTCCACCTCCTGTCACCAGCCCAACGGAATCTTTCCAGCCTTGTCCACTGCCACCTCAGGCGCAGTCTTTGTTGGCCGCTCCTTGGGCTGCCCGTCTGCGCTTCCTGTCGCGGGGCTTCCCCGGGCACCTTCACAGACTGTTGTACCCTCTGAAGCCATCTTCTCTGCCACCCCCACCGCCTCCCGACGGGCCCTGCTGCCAACAGCCTCCCCTCAGGGGCAGTCACTTCAGCGGCCGCCATCTTCACGGCAGTTGTCGCTGCAGCCCGATCAAAGCTCCAGCTGAGGCACTGACTGGCGAGTCCCTCCTGCCATGTCTGCCACAGAGGAGCAAAGTCTGATTCCAGGTGGCCAGGACCCCAGACCCCTTGGGGTCCCGGTGTCCTCCTCAGAAGGGGTGGATGGAGTCGAGGAGGGCGCAGCCTTCCTGGCTCCTGAAGGGGTTTCCAGAGCCCGTCCTGAGGAGGAGGGTGGGCAGGATGCTGCCCAGGCCACAGAAAAGAGCTGGGATGTAAAGCTCCTAGGAAAGGAGGAGGAGGGGGACGAGGAGGAGGAGGGGGTGGAGGACGACGAAGAGGAGGAGGAAGAGGAGGAAGAGGAGCTCGAGTTTGAGTTCGGGGACGAGGAAGACTATGAGTACCAGTCGCCAGAGTTCGAGTTTGAGTTTGGGAACCAGGACGAGTCTGAGTATGAGTCGGAAGAGGAGGACGAGAATGAGGAGGAAGAGGAAGAGAGTGAAGAGGAGGAAGACAATGGCCAAGAGCCCGCAGAAGTCCCAGAAGTCGCCGCGGCTGCTCCTGAGACCCCCATGGCTCGGTTTCGTTCCCTCGTCAGGGCTCTGGTCCGTTCCCTTCTACACCGTATCCATGATAACGACCATGTCCCGGTCCGGCCCCACGCAGGCCGCGTGGTGGTCAGGCGCCCCTCCCGGGAGCCCGAGGACCCTGGAGAGGGACCAGCGCCTCCAGAGGTGGAAGACCCAGCAGAAGGACCAGCACCCCAGGATCAGGAGCACCCGAGAGAGGAAGCAGCGGTCTGGGTGGGCGAGTACCAGGCGGAGGGCACCCCGCCCTGGGGGCCGCAGGAACCAACAGAGGAGGCTGCATCCCAAAAGGCAGAGGAACCTACAGCAGAGGCCCAGGTCAAAGAGGGCGAGGCCCTGGGCGATGCCTTCGAGTCCTGGGAGGCTGGGGCCTGTGCCCCCGACAAGGTCCAGGTTGGCGAGTGGCCGTCAAGTCCTCAGGCCCTTGCAGCCCCTGTTGGGGCACCCAGCTCAAAGGCAGGCGGTGCTCAGCACTTGCCTTTAGCGGTTAAGCTGAGGGTCAAAGCTCTCAAAAACCTCCAGGCCCAATATGCACAAGTAGAAGCTCAATTCTACAGAGATTTTCACGATCTAGAGAAAAAGTATGCCACCTTCTACCAACCTCTGTTTGATAAGAGATCTGAGATCGTCAATGCAATCCACGAGCCCACAGAAGGTGAATGTCAGTGGCAAGTAGGTGTCCAGGAAGGCGCGTGGGGGGAAATGGAAAGAGAGCCTGTGGGAAAAGGGCAAACAAACGGCATACCTCACTTTTGGTTGACGGCTTTTAAAAATGTGAAGATCCTTGGGAGGATGATCCGAAAAAGTGATGAACTTGTACTGGAGCACTTGAAAGATGTAAAAATTAAATTTTCAGGGTTGGAGGAACCAATGAGCTTCACCATAGAATTCATCTTCAAGTCAAACGAATACTTTTTCAACGAAGTCCTGACGAAAACATACCAAATGCGATCAGACCCAGATGATTCTGATCCCTTCTTCTCCAAAGGGCCAGAAATTATCAGCAGCACAGGGTGTGAGATCTACTGGAAAGAGGGGGAAAATGTCACCGTGAAAACGAGCAAGCTGCAGAAACGTGAGGGCCGCGGAAGCGTCCTATCCACCACTAGGAAGATGCCCAGCTATTCTTTCTTCACCTACTTCTATCCTCCTGATTCTTCTGAGGGCAGAGTACTCGATGTCGCCACCGATTATAAATTGGGCTATTTTTTCCGTGAAGTCCTGGTCCCGAAGTCCGTATTATTCTTCACTAATGAAGCCAGTGAATGTAAGTATGAAAGCTCTGATGATGAGGCCCGAGAAGCTGGAGGTGAGGAAAAGAAAGTAGAAGTGATCAGAAATGAAGAACCTGAAAAAGGGCCTGAAAAAGATCTGGACCCAGAAGAGAGCGTTTCCTGAGAACCCAGGTATCTGTGTGTAGCTTTGTGTATCATCCAGCCATGCCTGACATAAAATCAATTATGCTTCTAAATTTTCTAAATGAGGTAAATAACAAAATCAATGTCAAAAATTTAGTTCTGTGAGCCAGTTTAATGTTAATTTTGTATATTGGTATAGAATGCAGCGTATTCTGAGATGTACTTCATTCACAGTTTCAAGTCCTTTCAGTTGTAGCTGTAAGTCTTCAACAGGTGGGAAATGTGTCAGCCCTGGTAGCAGAGACCAATGTTTGTTTAGAACACAGTTACCAGAACAGCCAGCTAAAGGAACTTAAATGAACACTAGCTGGGCTTTCATCATATAGCCACAGAAATATGGTCTCTTATACTAAGTGGGAGAGAATTCCTTTGAGAATGTGACTAACACAGGTATGGTAAGGATTTTATTTAGGATCACATTTAATGATTGATGCCTAACCATTGGTTCAGTTGTAAATGTTTGTATTTCAGGGGGCAGTGAAAAGAAAAAAACAATAGTCAGGGTAAGATTATTGTTTATCACTGGATTGGTAATTAACTCAATCTATAGCCAACATATTTTGTTTTCTTTAACTTTCTTCTTTACAGATATTGGAACCTGGGGTCTGGGAGGTAAAGGAGCGTTGCTTATGGATAGAGCACAGATTATTAAAATCAAAGAAATGCCTAAATACCAGGATGTTGCCTCACAACAAAACAAACTAACCTTTTTGGTTTGGCAAATAGCTGTTGAGTTTGGTGTGTCACAGAATTGAGGACATCAGATTACGCAAAAGCACCCTTTTACCCAGGGGTCTGGGTTACAAGAGGGATACATGATTTCTCCTTTTAACTCAAACATAGATAGGATTGCCTATTCTTAGACTTAGAAAGTCACTGTTGCATTTTAATCAAGTTCACTTGTTAATTGTCTCTTATTTCACCTACAGTTCGGAGGCATAGAAAGACGTGAACGAAGAAAGCCACAATGAATTTGTTCTTCAAGGAATGGAAATTTTCTGATATTTATTTGTCTTTCAAAATTTTATCACCACTGGTTTTGTTCCAATTTCATCATATATTTGAGAGATATGACAGTATTTTGAAGTTGAAAATAAAAGTTTGTTTAAAATGAATAAGCTGCTGATTTTTTAGATATATTACAATGAATTTAATCTATCTTTGTATCTTTTTGTTTTGGCCCACCTATTATTGAAAGGAATCACTTTCAACCATTTGGTAAGCCTGTTTTAGGTTCTTTTATTCATCCTCCAATTCATTAAAAACTTATAAACAATTTGTATAAAGAAGGATGAAGTTGTCCCTACTGCATTCTTTTGAAGTACCTGACGAATGACCTAGCTTACCTGGAGACCAGATGGTGCTGGTTTGTACTGGGCTGATATGCACCAGAAGCATCAGCATCACCTGGGAACTTGTTAGAAATGCAAATCCTCAAGGCCTCACTCCATACCTTCTGAATTGGTAATTCTGGTGCTGGGCCAGCAGTCATAGTTTAGAAGTCCCCCCCAGGTGATTCTGAATCTCAATAAAGTTTGAGAACCATTCATTTCAAGCAAGGAATGAGGGGAAACCAAGCTTCATCCTTGGTAGGAGCCGCATTAATTTAGTGATGCGTCACTGTTTCAGGTAGACAGTAAGGTCTGAGCTGGGCATGAGAATGGAATTCTCCAAGGCCTGGGACACAGAGAAAGACCTCCTAGAAGGACAAACTTTGGGTAGTAGCAGTGCAAAATACTGGATAAGGGAACAAGCTCATTCCAGAAGAAACAAACACTGACACAATGTATATGAGTTTTCAAACCATGCAAAACAAATATACATTGATTATGGATACATATATACGTAATAAAAAGTAAGCGTTGGAAATGCATGCATATGTAGCATGCAGAAAGGCCTATAATGCAATGATAAAGAGCTTTTTTAGGAAAATCATTATGTCTTATGTAGAGGGATAGTGGAGAATTCAATTGGGGAGGGGCTGTCTTAATTTTCTACTTCTGTCATAACAAATTACACAGAGCAGGTGGCTTAAAACAGAACTTCATACCCTCACACTCTGGGGGCTGAATCTGGCAGTTCTCTAGTTCTGGAGTTCTGATTTCAGGTGAAATCAGGTTGAGGATACAGCCACATTTCCTTTGAAGGTCCAGGAGAGAATATTCCTTGCCTCTTCCAGATTCTGGTGACTCCTGAAATTCCTCCGCTTGTGGCAGCACAACTCCAATATCTGCCTCCATTTTTGCATGGCCTTTCCTGTGTGTCTGTGACTCAATTCTCCCTCTCCTTTCCTTTGCGCTCACATTAGTCATTGGGTTTAGGCTCACCCTAAATCCAGGATGATTTCATCTTGTGTCCCTTCGTCTAGTTACATTCGCAAAACCTGGTTTCTAAATAAAGTCAGATTTACGGGGACCAGATATTAGGACTTGGGAATTTCTTTTTGGAAGATGCAGCTTAACGTACTACAGGTACACAGTGGGCATCAGTTGTATTTGTAATGTTGTATTTCTTGAGTAGGGTGGTGGGTAAATGGATGTAGTAGTGTCTATACCATAGACTGCGTAGGTCTGAAATATTTCCTAATAAAAATGACAACGAATTAAGAGGAAAGGCAGAAAACGGGCCTAAAATCTGGAAGCTGTTTAAGGAAAATGAAGTCTTAGTTTACCAGAGTAGAGGATCAGAGGAAGGCCAGAAGTTTGATGGTAGAAGATCCTGTTTCTACATTTAGGTTAGGCTGCCTAGGTGCTTGTATTTGGCATCAATACCTCTTTCTTTCATATTCTGTGGTAGCACTCTCATGTTCTAACTAATATTAAAATTATATATGTGTGTGTGTGTGTGTGTGTGTGTGTGTGTGTGTATCTACTGCTCCACCCCTTCGGAAACTGTACGGATTGTGAGATTCTGAATAATTGCAACCTTAGAAGTTTAATTTATCCTTCCTTCCCCAGATATCAAGCACTCTGTTCTCCCCCTTCTTAGGTGCTCAATTAATGTTTATAAAGTGAAAAAAATGTAACGCATCCTCAACTTTTTCTTTTCACCAATGTTAGCATTTTAAAGATTTTATTTGAGAGAGAGGGAAATCACAGAGGGAGAGTGAGAAGGAGAAGCAGACTCCCAGCTGAGCAGAGAGCCCGACGTGGAGCTCGATCCCAGGACCCTGAGATCATGACCTGAGCTGTGGGCAGACGCTTCACCGACTGAGCCACCCAGGCGCCCCACCAGTGTTGGCATTTTAAAATGTATTATCACAGAGGTGCCTGGGTGGTTCAGTCAGTTAAGCATCTAACTCGATTTCAGCTCAGGTCATGATCTCAGGGTTGTGAGTTCAAGCCCCGCATCGACCTCTGCACTTGGCAGGGAGTCTGCTTGGGACTCTTTCTCTCCCTCTGCTCCTTCCCCCTTCTCTCTAAAATAAATAAATAAGTCTTTAAAAAATAAATAAAATGTATTATCACATAGTAATTCTTTTATGACCAGAACTACATAGTGAGACAAGGGACAGGGCCCTTCATCAGCATTATTTAAATGGAAAGGGCAGGGTAAATTGAGAACCGTCCATGAGTGTGATTTGAAGGCCCTCAATTTGTGTCTGATTAGTTAATTCATGCTGTACCAGTTATTAAATACAGCATTTTTCTTAGACCCTATCAAGAGAGGCCCATCTCCTGAACTTCATGCTTCGAAGACTCTCTTTGGTTCTCTTCCTGATATATTCTTCCCACGGGGCCAAAAGCCCAGTCTTGGGGCCAAAGGAATATATGTACACTCTGTGTCTTAGCCCCCTCGATATCATCCTCGAGATACCTGGGACACCTGAACTCTTCATCCAAATGGACCCAAGCCTGCTTCCAGCACCACCGTGCCCTTCACTGGGGCTGTCTGTTTGAGGACTAACTGCACTGTTGGAGTATGTACTTCTAGGTGGCTATGGGGAGGGGGCGTGGCTGTACATGAGGAACAGTTAATGAGTTGCTGGGTTCTCCACATACACACGGATGAGTCCTCAAAGGCGGGGCATAAAACTCAGGGTGGGAAGAGAAGGCAGACTGGCTAATGCCTGAGGCCTAGTCTAGGGCAATGGGCCTGGAGGGTTGGTGGTAGTCTTCCCACACTGAAGGCTCAAAAGGTAGAGCAGTCTATGAATTCAAAACCCAAACCGGACCTTTCAGGCCGTTACGAAGTTATATTTGCCAAGCCGTATTTTTACAATTTATTGGTTGACTTAAACATTTCAAATAATTAGGAATATGGCATGTAGAACCCCATTTGAAGTTTTGCCCCCAACTTTGCAAATTTTATAAATGTTATAGGTGGTTCATGTTAAACATTTGGTTTATTTTTTTTTAATTTTTTAAATTTTATTTTTATTACATTATGTTAGTCACCATATGATACATCATTACTTTTTGATGTAGTGTTCCATGATTTATTGTTTGTGTATAACACCCAGTGCTCCATGCAGTACGTGCCCTCCTTAATACCCATCACCGGGGTAACCCATCCCCCCACCCCCCCTCCCCTCTAAAACGCTCAGTTTGTTTCTCAGAGTCCATAGTCTCTCATGGTTCGTCTCCCCCTCCGATTCCCCTCCCATTCATTTTTCCCTTCCTTCTCCTAATGTCTTCCATTCTATTCCTTATGTTCCACAAATAAGTGAAACCATATGATAATTGACTTTCTCTGCTTGACTTATTTCACTTAACATAATCTCCTCCAGTCCCATCCATGTTGATGTAAAAGTTGGGTATTCATCTTTTCTGATAGCTGAGTAATATTCCATTGTATATGTGGACCACATCTTCTTTATCCATTCATCTGTTGAAGGGCATCTCGGCTCTTTCCACAGTTTGGCTATTGCAGACATTGCTGCTAAGAACACTGGGGTGCAACATTCGGTTTACTTTTACCTCATGAGCCATCAGGTCCTCTCTCTGGTGTTTTGTGCTGCTTCAAATGACTAGGTCAGAGGAAACAGGGTCTTCATTGTGCACTTGTCCCACTACCTCTGTCCTAATTGTGGTGTTTTTCATTTGAGTTCCCTTAAAATACAGGGAAGTATGACAAATACTTAAAACATACAGCTCAAGAAACGGGCCATACCCATGCTTAACAAACGGACTGCATGCGTTCTCTGCTGCCATTTGGTGGCTATCACTGGCATCTAATCGACGTAATGTATTCCACTGATGGAGTGCCACCCCTATGTGAGTGGGAGATTCTAGCCCCATAATGATAGTTCTTGAGTCCAAGATCCTCCACGTTTTTGAATAATTGGGACACTTACACCCAGACAATGTGTTGCTATTCATGGTGAAGGAGATCTAAGAGTGCACTAATGGACATGGCATTCAGTGGCCACTTCATGACCCTTTTCATGCTCATGCTCTTGGCATTTTGATGTGGAATGGGCTTTTTTTTTTTTTTTTAAAGATTTTATTTATTTATTTGACACAGAGAGAGAGAGAGGAATCACAAGCAGGCAGAGTGGCAGGGAGCGGCAGAGGGAGAAGCAGGCTTCCCGCGGAGCAGGGAGCCCGATGTGGGACTCGATCCCAGGACTCTGGGATCGTGACCTGAGCCGAAGGCAGACGCTTAACGACTGAGCCACCCAGGCGCCCCGATGTGGAATGGGCTTTTAAAGCGGTGACTAATAAAGATTGCCAGAAGTTCCACTTCCACTTTGTTTAGAACACAGTTACCAGAACACCCAGCTAAAGGAACATAAATGAACACTAGCTGGGCTTTCATCATATAGCCAGAGAAATATGGTCTCTTATACTAAGAGGGAGAGAATTCCTTTGAGAATGTGACTAACACAGGTATGGTAAGGATTTTATTTAGGATCACATTTAATGATTGATGCCTAACCGTTTGTTCAGTTGTAAATGTTTATATTTCAGGGAGCAGTGAAAAGAAAAAAACAATAGTCATGATAAGATTATTGTTTATCACTCGATTGGTAATTAACTCAATCTAGTGTCCAAATACCTTTTCCTCTTTTTTTTTTTTCCCGTTGTTCTTCTATGCACTTTTGCCAAATGGAAATGGAGGCCCTGTGTGGTTAAGAATATGACTGATAGGTATAGGCTTTTAAGGTGAAAGACTTATTAAATGAGTCTCTAAAAGGAAACAAAACTAATCCAAAGCAGGTGTTTGGTGTTTGGCAAGTGAAGAGGAAGTTGGTATGATCAGACAATTAAAGACATATGCAAACACGTATGTTACAAGAGGATAAGTGTTGATTGCTCCTGTTATTAGAACATAGGATTGACTATTTTCTTAGATTTTGAAAATCGCTGTTGCATGTTATTAGTTTACAATTGTTGATTGTCTCTTATTTCATTCTACAGTTATGAGGCATACAGAGAAAGAATTGAGGAAGAAGCAATGATTTTGTTCTGCTCAGATTTGAGATTTTCTGCTTTTCAATAGCCCATATGAATTTTATCAACACTGATTTTGTTGCAGATTTCATCACAGAAAAACTGATATCCAGCGACACCTGACTTTTACCTTTCTCAGATAAATTTGGCAGCATTTGTTCAGGTTAAAAATAAAAGTTTTCTTTAAATGAGTAAGTTGCAGTGTTTTTAGTTCCTGACACAAAATTTATCTTTGCATCTTTTTGTTTCTTTGTTTTGGTCCACCTCACTATGATTGAAATGTATCACTTTCAACCATGTTTTAAGTTCTTTTGTTGCAGTCTCAAATTAATTAAAATATCAATTTATAAACAATTTATGTAAAGAGAAAGAGGAATTTGGTCTAGCCTCTAGTGCATTTCATTGAAAGTAACCTATGTATGGCATAGCTTATCTGGAGACCAGATGGTGCTCCTTGTCTTCAATGAAGCAGCAGCATCTGCATCAACTGGGAACTTGTTAGAAATGCAAATTCTCAAGCCCCACTCCAGATCTACTGTAGCAGAAGTTCTGAAGGTGGGTCAGCAATCAGAGTTTTATATGTCCTTTGGCACACTAACATTTAAGCACCACTAGTTTAGAGCTGTGATGTGGTGGGGGTGGGTGTCGTAAGGGACTCAGCTTCTCCTATGGTAATACCAGCATTAATTCAATGACTAGAGACTGTTTTGAGTAAACTGAATGGGACAGCAAAGGCTGGACTGCAGAAGAGACTAGAATTCTCAGGGGCCTGAGACACAGAAAGACCTCCTAGAGGGACAAAGATTGGATGGTGGCAGTGGAAAAAATGGGTGAAAGAATAAGCTGGTGCTATAAGGATAGAAATATGATACGAGGTATATGTAATTTTAAAACATGCGAACAGTCATATGTTGATTATAGATACACATATATGCGCTAAAAGACATGCATGGGAGAATACATGCATATGAAGCATGTAGAAAGGCAAGATGAAAATGATAAGACTCCTTATTTAAGATAGTGGTTATGTCTTGTGAAGAGGGAGAGAGAATTCAATTTGGAAGGGTTAATTTTAGTTTCCTAAGGCCGCCATAACAAATTCCCACAAAGTAGGTATCTTAAAACAATATAAAATTTGATGTCTCACAGTTCTGTAGGCCAGAAGTCTGAAATCAATGTGCCAGCAGGACCATGCTCTGTCCAAAGGCTCTAGGGGAGAATCTTCTTTGCGTCTTTCACCTTCTGGTGTATCCTTGAATTCCTTGGCTACTGACACAGTAACTACAGTCTCTGCTTCTTTCTTCACATGGCCTTCTTCCCTGTGCCTGTGTGGCACAAATCCCCTTCTGCTTTCTCTTATAAGGACACTATTTAGTACATTTAGGGCCTACCCCAAATCCGGGATGATTCCATTTCAAGACCCCTAATTTAATGACATCTACAAAGACTCTATTTCCAAATAAGGTCACATTTACACATACCAGGGATTTAGAATTGGACATATCTTTCTGGAGGATCTAATTCAACCCAGTAAAAGTACACAGTGTGCTTCATTTGAATTTGTAATGTTATATTTCTTAGTTTGGTGGTGGGCACATAGATGTGGTTCTGGAAGGGTTCTGGATTTGGCCTTTGCCTGGAAAGTTTTTCTTAACTTTATCACCATTTGCCACATAAGAGAGGCTGGGGATGTTCAAAGCATCAAGTTCTCTCTCCCTTTTGTTTAAGCTAAAGCCCATCTTTTAACTTTCTCATCTCATATTTTGCTATAAACGGCAAGAAGACAGGCAGCACCTTCAACACTTGGGAAAATCTCCTTGGTTGTATCACCCAGTTAGGTACATTTTCTAATTCCCACACCACTATATATATATATATATGAGGGATTCTTTCCTCTAGTTTCCACTAATGTTTTACTCACTTTCCTTTAAGCTCTCATGGGCTCTCATGGGCAGCCTCCACAATGGCCATAAGGCTTCTGGTAACAGTCTCTTCAAAGCATCTTTGACTAACACTGATTTTCTTCTCAAAGTCCCTCCAGCTTCTGCCCTCTGGCCATTTTCAGAGCCAATCCCACATTTTAGGTTTTTGTTACTGCAATACCCTACTCTAGGTGGCAACATCTGTTTTATTTTTCTATTGCTGCATGATAAATTGTTGGTCACGTAAGTCATCTCTATTAGATGAGTTAGGATACCATACTAGGAAATGACACTAGAAGGCAGGGATAATTGGGGTGCTCTTGGAGGCTGGCTATCGCAGTATCTATGCTGAACCAGTTGTTGATCATAGTAATGCTCTGAGACCCAGGATAGAGGGGCTTCTCATACACCCTGCACTTTAGAGACTCTACTCCCACCCTCTTCCAGTCTTACCTATCTGCAAACATCTAGGGGTCCTATATGTGGGATCAGGGGTATATGCACACTCAGAACCCACACTGCCTGCCCCCACCTATGTTCCATGTGTCTGGGGCCCTAAATTCCCACCCAAGTGGTCCAAATCCTCAAGTACCAAGAAGCCTGCATGCTCTTCCCTGGACCTGTGCTTCTGAGGGTTAAGTGACACTGCCAGTGTTCTATTTCCAGGACTTGGGGGTGGCCAAAAGTTGGTGGCTATATTCAGGGAAGAGTGGACAAGTGGGCTTCATTATCCACATATATGCAAGTGAGGTGTCTTGTGATTAAGAATGGAGCTAAGATTGAGTAGAGATGAGGAGAAGGCTGGAGCCTGGAATGTGGACCAGTGACCTGGGGTGTGGGCCCCCTCTCCTCACATACCTGGAACAGAACTTTGAGGAGTTCAATTACTGTGCATAAACCTTTAGTGACTCTCAATGTGAAGAATACAATAAAAGGGTTAATACACTATTATCATTCAGAATTCCAGGGATGCAAGGATGGTTCAACACCCACAAATCAATCAACATGATATACCACATTAATAAAACAAGGGACAAAAATCACATGATCATCTCGATACATCCAGAAAAAGCATTTGACAAAATTCAACAAGTAATGCAAAAACTCTCAAAAAGTGGATATAAACAGAATGTACCTTAACATAATAAAAACCATATATGAAAAACCCACAGCTGCAACATACTCATTGGTGAAAAACAGAGAAAGCTCTTCCTCTAAGATCAGGAATAAGACAAGGATGTCCATTCTGGCCACTTTTATTTAACATAGTATTGGAAGTCCTAAGAAGAGAAATTGGCAAGAAAAAGAAATAAAAGCCATCTAAATTGGGAAGAAGTAAAGCTGTCACCATTTGCAAATGACATATATAGAAACCCTAAAGACTCCATCAAAAAACTGTTAGAAATAATAAAAGAATTCAATAAAGTTGCAAGATACAAAATCAATATACAAAAATCTGTTGCATTTTATACACTAATAATGAAATATCTGAAAGAGAAATTAAGAAAACAATTTAATTTATAATTATATAAAAAAGAACAAAATATCTAGGAACGAATTTAATCAAGGAGGTGAAAGACCTATACAGTATACACTACTAGAAATTGATAAAAGAAATGGGAGATGACACAAATAAATGGAAAGATATTCTATGCTCATGGATTGCAAGAATAAATATTGTTAAAATTTTCAGATTACTCAAAGGTATTTACAAGTTCAGTGAAATCCCTATTAAAATCCAAAGGCATTTGTCACAGAAGTAGAACAAGCAGTCCTAAAATTTGTATGTAACCACAAAAGACCCTGAATACACAATGCAATCTTGATAAAGAAGAACAAAGCTGGAGGCATCACACTCCAAGATTTCAAATAGCCAAAATATGGAAACAAACTGAGTGTCCAGGAATGGACAAATGGATAAAGAATATGTGGCATATATACACAGTGGAATATTATTCAGCCATATAAAGTGAATTCTTGGCATTTGTGACACCATAGATGGACCTCTAGGGCATTAGGCTAAGTGAAATAAATCAGACAAACAGACAGTATGATCTCATTTATATGTGGGATACAAAAACAAAAACAAAATTAAAACAAACAAAAAAGTTCAGAGATACACACCACAGATTGGTGGTTGCCAGGGGCAATGTGTGTGTGGGGGGGGAGAAAAAATGGTTGAAGGGGGACAAAAGGTACAGAATTCCAGGTATAAAGGAAATAAGTCATGGAGATGTAAGGAACATGGTGATTATAGTTAATACTGTATTGCATATATTAAAGTTGCTAAGAAACTAAATCCCAAAAGTTCTCATCACAAGCAAAAAAATTTTGTAACAATGTAAAATGATGGATATTAACTAGACTTATTGTGGTGGTCATTTCACAATGTAAACAAATATTGAATCATTATGTTGTGCCCGTGAAGCTAACCTACTGTCATATGTCAGTCATACCTCAATTTTAAAAATTGTAAAAAAAGAAGAAAATAAGAAAGCTGAGACAACTAGACAAAAGCTGCTGGGCCTTTTGGTTTATCCTGAGGCCCACAGGGAGAAGCAGAGGGAACAGGAACTGCATCATTCACAGGCGCCAGCATGGCCACCTTCCTGCATTTGGCCAAAAGTTTTCTGGAGAGGGAGAGGTGGCAGAGAGTGGGTGAAGCACCTGGCTTGGAAAGAGAGCTGTTTCCTAGCTGAGATTCCCGGGAGCGTGCTGGGTAGGGCTGTTCAGGGAGATGCCAGGCTTCTCTGAAGGGGGGGCAGCAACCAGAAGACTGCAGCTGCTTTTGCTGCTGCTGTTTGCATTCTGTTATCCTGGCAACAGCTGCTGTAAGGGCACTCTGAAGGAGGGGGGTAGTAGTAATGGACCCCACACTGTGCTACTCTCCACTCATTAACATTAGCCAGATTATGTCTGGAGGAATCTAGTTAAGTTTCTAACTAAGTTTCTCTCCAGGGCTGCTGGACAAAGCAATCGTGTCCTTTCTCTTGAAGTTTGAACAACTTGCTCACTGCAGGGTGTTTATTGGCACCAGGAACATACTTGGAGTTACTCAGCTTACGCTGGAGTTACGTTGGAGTTACTCAGTTTACGTGAGAGCCTCCCACTCCCATCCCTGGTCCCATTGTTGGAGAGCCTTAAGCAGTGGCTGGGATACTGCTTGCCTGGCTTTATTCGAACCCCTCTGTTGGATCACTTATCTGACCCGCCGGGCAAGACAGGCTGGAAAGTCAGAGACCAAAGAGATCTCCCCCAGAACTGAAAAGTTTCTATTAAAAGTCTGCTAACACCTTCTAAGAATGCTGCATGGCTTCCTCCAGCGCTCCTCAAGACCCATAGCACGGCTGACAACGTGCCCCATGGGACATTCAGACTCTGGAAATTATCTGCTAGCACCCTTCTGATATGCCCTGCAGATTCTGTAAATATTTTCCAAAGGTACCTCATGGGATCTGCAGGCTTTCTGCTTCTCCAGAATGGCGCTGTGGTTAATTGCCTGGCTCACTACATGAATTTGTCAGGAGCTCAGCTGAGATGGAGAGAAAACTGATCTGCCAGAGTAGATGCTTTAGACAGCAAGCCAAAATGAAAGTAACACTCAAGCCCTCAATCACTTACTGCCATAAGGCAAGCAAACTCTAAACTGGAGAGAGTGCTGACTCCTCTCTGTTTCATTTTTGCCCACGGACCAGCACCAGTATAGAGTCAGATGAATGAACACAAAAGTGAGGATTGTTCCACTGTGGAGGGACCCCTGAAAAAATGATCCTGCAGTTTTATGGATGCAGGATCTCAGGAATACTGGAAAGGGGAAGGGCTGAGGGTGCAACTGATTGAGAGAGAAGAAAAAGTGTCTCCAGGGTTCCTTCCTGCTCCATCCCCTCTAAGGAGACTTCAGCTGAGGTACTTAAGGAAGGCCTCTGCCCAGGCAAGTGATCAAGAGGAGTCTACATGGAGGTACCTGGGCTAGGAATGCAGCTCTAACAGCATAGAAAGCCAGGAGAACCTGATTTCTTGACAACAACTCCCTTTAGAGACTTCAGTTCATTGGTTGTACAAATCTGGTTTGGGAAGAGCAGGATTCTCTTGTGAGGTCTGCCATGTAAAGCCTTCATAATTGCCTATAGACAGGCCTCAAAAATCACACTTAAGTTTTTTGTTTTTTTGTTTTTTTTAATTCCAGTATAGTTAAAATACAGTGTTAAATTAGTTTTGGGGTATATAATATAATGATTCAACAATTCTATATATTACTCTGTGCTCATCAAGGTAAGTGCTCTCCTTAATGCCCTTCACCTATTTCACCCTTTCCCTACCCACCCCCCCCCACTGGTCACCACTTGTTTGTTCTCTATAGTTAAGAGCCTTTTTTTGGTTTGTCTCTTTTTTTCATTTGTTCTTTTGTTTTGTTTCTTTTTACTTTTTTAAATTTCAATTCCAGTGTCGTTAAAATACAGTGTTATATTCATTTCAGGTGTATGATATAGTGATTCAACTGTTCCATATATTATTCCGTGCTCATCAAGATACGTGTACCCTTAATCCCCATCACCTATTTCACCCACCCCTGCACCCACCTCCCCTCTGGTAACCATCTGTTTGTCTCTTTTTTGAGAGTCTGTCTTTTGGTTTGTCTCTTTTTTATCCCATTGTTACATTTGTTTTGTTTCTTTTTTTTTCCCTCAGTGTCCTGAAAATTCCACATGTGAGTGCAGTCCTATAGTATTTGTCGTTCTCTGACTGATTTCCCTTAGCGTTTTACTCTCCAGCCCCATCCATGTTGTTGCAGATGGCAAGACTGCGTTCTGTTATGACTAAATAATATTCCATTGTGTATACCACATCTTTATCCGTTATGGCTAAATAATATTCCGTTGTATATATATATACACTACATCTTTACCCATTCATCTGTTGATGGACACTTGGGCTGCATCCATAATTTGGTTATTGCAAATAATGCCACAATAAACACAGGGATGTATGTATCCTTTCCAATTAGTGTTTTTGTATTTTTTGGGTAAATACCCAGTACTGTGATTACTGGATCATATGGTAGTTCTATTTTTATTTTTTTTTTTGAGGAAGCTCCCTACTATTTTCCACAGTGTCTGTACCAGTTTGCATTTCCACCAACAGTAAAGAAGGATTCCTTTTTCTCCACATCCTTGCCAACACTTGTTTCTTGTGTTTTTTATTTGAGCCATTCTGATAGGAGTGAAGTGATATCTCATTGTGGTTTTGATGATGATGGGTGATGTTCAGCATCTTTTCATGTGTCTGTTGGCCATCGGAATGTCTTCTTTGGAGAAATGTCTGTTCATGTCTTCTATCCATTTTTTAATTGGATTGTTTTCTGGATGCTGACTTGTATCAGTTCTTTTTATATTTTGGATACTAACCCTTTATCAGATATGTCATTTGTAAATATCTGCTCCCATTCCATAGGTTGTCTTTTAGTTTTGTTGATTGTTTCCTTTGCAGCTCAGAAGCTTTTTATTTTAATGAAGTCCCAATGGTTTATTTTGCTTTTATTTTCCTTGCCTCAGGAGACATATCTAGAAAGATGTTGCTATAGCCAATGTTAGAGACATTATTCCCTGTGCTCTGTTCTAGAATTTTTATGGATTCAGGACTCATATTTAGGTCCTTATACACTTTGAGTTTATTTTTGTTTATGGTGTAAGAAAGTGGTCTACTTTCATTCTTTTGCACAGAGCTGTCCCGGTTTCCCAACACAATTTGCTGAAGAGACTGTCCTTTTCACATTGCATATTCCTACCTCCTTTGTCAAAGATTAATCGACCATATAGTTGTGGGTTTATTTCCGGACTTTCTGTTCTGTTCCATTGATCTATGTGTCTATATTTGTGCCAGTATCATACTGTTTAGATTATTACAGTTTTGTAATAGAACTTGAAGCCTGGAATTATGATACCTCCAGTTTTGTTCTACTTTTTCAACATTGCTTTGGCTATTCAGGGTCTTTGTACTTCCATACAAATGTTAGGATTGTTGGTTCTGGTTCTGTGATAAATGCTGCTGGTATTTTGATAAGGATTGCATTAAATCTGTTGATTGTTTTGGGTAGTATGGACATTTTAACAATATTTGTGCTTCCAATTCATGAGCATGGAATATCTTTCCATTAGTTTGTGTCATCTTCAATTTCTTTCATCAGTGCTTTATAGTTTTCTGAGTATAGGTCTTTCACCTCTTTGGTTAAGTTTATTCCTAGGTATTTTATTAATTCCAGTGCAGTTATAAATGAGATCATTTTCTTAATTTTACTTTCTGCTCCCTAATTATTAGTGTATAGAAATGTAAAAGATTTCTATATGTTCATTTTGTATTCTGTGACCTTTCTGAATTCATTTTTCAGTTCTAGTGGTTTCTTGGTGGAGTCTTTAGAGATTTCTATATATAATATCATGTCATCTGCAAATAGTGGAAACTTACCAAGCTGGATGCCTTTTATTCCTTTTTATTGTCTGATTCCTATGGCTAGGACTTCCAGTACTATGTTGAATAAAAGTCATGAAACTGGACATCCTTGTCTTGTTCCTGACCTTAGGGGAAAACTTCTCAGTTTTTCACCATTGACTATGATGTTAGCTGTGGGTTTTTCTTATATGACCATTACTATGCTGAGGTATGTTCCCTCTAGACTTACTTTGTTGAGGGTTTTTATCATGAATGGATGTTGTACCAAAGTACAACAAAGGCTTTTTCTGCATCTACTGAAATGGTCATATGGTTTTTATCCTTTCTCTTATTGATGTGATGTATCAGGTTGATTGATTTGTGAATATTGAACCACTCTTGCATTCAGGGAATGAAATCCACTTGATTGTGGTGAATGATTTTTTAATGTATTGGTGGATTTAACTTGCTAATATTTTTTTAATTTAAATTCAATTAGCCAACAAATTTTTTATCAAATTGCTAATATTTTGTTGAGGATTTTTGGACTCATGTTCATCAGAGATATTGGCCTGTTCTCTTTTTTTGTAGTGTCTTTTTCTGGTTTTGTTATCAGGTTAATGTTGGCTTCATGGAATGAATTTGGAAATTTTCCTTTGTCTTCTATTTTTTTTTTTTTTTTGAATAGTTTGAGAAGAATAGATACAGGCATTAACTCTTCTTTTAATGTTTGGTAGAATTCACCTGTGCAGCCATCTGGTCCTGGACTTTTGTTGGGTGGGAATTTTTTGATTAGTGATTCAGTTACATTGCTGGTAATCAGTCTGTTCAAATTTTCTATGTCTTCCTGCTTCAGTTGTGGTAGGTTTTATGTTTCTGGAAATTTATACATTTCTTCTAGCTTGCCAATTTGTTGGCATATAATTCTTCTTTTCTTTTTCTTTCTCCAAATTTTTACTTAAAATTTCAGCTAGTTAACATACAGTGTAATATTAGTTTCAGGTATAGAATTTAGTGAATCATCACTTATATATAACAGCCAGTGCTCATCACAACAAATGCCCTCCTTAATACCCATTACCTATTCAACCCATCCCCGACCCACCTCCCCTCCAGTAACCCTCAGTTTGCTCCCTGTAGTTTAGAGTCTGTTTCTTGGTTTGCCTCCCTTTTTAAAATAATTTTTCAAAATATTTTCTTATAATCCTTTGTATTTATGTGGTATTTTTCTTATTTCTCTTCCTTTATTTATGATTTTCTTTACTTGAGTCCTAGCTCTCTTTTTGATGCTTCTGGCTAAAACTTTACCAATTTTTTCATTTTTTTAAAATATTTTATTTATTTGACAGAGAGAGACACAGCAAGAAAGGGAACACAAGCAGGGGAGTGGGAGAGGGAGAAGCAGGCTTCCCGCTGAGCAGGGAGCCCAATGTGGGGCTCGATCCCAGGACCCTGGGATCATGACCTGAGCCGAAGGCAGATGCTTAATGACTGAGCCACTCAGGCACCCCAATTTTGTTCATCTTTTGAAAGAATTAGCTCCTAGTTTCATTGATCTGTTCTATTTTTTTTTTTTTTAGTTTCTATTTTCTTTATTTATTTTCTAATCTTTATTATTTCTTTCCCTGTTCTGATTTTAGGGGTTTTTTGTTCTTCTTTTTATAGCTTCTTTAAGTGTAAGGTCAGGTGATTTATTTGAGATGTTTCTTACTTTTAAGGTAGGCTTCTATTGCTATAAACTTTCCTCTTAGGAAAGCTTTTGCTGCATCCCAACAATGTTGGACCAATGTATTTTCATTTTCATTTGTCTCCATGTATTTTTTAATTTTCTCTTTGATTTCCTGGCTGATCCATTCATTGCTTAGTAACATGTTATTTAATCTCAATGTATTTATGCTCTTTCCAAATTTTTTTCTTGTGGTTGATTTCTAGGTTCATAGTATCTTAGAAAAGACACATGGTATGACGTGGATGTTTTTGAATTTCTTGAGACTTGTTTTCTGGTCTAATATGTGACCTATTCTGAAGAATGGTCCATGTGCACTTGTAAAGAATGTGTATTCTGCTGTTTTAGGATGGAATGTTTTGAATATATCTATAAGATCCATCTGGTCCAATGTGTCATTCAAAACCACTGTTTCCTTGATTGTTTTCTGAATGGATTATCTATCCATTGATGTAAATGGGATGTTAAAGTCCCATACTATTATAGTATTACTATCGGTTAGTTCCTTTACATTTGTTATTAACTGCTTTATGTATTTGGGTGTTCTTATGTTGGGTGAATAAATATTTACAATTGTTATAGCTTCTTGTTTAAGGCTTTGTTTATGATTGTATTGTGTCTTTCTTTGTCTCTTCTTATAGTCTTTGTTTTAAAGTCTATTTTGTCTGAAAATTCATTCGCATAAGTACTTTTCCATCTCTTCACTTTCAATCTTCATGTGTCCTTAGGTCTGAAATGAATCTCTTGAAGGCAGCATATAGATGTGTCTTGCTTTTTTATCCATTCTGTCATCCTATGTGTTTTGATTGGAGTCTTTAGTCCATTTTCATTCAAAGTAGTTATGATAGATATATATTTATTGCTATTTTGTTACTTGTTTTGTGGTTGTTTTTGTAGTTCTTCTCCATTCTTTTCTTCCTTGATCTCATCTCTCATGATTAGGTGGCTTACTTTATTGATATATTTGGATTCTTTGCTTTTTTTTTTTTTTATATCTCCTACTGTTTTTGATTTGTGGTTACCACTAGGTTTGTATATAACCTCTTCTGCATATAGCACTTTATATTAAGCTGATGGTCAGTTCAGCTTGAACCCATTCTTTACTCCTCTCCTCCCAACATTTTAGATATATGGTGTCATACTTTACATCCTTTTATTTTGTGATTGCCTTGACTGATTTTTATGGATATACTTATTTATACTGCTTTTGTGCTTCCCTACTATTAGTTATGGTCTTTTCTTTCTACTCAAAGAGTCCCTTTAATAATTTTTGTAGGGCTGGTTTAGTGGTAATGAAGCCCATAATTTTTTGTTTGTCTGACGAACTCTTTAGTTCTCCTTCTATTCTGAATGATAGCCCTGCTGGATAGAGTATTCTTGGCTGCAGATATTTTTCCTTTCCTTGATTATATCATGCCACTCTCTTCTGGCCTGAAAAGTTTCTGCTGAGATATCTGTTAATACCCTTATGGTGTTTCCCTTGTATATAACTCTCTTTTCTCTTCCTGCTTTTAAAATTCTCTCTTTATCTCTACTTTTTGCCATTTTAATTACCGTGTGTCTTGGTTTGGACCATTTTGAGTTGATTTTGTTGGGTGATCTCTATGCCTACCAAATCTGGATTTCTGTTTCCTTCCCCAGATTTAGGAAGTTTTCAGCTATAATTTCTTTTTTTTTTTAAGATTTTATTTATTTATTTGACAGAGAGATAGACAGAAGAGCACAAGCAGAGGGAATGGCAGAGGGAGGGGGAGAAGCAGGCTCTGCACTGAGCAGGGAGCACAATGCAGGACTCGATCCCAGGACCCTGGGATCATGACCTGAGCCGAAGGCAGACGCTTAACCATCTGAGCCATCCAGGCACCCTATAATTTCTTCATATAAATTTTCTGCTCCTTTTTGTCAGTCTTCATCTTCTGGTATCCATGTAATGCAAATGTTATTACACCTGATGGTGTTGCTGAGTTTCCCAAGTCTATTCTCATTTTGCCTAATTTTTTTTCTTTCACCTACTCAACTTGATTACTTTCCATTAGTCTGTCCTCCAGGTTGCTGCTTCATTCTTCTGCTTCCTCTGGTTTACTATTTATGCCATCTAGTGTATTTTTACTTTCATTAACTGTGTTCTTCATCTCTGATTGTCTCTTTTTTGTGTCTTTGTTAAGGGTCTCACCTATGTCCTCCACTCTTTTCTCAAGTGCAGTATCTTTATGATCATTACTTTAAATTTTCTATCAGACATATTAGTTATCTCCATTTTTATGGATATACTTATTTATACTGCTTTTGTGCTTCCCTACTATTAGTTATGGTCTTTTCTTTCCACTCAAAGAGATTAGGTCTCTTGCTCTGATTTTTTCCTGTTTTGTTTTGTTTTTTTTTTTTCATTTGGGAATATTCCTCTGTCTCCTCATTTTGTCTACCTCTCTGTGTCTGTTTCTCTGTTTTAGGAAAGTCAGCAATGTCTCTTGTTCTTGAAAGTAGAGTTTTTATGAAGAAGAGGTCCTATAATACCCTGCAGTGCAGTGCTCCCTGTTCAGTGGAACCTGGTGCTTCAGAGGGTCTACTAGATGTGTTGCATGTGCCTTGCTGCTGTGGCTGAGTCACTGTTTCCTTTAGTCAAGTTTTCTTCAGTGGATCTCTTTGCCTGTTGTGGGCAGTTTTTGGTCCCTGTAGTGTTAGTGGTCTAGTCTGGGGGTGCTTTGGGCTTGAGTTGAGTCAGACCAGGCATTTGCAAGATTCGGTAACACCAAACTGCAGGGAATTTCCCTGTGTTGTCCTCTGAGTAGCCTTCATTAGTCGCAGGGCCTGCAATCAGACCAATTGTCTGCCACCAGCCCACTTTTGTGGCCACAGTCGGACTGGTATGTGTGGTTATCTTACCCTCTCCTGGGGGCAGGAGTCACTTTGGAGTGATGCTGACCCCTTTCAGGTCTATTTGCATACTTCCTGGATTGTGGTACCACTTGGATGGGTTTCAGCCAAGAACTTACTGAAACGGGTGGATCCACAATGTGCATGGGGAAAGGACATGCAGGGTTTGCAAGTTTTGTGTGCTGGTCCTCTGGGGTAGAGGAACTGCAGTGCCAGGCCTGAGGTAAGCCTGGCTGAGGCGGTGGATATGCCTAAGCATTAGGTGGGAGGCAGAACAGTAGTGTTAGCAAGTGTAGGCCCCATGCTGTTTCCTTCAGGTGGCCATGTGTTTTTGCTGGGGAAAGGGGAGCAAGATGGTGCCTGCCAGCTCCTTTGTTCCTGGAAGAGTTTCCCAGTGAGCTTTGTCCCTCCAGGACCTGCACTGCGATGCATACAATTCTTCTTCCCATAAGTCCCAGGCGTTTTTCAAATTGCGGCTTCTGTGCTGTATCTCCATGGGCTGTTTATTGTGGTGTCTCTTTAAGGGAAGGAACTCAATTTCTTCTCATCCTCTCGGCTCTCTCAGACCTAAGCTCCCCGGTTTTTAAAATTTCAGGTTTAAAGTCCCACTGTTTTAAGAGCTCATGAAATTCAGCCCCTCTGGTTTTTAAAGCCAGATGTTATGGGATTTGTCTTTTCTGTGTGGGCTACCCAGTGTGATAGTTTGTTTCTCTCCCCTTTCCATGTCTGCAGCATCCCTCCCTCCCAAGGGCCCTCCCACAAGACCATTTAGCTCCTCAACTTGTCTCCTCCCTTCCTACCCTCTTCCATGTGGCCTTTTCTCTACCTTTAATTGTGGAGTTATTCTGCCAGTTTGGGGGTCTTTGTTTGGGCTATTGCACTGATATGAGTATTATCCTGTTGTATCCATAGAAAGAGGTGAGCTTAGGATTCTGTTATTCTGCCATTTCCCAGCCTCATACATAAGTTTTTATCCAGAAGCCAGACTTTTCATTTTCATTACATTTTTTGAGTTATTTTTAGTGGTTGTTCTAGGGTTTAACATATATGTCTTAACTTTTCAGCATCAGCTTCATATTTATATTAACTTAATTCCAGTTAGATATAGAAATGTTACTTCTATATAGCTGTATTCCCTTTACCTTATTTTCCGGTATTATTGCTATACATGTTAAATAATAAATGTTGCAATCCCAAGAATACATTGTTATAATTATTGCTCTATATACTTCTTTGTCTCTTAAAGAATCTGAGAGAAGAAAGGAGAACAAGTATGTATTCATAGATTTTGTTATATTAAACTTCTTATTTATCATAGCTGATTCTTTTCATTTGTTTCTGAAAATTCAAGTCACCATATGGAATAAAGCCCAATATTTTCTCCAACCCATCTCCTTCGCACTGTTATTAAATATATTAAATTTCTATGTATTATACTCCCAATATTGTTTCATACAATTGCTACTTAAATCAGTTAAGGAAAAAAGGAGAATAAGTATGCATCTATATCATCTTTTATAAATACATAGTTGCTCTTACTGTTGCTCTGTTGTGTGTGTGCATGTGTGTGTATTCCAATTACCCTCTGGGGTCACCCACTGTCAGCCTAAAGAACTTCCCTTAACATTTCTTATATGGAAGGTGTGCTCACAAGAAATTCTTTAAATATATGTTTTCCTGGAATGTGTTTAATTCGCTTTCATTTTTGGAAGATCACATTGCTTGACATAGCATTATTGGTTGACAGTCTTCTTCTATACACACTACATTTCTCTACCTTCTGGCCTCCGTTGTTTCTGATGGGCAGTCATTTCATAATCTTATTGGGATTCCCTTGTAAGTGACAGGTTGTTGTCTTTTGATGATTTCAAGATTTTCTCTTAGAGTTTGGATTTCAACATTTTTACTGTGATGTGTCTGTTTGGCATCTCTTTGTCATGTTGGTATAGTTAACGTTGTCCCAAATGTCTCTGAGATTCTGTTCACTTGTATTTATTCTATTTTTCTCTGCTATTTGATCAACCTATTTTCAAGTTTGGTAATTCTTTATTCTGAATTTTTCTAATCTACTGTTGAATCGCTCCAATGAATTTTTCAATTTCAGTTATTGTATTTTTCATTCCAAAATATTCATTTGGTGATTTTTAAAATAATTTCTATCTCTTCATTGATAATCTTTTCTTTGATGAGGCATTATCATCATACTTTTGTATCTTCTTTAATGGTGGTTCCTTTAGTTCTTTGAACATACAGTGGTTAATTTGTAATTATTGTTTGCTAAATCTAATATTAGGTCACTCTCACAGGTAGTTCTTTTTTTTAAGCACTGTAAATATTTTATTTCAAGAAAGATAGAGACACAAAGCATAAAGATGACTAGGTATTCTAACAAAAATAGATTTCAATGATTCTCATTCAGTCTGTAATAATATTTCCTGCAAGCAAAATACCTTCAAGTAAATTTTTTAAAAATGGCATGCTGAATTGCAGATGATTTCAACTATTTTTGCAGAAAATCTGTCATAATTATTTTTTTTGTGCATGAAATCCGCATTGTCTTTCAGTGTAGTTTTAAAATTAAGTATTATTTTAATTCCAGTATAGTTAACATACAGTGTTATATTAGTTTAGGAATACAATCTAATGATTCAACAATTCTATACATCATTACCCAGTGTACTCTTTTTTCTATTATGTTCAGTTAGCCAGCATATAGTACATCATTAGTTTTTGATGTAGTGTTCAAAGATTTATTAGTTGTGTATAATACCCAGTGCCCATCACAACACATGTCCTCCTTAATACCTACCACCCAGCAACCCCATTCCCCCACTCCCCTCCCTTCTCTAACCTTCAGTTTGTTTCTCGGAGTCCAGAGTCTTTCATGGTTTGTCTCCCTCTCTGATTTCTTCCCATTCAGTTTTTCCTCCCTTCCCCTATGGTCGTCCACATTATTCCTTATGTTCCACATATGAGTGAAATTATGTAATTTTCTTTCTCTGCTTGACTTATACCAATTAACATAATCCCCTACAGTTCCATCTATATCAATGCAAATGGTAGGTACTCATCCTTTCTGATGGCTGAGTAATATTCCATCGTATATATTAACCACATCTTCTTTTTTTTTTTTTTTAATTTTTTTTATTGTTATGTTAATCCCCATACATTACATCATTAGTTTTAGATATACTGTTCCATGATTCATTGTTTGTGCATAACACCCAGTGCTCCATGCAGAACGTGCCCTCCTCAATACCCATCACCAGGCTAACCCATCCTCCCAACCCCCTCCCCTCTAGAACCCTCAGTTTGTTTTTCAGAGTCCATCGTCTCTCATGGTTCTTCTCCCCCTCCGATTTCCCCCCCTTCATTCTTCCCCTCCTGCTACATTCTTCTTCTTCTTTTTTTCTTTCCTAACATATATTGCATTATTTGTTTCAGAGGTACAGATCTGAGATTCAACAGTCTTGCACAATTCACAGCGCTTACCAGAACACATACCCTCCCCAGTGTCCATCACCCAGTCACCCCATCCCTCCCACCCCACCCCCCACTCCAGCAACCCTCAGTTTGTTTCCTGAGATTAAGAATTCCTCATATCAGTGAGGTCATATGATACATGTCTTTCTCTGTTTGACTTATTTCGCTCAGCATAATACCCTCCAGTTCCATCCACGTCGTTGCAAATGGCAAGATCTTATTCCTTTTGATGGCTGCATAATATTCCATTGTATATATATACCACATCTTCTTTATCCATTCATCTGTTGATGGACATCTTGGCTCTTTCCACAGTTTGGCTATTGTGGACATTGCTGCTATAAACATCGGGGTGCACGTAGCCTTTCGGGTCCCTACTTTTGTATCTTTGGGGTAAATACCCAGTAGTGCAATTGCTGGATCATATTTAACCACATCTTCTTTATCCATTCATCTGTTGAAGGACATCTTGGCTCCTTCCACAGTTTGGCTATTGTGGACATTGCTGCTATGAACATTGGGGTGCATGTGGCCCTTCTTTTCACTACATCTGTATCTTTGGGGTAAATACCTAGTAGTGCAATTGCTGGATTGTAGGGTAGTTCTATTTTTAACCTCTTTAGGAACCTCCATATTGTTTTCCAGAGTGGCTGTCCTAGCTTGAATTCCCACCAACAGTGTAAGAAGGTTCCCCTTTCAGAACATTCCATCCTAAAACAATAGAATACTCATTCTTCTCAAATGCACATGGAACTTTCTCCAGAATAGACCACATACTGGGTCACAAATCAGATCTCAACTGATACCAAAAGATTGAGATTATTCCCTGCATATTTTCAGACCACAATGCTTTGAAACTGGAACTCAACCACGGGAAGAAATGTGGAAGGAACTCAAACATTTGGAAGTTAAAAAGCACCTTTCTAAGGAATGATTGGGTCGACCAGGAAATTAAAGAAGAACTTAAACAATTCACTGAAACTAATGAGAATGAAAACACATCAGTCCAAAACCTATGGGATACTGTAAAAGCAGTCCTAAGAGGGAAATACATAGCCATCCAAGCCTCTCTCAGAAAACTAGAAAAATCCCAAATGCATAAGCTAAACTTACACCTAAAGGAGCTGGAGAAAGAACAGCAAATAAAACCTAAACCAAGCAGGAGAAGAGATATAATAAAGATTAGAACAGAGATCAATGAAATAGAAACCAGAAAAACAGTAGAACAAATCAACGAAACTAGAAACTGGTTCTTTGAAAGAATTAATAAGATCAATAAACCTCTAGCCAGACTTATCCAAAAGAAAAGGGAAAGGACCCAAATTAACAAAATTATGAATGAAAGGGGAGAGATCACGACTAACACCAAGGAAATAGAAACAATTATTAGAAATTATTACCAGCAACTATATGCCAACAAATTAAGCAATCTGGAAGAAATGGATGCATTTCTGGAAACCTATAAACTACCAAGACTGAAACAGGAAAAAATAGACAATCTGAATAGACCAATAACCAGTAAGGAAATTGAAGCGGTAATCAAAAACTTCCCCCCAAAAATATGAGTCCAGGGCCAGATGGCTGCCCAGGGAAATCCTACCAAACATTTCAAGAAGAAATAATACCTATTCTCCTGAAGCTGTTTCAAAAAATAGAAATAGAAGGAAAACTTCCAAACTTGTTCTATGAGGCCAGCATTACCCTGATCCCAAAACCAGACAAAGACCCCATCAAAAAGGAGAATTACAGACCAATATCCCTGATGAATATGGATGCCAAAATACTCAACAAGATCCTTGCCAATAGGATCCAACAGTACATTAAAAGGATTATCCACCATGACCAGATGGGATTTATTCCTGGGATGCAAGGGTGGTTCAACATTTGGAAATCAATCAACATGATAGAGCACATTGATAAGTATCCTCTTAAACCCTTCTACCTATTTCACACATCCCCTCACCCACCTCCTCTCTGATATGCTTTATTTTAAATGAGTACCCCGTTAAAGTTATTATTTCTTCATCAGAACATGTTTTACTTGAAGCATACTTCAGAATACATGATCCTAAAAGATATGTGTATATATCTATGTATATCTATATATATCTCTCTCTCTATCTCTATCTATATATAATACATATCATGGGATGCAGCAAAAGCAGATGTTAGAGTGAAATTTATGCTATAATTGCTTGTATTAAGAAAAAACATTCAAATAAATAATTCAACATTACACCACAAGGAAATAGGAAAAGAAGAAACTTAGCTGAAATTTAGGGGAGGAAGGAAATGACAAAGAAAAATTAGAAATAAATAAAACAGACGCCAGAATAAACAATAACATAACATGGGAAGTAATGACCTGTTTTTCCAAAACAAAAAACAAAAAAACAAAATTTGCAATGCTTTAACTACATTAACTAAGAAAAAAAAGAAAGACTCGAAAACCAAAATAAGAAGTGGAAAACAATACAACACATAACCAAAGAAATACATAGTGTAATAACAGATTACTATACATAATTATATACTAACAATCAGATAACTTAGAAAAAAAAGATAATTCCTAAAAATGCACAAATTATCACAACTGAATCATGAATCTTGAATCCAGGAAATAGGAAATCATCTTAGACCAATAACAAGAATGCAAGTTGAATGAGGAATGAAAAATTTCCCAGTACAGAAAAGACCAAGATCACATGGTTTCACTGATGAATTCTATCAAACATTTAAAAATAATAATAAATGGCAATCTTTATCAAAACCTTACAAATAATGAAATAGAGGGAGCACATTCAAAATCCTTCCATGAAGCCAGTACTACCAAGATACGAAAGCAGGATGAAAACAAAGAACAAAAAAGTCTACTTTGTCCAATATAAGTATTGCTACTCCAACATTCTTTTGACATCCATTTGTGTGATCTCCACTCTTCATTTTTGATCTGCAGGTGTCTTTAGGCGTAAAATGAGTCTCTTGTATGCAGTATATAGATGGGTCTTGTTTTTTTATCCACTCTGACACCCTATGTCTTTTGATTGGAGCATTTAGTCCATTTACATTCAAAGCAGTTATTGATAGATAAGTATTTATTGCCTTTTTATTACTTGTTTTGCCGTTTCTGGAGATTTTCTCTGGTCCTTTCTTGTCTTTGTCACTTTTGGTCTCTCTGCACTCAAAGAGTCCCATTGGATATTTCTTGCAGGGCTGGATTAAGGCTGGCCCCAAACTCCCTTAGTTTTTATATGTCTGGTAAACTCTTTATCTCTCCTTCTATTCTGAATGATAGTCTTGCTAGATAGAGTATTCTTGGCTGTGGATTTTTCCCATTCAGCACTTTGAATATACCATGCCACTCCCTTCTGGCTTGCCAACATTCTATTGAGAAATCTCCATCTAACCTTATGGGTTTTCCCTTGTAAATTAAGGACTTCTTTACCCTTGCTGCCTTTAAGATTTTTTATCACTATATTTTGCCAATTTAAGTACAATGTCTTGGTGTTGGCCTGATTTTGTTGATTTTAATGGGAGTTCTCTGTGCCTCCTGGGTTTGGATGTCTGTTGCCTTCCCAAGATTGGGGAAGTTTTCAGTTATTATTTCCTGAAATAAATTTTCTGCCCCCTTTTCTCTCTTCTTCTTCTTCTGGTACTCCTATAATATGAATGTTATTACATTCAGCGGAGTCTCTGAGTTCCCTAAGTCTATTCTCATGTTGTGTAATTATTTCTTCTTTTGTTCAGCTTCATTATTTTCCATTATTTTATCTTCTAGGTCACTAATTCATTCCTTTGCTTCTTCCAAACTAATGCTCATTGCATCAAGCTTGTTTCTAATCTTGTTCATTGCACTCTTCACCTCTTATTCTTTTTTAACTCTTTTATCTCTGTGGTAAGGGTCTCACTGATGTTTTGTATTCTTTTCTCAAGCCCAGTATCCTTATGATTGTTGCCTTAAATTCTCCATCTGTCATGTTATTTATATCTGTTTTGCTTAGACCTCTGGCTGTGTCCTTATCTTGTTCTTTCATTTGGGATAAATTCCTCCATCTTGGCATTTTCTCTAATTCTCTGCCTTCTTTGTGTTAGAAAAGCCATTCATGCCTCCTGCTCCTGAAAGTAATGATCTTAATGAAGAAGAGGTCATATAGTGTCCAGGGCCTGGTGCTTCAGGGAGTGTCTCCAGTGTGTGCTGTGTGTGCTCTGCTGTTGTGTTCTGGCTGCTCTATCCTTCAGGCCAGTTGTTTAGAGAGGCCCTACTTGACTGCTATGGGCAGTGTTTAGTCCATGGCCTGAATGTGACAAGTTTTAACTATGTGTGCTCTGGTCTATTTGTGAAATGAGACCTGACACAAACTCCAACAGAACTGAGGCCCTGCAGAACTCTCTGGTTGGAGATGTGTTTTGGGCAGGGGTTTGTCTTGGTCTTCTGGAGGAGAGGCCTGCCATGCTGCGATTGAGGCAGGGTTGGCTGAGAATGGCAGTTTTATGGGAGCACAGGAGTGGGGCTTGGTTTAAGCAAGTTAGGCAGCTAGTGTCTGTGCTGAGCTGCTTCCCTCAGGTGACTCTGCATTTATGCCATGGGGTGGGGGAGAGAAATAACACTAGCCAGCTCCCCTGTTCTCAGAGAGGCATCTCCATGAAGCTCCAGGGAAATTCACTGAGACTAGTGAACAATCTCCCCACTGTGTGCCCCAGGCACTCCTCAGATTGATGTTTCCAAGCTGTCTGCCCCCTGAATTGTTTGCTTTCCTTCTTTCCAGAAGCAGAGTAGTGCCCTCTGGGCTCTATCCCAGCCAAGCCTGCTGACCTTTAAAACTCTAGGCTTTAAGCCCTGTTGGTTGTCAGAACTCACGAAAATCAGCCCCTCTCATTTTCCAAGCCAATGGCCTTGGGGAAATATTCTCCTTGTGTGTTCCCCTGTGTGCTCCTCTCTCTCACCCTTCTCCATGACCACAGCACCCTCCCCTCCACAGTAGCCCCAATCTTTTTCTTCATTAAACCACGTCTCTGCACTTCCTACCTTCTTCAATGTGGCCTCTTCTCTCTCTTTGACTGTGGAGTTTGGTCTGTCAGTCTTCAGGCCAATTTCTGGGGTATTTAGGATGATTTCATAGTTATCTAGTTGTGTTCTTGGGATGAGATGAGCCCAGGGTCCCCCTACTCCTCAACCATCTTTGATGTCTCTGTGATGAATCTGCAATAATTATTTTTAAAAGATTTTATTTATTTATTTGACAGAGAGAGACACAGCGAGAGAGGGAACACAAGCAGGGGGAGTGGGAGAGGGAGAAGCAGGCTTCCCGCGGGGCAGGGAGTCTGATGCGGGCTTGATCCCAGGACCCTGGGATCTTGACCTGAGCCAAAGGCAGACGTTGAACGACTGAGCCACCCAGGCGCCCTTATTTTTTAATAAATAAGTAATTTCCACAAAATAGGCTGGTTGAACATGCTAATTAAAAAAAAAGATTTATCTATTTATTTGAGATAAAAAGAGAGAGACTGAGCGAGCAGAGGGAGGGGCAGAAGGAGAGATAGAATCCTGAAATAGACTCCTCGCTGAGCATGGAGCCCGACCAGGTCTTGATCCCATTACCCTGAGACTATGACCCAAGCTGAAATCAAGAGTCGGATGCCCAACCGACTGAGCCACCCAGGTGCCTTAAAAGTGCTAATTTTTGAACACTTCAGTATACATGCTGACTACATACACAACAGATAGTAGAGTAAGAAAATGCTCAACCTGATGAAATGTGAAAACCTTTGTTAATACAATGAAAACTGCTATACCTTGCGGTTTTTAAAATAAATAATACAAGGTTAAATGTTCTCCTTGTTTTAGGATTCATTTGAAAATGAAGCTGTATCTAATATGTAAAATGTGCAAATTTTATTAGTAAGCAATTAATATACATAATAACTAAATGAAATACTCAACTTGCACTTGTCCACCTTTAATTTCTAATACTATACTTTCTTAACAGGCATAGAAAATATCAAACTTCTCTCTAGAAGCAAGTTTTGTTCTTTGACACCCTTTAACGAAAAGCAGTCTGAGCCTGTGGCACCCATTACAGAAAAGAAGCCTGAGCCTATGGCAAGTTAATGCAGTCGACAGGCAAAACATTCTAGTACATATTACACCTTTGAGTTAAAAAAAAAAAAAAAAAACCCTCCCTAAAAGCAGATTACACATCACTGTAAAAGTATCAACATCTTATGGCAGCTCTACTGGAGAATCAAGCCTTAAAGACCACTTTCTAATAGCAGAGAAAACCACTGTGAGGGCATATCAAGTACATTTATGGCTTGAATGTGTGCTATGCCACAGGAATAAGCATAGAATATATTAGTTACCAGAACGGTTGCACAGAGTTTTAACTTGATTATCACTGAGAACATAACAGAGGTACTCTCAGCCCATGCAAATCAAGTGAAAATATTAAGTCACTATGTTGAATGTTTCATTCCTGGAGAAAACTAAAGGGAACAGTAACCAAATTAAACGCAAAAGGTGGCCAAACTCATTCTCCTTAAGGATTCCTGAGCACAGTGATATCTGAGGTGTACCTTTATCCATTAAATCTGTGTGCCCATATTACCATTTGGGATATATGTCATCACAATGGTTTAAATCTTTTGAGTATTATTCATATATTTTTATCTACTCATTCTCTACACTTCTGAGAAGATTTTGCCTACAGTAAAATATTTTAGTAACAAAGTGCAAATGAGCACCTTTCTAAATGGAACTTATATGGATTGAAAGTAGAGATTGTTTTTTAGCAAATATGCAATATGCAAGCAGAAAAGTAGGAAAATGGCATTCAAGTGTATGGCAAAAAACTAAAAATTGACTATTTTTAAAAAAGCTATGAAGTAGGGCGCCTGGGTGGCTCAGTCGTTAAGCGTCTGCCTTCGGCTCAGGTCATGATCCCGGGGTCCCGGGATCGAGTCCCACATCGGGCTCCCTGCTCGGCGGGAAGCCTGCTTCTCCCTCTCCCACTCCCCATGCTTGTGTTCCTGCTCTCGCTGTCTCTCTCTCTGTCAAATAAATAAAAAAAATAAATAAAAAAAAAAAAAAAAAAAAAGCTATGAAGTGGCTTCAAACAAATATGCATTATACAGGTAGAACAATAGGCAAATGGCATTCAAGTGTATTCTAAAAACCAAAATTGACCATTTTAAAAAAGCTATGAAGTACCTCAGCTAAAACGCATAATGGAATTCTAACCTAATACAGGTCAGTAAATGTAAAAAACAGTTATAAACCCCAACAGGAAAAGTGAAACTGTAACTGGAAATTTCTATTAAAATGAGAATCTTAAAGTAACAGAAAAGTGGCTTTAAATCCACTTAGAACAACAAACAGAGAAAGAAACACAAATCTATTTTCATCATTTTTTATTATAAAATCCTGTGTGACTACAGGTCAAAAGCACTTGTGGCAGAAACATAATTCTATGTAAGCTAGAGATGTTCCATACATTAAAAAAATTGTTGCATGATTTCAAGGACTTTTTTGTTTCAGCCTACCTACTCTTTGTATTCAATGTGAAATAAAGTCTCTTTCTGTAACCATTGATTATCACTGACCACCACAATTAGGAAAAGCAAGATGGCTACAAAATGAACAATTTCAATAGTAATAACAATGTTTTGCCTTAGTCCAAAAAGGCCCTGTATTCTCTCTCCCTTAATTAATTTGGCAAGTCTTTGTATTTAATCTGGAAACAGCAAATCATGCAAGCAAAATTTTCCTCTGATATGAGGTTGAAAATCTCCAAGATTACAGGCTTCTACAGAAATGGAATCACTTTTAGGAGTACACTGAGATTTTAACCTACAAACCAGCTTTCTATAACGATTCCATTAAAAAAAAAAAAACTGATATGTAAAGCCTTGTGGTGGTTTGTCAACTGTTACAGTTTTTGAAAGATGTCTTCCAAGGATAAGTCCTTTGTATATGTTCCTTGTAAATGAACACAATGTTCACAGAAAGGCCAGTGCCTGATCAGTTGCCTTTTAGGGTCTAACACATTTAGATGTCATCGCTGTCTTAGGAATATTAAAAAGAACAATCTTATAATCTGAGATACTGGTTTCCAGGATTCCTGGAGGCATCGTCTTAATCTAACCGAAATCTGATCAATGATATCTTAGAAATGACTGCATCTTCTAGCTCTTTTAGACTACTGTGCATGCAGTTTTTATACACGTCCAAAAGTAGGCAGAATTCTGGGGTGCTTCTTTTTTTCAGTAGAAAAGCAGATTTCCTATTAGGTTGTTCTTCTTTTAGTAGCAGAACATATTGCATGACATAATAAAGGTCAAATACTTTCCAGTCTGACTCATAGGTGGCCTCTGCATGAGCTGATGAATAACTGCTATCTAGAGTTACTGGGGCTTAAAGGGTGAGATATCCCAAAGAACTGTTTCTTCTGCTTCTTCTAAACCATCATCGATAGCCTCACTTGAACAGCTTGATTTGACTTAATTGCTCCATTAGTTGATTGAGTACTACCAGAAGCGGTCTTACCCACTTGTTCCATATCAAGTGGTTTTACCATCTCTTCAGTTGTGCAGCCTGTCCTAGAGAATCTGATTCTGATGTGTCAGTTATTCAATGTAAAAAAAAAAAAAAAAAAAAAAAAAAAAAGTGGAAGACATGAGAAAATACGGACCCAATAATATAGTCCATCAGAGATTGCCAGAGGAAGGATTATGTTCTATTTTCCATTTTGCTTTACATGCTGATTTGTCGTTTCATAACCACCAGGTTTTGAGATGCTTGTTAGCCTTTTCTCCTGCTCTTGGTGTTGATGTGGTCAAATTATTATCCATGTCAAGTCCAATTCTACTTTGTTTCAATGGATTTTTCTCTCTTGTGCTTATGCTACCTATAATGTTTTGATAAATTGATGTCAACCATCCAGTTTCATTCTATGGTGGATTTTCTCCTCCTGAAGGCAGACTTTCATAAAATCTGAATATTTCCTTGTTGCTCTGGCAAGACATTGTGCTTGGATTTGGTTTGATTGCTAGGAAGCTTTCCTTGCACTTGGCCTCATCTTTTATGGGTGCTTCCTGTAAAACTGTGATGCCAGAAATATATCCCCAGGCTCCAGTGATGGTCCTGACTGCTCAATGTAAGCTGTCTTTCCTGCTTAGCCTCAGCAACAATAGAACCATCTTCAGCCATTCACAATTTCTCACTTACTGACCTGTGGTTCTGCACAAACAGGACCCACAGGGAAAGCCAGGTATTTCCTTTTGACCAGTATTTTCTCCCCATGGTATGGGCCTATGTCGGAAGGCTTAAAAATTTATGCGCTCCCTTAACATGTGGCCTCAAAAGCCTAGCTATGTGTTCCTATGCTGTTGCCCAATATGCCCCCCAGCCAGCGGGAAGTCCTGTCTAGCTAGCTAGCTCTTCTAAGAGCCAGACCAGCTACACTTCACCAATCCTCAGCCTAATAGTTTTCCCTTCCTTGCCAGACTGCAAAACTATTCAAACCAATCACATCCTCCCATAAAATTAAGGGTTACCTCAAGCTTTTGTTTCTACAAAGCCTGCCTTCCTCAGCCCCTGCTAATTAACTCTGTTTCCAAGAACAACTGTCATGTGGTCTTGCTTGGACTGCCATGATTTCCTTTGGAACTGTATAATTGATTAATAAACTTCAGTTTTATTTCATCTGTCTGGTGTCAGGCATTGTGCGTTTGGCCATCCCATACTATTTAGGGTGGAGCATCCCTTTCTCACCAGTGAAGTGGAGTAAATCAAAACTGGGAGCAGACTTCCCTGTTTCTTTACATGTCTCTTAATTTTTTTGTGGGAAACTGCACATTTGAGGTAATATGTTGTAGCCAGTCTTCTACTGGTTCCCCCTCTGGTGCTTGTTATTTTTCTTTGCTTTTTTATTTGTTTAATGACTGGTTGGATTGTTTTGGCAAAGTCTATTCCCCCCTCCCTCAAAGCATGAAACCTCTGATTTTCTTCATCAGGGGACCAAGCACAGGTTTTGATATGCTTGCAATTACCCTAGGATGACTGTTGTTATTGTTGTTGTTGTTGTTGTTTTGTTTGTTTGTTTGTTTTTGCAAGGCTCCCTTTGATTGTCTCTTTCCCTGACCAGCTGGTAATCTTCACCAATTGCTGGGCAGGGCATAAATTGCTCAATAGACTGATCCGATTAAAATTGGGTTCCTTTGGTGGGATAGTTTTAAAGTCAGTGTTTCAGATTTGTTCTCACCCCAGTAGCACTCTTCTTGGCTGTCTGTTTCCCTGGTTCTCTCTGGTCAACTAGCTTTCCCACAGTTTAACTTTTAGTTTGAATAATTCTACCAATTTCATCTTAATTGCTCTTAACCACAAACTCCATTAATTTTAAGAGGGCCATAGGCTTCAACTTCTTCATAGTCTGTTGCAAAAATGATTCACTTTCCTTGGGAAGAGAGGCAGAGCCCTCTGTTTAATGGCCTGCTTCTTCTGTTGGGAGGAAATCTCTGAGCTATAGGTGTGGAGCTAGGAATGGTGAACTTTTAAATGAGTGACACTCGTGCTTTAGGATCTGGGCCTTCAGTGGAAGGCGACAGTAGTTTCAGGTCTTCTTGGCTTACCTTACCCAAGATGGAATCTCTTACCAAATTGGGGTCCCAATATTTTCAACAGTGCTGCATCCAAGGTAATCCTATGAGTGCAGACTGCACGGAAGATGGGAGCCTCCATGTCTGGACTGTACTCACCTAGACTTAGACTCAGCAACAGGTAGCTTGGGAAAATTTGAGAAACACTGGTGCTCTGCCTTTTCTGGAAAGATCACTCTGGGTGCGTTGTGGGGAGAAGGGACCCTGTTTTCTTGGTTGTACCAATCTGGAGTGGAGTTTCTGTCTTGCTGACTTAGCAGGGGAAGGGAGGGTATAGGTCTTTGCTCAAATACCAGACTCTCACCGTCCTTACTAAATTTTCCTAGATATTCTTGAATAAATGTTTCTTTACTTGTTATATGCCCTCAGGACCATTTACAGATAATTTAGATAGTTTGATTTTTAAAAAACCAATTTTTTCAGTTTCACTGGGGACCAGATTCATAGAGCTCCTCAAGTTATCATGCCAGAAGTGGAACTTCTGGCAATCTTTATTAGTCACCTCTTTAAAAGCCCATTCCACATCAAAATGCCAAGAGCATGAGCATGAAAAGGGTCATGAAGTGGCCACTGAATGCCATGTCCATTAGTGCACTCTTAGATCTCCTTCACCATGAATAGCAACACATTGTCTGGGTGTAAGTGTCCCAATTATTCAAAAACGTGGAGGATCTTGGACTCAAGAACTATCATTATGGGGCTAGAATCTCCCACTCACATAGGGGTGGCACTCCATCAGTGGAATACATTACGTCGATTAGATGCCAGTGATAGCCACCAAATGGCAGCAGAGAACGCATGCAGTCCGTTTGTTAAGCATGGGTATGGCCCGTTTCTTGAGCTGTATGTTTTAAGTATTTGTCATACTTCCCTGTATTTTAAGGGAACTCAAATGAAAAACACCACAATTAGGACAGAGGTAGTGGGACAAGTGCACAATGAAGACCCTGTTTCCTCTGACCTAGTCATTTGAAGCAGCACAAAACACCAGAGAGAGGACCTGATGGCTCATGAGGTAAAAGTAAACCGAATGTTGCACCCCAGTGTTCTTAGCAGCAATGTCTGCAATAGCCAAACTGTGGAAAGAGCCGAGATGCCCTTCAACAGATGAATGGATAAAGAAGATGTGGTCCACATATACAATGGAATATTACTCAGCTATCAGAAAAGATGAATACCCAACTTTTACATCAACATGGATGGGACTGGAGGAGATTATGTTAAGTGAAATAAGTCAAGCAGAGAAAGTCAATTATCATATGGTTTCACTTATTTGTGGAACATAAGGAATAGAATGGAAGACATTAGGAGAAGGAAGGGAAAAATGAATGGGAGGGGAATCGGAGGGGGAGACGAACCATGAGAGACTATGGACTCTGAGAAACAAACTGAGCGTTTTAGAGGGGAGGGGGGGTGGGGGGATGGGTTACCCCGGTGATGGGTATTAAGGAGGGCACGTACTGCATGGAGCACTGGGTGTTATACACAAACAATAAATCATGGAACACTACATCAAAAAGTAATGATGTATCATATGGTGACTAACATAATGTAATAAAAATAAAATTTAAAAAATTAAAAAAAAAATAAACCAAATGTTTAACATGAACCACCTATAACATTTATAAAATTTGCAAAGTTGGGGGCAAAACTTCAAATGGGGTTCTACATGCCATATTCCTAATTATTTGAAATGTTTAAGTCAACCAATAAATTGTAAAAATACGGCTTGGCAAATATAACTTCGTAACGGCCTGAAAGGTCCGGTTTGGGTTTTGAATTCATAGACTGCTCTACCTTTTGAGCCTTCAGTGTGGGAAGACTACCACCAACCCTCCAGGCCCATTGCCCTAGACTAGGCCTCAGGCATTAGCCAGTCTGCCTTCTCTTCCCACCCTGAGTTTTATGCCCCGCCTTTGAGGACTCATCCGTGTGTATGTGGAGAACCCAGCAACTCATTAACTGTTCCTCATGTACAGCCACGCCCCCTCCCCATAGCCACCTAGAAGTACATACTCCAACAGTGCAGTTAGTCCTCAAACAGACAGCCCCAGTGAAGGGCACGGTGGTGCTGGAAGCAGGCTTGGGTCCATTTGGATGAAGAGTTCAGGTGTCCCAGGTATCTCGAGGATGATATCGAGGGGGCTAAGACACAGAGTGTACATATATTCCTTTGGCCCCAAGACTGGGCTTTTGGCCCCGTGGGAAGAATATATCAGGAAGAGAACCAAAGAGAGTCTTCGAAGCATGAAGTTCAGGAGATGGGCCTCTCTTGATAGGGTCTAAGAAAAATGCTGTATTTAATAACTGGTACAGCATGAATTAACTAATCAGACACAAATTGAGGGCCTTCAAATCACACTCATGGACGGTTCTCAATTTACCCTGCCCTTTCCATTTAAATAATGCTGATGAAGGGCCCTGTCCCTTGTCTCACTATGTAGTTCTGGTCATAAAAGAATTACTATGTGATAATACATTTTATTTATTTTTTAAAGACTTATTTATTTATTTTAGAGAGAAGGGGGAAGGAGCAGAGGGAGAGAAAGAGTCCCAAGCAGACTCCCTGCCAAGTGCAGAGGTCGATGCGGGGCTTGAACTCACAACCCTGAGATCATGACCTGAGCTGAAATCGAGTTAGATGCTTAACTGACTGAACCACCCAGGCACCTCTGTGATAATACATTTTAAAATGCCAACACTGGTGGGGCGCCTGGGTGGCTCAGTCGGTGAAGCGTCTGCCCACAGCTCAGGTCATGATCTCAGGGTCCTGGGATCGAGCTCCACGTCGGGCTCTCTGCTCAGCTGGGAGTCTGCTTCTCCTTCTCACTCTCCCTCTGTGATTTCCCTCTCTCTCAAATAAAATCTTTAAAATGCTAACATTGGTGAAAAGAAAAAGTTGAGGATGCGTTACATTTTTTTCACTTTATAAACATTAATTGAGCACCTAAGAAGGGGGAGAACAGAGTGCTTGATATCTGGGGAAGGAAGGATAAATTAAACTTCTAAGGTTGCAATTATTCAGAATCTCACAATCCGTACAGTTTCCGAAGGGGTGGAGCAGTAGATACACACACACACACACACACACACACACACACACACACATATATAATTTTAATATTAGTTAGAACATGAGAGTGCTACCACAGAATATGAAAGAAAGAGGTATTGATGCCAAATACAAGCACCTAGGCAGCCTAACCTAAATGTAGAAACAGGATCTTCTACCATCAAACTTCTGGCCTTCCTCTGATCCTCTACTCTGGTAAACTAAGACTTCATTTTCCTTAAACAGCTTCCAGATTTTAGGCCCGTTTTCTGCCTTTCCTCTTAATTCGTTGTCATTTTTATTAGGAAATATTTCAGACCTACGCAGTCTATGGTATAGACACTACTACATCCATTTACCCACCACCCTACTCAAGAAATACAACATTACAAATACAACTGATGCCCACTGTGTACCTGTAGTACGTTAAGCTGCATCTTCCAAAAAGAAATTCCCAAGTCCTAATATCTGGTCCCCGTAAATCTGACTTTATTTAGAAACCAGGTTTTGCGAATGTAACTAGACGAAGGGACACAAGATGAAATCATCCTGGATTTAGGGTGAGCCTAAACCCAATGACTAATGTGAGCGCAAAGGAAAGGAGAGGGAGAATTGAGTCACAGACACACAGGAAAGGCCATGCAAAAATGGAGGCAGATATTGGAGTTGTGCTGCCACAAGCGGAGGAATTTCAGGAGTCACCAGAATCTGGAAGAGGCAAGGAATATTCTCTCCTGGACCTTCAAAGGAAATGTGGCTGTATCCTCAACCTGATTTCACCTGAAATCAGAACTCCAGAACTAGAGAACTGCCAGATTCAGCCCCCAGAGTGTGAGGGTATGAAGTTCTGTTTTAAGCCACCTGCTCTGTGTAATTTGTTATGACAGAAGTAGAAAATTAAGACAGCCCCTCCCCAATTGAATTCTCCACTATCCCTCTACATAAGACATAATGATTTTCCTAAAAAAGCTCTTTATCATTGCATTATAGGCCTTTCTGCATGCTACATATGCATGCATTTCCAACGCTTACTTTTTATTACGTATATATGTATCCATAATCAATGTATATTTGTTTTGCATGGTTTGAAAACTCATATACATTGTGTCAGTGTTTGTTTCTTCTGGAATGAGCTTGTTCCCTTATCCAGTATTTTGCACTGCTACTACCCAAAGTTTGTCCTTCTAGGAGGTCTTTCTCTGTGTCCCAGGCCTTGGAGAATTCCATTCTCATGCCCAGCTCAGACCTTACTGTCTACCTGAAACAGTGACGCATCACTAAATTAATGCGGCTCCTACCAAGGATGAAGCTTGGTTTCCCCTCATTCCTTGCTTGAAATGAATGGTTCTCAAACTTTATTGAGATTCAGAATCACCTGGGGGGGACTTCTAAACTATGACTGCTGGCCCAGCACCAGAATTACCAATTCAGAAGGTATGGAGTGAGGCCTTGAGGATTTGCATTTCTAACAAGTTCCCAGGTGATGCTGATGCTTCTGGTGCATATCAGCCCAGTACAAACCAGCACCATCTGGTCTCCAGGTAAGCTAGGTCATTCGTCAGGTACTTCAAAAGAATGCAGTAGGGACAACTTCATCCTTCTTTATACAAATTGTTTATAAGTTTTTAATGAATTGGAGGATGAATAAAAGAACCTAAAACAGGCTTACCAAATGGTTGAAAGTGATTCCTTTCAATAATAGGTGGGCCAAAACAAAAAGATACAAAGATAGATTAAATTCATTGTAATATATCTAAAAAATCAGCAGCTTATTCATTTTAAACAAACTTTTATTTTCAACTTCAAAATACTGTCATATCTCTCAAATATATGATGAAATTGGAACAAAACCAGTGGTGATAAAATTTTGAAAGACAAATAAATATCAGAAAATTTCCATTCCTTGAAGAACAAATTCATTGTGGCTTTCTTCGTTCACGTCTTTCTATGCCTCCGAACTGTAGGTGAAATAAGAGACAATTAACAAGTGAACTTGATTAAAATGCAACAGTGACTTTCTAAGTCTAAGAATAGGCAATCCTATCTATGTTTGAGTTAAAAGGAGAAATCATGTATCCCTCTTGTAACCCAGACCCCTGGGTAAAAGGGTGCTTTTGCGTAATCTGATGTCCTCAATTCTGTGACACACCAAACTCAACAGCTATTTGCCAAACCAAAAAGGTTAGTTTGTTTTGTTGTGAGGCAACATCCTGGTATTTAGGCATTTCTTTGATTTTAATAATCTGTGCTCTATCCATAAGCAACGCTCCTTTACCTCCCAGACCCCAGGTTCCAATATCTGTAAAGAAGAAAGTTAAAGAAAACAAAATATGTTGGCTATAGATTGAGTTAATTACCAATCCAGTGATAAACAATAATCTTACCCTGACTATTGTTTTTTTCTTTTCACTGCCCCCTGAAATACAAACATTTACAACTGAACCAATGGTTAGGCATCAATCATTAAATGTGATCCTAAATAAAATCCTTACCATACCTGTGTTAGTCACATTCTCAAAGGAATTCTCTCCCACTTAGTATAAGAGACCATATTTCTGTGGCTATATGATGAAAGCCCAGCTAGTGTTCATTTAAGTTCCTTTAGCTGGCTGTTCTGGTAACTGTGTTCTAAACAAACATTGGTCTCTGCTACCAGGGCTGACACATTTCCCACCTGTTGAAGACTTACAGCTACAACTGAAAGGACTTGAAACTGTGAATGAAGTACATCTCAGAATACGCTGCATTCTATACCAATATACAAAATTAACATTAAACTGGCTCACAGAACTAAATTTTTGACATTGATTTTGTTATTTACCTCATTTAGAAAATTTAGAAGCATAATTGATTTTATGTCAGGCATGGCTGGATGATACACAAAGCTACACACAGATACCTGGGTTCTCAGGAAACGCTCTCTTCTGGGTCCAGATCTTTTTCAGGCCCTTTTTCAGGTTCTTCATTTCTGATCACTTCTACTTTCTTTTCCTCACCTCCAGCTTCTCGGGCCTCATCATCAGAGCTTTCATACTTACATTCACTGGCTTCATTAGTGAAGAATAATACGGACTTCGGGACCAGGACTTCACGGAAAAAATAGCCCAATTTATAATCGGTGGCGACATCGAGTACTCTGCCCTCAGAAGAATCAGGAGGATAGAAGTAGGTGAAGAAAGAATAGCTGGGCATCTTCCTAGTGGTGGATAGGACGCTTCCGCGGCCCTCACGTTTCTGCAGCTTGCTCGTTTTCACGGTGACATTTTCCCCCTCTTTCCAGTAGATCTCACACCCTGTGCTGCTGATAATTTCTGGCCCTTTGGAGAAGAAGGGATCAGAATCATCTGGGTCTGATCGCATTTGGTATGTTTTCGTCAGGACTTCGTTGAAAAAGTATTCGTTTGACTTGAAGATGAATTCTATGGTGAAGCTCATTGGTTCCTCCAACCCTGAAAATTTAATTTTTACATCTTTCAAGTGCTCCAGTACAAGTTCATCACTTTTTCGGATCATCCTCCCAAGGATCTTCACATTTTTAAAAGCCGTCAACCAAAAGTGAGGTATGCCGTTTGTTTGCCCTTTTCCCACAGGCTCTCTTTCCATTTCCCCCCACGCGCCTTCCTGGACACCTACTTGCCACTGACATTCACCTTCTGTGGGCTCGTGGATTGCATTGACGATCTCAGATCTCTTATCAAACAGAGGTTGGTAGAAGGTGGCATACTTTTTCTCTAGATCGTGAAAATCTCTGTAGAATTGAGCTTCTACTTGTGCATATTGGGCCTGGAGGTTTTTGAGAGCTTTGACCCTCAGCTTAACCGCTAAAGGCAAGTGCTGAGCACCGCCTGCCTTTGAGCTGGGTGCCCCAACAGGGGCTGCAAGGGCCTGAGGACTTGACGGCCACTCGCCAACCTGGACCTTGTCGGGGGCACAGGCCCCAGCCTCCCAGGACTCGAAGGCATCGCCCAGGGCCTCGCCCTCTTTGACCTGGGCCTCTGCTGTAGGTTCCTCTGCCTTTTGGGATGCAGCCTCCTCTGTTGGTTCCTGCGGCCCCCAGGGCGGGGTGCCCTCCGCCTGGTACTCGCCCACCCAGACCGCTGCTTCCTCTCTCGGGTGCTCCTGATCCTGGGGTGCTGGTCCTTCTGCTGGGTCTTCCACCTCTGGAGGCGCTGGTCCCTCTCCAGGGTCCTCGGGCTCCCGGGAGGGGCGCCTGACCACCACGCGGCCTGCGTGGGGCCGGACCGGGACATGGTCGTTATCATGGATACGGTGTAGAAGGGAACGGACCAGAGCCCTGACGAGGGAACGAAACCGAGCCATGGGGGTCTCAGGAGCAGCCGCGGCGACTTCTGGGACTTCTGCGGGCTCTTGGCCATTGTCTTCCTCCTCTTCACTCTCTTCCTCTTCCTCCTCATTCTCGTCCTCCTCTTCCGACTCATACTCAGACTCGTCCTGGTTCCCAAACTCAAACTCGAACTCTGGCGACTGGTACTCATAGTCTTCCTCGTCCCCGAACTCAAACTCGAGCTCCTCTTCCTCCTCTTCCTCCTCCTCTTCGTCGTCCTCCACCCCCTCCTCCTCCTCGTCCCCCTCCTCCTCCTTTCCTAGGAGCTTTACATCCCAGCTCTTTTCTGTGGCCTGGGCAGCATCCTGCCCACCCTCCTCCTCAGGACGGGCTCTGGAAACCCCTTCAGGAGCCAGGAAGGCTGCGCCCTCCTCGACTCCATCCACCCCTTCTGAGGAGGACACCGGGACCCCAAGGGGTCTGGGGTCCTGGCCACCTGGAATCAGACTTTGCTCCTCTGTGGCAGACATGGCAGGAGGGACTCGCCAGTCAGTGCCTCAGCTGGAGCTTTGATCGGGCTGCAGCGACAACTGCCGTGAAGATGGCGGCCGCTGAAGTGACTGCCCCTGAGGGGAGGCTGTTGGCAGCAGGGCCCGTCGGGAGGCGGTGGGGGTGGCAGAGAAGATGGCTTCAGAGGGTACAACAGTCTGTGAAGGTGCCCGGGGAAGCCCCGCGACAGGAAGCGCAGACGGGCAGCCCAAGGAGCGGCCAACAAAGACTGCGCCTGAGGTGGCAGTGGACAAGGCTGGAAAGATTCCGTTGGGCTGGTGACAGGAGGTGGAACTTGGCAGGGTCAACAAAGGGCCACTTCCTCCACCATGAGCTCTAAGCTCATTTGCTGAGAAGCAATGATTGACATGCGTGTCGTCTAATGAGTGATCAAAGCCTCCTGTCTCCCTCAAGGCTTTAGTATCCTGGGTTACCCCTTAATCCCACACAAGTACCTTCCTCTTAATTCTATGATTGCAAGCAAAACTATAGTGTCCCTGTATGGTGGCACCTTGGGCATGCAAACTGTGTTTTCTTCCCCAATTTCTACCTCAGGGTGGTTCATGCCAGTAGAGACACAGTTACTTAAGAAAAAAACAAGGTGTGCAGATGAAATAGCAGCAATGGTGAAAGACCTCCTGTAAGCGAGAAAGGGAATTGGGATGTTTTAATGTACTCAAGCTCCTTAGAGAAGGAACATACAAAGTTGAAATGGATGCAGGGAGAACAGAGAATGGAAGAAGTTTTAAAATAGGAGGTGGAAGGTGATTCATGAATGTGCCCCAATTCACTTCAAGCCTCCAAAGAATGAATCAAGAAAGAGAGCTACTTCTTTTAAAGAAAGGACTGGGCTAAGCACATACTATGGACTGAATTGTGTGCCCCGCCCAGATCCATACACTGAAACCCTTACCCCCAGTGTGATGGTATTTGGAGATGGGGTCTTTGGTAGGTAATTAGGCTTTGATGGGTCCATGGCAGTGAGTTCCACAAATTGGGATTGGTGCCTTTATCAGAAGAGATTAGAGAGCTTACTCCCCATCTCCCCACCCCACCCTCACCCCCGACCGCTTTTGTGAAGACACAGAAAGAAGGCAGCTGTCTGCAGGCCAGGATGAGGGCTCTCACGAAGAACCTGATCAGCTAGCACCCCCCCGACCTTGGACTTGCCAGCCTCCAGAACCATGCGAAATAAGTGTCTGTTTTGTAAGCCACACAGTCTATGGCATTTTGTAAGGGCAGCACGGCAGACATTGAAAGAACAGGCTTCCTAGAACAATTTCTCAGTCAAGAGTCCAAGACTTTTTGTTGTATTCAGCCCCACTTAGCCAAGACCTCATGGGTAAAGATTCTTAAGACTAAGAAGCAATCAACAGCTGTTGTTTTGTTTTACTAATTCCGTTTGCTGTTATCACTGGGCACAGAAGCAAGACCGGGTACTAGCTGTAACTTCAAGTTCAATACAACATGAGCTATGTCTCTTACTGGACACACACTCTCTTTGGATCTGACAAACACTAAAGTTTCAGGGATGGGAAGCACACCTTCCACAAGTGTGCTACTAGAATAAGCATGAGAAGAGCTGTTGCAGCCACTCTGAGACAATATGGACCCCTACCCAAAATTTGGTTCAAATGTCAAGACTGGCAGCACCACACACACGACCAAGAGAATATGAAAAGTGTATTACTTACTTACATAATGTGGCTTTTGTCGGGCGGGGGGGGGGGGCGGCGGGGGAGGAGAGCAGGGCAGACTTCCCAGGCAGCTCCAAAAACAGGCTTGAGAGGGACAGGAAAGGAGACTGGTTTGGGAGTTTTTTTGTGCTTAGTGGGTGGGGGCAACATGAGAGTTTCCATGTGCTGGCAGGGGCTTGTGTAGTTTGAACCCCACCCATCCCACTGCACCAAGGGAGAGAACACATGGGTGTTTTTATGAGCTCGCCCATATGTGGGGCACTGGGGTTGAGGGAGGCCTGAGGTTTAAAAGCCCTCAGCAGTCAAACACCAAAGAATGGAGTTGACACTTTGTTACAATTCATCCCTGACGTGTGACTGATGACCAAAACGGGCCACTTCTATTTCACTGAATTTGAAGTCATGGAAGTTAAGCCATTGTGGCACTCTATGAGTCCTGCAGCCTGAGGCCGGATAGGGAAGGGAACGGTCCCTTGGATGCTTGTTCATGAGCTCAGCATTGTGTATCCTGAAAAGTGAAGTGAATGCCTCGGTCACTACCAGTAACGTCTGGAACTCCCAAGCAGATAAGGCGTGTCTTAGGCGAGGCCTTGTATTGTGGCTTTCGTATATGTAGAGTTACGTGTCACCTTGATTTATATTTTGGGAGCCTGTGGGGCAAGAGATTCCCGGAGTTCTTTATCCCAAACGGGACAATATTGGACAAGGAATTGTCGTTGCTGCCACTGGCCCTATCAGACAGCCAGACCAATGCCAGTGACCTGATAGTCTTTAAAAATGTGCAGACTGAGCTGACTGCTGGCCAGCACATCCAGCGCTAAGGTAACTGCCTGAGGTTCAGTCAGTTGTGCTGACCCTTGGGTCCCATCTTATATTAGAGATGTCCTGGTTAAGGGCTGAGAGCTCCATCACAGTTGACCAGAGTGATGGTGACAATTCCGGTCATAAAGTGGAGGAACACCCATTACTCTTCCCTCAGGTGATCCCAAGGGGCTCCCGTGTTAGCCAAGGGGTCTCGAGAGAGGGATGTCATCCTCCAGTACCATGGCATCTGGCAAAGGAGTGACAATGGAGAAGGCCAAGCCCTCCTGCAAGTGGGATATACTAGGGGGCCCAGGTTTGCCTCCATCTGTAACAAGGAGGCCTTGCCTTGGTGGCTTTCCTAAACTTGCGGGGGTGCTGCTACCTAAGCCAAGGCCTAATGGGCAACTGGCTACTGAGTGTCACAGGCCTGGGGCCCATGAGCACTTCTAAAGCCAGGAGAGATCAGTAGGCAGCCAGCAATTGCTGCTCTCATGCCTTATGTCATGGGGCCGAAGAGGGCTGTTACTTATACCAGAGTCCCATTAGCAACTTATGGTGATCACGGGAGGTCCTGAGATCCCAGGAGGCATGAGAGGAGGTTGCTAAAGCATCTACACTGAAGGACTCTCTGGTAGGCCCTAACAGGAGTGCCTGCTGTTTTGTAATTTGGACAGATTCTAGAGCCTTTTGTTGTAGGGGGCCCTTTCAAGGCAGGCCAGTTTTTAAACAGCAGCATCAATGGGCTCAGCCAACACTGGCAAATGAGGAATTTCCCACTGGACCCACCAAAGGCCTAAAAGATGCTGGGTTTGTTTCAGCGTTGTGAGTGCCAAGAGGGTCAATAGCTGGTTCTTGATGGTGTCAGGGATGAAGCAGCCCTTGGTTTAGCAAATAATTTTCAGGAATTTAACCAAGGTGGCATGGTCTTGCCCTATGTGTGGGACAATTGCCTGTCCCCCTTTTGTAAGCCCCTTTGTGAGTATTTGCATGTCCTGAGGGTTTCGAATGCCTATCCTTGGAGGAAGAGGTCATCCATGTAATGTCATACCTGGGATCCTAGACAAATGTGGATGCAGTTACAATCTTGCCTGCAAAGACTGTGTACGATGGCAGGGCCCTTGAGGTACCCCGTTGTGTAGCCAGGTAAATGTGCATTGTGTCCTTTCAGAAGTGAAGGCACCCTGCAACTGAGGCGCTGTTGATATACAGGCACTGAACAGAACACATCAGCCAAGTTTATAATAGCAAAGCCTTTACCAGTTGCTAATTGGATGGAGTCCATAACTTCAAGAACATTGGGTATGGGGGCCTTAATGTGTGAGACCAGGCCCTGAGGTACCAAGGCTGTGGTAACCCACCCTGAGGCATCATTCATTCTTTCCTAGTCTAAGAACAGGCAAAACTGGAGAAGGTCAAATGCAGAAGCAGTGGGGAAAATCATTCCTTGTCTACATAGAACTTACATAATGGATTTCAATCTTTATAGGCCCTGTTTTATTTTTCCTTAGCCCATAATCAATGTTTTCAGTGGGGACAGTCCATTGGGGCCCATTTTGTCAAGCCCATTTATAAATGGCAAGGACTGAATGTAACTTTATTAACCATTGTGTCTGAGTGCCTATGCCCACTGCAGGATACTTTAGGACAATGGGTGCCATGACCATGGGGAATTGAGGCAAGGCAATACTTCCAATGTGTAAGGCAAGGAAAACCTCTCTGTCCTCTATTTTATATTCATTAGCTCCCCTAAGATCGCCGGGGCTTCCTTTTAAAATTTAGTGGGATTCCCAAGTATTACTATAATTTGAGCCCCACTATTAAGAACATAAAGGTTTCCTAAATGATGCATTTTAGCAGATGTTGAAGTTAGTTCACAGTCTATTTGTAAAAGTGTAAAGCCAACCAGCAGCTTTATTCTGTTTGTTATTATTATTGTTGTTGTTGTGATAAAATTCACCATTTTAGAGGGCACACGTCAGTGGCCTTTAGTACATTCATAGTGCTCTCCAGGTATCCCCTCTGTCTAGTCCCCAAATACACCATCACTCCAAAAGGAAACCCCATGCCCATTAATTAGTTCTCCCCTGTTTCGCCATCCGTGACTCCAGGTTCTGGAAACCACTTATCTGCTCTCTTTCTCTATGAATTTACCTCTTCTACATTTATTCTATATTACCTATATTTGATACAAATGAAATCATACCATATGTGACCTTTTGTGTCTGGCCTCTCTCACTTAGCATAATGGTTTTGAGGTTCATCCATCGTGTTGCATGTATCAGTACTTCATTCCTCTTTATGGCTGCATGATATTCCACTGTATGGACATACCACTTTTGTTTGTCCGTCCATCAGTTGATGGACACTTGGGATGTTTCCACCTTTTGGTTATGGTGATTAGGACTGCTACGAACATCTGTATACAAGTTTTCGTTTGAACAAATGCTTTCAATTTGGGGGTGGAATTGCTGAGTCAGTCATACGGTAATTCTGCATTTAACTGTTTGAGGAACTGTCAAACTCTTTTCCACAGTGACGGCATTCATTTTACATACCCACCAGTAATGCACAAGGATCCCAAATTCTCCACATTCTGCTCAATATGTTTTATTTTTCATTTAAAAATAATTCTATTACACCCACCCTTGTGAGTATGCTGCGGCATCGCATGGGGGTTTTGTTTGCATTTCCCTAAGGACTAATGATGTTGAGCTGATTTTCCTGTCCTTAGTGCATATTTGTATATCTTTTCTGGAGATGTTTGTATTCACATCTTATGTCCACTTTTAAACTGGATTGTCTACTTGTTGTTGGGTTGTGTTTTTTATGCACTCTGGATACATTATTAGATACGTGCTTGCCACAAAATTTTTATCCCATTCTGTAGGTTGTTTTTGCTTTCTTGTTAATGCCCTTTGACACAAAAAGGTTTTTAGCTTGGCAAAGTCCAGTTTATCTGTTTTTCCTTTTTTCCTCGTGCTTTTATTGTCCTATCTAAGAATCCATTGCCAAATCAAAGGTCATGGAGATTTACCCCTAATGGACTGAATTATAGACCCCCAAATTCATATGTGGAATCCCTAGGCCTCATTATCTCAAAACTTGACTGTATTTGGTGACAGGACCTTTTAAAAGGTAATTAAAGTCCGATGAGATCATACAGGTGGGGTCCTAACCCAATCTGACTGGTGTCCTTTTAGAAAAGAAGAGATGATTTGGACATACGAAGACACACCAGAAATGCGTACACACAGAGGAAAGATCCTGTAAGGACACAGCGAGGAGGCAGCCATCTGCAAGCCAAGGAGCGAGCCCTCAGAAGAAACCAAACCTGCTGACAACTTGATCTCAGACTTTTATCCTCGAGAACTGTGGGAAAATAAATTTCTGTTGTTTACGTCACCCACTCTGGGGCATTTTGTGATGGCAGCCCTAGAAAACTAAAATACCCAGTGTGGACAGACAAAGCTCCCACGGCAACACTCTTTTTGTTTTCCATTGATGCTGTTGTTTTTCTTATTCTTTCTAGTTCTGTACCTTTGCTATTTAGCTTTGGGGTGAAACCCATCAGAGAACTTTCAAGGCAGAGGAGAGAAATTAAACCGCGATACTTTAGCCAAAAAAGTCAGTATAGGTAGCGTGAAGCAGCACTAGAATTCACCAATGAGTTTGCTGAGATCATGGAGTTCCTGAAAATGACCACATAAAATTGTGCATAAAGATCTGGGCTCTGTACAAATTGCACATGCATGTATCTGAACCTAAAAATAATATTAAATGATCTGATCAAATAAGTAGGCCACTGTCATTATCCCACATTCCTCGCTGTTAGCGCATATATAAGCCAGATATGGATAGCACCACAAAGGCTTTGAAATGTGAACGGAGACTGGAACAACAAGCCAACAAAATTTACAAATTTGTGGCCTGAACCTAAAACGAAAGGAAACCAAGAAAAAAAAATTTATATATATATATATAAACATTTTCCATAGGATATCATGATACAGTCTCTAAAAACAGAATACTAAAATGTCCAGATATTCTTAAAATTAACTAGTATATGAAAAACCAAGGAAATGTTAATAAATTCCACGGGAAAATACAAGCAAGAGGGGCAAATACAAAGACGACACAAGTATTGGAAGTTTAAAACAAAGATATTAAAGCAGCTATTATAATCATACTACATGAAGTGATAGCTGTAGGGAACAAACTAAAACAAAAATGAATACTATTCTCTAATTTTTCAATGTCCGTAAACACACACACAAAAATATAGGGATACACACACAGATAAATACAGATTTATATATACAAATACATGTACACATGTAAACACATAAAGATGTGTATATACACACATGGATATATATATACACACACGTACACAACACACACACACACACACACACACACACACACACGGGATAACTGTCAAAGCCAAAGCTGCACCACACACTTCCACCATAAGTCAACTTGATACCCACTATATGTGTGCAGCCTTTTTGAGTGCCCAGAAAGTTCCACCAAACTTAGTAGAGACAGGTATAGAGGATGACTATGTGTACACAAATGATGTCATGTTTCTATCACTTTCATTGTGTTTTCATCTTGCCTCAAAAATGAGATTTTCAGTACAGACTCTTCTGCAATTTGCCTTTATCATACAACTTGGCCTCACTGTGCACCCCTTCCCTACAAAGGGATGTGAATTTTTACGCTCCCTTCAACCTCACTTTCTTAACATCTGTATTGGCATTATATTGTTCAGAGAACATCGTTTGTATAAATTTAAACCTTTTAAGTTTATTGAGGCTTATTTTATGGGCCATATAAGGTCTGCCCTGCAGAATATTCCATGTCCTATTGAGAAGAGTGTGTATTCTGCTCCTGAGTATTCTATAGGTGTCTGTTAGATACAACTCATTTATAGTGTTGTTTCAATCTCCTAATTTCTGGCCGATCTTCTGCCTAGTTGTTCTATTCATTTGTAAAAGTGGGCTGTTGAAATCTCCAACTATTGATGAATTGTGCACTTCTCCCTTCAGTTGTGTCAGTTCTTGTTTCATGTATTTAGGCACTCTGTTGTTAGGTGCATTCATATTTTTATATATATTTACATCCTTCCTATGGATTGTTCCTTTCATCATTCTCAACTGTCTTTCTTTGGTCAGTAACTCTCTTTTGCCTTAAACTCTATTTTACCTGATATTAGGATAGCCAAAAAAAAAAATTATTTTTGGTTATTCTTCCCATAGTATATATTTTTCCATCTTTTTACTTTCAATCTACTTTGAATCAAAAGTGTGTCCCTTGTAGATAGCATATGATTGGACAACGGTTTTTAAATCCATTGTACAGATATATGACTTTTGATTGGAAGATTTAGTCCATTTACATTAAATGTAATTAAACAGAAGATAGGATATATGTTTACCATCTGGCTATTTCTTTTCCATATACTTTACATCTTTCGCTCATTTATTCATTTAATATTGCCCGTTTTGAAGTTTAAACAGGTATTTTTATTATACAGTGTAATTGCCTTATTGTCAATTTTACTAAATTCTTGAGTTATTTTCTTAATGGTTGCCCTAGAGATTACATTTGACATTCTATCTTAATCGATAGAGTAATACCAACTTAATTTCAATAGTAAACAAAAAGCTTTGTAGCTATTATCCTATTTCCTCCTTCTTTCTTAAAGCTTATTATTGTTATACAAATTATGTGTGTACATATTATAAGCCCACCGATGCAGTTTTATAATTATTTTTTGTATATCTTGAATCAGATAAGAAAAGAGAAACAAACAAAAATCCATACGCACTGTCCTTATATTTACTTATCTGGTTACCTTTGCTGGCGCTTTTTATCTCTTCATGTAAATTAGAGTTTTTGTTTAGTGTTCTCTTATTTCAGCCTGAAAGTTCAGTTTAAATTTGCTTGTGGGAGGGGCGCCTGGGTGGCTCAGTTGTTAAGCCTCTGCCTTCGGCTCAGGTCATGATCCCAGGGTCCTGGGATCGAGCCCCACATCGGGCTCCCTGCCCAGCAGGAAGCCTGCTTCTCCCTCTCCCACTCCCCTTGCTTGTGTTCCCTCTCTCGCTATCTCTCTCTCTGTCAAATAAATAAATAAAATATTAAAAAAAAAAAAATAAAAAAAAATAAATAAATTTGCTTGTGGGAAAGAGAGAATCTCTAGGGTTCTGTTTATATGTAAAGGTCTTAATTTTTCTTCAATTTTGAAGGATAGAGTTTTTAGATATAGAATTCCTCGTTGGCAGTCTTTTTCTTTCAACCCCTGAGAAACATCATCTTACTGGCTTTGGGTCTCCATGGTTGTTGATGAGAAATAAGGATCTCTTAAACATAATGAGTTGCTTTTCTCTTGTTGCTTTCAAAGTCTTCTTTTTCTGTTGGGCTTTGAAAGTGTGATTATGTTGTGCCTAGGCATTATCTCTCTTTGACTTTATCCTACTTGGATCTATTGAATTTCTTGAATGTGTAGATTAATGCTTTTCAACTATTTTGGGAAGTTTTGGTGATTATTTCTTCATATACTCCTCCTGCCCCCTCCTCTGTCTCCTCTTTTCCGGAGACTCCCATTATGTGTATGTTGATATGCTTGATTTTTGTTCCATAGGCCTCTGACTCTGTTCAATCTTCTTAACTTTTTTCTCTCTATTCCTTGCTCTGGATAATCTCAATTGACCTACCTTCAGATTCACTGATTCTTTCTTTTGTTAGTTCAAATCTGCTATTGAGATCCAATGGGGGAATTTTTCATTTCAATTACTATATTTGAAACCCAAGAATTTCTATTTTTTAAAATAATGTCTCTTTATTGCTATATTATATTTGGTGAGATAGTCTTCTCATTCAACCTTAATTATGTAGATGTGCTTTCCTTTAATTATTTAAACATGTTTGTAATAGTTGATTTACAAAACCATAATGAGATATCACCTTACACCTGTCAGAATGGCAAACACTAAAAAGACAAGCAATAAAAAGTGTTTCTGAGGATGTGGAGGAAAAAAGAACCCTCTTGCACTATTGGTGGGAATGCAAACTGGTGTGGCCAGTATGGAAAACGGTATGGAGGGTCCCCCCAAGAATTAAAAATAGAAATACCATATTATTCAGTAATTCCACTAATGGGTATTTACTCCCAAATAATGAAAACACTAATGCGGAAAGCTATATGCACCCCTATGTTTATTGTAGCATTATTTACAATAGCCAAGATATGGAAGAAACCCAATGATCCATTGACAGATAAATGGATAAGGAAAATGTCACACACACACACACACACACACACACACCCATACACACACACACACACATACACACACACACAGGAATATGCAACCGTAAAAAAGGAATGAGATTGTGCCATTTGTGACAGCATGGATGGACCAAGAGTGTATTATGCTAAGTGAAATAAGCCAGACTGAGAAAGACAACTACCATATGATTTCACTTGTATGTGGAGTCTAAGAAACAAAACAAATAAACAAAAAGCAGAATCAGACACATAAGAGAACAAATTGGTGGTTGCCAGAGGGAATGGTGATGAGGAGATGGGTAAAGTGGGTGAAGGGGAGTGAAAGATGCGGGCTTCCAGTTATGGAATGAATAAGTCATGGGAATAAGAGGCACAGAATAGGGAATATAGTCAGAGGTATTGTAATAGCACTGTATGGTGACAGACAGTAGCTACACTTGTGGTGAGCATAACATAAGGAAAAAGAAGTTGAATCACTATGTTGTTCACCTGAAACTAATGTAGCACTGTGTGTCAACTATGCTTAAACTATTTAATTTAAAAAATAAAACAAAATAAAATTTAAAAGAATATTCGATTTAAAGTCTTTGGGAAATCCAATGTCTAGGCTTCATCAGGAACAGGTTATGTTGACTATTTCTTTCTTTTTCCGTGAACCATACTTTCTTGGTTGTTTGCGCATTTTGTAGGTTTTTTTTTTTTTTTATAAGTTGGACCTTTAAAACGATACATTGTGGAAACTCCATAAATCAGATTATGCCTCCCTCTCCAGATTCATTGTTATAATTTGTTGTTATTGTTGTTATTGTTTGATTGTATAGTGACTTTACCTAAATAATTCATTAAAACCTGGATGCTTTTTCATCTGTGGCCGCTGGATTCTCTTCTCCGATAGCTTACTGATGAGCTAATGATCATAAAGAGATTGAATTAAATTCCTTGAACCAATAAATCTTCCAGCTTTTATCAGGATGCTTTGTGTCTGTGTTTTGAGCTGAATTCAATGCTCAGGTAGGCAGTTTACAATTCTGCCTAACCCTTCAGATTCTGCATGTACAAAGCCTTATTGTCAGCTAGAAGTGAGGGCTAGGTCTTCTCAGATATCTTTGGAGCATGCACACATTTCTACACATGCTCATGGCCTTCTAGATCTCAGTTATATGTTGGAACTTTTCAAAGCATCCTATGGACATTTCCTTCCCCAGTTTTTCCTTTTTCATTTTTTGGATAGCTTCTTCTTTTTATTAATTTAAATTCAATTAGCCAACGTATAGTACAGCATTTTTTTTTTTTTGATGTAATGTTCAGTGATTCACTAGTTGTGTATAACACCCAGTGCTCATCACATCACATGCCCTCCTTAATGCCCATCACCCAGTTACTCCATCCCCCCACCCACCTCCCTTTCTGCAACCCTCCGTTTGTTTCCCAGAGTCAAGAGTCTCATATGGTTTGTCTCCCTTCTCTTTAGCCCCAACTAGTCACACTGCATTTGGAAGCTGCAGTGATAATCAATTGCTGTTGAATTTTTTTTTTTTTTTTTTCTGATGCCTTGTGGCTAGGCCAGTTTAGGCAAAATGGATTCTAAGTGAGAATAAATGAAATCATGTCCGAGTATGGAACTTTTAGAGAGCTGCTGGACGGGTCAAATATTGATAATTATTTGAGGATGGGATTGTCAGGGAGCTCCAAATCTCTCTGCCTCTCCACGAGGTGCCAGGCTGCAGTTTCACCGGTAACATTAATTGCAGATCTGTTGGTTTTCGATGCTTACCACAGATCTGGGGTCAAGGGGTTCAGAATAGGCCAATTTAAAATACCACAAAGCTTATTGTTCATGATAAGATCTGACCATTTTTCTTGAATAAATATTCCTGGGATGACTGGAAGCCTTTCATTAATTCCCAGAGTTCTGAAAAGTTGATTTTGACAATTCGTTCCAGTGTTCTCATTGCATATGTGGAGGAACAGATTTTCAGAGGTCCTTACTTCACCATTCCAGAAGTGCTACTCTAACTCTTCATCTCAGTAAGTGTTCCTTCTAGTTGTAGAATTTCCATTTGGATTTGTTTATTTTCCATGTAGTTCCACCCTCCTTTGTTTTATAGATTCCAAAATTATGCTGTCATGTACTTACATTTTATGATGACTCCTTTCTTTCATTTGAATATCTCTCTAAGTTACTTTGAAAGTTATTTGTCACAAATTCTATTTCTTGTATAGACTTTGCTATATTCACTTTGTTGTTGTCCACGTGTGCTTTCTGTGTATGTTTTTCTTCTCTTTAGAGACTTCTAAAAAGTAACACTGAGTTACATGTCTGAATCGTAGTCATTCTCCTTGTGAAAATTTCAAACATGAGAATACTAAAGTCCTGTTTTACCACCTGTCACCATCTTCATTCTTTCTGACTTCATATATTACCCCATCATCAGCCAATGGTATATAGTTCAAGACCTTTATTATGTGCATTTGCATGTCCTTGTGTATTAAAGAAAAATATTTTTGGGGCGCATGGGTGGCTCAGTCGTTAAGCGTCTGCCTTCGGCTCAGGTCATGATCCTAGCGTCCTGGGATCGAGCCCCACATCGGGCTCTCTGCTCCGAGGGAAGCCTGCTTCTCCCTCTCCCACTCCCCCTGCTTGTGTTCCCTCTCTCGCTGTGTCTCTCTCTGTCAAATAAATAAATAAAATCTTTAAAAAAAAATAAAGAAAAATATTTTTTTCTTTATACATATTTGTGAGTTTAAAACAACAGATATAGTTTAGTGCTTTTTGTTTGCCATCTTTTTTTCACTTGATTTGCCTTTCCATTTGTCAATTGTATGGCCACATTCATTCTACTTGATGCATAATATTCCATTTTCTGGGTGGACCACAGATTATTTATTCGTTCATACTTTGATAGACACTTTCATTTCATGAAGGGATATTTTCTTGTCATTACAGAAGATAATGCAGTGAATAACCCTGAAAACATCTCCTTAGGACAACGAGACACTGGGTATACTGAGCACCAGTGAGGGTTCTTAATAGGTGATGAGAAAATTACCTACTTTATTCTCCTGGAAGTCACAATAGGGGTCTTAACTTTGGCAAAGGATGAAATGATTCTTGCCTTTTTAATATAAAACATCATTCAGCAATTTACTACATTAAGAAGGGACTTGGAAATTCTTGCCCGTGGCAGGGTGTGAAAGTAGGAATCAGTAATAATAAGTCATGGGGAATTCACAAAATTAACAATAAAATCCTAAATAACTTATGAATCAAGGGGGAAAATCACATTAGAAATTAGAAAATACTCTGATATGAATGAAAAGGAAAATACAAGATATCAAAACTTATGGGGTACAAAGAAAGAGTAGTAGTAAGTAAAATAGAGCATAGAAAAAGAATAGCGGGCATCAATGGCCAAAAGTTTTTTTTAATAAACAAATTAAACAACATTACAGACGTTTAGCTAGATTGACCAAGGAAAAATCAGAGGAAGGAGGGATATCACAATTGTTAAAGTCGACAACAGACCCAAAGCGACTCATTTATGCTAAGCCCCACATCATCAAACCAAGACTTAATTACAGTTTCAACTCTCTCAGAAATGGAAACTTAAGCCAGTGAATTAGGAATCACCTAATCAGTACTAGTTAGGTAATCTGCCTGCCATCCCCTGAAAGAAAGTGACCTTGCCACAACCAAGCCCCTTTTTCCTAGTCTAACTTCCTTGTTTCTGCTCCCTTCTGCCTGTAAAACTCTTTCATTTTGTACAGTTCCTTGGAGATAGCTCCTTTCTATCTGCTAGGTTGAATGCTGCCTGATTCATGAATCATTGAATAATGACAATAAGCTCTTTAAAATTTACTCAGAATTTTATTTTGTAATACTACCAATGCTGCAAAATTAAAAGGGATTATAAGGCAGTACTATGAAAAACACATGCCAACGAATCAGATAATCTATATGAAATGTACATATTACTGGAAAGACACAAAGCGATGAGATTGACTCAAAAAGAAATAGGAAGTATGAACTGACTTATAACAAGAGATTGACTTTCTAATGAAACAGCCCCCCAACACACACACACACACACACACACACACACACACAAAAGCCTAGGATCAGATGGCTTCACTGGTCTAGTCTTCATTTTTTAAATATAAATTCAATTAATTAACATATAGTGTGTTAGTAGTTTCAGAGGTAGAGTTCAGCGATTCATCAGCTGTATATAACACCCAGTGCTCATTACATCACATGTCCTCCTTAATGTCCATCACAGTGTAACCCCATCCCCCCACCCCCCTCCCCTCCAGCAACCCTCAGTTTATTTCCTATGGTTAAGAGGTCTTTTCTAAATTTAAAGGAGATTTAACATCAATCTTTTAAAAACTCTTCCAAAAAACAGATGAGGAAGACACACTTCCCAAATCACACAGTTAGTCCAGTAATACCCTGGCACTCATAGAGACAAAGTGGTAACAAGAAGAAGAAAAAAAGGGACGCCCGTGTGGCTCAGTCGGTTAAGCGTCTGCCTTCGGCTCAGGTCATGATCTCAAGGTCCTGGGATCGAGCCCCACATCACGTTCTCTGCTCAGCGGGGAGTCTGCTTCTTCTCCCTCTGTCCCTACCCCCTGCTCGTGCTCACTCTCCCCGCCTCCAAATAAATAAATAAAATCTTAAAGAAGAAGAAGAAGAAAAAGACCTTGCAGATCAAAATTCCTTACAAATATAGATACAAAAATTATCAACAAATATTAACACTACTAATCCAGGAACATAAAAAAAATAATTCTTTACCATGACTATGTGGAATTTATCCCAAGGATAAAACATCAGTTAAAATACGAAAATCAGTCAATATAATTGTTGGGATTATGCACAGCCTGTCGATCCCTGATCCACTGCATAAAAATGGGCCTTGGGATTGTGGTCTAAGATGGTGAAGCAGGAAGATCTTGAGCTCATCGCATCCCATGTACACACTGAGACAACAAGTACCTCTATGTAACTAACTCTGTTAAATGACCTGAAGACTGGTAGAACAGATCTTCCACCGCTGGTCATAGAGAAAAGACCACATTATAAAAGGTAGGAGAGGTGGAGATGCGGTTGGAAACCAAACCCTTGGTGTGACTAACCACCAATGGGAGGAACATTACAAGTGTAGAAAAGTGAGAGGACGAGATCCCACATCAAGCACTTCTGGCACTGGGGACCCTCACTAGGAAGACAAGTCCCCACCATGTCTGGCTCTGAAAACCAGTGGGGGTTAACTCCAAAAGCTTTAAAACTCAGTGGGGCTTAACTCGGAGAGAGTCAAAGGGTGATAGGCAACTGAGCCCCCACTCTTAAAGAGCTAGCATACTAAATAACTCAGCTTGAGACACAGCACAGAAGCAGGAGTTTGAAAAGTGCCCAGAATATATAGTGAAGATTTATTGACAAATCAGTGAGAACTTCAGAAAAGAGACAGAAAATATAAAAAAGAACCACTCAGAGCTGAAGAATTTAATAACTGAAATGAAAAATACACTAGAGGAAATCAACGGCAGATTAGAGGATGTAGAGGGTTGGATCAACGATCTGGAAGACAGGGTAATGAAAAGCAACCAAGTCAAACAGCAAAATGAACAAAGAATAATAAAAATGAGAATAACTTAAGGGATATATACAAACTTAATTAAGCACAATAACATTTGTATTTTACAGATCCCAGCAGGGGAAGAGAGAGAGAGGAGGGGTGAAATGTTATTTGGAGAAAAAATAGACAAAAACTTCCCTAATCTGGGAAAGGAAAAATACATCTAGGTACAGGAATCACAGAGAGTCTTAACAATATGAACCCAAGGAGGTCCTCACCAAGACGCATAATAATTAAAAAGGCAACAAGTATTAAAGGGACATAAAGGGAGAAATTGACAGTAATAAAATAATAGTAAGGGACTTTAATACTGCACTTCCATCAACGGATAGATCATCAGACAAAAAATCAACAAGGAAACAGCGGCTTTGAATGACACATTAGATCAGATGATCTGTACATAACATTCCATCCCAAAACAGCAGAATACACCCTACTTTCAAGTGGACATAAATCAATCACTAGGATAAATCACATGTTAGGTCACAGAAAACGTTTCAGTACATTTAAGAAAGCTGAAATCATATCAAGCATCTTTTCCAACGGTAACACTATGAAACTGGAAATCAATTACAAGAAAAAAAAAAAAAAAACTGGGAAAAGCACAAACCCCTGGAGGCTAAACAACATGTTACTAAACAACCCATGTGTCAAAAAAGAAGTCAAAGAGAAAATTTAAAAATACATGGAGACAAGTGAAAATGAAAACACAATGATCTGAAATTTGGACGACACAGCAACAGCAGTTCTAAGAGGGAAGTTTATGGCAATATAGGCCTACTTGGGGGCACCTGGGCGGCTCAGTCGTCAAGCGTCCGCCTTAGGCTCAGGTTATGATCCCAGGGTCCTGGGATCGAGCGCCGCATCGGGCTCCCTGCTCAGCGGCAAGTCTGCTTCTCCCTCTCCCTCTGCCTGCCGCTCCCCCTGCTTGTGCTCTCTTTCTCTCTGTCAAATAAAGAAATAAAATCTTTAAAAAAGATATAGGCCTACTTGCCTACTTCAAGAAACAAGAAAAATCTCAAATAAACAACCTAACCTTATACCTAAAGGAACTAGAAAGAGAAGAACAAGCAAAGGCCCAAGCTAGTAGAAGCGAGGCAATAATAAAGATTAGAGTGGACCTAACTGAAATGGAGACTAAAAAATCAATAGAAAAGATCAATGAAACCAAGACCTGGTTCTTCAAAAAGATAATTGAAATTGGTAAACTTTTAGCCAGATGCATCATGAAAAGAAGAGAGAAGACTCAATAAATAAAATAAAAAATGAAGGATGGAAATAACAACCAACACCCCAGAGATGCAAAGAATCGTAAGAGAATAGTATGAAAACTTATACGGCAACGAATTGGACAACTTAGAAGAAATGGATGAATCCCTAGAAACATGCCATCTACCAATACTGAATAAGGAAGAAGTAGGATATTTAAACAGACTGATTACTAGTAACAACTTTGAATCGGTAATGACGACATTCTCAACAGGAAAGTCCGGGACCAGATGGCTTCACAGGAAAATTTTACCAAACATTAAAAAAAAAAAAAGAGTTAATACTTATTCTTCTCAAGCTATTCCAACAAAAATAGAAGAGAAAGGCGAACTTCCAAATTCATTTTATGAGGCCAGCCTTACCCTGATAACCAAAACCAGACAAAAACACTACAAATAAACAAACAAACAGAAAAACCCAAAACTGTAGCCCAATATCTCCGATGACCATAGATGCAAAAATCCTCAACAAAATATTAGCAAGCCAATTCAACAGTACATTAAAAGGATCATTCACCATGATAAAGTGGGATGTATTCCATGATAAAATGGGATGAAGCAAAGGGGGTATAATATTTGCAAATCAATCAATGTGATATACCACTTTAATCAGAGGAAGGATAAAAACCATATAATCATCTCAACCATTTGACAAAACATATTCGTTCCAGAAAGTGGGTCTATGGGGTACATACCTCAACATAATAAAGGCCATATATGAAAAACCCACAACTAAAATCATTCTCAAGGGTGAACAAATGAGAGCTTTTCCTTTAAGACGAGGATGAAGACAAGGATGTCCATCCTCACCACTTCTATTCAACATAGTACTGGAAGTCCTAGCTGCAGTAATCAGACAACAAAAAGAAATAAAAGGCAGCCACGTTGGTAAGGTAGAAGTAAAACTTTCACTATTTGCAGATGACGGGATACCTTCTATAGAAAACCCAAAGACTCCACCAAAAAACTACTAGAAATGATCAATGAATTCAGTTAAGTTGCAGGATATAAAATCAATGTGCAAAAATCTGTTGCATTTCTATACACTAATAATGAAGCAGCAGAAAGAGAAATTAAGGGAAAAAATCCTATTTACAGTTGTACCCAAAATGATGATACCTAGGAATAAACCTAACCAAATGAGGTGAAAGACCTGTACTCTGAAAAGTATAAACCAATGATGAAAGAAATTGAAGATGACACAAACAAATGGAAAGACATTCCATGTTTATGGGTTGGAAGAAGAAATATTGCTATAATGTCTATACTACCCAAAGCATTCTACACATTTAATGCAATCCTTATCAAAATATCAACTGCATTTTTCATAGAACTAGGACAGAAAATCCTAAAATTCATATAGATCCACAAAAGACCTTGAGTAGCCAAAGCTATTCTGAAATAGAAAAGCAAAGCTAAAGATATCACAATTCCAGACTTCAAGTTATATTACAAGGCTGTAGTAAGCAAAACAGTAGGATACTGGCACAAAAATAGATACATAGATCAATGGAACGGGATAGAAAACCCAGAAGTAATCCTACAGTTATATGGTCAACTAATCTAAAAAGGAGGAAAGAATGTCCAATGGGAAAAAGATAGTCTCTTCAACAAACGGTGTTTGGAAAACTGGTCTGCTACATGCAAAAAGAATGAAACTGGACCGTTTTCTTACACCATGTACAAAAAGAAACTGAAAAAGTGAGACTTGAAAGAAAAATCCTAGAAGCATGCGCAGATAGTAATTTCTCTGACATCAGCCATAGCAACATTTTTCTATACATGTCTCCTGAGGCAACGCAATAAACTATTGGGACCACATTGAAATAAAAAGATTCTGCAGAAGGAATGAAACAATCAACAAAACTAAAAGGCGACCTAGTGAATGCGAGAAGATATTTGCAAATGACATACCTAAGAGAGGGTTTGTATCCAAAATATATAAAATCTTACACAACTTAACATAAAGAACACAAATAATCCAATTAAAAAATAGAAGACATAAACAGATAGTTCTAATAAAGAACTCTGCCAGAGTAGTCCAGGAGACACATGAAAGGATGCTCAACAGCATTCATCATCAGGGAAAAGCAAATGAAATCTACGATGGAGGTATCAACTCATACCTGTCATAATGGCTAAAATCAGAAACAGAAGAAACAACAAGTGTTGGCAAGTATGTGGAGAAAAGGGAAGCCTCCTGCACTGTTGATGGGAATGCAAACTGGTGCAGCCACTGTGAAAGATAGTATGGAGGTTCCTTAAAAGGTAGAAAATAGAACTACTTTTTGTTCCAGTAATCACACTACTGGGTATTTTCCAAAGAATGTAAAAACAGTAATTCAAAGGGATACATGCACCCCTATGTTTATAGCAACATTATTTACAATAGCCAAGATATGGAAGCAGCCCAAGTGCCCACTGATTGATGAATAAAAATATGGTACCAAAATCACACACACACACACACACACACACACACACACAAAGGAATATTATTCAACCATAAAAATAATGAAATCATGCCATTTGCAATGAAATAGATGGAACTAGAGTGTATAATGTTAAGCTAAATAAGTCATTCAGTCAAAGACAGACAAATACCATATGATTCCACTCATATGTGGAATTTAAGAAACAAAGCAAAGGAGCAAAGGAAAAAAAAGAGAGAAACAAGCCACAAAACAGACTATTAACTAATGAAAACAAACTGATAGTTACCAGAGGGGAGGTGAGTGGGGAGATGTGTGAAATAGGTGACCGAGATTAATTAGTACACTTGTGACATACACTGAGTAATGTATAGAATTGTTGAATAACTATATTGTATACCTGAAACCAATATAACATTGTATATTAGCTTTACTGGAATTAAAATTTAAAAAAGATGAAATACATTAAAATTCAAAACTAAAAAATTACTTTTTATGTAATATGATACGTATTAGAACAATATACATGAACCTTGAAAAACACCTGTAAGTCTTTTGACAATTACGGCATTTTGAAGCAGTAATAATTAACATGATACAAATTAAGTGACTTGGTAAAATGGAGTTTTATTTTTCTAAATGGTCCCCAGCTCTTTCTCTGAAGAATCAAATGGCACTATGTGAGCCTTTGGCTTCCAAAATTTTCTTCCAGTGTATTTGGTAACTTCTGGGCACCACTCACAAGGATTTACTTGCACTTGATTTTATGATAGCTTTTCTTGGGAGTTTATGCAGCAAGCTCTTTGTTTTCCAAATCCCTTTGGCTTTATCTCTCTTCTAATGAGCTAAAGAAAAAGTTGGATTTCTTTAGTTTACTTAGCTTTTATCTCATTGTTTGGCTCAGAGTGACATCCTTTACAGGTTTCTACATTCACATCAAGGGATATTTAAAACTTATTTTAAAATTTCAAGTGGAATACTTAGCATACATGATGAAATAAGGGGGTTTAATGCAAATTGTAATAAATTTCAAAGGATTAAAGTCCCATAATATGTTTCCCCTCCACGGTTATTGAAAGCTAGAAATTCAGCATGTAACTATAGGAAAAGGAAAACAAAGGAAAATTCACTACTCTGCCAGAGTATATGCTGGTTTAGTATCCTTATAAAATATACATGTGTAGTAAATCATAGTCTAAAGTATACTTAGAATACTGCATTATTCAAACCAAAACCTACTTTAACAAAATGTCATAATTAAAAGTAGCTGATGAAATGAAATCCAAAATTATGACAAGGGAGACTCACTGTGACTTGAAGCCGTGTTGCTTAGAGAACTTTAAAAAGCATGTGACCTTAAAGCCATTCAAGGAAAAGTAAGGAGGTACCATCTCTTAATTCTTTACCATATGATTCCAGTTGAGGATGGGCCTGAAATTAGTATTTCTAAATATTTCAGAAAAGTCCATAGAAGTGTTAAAAAACTTCTAAGAATGTCTCTCTTTCTGCATCAGTGAATAGTAGTGCTCATCAGAATTTCCTGACAGCACAAAAACAAAGGCAAGTCCATACATTTGTTCAGATGATAGAAGAATGGGAGGTGGACTGTTAGGTCACCCTTAGCCAGAGCATCTGCAGGCTTTTTACCATATGTTGATCACCAACGTGAGTCATGTGGACTTTTGTGAGAGAATACTCTTTGGTGGCCAGGACCTCTTTTGGGCATTGCTTCCTAAGTGGAATATACAACAGATAAGGGAGTAGGGGAGATAATACAGGGGAGCTACTCTTTCCAGCTTAAAAGGAGTTGATGAAGACCTTATATGCATTCAAGAAGCCCATGGGATCCTCTAGCTGTGGACAGTGGCTAATGTGGTCATCTAGAATCGACCCTGTGGACTTTGGCAGTGTTTTCCCGTATAGCTTCAAAAACTCTGGATATGGATTCACAGGATCCAATGGCCCATAGATAAAATGAATGGGAGTAGTTACAGAAGCCAGAGCTCCCATGCAGCATCTTCTAAACGTCTTCCTCTGGTTGATGTACTGTTAGAGATTATTGATAACTACGTTATCCCATCATTGTTGCATAACCCTGACCACATGTCGACAGCTCATTCTCAGAGGGTCGGGTGTATAGCCTAAAGAATGGGATGAGACCTCGGGAGAATACAAAGAAGTTCAATTGTGTGGGGATGGGTGACAGGATACCTCCATCTTTGAGAAGTTTTGAAGAAGGAGAGGATAGTGAGTCTCAGGAAATATACCTCCATCTTACAGACTCTTTATGGTAAGCTGACCAGATCCATTCTCCTGGAACCTATAAGACCAGCTCCTGAGCAACAAAACTCCATAATCATGAAACAAAAAGTTGGTCTTGTGGTTCTGGAGCCCCAGACACCCCAAAAGTACTTCCACAATGCTGGCCTGCTCAAATATGGAATACTGATCTGGTCTTGGTTTGTCACTGAAGCCAATGTCCAAGAAATCAAGGGCAATCACTCAATGAAACCTCAGGATCAGACCTTCTCAAATCTTGTACCAGTCATAGTTGGATGTTGGAAAGCCATGTAAAAGTACAACCATTTCAGGACTTCCAACCATACCCACAGAGTCTTGGTAGAAGATGCATAGTCCCTTGTAGGTGAAAAATTTGCCTGACAACTTCCATGAGTGAAGAGCAGGAGAAAGTAGGGGTGGGGTGGGATATGCAGATAGGCCACAAGTAGGGGCACAGCCCATAGCCCCACCTGAACCCACCACTCCCTCATCCTAATTCAGGTAAGATCTGGGCTACAAGACTCCATGTTTGGGGGGCACATATTCTTTTCAATAATGCATGAGATGCATACAAACACTTTACATGTACTCATGTAAAAATAAATTACAGAAATTAAACGAAAATAAAAGGAGTTAAGAAGCATCAAAGAAATGCAGGCAATCAATGAGGTATTGTCCAAATGGCAAGGCTTCCCAGGGTGTTTTCTGTGAGAACTTTAAGGAACAGCAGATGCTATTGCTAATAAAAAAGAACTTGATTATGAAGAGATACTAGAAATTAAAATATGATGAAAGGAGCAAAGAAGCCTTACTAAACAGATTTTTTAACACTCCCATTTACAAATGAGGATACAAAAGTCACATTTGAGATATTAGCAATCAAACCTTCCTTAATCTGATGAAAGATTCAAGAAACATGTCAGTTTCTCTGAACTCCTATCATTAAGTCCTCCTGATCATAAGGAAGCTAGCAAACAAAGGCCAGAGAAAGAACCACACCCATTTCCTCCTCCATGTCCACAGGTGATATCCCAGGAATGTTCTTACTGGTTCATCCTGGGTCATCTTTCCGCACTTTGGGCCAATGACTGTGGCACAGGCGCTCCAAGTCCTCCAGTGGAGAAGCCAATGGTGAGTGGGTTATGAGCTACTCTCATTGAACACTCCAATCAACCAAGTAATGCATATTTGCAATATTTAGTAATGGCTTGTGTACTCAGATTACCAATATAGCTATAATTTTGATTACCAGTGTTTTATATAGATACTATTTGTCATTTATCCCTATTAGCTAATTCATTCTACTACCATTTCTATTTGCATCTCAGATCATCTTCCATTTTCCTAAATAAAATTTCTGAAATGCTCCTTTAATATGGTGTCAGTTAGTAGAAACACTTCAAGTTATGACTTTTCTCATGTGTATTTCAGAGTTAAGATCTTAAGAGAGCCAACACTGAAATAGTATTCAGTGTACAGGGCAATTAATCAGGATTAATAGCTGAGGAAGGGACCAGACATATATTAATCAACCTTCCTTGATCAAAATTGGATGTGGCTATCAGAGGAAGTCCCTGAGCTCAGGCAAGGAAGCTCTCTGTAGCTGAGGTAATGACGAAAAAGGCTAATGGCTGAGGACTGCCAGCTGACTGCACTCTAAGCAGCTGAAGGAGAGAGTCTGTCTTTGGGAGGGGGTTCTGGGTGGTCCATATTCATGTCTATCATAGGTTCACTATCAAATGATACTCTGGCCAGGTAGACAACAGTAGACTGACAGTTATTTTCTCTCAGCACTTGCTTTTGGCTTCCATTTCTTGATGAAAAGAGGGATGCTGTCACACTATTTGGTTTTCCATTTTTAGGCATCATGTCCTTTTGTCTGCTATCGTGCTCTCTATGCATACGTCATAGGTTCACTACAATGTGTTCACATGTGCTTCCTGGATCCAAGATGTCATGGCTTCCCTAAATTCAGGGCTATTACCAGAAATTTTCATTTGACTATTATTTTTCCAAAATTCACCCATGTTTCTGCTTCTGGAATGCCTATGAGGTGTACTTAATAACTACTTATTCCATTCCTTAAGTCTCTTTGCCTCTCTTTAATCCTATTTTTCTCTTTATCTTTCTATGAGGTGTTCTGTATTATTTCTTTCACTTGTCTTCTAGTTCACCAATTCTCTATCCAGGTATGTCTCCTTTGTTGTATAAAATTTCTTTAATCTTTTGTTCTAGTGGTTACAATGATTAAGTCTAGAAAACTCATTTAGCATATTTTTGATAATGATCTGCTTCTTCCTTATATGTTCTGTCATACATATACACACACATATATGTTAAACACATTTATTTTTTATGTTGGCATTTGGTAATAATTCTGTGGTGGTTTCCATTCTGTTTTCTTGTTTGATTTTGCTGATGGAGGCTTGTTTTTGGATTATGTGCTTGTATTGAGGGAGATTATCTGCAGGAATCTTACAAAAGCCTTAATTAAGATTAAGCTCCTCCAGAAAGGATTATTGTATATTTTCCATTTGATTGGGTTGCCACCAGGAATTATTTGGATCATGCTGATAGTGTTAATTTGAACACCAGGGCTACACTAGAACACTCATGTGATTGCAAATTCTCAGAGACTTTTTTCCTTCACTCAGAGCTAAGGACTGGGAATAGAATTTTTCTTGGCATGTCCTATTCCCAATGGAAAAAAATAAAGTTTTCACACAGAATGTAGTCATTCAAGCACCATATCATGCAATGCTGAGTATTTAATGTGATGGGTCTTATTTTGTCAGGCCAATAAAAGGTAAAATAGATAAAAATAAGTAAAAATAAAAAAAATCTGAACAAATAGCCTAAGTTAAAATACGTGGTCAGAATCAAGGAAAGTCATTTTAATACTATTAATTTGTACAACTCTTCTCTGACTTGATTGAAGTGGCAGGAGATTTCCACTTGCAGGTCTGAACTCATATCCTTCTCATTATGATTAAAAGCATACAACTAATCAAACAAAGAAGCAAACAGCAGGTAAAGTATACCAGATTCCGCCTCCATTTTTGAGACTGAGTACCTGGTAAGACTCTTACAGTTCAGCCTGACACACCTGAGTGTGCATTGGGCCCATGGCTGTAAGTCAGCGCCTACACACATCCCTGATTGGCTAACTCAGAGCTGAGTGTGGCTTGAGTTGCTTTGACTGGATGCCTCCATCATCCACATGATGCCAGTGTGCTAGTCATTAAAGTTTGCATTATCCACAGGAAAGATTACAGACTTGGAAGGAATAGAATCAGATAAATCTGGGCAACTTAGAATAGGAACTCCAGTTACTAAGGAGCCTGTAATAGGCTGAACTTTTAGATTTAGCAATTTCTGTACTGAGTTTGGATTCTCCCTTCAGTTTTTCAATGAATTCTATAACAAGGGTAATGTTGAGTAAGTTTGAGTAGCGTATGTTTGATTATTAGTACTATTTCCCCAGGACTGTTGTTTATAATTTGTTATTTAAGCAATAAATCTATTTCTCTCAATCTTTACTCTTAACCACACCATTAGAGAATTATTAACTACGCCATTAGAGAATGAATGCTTACCAGATGCCCTTTGTCATCAATCACCTTTTGAAGTGAAGAATCAGATGTACTCACTTCCCCTTCTTGTCTTCAACACCCATTTTTCCTAGCTATACCTTGGATTTCATATCTGTCACTCACCCTTGCAATCCCAGTCTTAATAGTCTATATGGTGCCTATACAACATTGTTTTACTCATGTTCCTATTTGATTTCTGAAATTACGGATAAAAAAAGTTTTCAATTTTTGTAGATTTTCCAGATTTGTCTCTTTGTTTGGTTGAAAATATCATCCTTCATAGGGGCATTTACTAATTATATTAAAAGTACAAATGCCATTCTTAAAATATTGACCAAATATTGGTCTAAAGGAAATCCTAATCAGTTTCCAAGGATTGAAATCAAGTATCTTGGTTTTCACAGTGATAAGAAGACAGAAAAATTAAAATACAATAAAATTAAGCAGAATTCAAAGAGCCTTGAGTAAGAGAAGGGTGAATGAGATCACCTTAGTTCTCTAATGAGAGCACATATAGTCGGTATCATGGAAGAGGTACCACAAACGCCCATGTATAGCTCTGGTTTCATATCTCAGGTGAGTTGAATCATGTGGCCCCAACTTCATACCATGTAGTCCTAACTCCAAGTACCTCAAATAGGATTATATTTGGAGACAGGGTCCATAATGAGGCAATCATCAAATTAAAATGTATTCTTTAGCATGGACCCTAATCCAAACGACCCTTTTCTATATAAACAGGGAAAATGTGAACACCAAGACATGTCTATGGAGAAGACAATGTAAAACGACAATGGGAGAAGTCAACCATGTAAGATTTTAGGGGATAGGCCGGGAATACATCCTTTCCTTACACATCTCAGCAGGAATCAACATGGCCCACAACATACTGATTTAGATTTCTAGCCTCCAGAAATGTAAGACAACACATTTCTGTTCTTTAAGCTCCCCAGTGTCTGGTACTTTGTAATGATAGACCTAGAACACACTAACACAGATTTGGGTTCTGGAAGTAGAGTCAAATTGTAACAAGGAATTAATAATGTGGGAGTGGCTTTGAGATTGGGTAATGAGTAAAGGTGGCAGAGTTTTGAGGTGTATGACAGAACAAGTCAAGATTTCTTAAGGGACTGTTGGGTGAAATATGGACATTAAATGTACTTCAGGTGAGGGCTCACACAGAAAAGAGGAGAGCTGTGGAGAAAGACTCTATCATCTCAGAGAATACATAGAGCATCATAAAAAATATGTTGCTAGAAATATGAGTATCAAGGGTACTTCTAGTGAGATAACAGATGGAAATTAGGAACATGGTATTGGAAACTTGCAAAATGGCCATCCTTGTTTAAAAGTGGCATGGCATTTAGTTGAACTGTGTTCTAGTATTTTATGAAGAATAAAACTTTTACATGATAAACTGGGACAGTAAACTGAGGAGATTTCTAAGCACAGTGTTGAAGGCATGGCCTGGTTTCTCCTTGCTGCTCATAGTAAATGCCAGAGGAGAGACATAAATTAAAGAAAGTACCATGAAACAAAAAGAAACTAGCATGTGATGATTTGCAATTGTCTCACCCTATCCAGATAGCCTGCTTTTTTAAAAAAGGGAACAGGGTGTGGCTAGAAAGCTATCAGTTGGGAAGTCAGGCATGTGAGAAATGTGGGTAAAATCAAACATCTCATCAGTAGCCAGAGAGATGGTTGTTGAAAACGTGAGTGAAGGACACTCCTGTGTGATGGCTTTAACACCTTGAATTGCAGGGAAAGCCAACAGTGTTTGATTCTGAAATTTTAATATCAGTAGAAATGTGGACTACTAGTATTAAAGGAGAAACAGATGGGACAAAATGAAGGAAGACTGTTGTACTACTGGGATTCTATAGACAAAGAAGAGGGCCTACAGATGTATCTAGCTGGGAACATACATTATCCCTCAGAAAAGGGGCAAATGACCCCAAAGTAGGTTCAGAGGTTGGCAGAGCTGCCACTGCCACTAGGAACCCAGAGGTGCAATGCCAAGGGATAGAGCCATCTCCTCCCTCATTCCTGAGACCAAGGTCATCTCCTGAGTTCCAAATGTTAGGGCTACCTAAGTTGTTCAGAAGAATGTACTGTAGCAACCCTGGGTGGGTGGGAGGCCACCAATTACCATGGCTAAGAATGTGAAGCTGCCACCCCATGGGATCAGAGGTCAGAACCTAGAGCCAAAAAGGATATTTTTTCAAACACTATGATCTAATGTAATTTTCATTCATATGTGGAATTTAAGAAATGAAACAGATGAACACAGGGAAAAAAGAGGTAAATCATAAAACACTCTTAACTACAGAGAACAAACTGAGGGTTGCTGGAGGGGAAGTGGGTGGGGGATGGGCTAGATGGGTGATGGGTATTGAGGGAGAGCACTTATTGTGATGAACACTGGGTGTTATATGTAAGTGATGAATCACTAAATTCTATTCCTGAATCTAATATTATACTATATGTTAACTAACTGGACTTTAAATAAAAACTTGAAACAAAAAGAAAAGTTTCCTTCCTAGGATCCAAGTTTGCTCTTGACACATGAAACCTTGTCTCCCTTTTCAATTTCTCGATTTTAAAATAGTGATGTCTATCTTGTGCCTATCCAGCCATTGTATTTGGGAGCAGATAACTTGTTGACTGTGTTCACACATTCTCACTTGGAAAAGAATATTGCCTCAGCATTAATCATAGCTGGAAATGCACCCATATCTGATATAGGATATTTCAGTTAGATTTCTCCTTAGCATTGGTGCTGGAATCAGTGAAGACTTTTGTTGACATTCACATAGAAGAATGTATTGTGCACATTGGGACATGAATTTTGGAATTCAAGTGGGCTATTATGGATTGAATTTTGTGCCCTAAACTTGATATGTTGTATTCCTGACCCACTTCAAATGTGACCTTATTTGGTAATAGAGGCTTTACTGAGGTAATTTTGTTCAAGTGAAATTAGGGTAGGCTTCATCTAATATGACTGTTGTCCTTATAAAAAGGGGAAATTTGGAGTCACAGGCACACAGGGAAGATCATATGAGTATATATTGTGAAATAATGGCTATTTTAAGCCAAAGAGAATGGCCTATAAAAGATGTATCCTCATAACCCTGAGACTCACCCAACCACGTAACACACAATGGTAAACTTGAAGTACTTAGGGGTATAAGGCAATAAATTATATGTTACTTAATTTGACCAGTTCCTGATATTTGGTTTTGCATTCTTAGAAAACTACTACAATATCCTGAAAACACCAGACTCAAAAAATATAAATAATCAAGCAAAAGAAAAACAACAGGTAAAAAATACAGCTGCTTCCTCCTCAATCTCCAACATGGGGCAACAAGGAAGTCTCTTATTGGCTCACCTCGGGATATCTCCTCACACATCTGGCCAACAGCTGTGGTTCAGAGGCTGTAGGTCCTTCATTGGCTGACCCAGATAAGTGTGGTGCTTGAGCTACACTGACCAGACACTCCCACCATCCCTATGATGAGGTGTTGCAAGTCACAAAATTTTTGAGTTTTTCAAAATCAAAAATTTTTGGCCTGAAAGAAAGAGACCCAGAGAAGTCTGAGTGAATGAGAGCAGTAACTTTAGTTTCTAGGGAGCCTAAATAGGTTTTTTGAACTTTCAGATTTAGATAATTCTGTACTTATTTTGAGTCCTTACTTATGCTTTTCAATGAACTGCACAATATGAGTAGTGTTGAAACAAATTGGACTTGGGTATACATGTGCTATTAATACTATTTTCCCCTGTTGTTGTTTATAATTTGTTAGTGAAGCAGTAGCCCTTCCCTTATATCATCTTCTCAGTAACCACAGCATTAGATCATGATTGCTCACTAGGTACATTTTTCCTCAATCACCCACTGAAGAGAATAAACAGATATACACACTTCCCACTCTGCTCAACCACATCAAACCCCATTTTCCTTTCTGCTTTCTAGATTTCCTATGTCACTCACACTTGCACTCCCAGTCATCCATCCAGAGCCCAATGATACTGCATTAAATGTTGTTTTACTAGTGTTCCCACTTAATTTCTGAAATTACAAATGCAAGAACCCATAGCCCAGGCATGCATACACACACACACACACACAAATATCTTAATGGAATCAAGTTCTTAAAATGACTTTTTACACAATACAGATTAAGAGAGAAGATGGCAGCAGCATAGGAAGATCCTAGGCTTGCCTCGTCCCATGAGTACATCTAGATAACTATCAAATCAACCTAAATACCCCCAGAAATCAACCTAAAGACTGGAAGACCAAACTGTACAACTAAAGGCAGAGAAGAGGCCACAGAATGGTGTGGAGAAATGGTTTGGGAAAGAAATGGACTGTGGCTGCTGCAGTATGGAGGGAGCCAGAGTTAGAGAGAAAGGTGAGAGACAGTCTAGCACACAGGGATGCCCACACGGGGAAGATGCATCCCCATGGCAATTGGCTTGGAAAGCAAGAGGGATTGAACTTTGTGAGTTTTGGCAACCAGCAGGGCTTAAAGCCTGGAGTTTCAAAGGTCAGTGGGCTTGGCTCAGGGAGAGCCCAGAGGACATTGGGGCTACTCTTGGAGAAAAGGCAGCGCAAACAGCTCACAAACACACAGCATGGAAACATCAATGTGAATAGCACCGGGAGCACACAGTGCAGAGGTTATTTACTAATCTCAGAGTGTGTCCCACAGAGGCAGTATTCATAGAGAGAATTCTCCAGGAAAAAAAAAAAAGACAGGCACCACTTCCCTCCCCGACCCCTCAGCATAAGCATAGGGCCACATGTAAGAACCAGCATAGTGATGACCCTGCTATCTAATTGCTTAAATAAAGCCCTAGCTCCCCACCACACTCTAGTGGAACCAACATTCCCAGTCATGCTTGCCTCAATCCCAGCATGGTGGGCCCTCTCACCCAGAACACTGGCCCAGACCCTTGCCAACAGCATGTATCCTGAATCGAGAGTTTTGCAGGGCCTCAGTTCCGGTGTCAGTGATGACAGGTCTCATTTCATAAACAGACAAGAGCACACCAACTTAAAACTCACCAAATTCAGGCCAGGGATCAAACACTGCCCACAAGAGGCAAAGAGAACCTCTGCAGATGACTGCACTGAAGGATAAAGTGGCCAGGACATAACAGCAGAGTACACACAGCACACTTTGGAGACACTCCTTGAAGCACCAGGTCCTGGGGAACAGGGCACATAACACTGCAGGGTACTATAGGACCTCTTCTTCATAAGACCATTACCCTCAAGAATAGGAGATACAGCTAACTTTCTTAACACACAGAAAACAGGCACAGAGACTTAGACAAAATGAGAAGACACAGGAATTTGTTTCAAATGAAATAACAGGAAAAGCCCATGGCCAGAGATCTAAGCAAAACAGATATAAGTAACATGCCTTATAGAAAATTTAAAGTAATGATCAGAAAGATAATCACTGGTCTTGAGAAAGGAGTGCAAGATGTCAGTGAGACCTGTAACACAGAGATAAAAAATAACATAACAGAGATAAAGGGCTCAATAAATGAAATAAGAAACATGTTTGATGGAATGAACAGCAGGCTGGAAGAAGCAGAGGAACAAATTAGTGACCCAGAAGACAGAGTTATGGAAAGTAATCAAGCTGAATGAAATAGAGAAAAAGCCATGAAAAATGAGAATAGACTTAGGGAACTCAGTGATTCCACCAGATGTGATAATATTCATATTATAGGAATCCCAGAAGAAGAAGACAGAGAAAAGGGGGCAGAAAATTTATTTCAAGAAATTATGGTTGAAAACTTCCCTAATCTGGGGAAGGAAACAGATATCTAGATCCAGTAGGCACAGAGAACCCCTAAAAACTCAACAAAAGCAAATCCACACCAAGACATATTATAATTAAAATGGCAAAATGGGGGCGTTTGGGTGGCTCAGTCAGTTAAGTGACCGACTCTTGATTTCAGTTCAGGTCATGATCTCAGGTCCTGAGATTGAGCCCCATGTCATGTCAGGCTCCATGCTCAGCAAGGAGTCTGCTTGAAGATTTCTCTCCCTCTGCCACTCCCCCTGCTCATGCTGTCTCTCTTTCTGTGTCTCTAAAATACAAAAATAAATCTTAAAAAAAGAAAAATGAAAATGAAAACACTAATTCTAAAAGATATATGCACCCCTATGTTTTTGCAGCATTATTTATAATAGCCAGGATATAAAAGCAGGCAAAGTGTCCATTGCTGGATGAATGGATAAAGATGATGTGGTGTATATATATACAATGGAATATTACTCAGCCATAAATAAGAATGAAATCTTGCCATTTGGGACAACATAGGTAGACATAGAGGGCATTTGCTCAGTGAAGTAATTCAGAAAGAGAAAGACATATATGTATGATTTCACTTATATGTGGAATCTAAAAAACAAACAAATAGAAACAGACTCATAAATACAAAGAACAAATGTGGTTGTCAGAGAGGAGGGGGTTGGAGGATTAGTAAAATAAGCAAAGGGGATTAAGAGGTATAGACTTCCAGTTAAAAATAAGTAAGTTATGGAGATGAAAAGTACATCACAAGGAATATAGTCAATAATATTGTAATAACATTGTATGGTGGCAGATGGTGACTACACTTATAATGGTGAGCACTGAGTAATGTACAGAGTGGATGAATCACTATGTTCTATGCCTGAAACTAATATAACATTGTATATCAACTATATTTCAATAAAAATTTTTAAAAATCATAATCCAAATATATGTTGTTTATATGAGACTCACTTGAAATACAAAGACACAAGTAGGTTGAAATTGAAATGATAGAAAATATTTCCTCATCAAATAGTAGCAAAAAAGTGATGGGGTAGCTATACTAATACCAGACACAAAAGACTTTAACCCAAGGAGTTTTGCAATAGGCAAAATGAACATTAGGTATTGATGAAACCGACTATCCAGCAACATATAACAATTATAAACATATATGCAACTAACAACAGAACCTCAAAATACAAGAGACAAAATTTGACAGAACTGAGGAGTGAGATAGACCATTCTATGATAATATTTGTAGACTTCAAACCCACTTTCAAGAGTAATTAGAACAACTATTCAAAACATTAATGAGAGAACTTAAACAATAAATCAAGAGACCTAATAGACATATACAGAACATTCCACCCAACAGCAGCAGAATGTATAATCTTCTAAAGTGCACATAGAACCTTCTCCAGGATAGACCATATTGTAGGTCTAAATAATTTTTCAAAAGTCAAAATCATACAAAATATCTTCTTTGATCACAAAAGAATTAACTAGAAATAAACAGGAGTTAAAATTAAAAATTCACAAATATGTGATAATTAAGCAATATACTCAAAAACCAATGAGTAAAATAAGAAATCACAAGGGGAATTAGAAACTATGTTGAGATGAATTAAAATTAACATACAACATATCAAAACTGATGAGATGCAGCAAAAATTGCTCATTGGGAAATTTAAAGCTGCAATTCCCTACACTGAAAACAAGAGAGATCTCAGGTCAATAATCTAACTTTATTCATTAAGGACTAGAAAAAGAGCAAATTAAACCGAAATATAGCAGGAAAAAAGGAAATAATAAAGATTAGGGCAGAGGTAAATTAAATAAAGAATAGAAAAATAATGAAGACAATCAATGTAAACAAAAGTTGGTTCTTGGAAAAGATGAACAAAATTGGCAAGCCTTTAGCTAGACTAACAACAAAAATAACAGAGAAGATTCAAACTCTAAATCAGATATGTGAGACCATTACCATAAAGCAGACAGAAATTAAAGGATTATCAGAGAATACTATAAACAAATGAATGCCAACAAATAACAACCTAGATGAAATAGACAAATTTCCAGAAACACATGAACAGAGTCAAAAATAAATGGAAAATCTGAACGGAACAAGTAGAGCCACTGAACTGGTAACCACAAGCCTTCAAAGAAAAGCCCAGGACCAGTAGGACCAGATGGTTTCACTGGTGAATTCAACAAACATTAAAAAAGAATGAACATCGATAGCAGGAGGGGAAGAATGAAGGGGGGAACTAGGAGGGGGAGATGAACCATGAGAGACGATGGACTCTGAAAAACAAACTGAGGGTTCTAGAGGGAAGGGGGGTGGGAGGATGGGTTAGCCTCGTGATGGGTATTAAAGAGGGCACGTTCTGCATGGAGCACTGGGTGTTATATGCAAACAATGAATCATGGAACACTACATTAAAAACATTACATTAATTTTAATGTAATGTATGGTGATTAACATAATAATAATAATAAAAAAGAATGAACATCAATTCTTCTCAAACTCTTCCCAAAAATTGCAAGAAGAGGGAATACTTCCTAATTCTTTCTATGAAGCCAGCATTATCCTGATATGAGAGTTAGATGAAACACAAGAAAATAAAATTATAGACCAATATTCTTTATTAATATAAATGTAAATCCTCAAAAAAATAGAAACCAAATCCAGCAGCAGCATATCAAAAGTGAGATTTATTCCAGGAATGCAAGAGTTGTTTGATATGTAAAAATCAATCAGTAGTATACTACATAAATATGCCTACTTTTGCCATTTCTATTCACCATTGGACTGGGAACTCAGATATTAGAAGAGAAATAATAGGCATCCTGATGGGTGAAAAAAAAGAAGTAAAACTATGTTTGCATATGACATGATGTTATATATTTAAAAAACTAAACAATTCACAAATAAAACTATTAGAGCTGATAAAAGAATTTAGCAGGTGGCAGAATACAAGATACACACAAAAATCAATTTTATTTCTATACACTAGCAATGTGCAATCTAGAAAGGAAATTTAGAAAGCAATTCCATTTTTTAAAAGATTTTACTTATTTATTTGT